>NC_081405.1:618502490-619126061 GCF_030272615.1 Cryptomeria japonica
CACCGATGAAATGGTGACAAATGTCAACATAAGACTGGTTGAGAAAAGGGGTTGGAGACATTAAATGCCTGAGAAGACCTCATGGCTATCTACAGGGTAAGGGTCAAGCTTAAGTTAGGCTTACCCATTGGATTAAGAGTTAATCCAAGGATAAACTCTTGTGCAAATGATTAAGAAATAATCATGGTCAAAGCATTAAAGGCTTGATGAGACCCTTGGGTTGGATGAAGGTTAAGTTAGGAAAAAAGTCTCTAACCATGTAAGAGGGTTGAATTAACCATTAATGGTTTGGGAGACTTTGAAAAATTAAGTGGTTGAAGACTTGAAGCCTTTAATGGTTATCAAAGACTTTAAGGGTTTGAGAAGTGACTTCCCTTTGTTTAGGGATGTGACAAAGTTTAGAAGATGGGTTAGGTTAATTTAGAAGTGATTAGAAGGGTCTAGAAGAAATTAGGAATATGTTCTAGAATGCAAGTGGGAGATGTAGGAAAATGCAAGTGGATGGAGGGCTAATAGGATTTAATTGAAATAAAGTTAATTTAATTCAATTTGGTTGCAATTTGAGGAAATTAAATAAATTAGAGTTATTCAATTTAGGATAACTTATTTAATTAAATTTGAATTTAATTAAAAGTTGATAGAAGGGATTTAATTGAATAAAATGATTTATTCATTAAATGGTATAGTGAATTTAATTTAAATAAATTGAGTAATTTACTTAATTTAAACAGAAGAATGTGGGTAATTTAATTAAACTAGATTTAATTAAATAGAGAAATGAACATAAAATATTCATTTAAGAATATGGTCATTTTTATATGTCTACATTTTGCCCCTCTTTGAAGTGACATGTGTGCACATGTTATTTCAAAGAAAATGATGTTTTATTGTGTTTTATGATCAAATGAAATATTTGTATCGCTCTTATGATCTGCAAGTTGTGCCCCAGATTTGATTTGATGTGTGATGCCCCCTCGGGATATGAATCAATATTATGAAAATTTTGAGTTTTAATTGGTGATTTGTGTTTGGTGTGTATGATTTTGTCTATATAAAATGCTTAAATTGATTCATCTCCCAATAATGTATAGATTTTAGGCTATAAGGGAGACCGTGAGAAAATAACATGCCCGGTTCCTTAACCCTAATTTCATTTTCCTCCTATAAAAGGGGAAAAGGGTTTTGATTTGATTCATTTGTGCATTGTTGACTTTGGAGAAAGAGAATTTGGAGAGAAGTCAAAATGCCTATTTCGTATTCCAGGCATCATTTTGAGCACATTCGGAGGTACCAGAGACCTGTTGCATATGGACCACCAGTAAGTCAACACTTTTGACCCCTTTTGATTTTTTATTTTGTTGTTTTTGGTCATTTTTTTATTTTTGAAATTTGGTTTTAGCGTTTTAGCGTGTCAAAGTCGCAATTTAGTGCATACAAAAATTTAGGTAGCGCATGAAGCTTAATTTTAAGGCTAAGTCCGAAATAAAATAGTGTAGCACACAGAAAGTCTAGGTTAGCGCAGGGAGTGAAAATAGCGCATGCCAAACATACGGTAGCGCATCAGGTCAACAGGGTAGCGTGTAGGGTAGACCTAGCGTATAGGCGTTGTAGCGGTTCACATGGGTAAGGGGTTTTAGCGCATAGGGTAGACCTAGCGCATAAGATCAAATAGGTAGCGTCAACGAGGTATAGGTTAGCACATAGATAGGTTTTAGCACATAGGGCAAGTTGGGTGGCGCATGGGGGAAAAAGATTAGTATGTAGAGGAAATCTAGCACATAGGGTAAATAGAGTAGTGCGTGGGAAAAACAACCTAGCGCATGGGTAGATTTAGCGCAGCGAGAATCTGTTTTAGCGCATCAGGAAAAATTTTATGCGATGGGGGAAAGTGTGAAATTGTTGTGTCTTGCTGTCATGATTTTTATGGATTTGTCCAATATGATTGTTGATATAACTTGTTTTGATTTGTGATATTTCAAGTTAGGCATAGATATTAATGTGTTGGTTTGATCAAAGCATGATTTGTTTTTGCACTTTGTTTCAAGTTCAATGTGTGAAGCCTGATTTGTGTTACAAGCTGATATGGGTTGGAAACTTGAGTTGTTTTATAAGCTAATATGGGTGGGAAACTTGAGTTGTTTTACAATTTTATGTGATTTGGAGACTTGAGTTGTGTTACAAGTTTTGATATGGTTTTTGATAACTTGAGTTGTTTTACAAGCTGATATGAAATGATAAGATTTTGAACTTGATGTAGATGAGCAAATTGTTTCATGTTGTTGATGTGAGTTTGATTTTGATATCTTTGTTTTGATGTGGAAACTGATATTGGACTTGTTTTGCTGGTTGACAGGAGCGATTGGGCATGGTGCAGTCGCGTGAGCGATTTCCTAGCCCTTGGACTCTGATACCATGGTTGACACAGGCCGACCTGGATATCATTGAGAGATGTGATTTGATGTCCCTGTTGGATATGCCTCGGTTCACTGTGAACCTGGGGCTACTTACAACGCTCGCAGAGAGGTGGCACAACAACATGAACACCTTCCATTGTGCCATAGGTGAGATGACAGTCACACCAGAGCACTGTTACATGATTTTGCGCATACCAATAGTAGGTGCACTACTACCATATGAGCAGTCGGAGCAGGGTGGCATAGAGACACTTCACCATATTTTTCATGATGAGACAGTATGCAGATATGAGATCCCATGGCAGGAGTTCCTAGACCTAGATTATGCACCGCTTCCATTAGAGCTGGCAGGATTTATCAGTGGATTCCTTTGTCTTGATCACAGGTCAAAGGGATTCTCTATGGGATGGGGGTTGGTGTTAGAGGACATGGTTACACAGGGCCATAGGTTCGTGTGGGGATCAGCTATGCTAGCCCATCTGTATAGGGACCTGCACGAGGTGGCATACCTAGGTTACGACAGTTTGTCAGCTAGCCATTAGCAGACAAAGATAGGCTCGTTGGACATGCCTATGCTTATGGATATAGGGGTCTAGTTGTCCAGCTGAAGCTGGGAAAACTAGAGCATTGGAGGAGAGTGTTGGATGACATTGATATGGTCACATGGCGATCGTATACAGGGAGTGAGATGTGGGCGAAGGACGGGCTGGATATGCCCTATGTGTTTATGATGAGATACCTGATTGGGAGGACCCCATTTGTTACTGAGAAGTTTGTGGTGACCAGAGTTTTGCGATAGTTTGGTTGACAACAGGGTATACCTTAGGGGGCTTGTTTATATGCACGGTGGAGGCAGGACATATCAAATTGGGGCCCAACCATTGCTAGTACAATGGCAGTGGAGGAGTTTGTCAATTTGGTGGGCCAGATATGGGATTATGGCCTGGAGATTTTGGATGCGGGTATGATCGATGAATTTGCAAAATTGTTTGCTGCATAGGTAGTGGCCAGGATTTCGGATCCCGAGGAGATGCGGTCGGCATTCGATGATGATGATGAGGTGGGAGAGGGAGATGATGAGGATGATGGAGATGGTGGAGGAGGATGATGAGGGATAGGAGTGAGAGGGAGGAGGGGAGATGGAGGGAGGAGAGGAGAGATAGGTGTGGAGAGAGTAGTCAGATAGGCGGTGATAGACAGGGGGAGAGGCAGATTGGCTATTGGAGTCGGTGGAGAGGAAAGGGTGGGGGAGGTTCTAGTTGTAGTGGGGGGGTACTGATGAGGTGATTCAGCCAGTGCAGAGGAGGAGGACGGATGTGCTCCCACCTCCAGCACTGAGGATAGGCAGAGTTAGAGGGGATGCCCCTGCACAAGTACCGCTACGGGTTTGGGTCCCTACTCATGTTGAGGATGCATAGATCCGGACCCTGTAGGTGACTATACAGCAGCTGTAGGCACAGGTTTTGACATATCAGTGGCAGATTGTGCAGTTGACCACTGAGCGGGACACAGAGATAGAGCAGAGGGGGTGAGTGGAGGAGCTTGCAGCCAGCATGCAGAGAGCAGCTGTGGGTGGTCCGATGAGAGACACCCTGAGAGAGATATCTTTGAGAGCTCAGGAGGTGAAGTACTACCGCCGGCACTATGAGGCTGCAGTACCCAGGGATCATTGAGTACAGAGCTTTACATAGTCAAGATCCATTCTATCTCGAGATACGAGGTCACGCTCTGAGAGCCGAGGTGTGACAGGGCCATCGAGATAGGATCCCCCTGGAGATTCAGGGGTGGGGACATCTAGAGCCAGACCATCTCCATTAGGGGATAGCCATACTTGAGAGACAAGGTCTTTGTTGTATTTTTTATCATTGTATTCTTTGTACTAGACACAGTGATGATATATTTTGTACATTTTGATCATTTTTGGGAGATATATATAAATATATATATATAGGGCATCATTATCTTTGATCATGTGGTGTGTTATATGGATGTATGTGCTTTATGTGTTCTTTTCTTTATGTGATGATGATGCAATGCTTAGATATATGATATAATGTATGATGCAGGATGTATGCTTTTTTTTTAATATGTTTGTGAGATGTATCTTGTATGATTTTATATGCTATGAAATGTATCTTTGAGATGTATGATAATGATATGTGACAAAGTGTAAAATGATATGCAACTATGTTTTTGGAGCATCCTTATTCTTCATTTGTCATCCCAATACAACCATATGTTATTTGCTTTCTTTGTAGGTATCATCATTGAACATTGATTTGTGGAAGATATGTTGAAAATTTATACAAGCATAATGGTATAATTGAACCATAATGACCGAAGGAAAATTTACATGATGTTTGATTTTGCAAGACAGCACAAGCATCAAGGTATAATTGAACCAGGATGACCTGAGTGTGGATTGCGTAAACAAACAAGATTAAATCATTTGTATGTGTGAAGTGGAATCAGACTTTTAGTGATATTCGATGTATCATGTCTCGAGGCAAGTATTCACACAGTACAAGTGATCGCCTCCCAGACAGAAGACTAAGAAAATATTGGAAGTTCCCCATGATCTCTAGCTTTGAAGCATTTAGTGAGAAAAGGAAGAGAATTCAATAATTTAAAAAGTTCAAAATGCAAAAATAGTCAAGATTTGTATGCGATAATGCAACATTCAGTACTTCAGAAAATCATCTATCCTTGGTATTTCTGTGAATTTTTTTGTTTCGTTTTATGATGAAGCATAGTTTTGGTTATTGGATGCCATATTGCAGAGTTTTGCTTCTAGTTTTAACATCTTGAATGTTTGCAAATTTTGACGATTTTAATGCCCCTAGCTGAGTGTGCCTCTTGATGTGAATATGTACAGTGATGTCCAAGCCATGGTGGAATGTGGTAAGAGGATATATATGGATAAACGAGGATAGTGACTATGCTAAGTATGTCCTGAATGGATATCTGCTAAGTGTCGGGTGATGGCCGATAGTGATTTTACGGATAAAATTATATGGAGATAGATAGAGGAGCCATTCTTTCACAAGAGTGCCTGTTTACCAGGGTTTCACCATTTGTTTTTATTGTACCTTTTTATTTGCTTTTTCTAAATTTTTTTTTGATTTTTTTGTTTGTTTTGGCTGTTTCCGTGCATTAGACTACTCAAGTGTAGTACTTCTTCAGATAGATGCTGTTAGTTGGTTTGTCAAGCATATCTCCTTCTGAAGTTGTTAGCTGATAGGCACCTGATCCGTAGACTGATATGATGACATAGGGACCCAACCAGTTAGGTTCAAATTTCCCTTTCTTTTCTCGATCTTGCTAATTTCTTGGATTTTCTTTGAGGACTAGGTCACCAACTTTGAAGTTGTGAGGGATGACCTTGTGATTGTAGCTCCTCCACATGCATTGTTGATATGCTTTGAGATGAGTGTAAGCATGCTGATGTCTTTCATCTAATAGTTTGAGTTCTTGCAATCGGTTAGCTCAATACTCTTCATCTAGGATTAAACCTTTCAAAGAGACTCTGAGAGATGGGATTTCTACTTCTAGAGGTAAAATGGCTTCTAATCCATATACCAATGAGTATGGTGTTGCTCCTGTAGGTGTGCGAATACTGGTTCTGTATGCCCAAAGTGCTGGATTGAGTTGGATGTGCCAATCTTTGCCTGCATCACTCACTATTTTCTTTAGGATTTTTAGTATTGTCTTGTTAGATGCTTCTGCTTGACCATTTCCCTGTGGGTAGTATGGTGTAGTGAACCAATGTTAAATTTTGAATTTTTCACATAGCTCTTGTACATCTTGGTTTTTAAAAGGTTGTCCATTATCTATGATGATTGAACTTGGAATACCATATCTATAGATAAAATAATTGAGGATAAAAGAGGCAATTTGTTTCCTAGTCACTGTGGTCATGGGAACTACTTCTATCCATTTGGTAAAGTATTCTATTGCTGTTATAATGAACTTGTGTCCATTTGAAGATGAAGGATGAATTTTGCCAACTAAGTCTAGTCCCCACTAATAAAAGGGTCAGGATGTTGTAAATGGCTATAGTTCCTATGCTGGTGCATGTATCAGATTACCATGGATCTGGCATTTAGGACATTTCTTGGCAAAGTGATATGAGTCTTTCTCCATTGTAGGCTAGTAGTATCCCATTCTTAGAAGTTTTTTAGCAAGAGTAGTACCACTTGAATGTGTGCCACAAATACCTTCGTGAAGCTCGTGTAAAGTAGAATCAGAATCATTACGATCAAGGCAATGAAGAAGAGAACCATCTAGACCTTGACGATACAAGGTATCAGTGGTAAGGGTATAATGGGCAGCTTGCTGGATAAAGTTACATTTTTGGTTACAGGATTGGTCAATGGGTAAGATATTGTTCTTAAGGTAGTCATATATTGGTCCATATAATGGAGAATCTGAACTAGTCAAGGCATAGATAACATGGGATTTAGAGTGGTCATAGGCTAGGGAGAACAGTTGCTCTACCAGGAACTCGTAATGACTCTGTTGCTCTAGAATTTGTAGTAATGAAGCGACAGTTGCCATGGCATTGGCTACTTTGTTGTTCAACCTTGGTATTTTCTCGAAGGTGATGTGCACAAAATACTATTTGAAGTCATCCACCATTTGCTTGTAAGGTAGTAGCTTGTCATCCTTTGTCTGATAGTTGTTGTTGATTTGATTGATGACTAGTTGTGAGTCTCCGTAGACCTTTAACTCTATGATTTTCCATTCTATGGCCATTTTGATGCCTATAACCAATGCCTCATATTCAGCCACATTATTTGTGCATGGGAAAATAAGCCTATATGATCTTGGTATAGTGTGTCCTTCAGGAGTGATGAATAGAATGCCAGCACCTGAACCATGTTGTGTGTAGGATCCGTCAAAGTATAGGGTCCATTGTTTGGTAGAAAGAGCAAGAATGTCCCTGTCTGGAAATTCAATCTCCATGGTTTGTTTTCCTGGTAGTGGTGCTTTAGCCAGCTGATCTGCAATTGCTTGTCCTTTAATGGCTCATATTTTTGTGTATTGAATGTCGAATTCATTGAGAATCATGACCCATTTAGCCAATCAGCCTGTAAGAGCTGCCTTGCTGAGTAGATATTTGAGAGGATCAATTTTTGCGACTAGCTTAATGGTGTGTGCTAACATATAATGTAAGAACTTCTGAGATGCGAAGACCACTATTAAGCAAGACTTTTCAATAAATGTATAGTTGAGTTCATAGCCATTCAATGTCCTACTGATGTAGTATATGGCTCATTCTTTCCCTTGTTGATCTTCTTGTGCCAATAGTGCCCCCAACGATATATTTGTTGTTGAGATATATAGGATAAGTGGCTTTCCTATGACTGGTGGTACTAGAACTGGTGGATTCATTAGGTACTGTTTGATTTGGTAAAAAGATTCTACACACTTGGTCTCCCATCTGAATGGTACATTTTTGTGTAGTAAATGGTTAAATGGTAGACTTTTATCTGCTAGCTGAGTGATGAATCACTTGATTGATTGAAGTCATCCTTGTAGAGATCAGAGTTGACTAATATTCTTTGGTGGTGGCATGTCTATAATGGCGTGTACCTTTGCTGGATCTACTTCGATACCTTTAGCTGAGACTATATAGCCTAGTAACTTGCCTAATGTAACCCTAAAGACACACTTCTTAGGGTTTAGCCTGACTTTGAATTTCTCCAATCGATCAAAGATCTTTGTTAGGATGCTGAGATGTTCTTCTCTGGTGAAGGATTTAGCTAGTAAATCATCCACATAGTCTTCCATGAAGGTATGCATCATGTCATGAAAGATTGTTGTCATTGCTCTTTGATAAGTGGCCCCTATATTCTTTAAGCCAAAAGGCATAACATTCCAATAGTACGTCCCTCCCCCAAAGACAAGTGAATGCGGTTTTATCTTGATCTTCTTGAGATATTTGATTTGATTATAGCCTGAGAAACCATCCATTAGTGAGAGCATTGCATGGCCTGCTATGAGATCTACAATTATGTCGATACTGGGCAGAGGAAAGTCATCTTTTGGACAAACTTTGTTGATGTCTCTAAAGTCAATGCATATTCTGATACTACCATCTAGTTTTGATACTGGAACGATGTTGGAAATTAATTCTGTATAGTCAATGGGTCGGATGAATCCAACATCTAATAGTTTCTTCAGTTCAGTTTTGACCATGAGTGCTACCTATGGATTCATCTTTCGTAGATTTTGCTTGATTGGTTTAACTCCTGAAGAGATGGATAAGTGATGCATGATCAAGTGTGGATCAACTTTGGGCATATCAATATATGACCAAGCAAAGTTAATTTGTTGTTCTTTAAAGAAAATGATGAATGCTGATCTTTCCTCCTCTGTCAGAGATTCTGCAAGGTGTATGTTTTTGACTGCTTCTGTGGTACCAATGTTTATTGATTGAGTGGGCTCAATCAATATGGGTGATCGCTCATGAAAGTGTTCAAGAAGAGTGTCAAGTCTCTCATCATTAGGTGCCTTAAAAAGGTTTTCACCCTTAGATGCATCCTTGATTTTTACTTTTTTGTGATCTAGAGCTGCCATTGACTGGTTTTCAACATCAGATCTTTCATTTGGTTTATTTTTGTGACTGAGAGACTTAGCACTCCTTGATTGGCAAACATCGTTACTTTGTTCACTGGTAGATCCTGTTTCTAGATTGACGGTACATAGGTAATGCATAATAGATTCATCATCTGGGAAAATTGGTATATCATGGATTTCAGATTCATCCCAGTTGATGAGGTCAGGAAAGACAAGCGGTAAGGAATTGTTAGGTGGATCAAGTTCTGATACTGTAAGTGTTAGGACAGAGTTTTCATCATATTTGTTCTTGGTTTTAAAGATGTCTAGGATTTCATCGAGGTCTTTGATGGTATTATCTTCCGTATAGACTTGTTCATAATGTTTTTGTTCGCTTTTCTTGGCGTCAAAGATATTTTGTGGTCCAAATTCAAGAGGTCTATCTTCTGCATTATGTTCTTCTTGAGAAAGGGATATGGAATCAATATCATTAGGGATATCTGTAGTAGCATTGGAGTAGGTACCCCATTCATATTCATTAGAATCAATCTTAGAGGCATCATCCCAGATTCTATCAGTGTTGTAAACTCGTATGTTGTATGGTGAAAACAAATCTTTGATGATGGATACCATTTTGATAGTTTTTGTTGATTCTGTGTTAGATTTGTCTTCTACTTTCTATATTTGTTCATAGACTATGCCTCCTTGGGGAGAAATAAAGGTATCCGGAGATGATTTTATTGGTTCTTGAAATAGTGGATTCTGAACATGAGCTACTGCTGCAGATATGGCCTTCTTGTGGCTTAGAAGTTTTTCCTAATGTAACTTCTGGTCTTGATGTTCCCGTGTCTTGCAGATTGTTTCTGCTGATTCAAAGAGCGCTTCCTGCTAGGATTCTTCTTTGTACTTATTCTTTTCTTTCCATTGAGGTTTTGTAGTTATGCGGGGTGGCTTTCTTAATAGGAAAGTGAGCTCACAACCCAATCCTGTTTTGTTTCTACTGGGCTATGAAGGAAGATCTATGGGTTCAGTGACTCCTTCTTTACATTTCCCAATAGGTCCTTTACCATCATATCCCATTTACTGCATGATTAAGTATCCTTTTCCATACAAGTTTGTAGGTAGAACAATGTCTCGAGTAGCTACTCTGTTACCTTCTTCCTCATCTTTGTATAACCAGCTAAGGATATCCTTGTCTTCTAATTCATGTGCTAGAGTGCCCAATTGACCATCAAATTTCGTGATGGGCTGAGTTACCAGATGCATTGATGTAGTAGCCAATCCATGAGATCTAGGTGATGTTGGCAATTTGGCCAAACATAAGGGCTCCAAAGAGTATTCTCCCATGCCTTGGTATTTGATTTGCATTTTCTGCTTGAAATCTCCAAATAAGGAGTTGGGCTTTGTTGTTTGTCGATCTGATGTTGAAGATCGTTGCTTTTCTCTATTATGAGGAACCAAACTATCTTGGGCTGCCCCCATTGCATTGCAATGTTGAAATGGATTGTGATCAACAGATATGGAGATTTCTTGTCTATCATAAGGAAATTTGACACACTAGTAATATGTAGAAGGTACTACTTGCATTTCATGTATCCAGGGTTGCCCTAACAAAATATTGTAGGTGAGATCTATGTCTAAGACCTGACACATAGTATCTTTTTGCACTGGTCCTACTTGAATGGGTAACATCATAGTTCCTTTAGAGGACCTTTCCTCATCATCATATGCCTTTATGGTAATCTTTTTGCAGGGATCCATAGACTCTTTTGAAAAGCCTAATGCATGGATAAGCTTTAAAGTACATATATTAAGTCTGGCTCCTCCATCTATTAAGACTCGTTTTACTTGGTGTTTGCAAACAATGACTTTGATATGGAGAGGGGTGTTATGCGGATGACTCAAGGAAGCATTTTCATGTTTTGAGAAGGTGACGTTATGAGGTCCTATCATATGGGTGACCATGGCTTGAAATCTATCTGTATCCAGATTTTGAGGTACATTGGTTTCCAATAGCGCTTGTTCCAATATGTCTTTGTGCTTCAGTGATAGTTTTAGCAATTCTAGTATAGATATCTGAGCTGGAGTTTTGCGGAGTTGGCTAACCAAGTCATATTGGATTTTTGGTGTAGTAGTTGCAGGTGACGTATGTCCTTTTAAGACATATTTCTGAGTTCAACTTGTTACATTGACAAATTCATGATCACACTGATCTCGGATGGTGATGACATTTATTTGATGATCTTCAGCTGATATGTGATTTATGGTGTTGTTGTAGATATGGTTGATACGAGCTCCGCATGTATCATCCGAGGTTGAAGCTCCATCTTTGTTGTAATTTGGAAGAGGATTTTTAAAGGCTCCATGATCGCCATTTGTTTTAAGACCATCTACCATTAAGTCACCTTGATCAATCATGTCCTGCACCATGTGTTTCAATCTCATGCAATCGTTCATCCGATGACCTTTGCTACGATGGGAATCACAATAGTGTGAATCATTCCACCAAGGTGGTTTGATTTGGGGTTCATAGTTGCTGATTGTAGGCAAGGAGAGAATTTTGTTTGCCAGAAGTTCTCTGAATGCTGATTCTAGTGATTGCCCCAGTGGTGTGAAGATACACTTTTGGAAATTGTTTGTGTTGTTGTGTGAATTGTTGTTAGGTCCTGGATTCATATTTTTGCTTTGAGTATCATTGGTGTTGTTTGTGTTGAGTTGTCCTTGATTGGTGTTTGGTGTATATGTGTTAGCACTGGTTGCTTAGATTTGGGATCGTGTGAGTTATTGTTGCCTTCATTTTTGTTTCAAGTCCAAAATCAAGATTTGTCTAGGTTGGTGTTATGGTTATTGTATTTTGATGAGTTTGTTCCTTCCTTGTAGAATTTGAGTGTTCCCTTTTTGACACACGCTTCCTCTACTTGAATGCCATTTTCAATCAATTTAGCGAAAGACGGTATGCATTGAAGTTTTAGCCTGTAACTCATTTCACCATTCAAATTTTCAATGAAGATTTCCATTTTCTCCTTTTTAGGAATATCTCGAGGATATCTGGAGACCATACATCGCTAGCGTTGAAGGAATATCATGAATGTTTCGTTGTTCTTTTGTTTGGTGTTGCAAACATCTAGCATGGTTATGGCATGTTGGATGTTATAGGAGTATTGGGTTATGAATTTGTTAACCAATTCATCAAATGATCTGACAGGTGGTGTAATTTTGGATAACCATTCCATTGTTTGCCCTCCCAGGCTTCTTGGGAATAACCTCATCAGATAGGTGTCATCATGAGAAAATTCAAGACTCATTGTGCAAAATTCTCAAACATGATCTTGGGGATTACTTTTCCCATCATATTTATCAAATTTGGGAACATCTGAGTTTGGAGGAAAAGGCACCATGTTCAATCTTCTATCAAATGGATAAGGATAGATTTCGTTTAAAGAGTACCACACTATTGTCCCTTGTTGCATGTCATGTATTTTCCTTTGTAACATTTACATTTGTTGTGTAAGAGAAACCAAAGGCGCATTATTTTGCTGAGGAAGAAACTCTTCCCTCGTATTAGTTCTCAGTTGAAAAGGTGTGTTAAATGCTATATTTTGCTCTGGAGTTTCTAGCTTAGGTATACACATTTCTGGTATATGTTGTTCTAGAATGTGTTGCTCAGGTATGTGTTGTTCAAGGTTACGAGTTTCTTCTTCTCTTTGTTGTTCTTGATATGCATATTGTCAAGATCCAGTTCTAAAGATGTTTGTGTCTAAATCTTCGAGAAGTTTAACGCCTTTACTTGTGAGCATGAGCAGATACTTTTCTTTGTCATTTTCCATAAGTCTTTCTACAAGCTTTTGGAATGAAGGGTTTTCCTGACATTCCTGAAGAAGCACTTCAGAAATTTTAGTCTCTTCTAAGTGTGGAACTTCAAAAGGATTTGACAACCTTCAATTCATACTAGACTTTGTGTGTGTCTCGCTTTGTTGGTTTCTTTGAGAGCGAGTAATAAACATTTTAGTAAAAACTTTCTGTGACAAAGGGGACAAAATCCTCTTCGATGTGTTGCTCGGGGGTTGGTGGTTCAAATTGGGGGGTGTTGTAGGTGATGCACTTGTCAGGGAAGAATGTAGGATTAATCTTTCCCCCATGATTAATTTGTTGACTGAATGCGGATTTTTGACAAAATGCTCTAGTTTTCAAAGGTTCATTGTTAAATTCATTGGATTTGTTCTTGATATAGAATTTGATGTGATGAAGGAATGTTCTATGATATTTGAAGAGTTGACGATTGATGTATAAAAACTTGTTTGTTTTGATAAATTTGGAAAAACTAGGTTGTTGTTTCTTCAATGTGATGTTACGATAGAGGTTCTTTCTTCTCAGAATATGGGGATCAGTCATGCATGAGTGATCAATGGTTTCCTTTGATTTGTTTGGATTTAGTTGACCTTGTTTTGAAAATTTCAAATCTTACTCTATCAAAGTGAAGGTTTAGATGCCCCTTCACGACAAAGCGTGTGAAATGATATGGATAAAAGCCTCCCGATATGGAGACTTGATTTGACAACTTGAAAAATTTAAACAAGTGTTTTTGAGATGAAATCCGTAAGATGGTAAAGGATTCTGTTCAAACTAATGATGAGGTTTCCGGATTATGATAAGATAGATATATTTTATCATGCAATTAGTTTAGAATTTTTACAATGTTTGTTTTGACACAGATTTAGCTCAAGAAATAGTTTTAATGGTTTGTTTTCGCTATTCTACTTTGATAAAAAATGTTTTTTTTTTTGATAATGAGAGGCTTTTGAAAATGTTTTCAAAATTTTTAAAATTCCTCACTGTTTTTGCCCTTTGTCTATATGTTTCTGATCACGTGCTAAAACAGGGACGAAATGCACTACCAAAATTACTCCAAGCGCTAAAATAATGACCACACGGACTAGACTGCCCCTAGACACGTGCTAAAGTTTTGGCTGTTCAAAAAAATTGTTTTCTACCTGTTTAAAAAGTCATGCACTAGCCTGGGCCTGTAACGCACTAACTTTTGAACCTGATGCACTAATGTTTGGTTTCCATGCGCTAAGCTGATGCTTCCATGCGCTAGACTATTTTTGTGATGCGCTAAATGTTTTAACACTGGTTTGATTTTGGGATAAAACGCCACTATTTGGAATTGACGCGCTAACTTGATGGTTGGATGCACTAACAAAAGTACCTCATGTGCTAAGAAGTTGCTCTTACGCACTAAACTGCCTTCATTTTTCCTTTGGTTGGTTTTTTTTTGTAAATTTTGGATTTTTGTTGTGAATTTTCAGGTTTTATGGATGATTTTTTGAAGTAATAAATGCAAGCACGACACAAAAAATATAACTATTTTTCCTAATCTAACAAAAAGTGTATGTTCTATGAGGATGTGTTCAAATCCCCTAATGTTTTAACAGGTTTGGATATGAATAATACACTTTAGAAAGATTCTTTATTCAAAGGTCATAAATAACATCATAGCCCACTAGTCTTGATACTCCGTCAGCTCAAACAGCCGTGTCACCCCTTAGAGGGTGCCCATTTTTTTGCCTTTTTCCAGAAATTAACTCAAAGTAAATTGCTTCACAGTTGAGTAGTTATCTTGGGAGATATATGGTGAGTAATCTTGGGGGCAGATTCTTCCCCACCCTTGCACTATAATGTTATAAATGTCTGGTTACTGACTCGGTTCAAAGCTTCTATTTCTATGGTTCATAATCAAGCTTCCTATTCAGTTGTCAGTGATAAACTCCCTCAAGAGGCTTCCCAACCTTTAGAACAAAGACTTTACGTATTTCAAGGATACTAGGGGAAGGCTAATCGTTGCGTGCAACCGTTGAAAATGACTTTCGTCACTTTCCACTTTTGATTATAGTGGGTTGGAATACTTGGCGTCAAAGTCATTTCCCACTTAGGTCGTTCCCTTCACATCGACCATAAATGACTTTAAGAGTTGATTTCAACTTCTCGAGAAGGCAGGCCTGCTAAAGGATGTAAAATGCTTTTGAAGGAAAGAAAGCTTTTTAAGAGAGGTCTGGTTTTTTGGATCACCCAATTAAGGGAAGAGCATATACCTTCCTCTTTCGATTCAAGGCAATCACCAATTCTTTTTAAACCTTCAATTCAGTGATTTTCTAATCTCTACTGGGAGATGTTGCTCCAAGAAAAGCATGGTGTTAATTTTACTTCCTCAAAGCAATGATTATTTAATCTAAGGAAATAACCGCATTAACAAAGCAAAAGGTTCGATTTGGTCAACAAATAAAAATCGGTAAACAAAGGGGAATCACTTCCCTCTTTAATTGTAACAAAACTTTTGAGGTGAGGTTCTTTCCTTTGCAAAAATGAAAGTGGATCCTTTTATGCACGAAAGGATGGTGAGGTTCTTTTTAAGCTCTTTCTTTTTTTTTTTTTTTGCGGAAAAGAAAATTTTGTGTTGTTCTTTTTAGAGCCCAAATTGAGAAATTTTCTCCTAGGAAAGCAAGAAAAGATTTTGATTTGTTGTTCGTTTTACTTGCCCAAAATAAAAGTGAGTTCAATTTTATTTAAATAAGAAAAGAAAGAAATTTGAACTTTTGCCTAACTTAGAAAAGTTAGTAAAAATTTAAACTACTTTAACTCTAGCCTAAATAAAATGGATCCAGAACCTGCAGTCAACTGTCAGTAACCTGCAGAAAACCAGTCAATTTGTTAGCAAAAAGATGAATTTCGTGGACTTCTACAAGTCTAAATTTTAGTTTCTGTTACAAATTAGTTTTTTTTTTTTCTTTTCTGTCTGTGATGCGCTATAGAACAAACTGTATGTGCTACAATATAACAGTGATGCGCTAAAAGAAGGTTTCAACGCGCTACACTATTTTTGGGATGCGCTACTCTATGCGCTGAAAGCACTGCTCTGTTTTTCTCCCACGTCGAGACCTACATGAAAAATTAGTAATCTTATGCGCTAATATATGGACTTCAAATGCTAGATGATGGACTCTACATGCTGAATAGTAAATCAAATGTGCTAGGCTGTTAACCGGATGCGCTAAATAGTCAACTTAACGCGCTAATTCATTTTTCCCACGTCCTTGCAAAAGTGGATATATTTCAAAACCAATTAGATATATGGGGTTGGGCCCCACGGTGGGCACTAGAAATGTATGCAAGAAAAGCGGGTCGATAGAACTCAATATGTGAAAAATCGAGCTCTATGGAGCCTTGCTCACACACCCACAAGACTTCTTGGTGCAAGCTATAGAGTTATGAAACATAACTCAGCTTCCCAAGGTGGGTCCCATGGTTCTTTATCTTACACGGTTCAAACCAATGTTTTTTCTCTCAGATCACTAAGCAAAATGGTTTAGGGATGGCAAATGCAAGAACGAGGGATGCTTTTGTTGATTTAATATGAGATGCATCCTAAGCTATGCATGATTCTATAAATGCAATAAACTAACTATAAGATGACAAGGTTAGTATAAATACTATCCTAACATGATATATTAATCTATGATTGAGCTAAATGATAAAGAAAGTACTCTAAATATGCATATTTAGATTAATTTCTATCTAAAAGAGAGGCTAAAATGATGAGCATAAAAATGGTATGAAAGCTTGAATGTATTTGAACATAAGTGTGATACTACAAACTTAGATGGATGATCTCAAAATGGAGGAATGAGAGCTCTATTTATAGCAAAAATAGGGCAATGGATGGCTAGGATTGAAAGGTTTAATCAAGGGTTGAGTTTTAAAGTTGGGAATCCATGTTTGTAATTTGCACCAATGAAATGGTACAAATGTCAACATAAGACTAGTTGAGAAAAGGGGTTGGAGACATTAAATTCCTAAGAAGACCTCATGGTTATCTAGAGGGTAAGGGTCAAGCTTAAGTTAGGCTTACCCATTGGATTAAGAGTTAATCCAAGGAAAAACTCTTGTGCAAATGATTAAGAAATAATCATGGTCAAAGCATTAAAGGCTTGATGAGACCCTTGGGTTGGATGAAGGTTAAGTTAGACAAAAAGTCTCTAACCATGTAAGAGGGTTGAATTAACCATTAATGGTTTGGGAGACTTTAGAAAATTAAGTGGTTGAAGACTTGAAGCCTTTAATGGTTATCAAAGACTTTAAGGGTTTGAGAAGTGACTTCCCTTTGTTTAGGGATGTGACAAAGTTTAGAAGATGGGTTAGGTTAATTTAGAAGTGATTAGAAGGGTCTAGAAGAAATTAGGAATATGTTTTAGAATGCAAGTGGGAGATGTAGGAAAATGCAAGTAGATGGAGGGATAATAGGATTTAATTGAAATAAAGTTAATTTAATTCAATTTTTTTTCAATTTGGGGAAATTAAATAAATTAGATTTATTCAATTTATGATAACTTATTTAATTAAATTTGAATTTAATTAAAAGTAGATAGAAGGGATTTAATTGAATAAAATGATTTATTCATTAAATGGTATAGTGAATTTAATTTAAATAAATTGAGTAATTTACTTAATTTAAACAAAAGAATGTGGGTAATTTAATTAAATAGAGAAATGAACATAAAATATTCATTTAAGAATATGGTCATTTTTGTACGTCTACAGTTATATTTCCAAATTATCCTTGAAGGTTCCAAGAAATCTAAGATAGTGAGCCATAGGGACGGTCAACTCATTGGTGACCCATAGGTTAACTTTAGGTGGACTTTCAAATGGTTAAATCAACTCCTAGAGTCAATTTTGGGGCATTTTTATTGGGCCTCATGGGGTACCTATGGGTGAAGGCCAAATTTGGCCATGTGTCTTTCCCCTAGGGCTTGTTTAACCACCCAAAAAAGTGGGTTTTCCTAGATGGCCGAATTTCATCTTTAGGAGTACCATCCTTGGTTAGATAACCTTTTTGGTAGGTGTTATTCGTCTTCCCCATTTCATTCCTCTTCTTGAGGTGCCCTGGTTAGGGAGTGTGTAAGACCTAGGGAAGACCAACCAATGGGAGCCTCCCACTCTATCCAAGAGGTTGGAAGAAGTGAGAGAAGCCTTCTTAGGCTAGAGATTGAGGTTTAGTGAGTTAATCATCCACTCTCCATCTTTGGAGATTTTGACAATTTTGGAAGAAAACTAGTTTTAGAATAGGAATTTTGGCAAAGTGTTGCAGAAAAGATTTGTTGAATTGGGTTGCTCTTCTCCAAGCTATCCCTAGAATACCCTTGGCAGATTCAAGGTTGGTGTATTTTCTTACTTGTATGTTTGAAATCTATTTGTAGGAATGCATTAATGTAAATGTTGTATCCTTCCTTGCATTGTATTTGTAAAAGTTTTTATGTGATTCTTTTCCCCATTTTTGTTATGCATTTTATTATGTTTTGGGAGTATCCAAGGCCATCTTACCCTTAAGAGGGCAAAATGGTCTTGGGGGTGGAAGGCGTTTGACAACCTTAGAGTGAGAGGCTCTCATTGTGAGAGTGATCTCAAGGGTTTGTGTATATGACCCTTGCTACATACTCTTGTTTATGCATTCGAGGGTCATAAGGGGAGAAAATATGGCATGTATGCCTTGGGGGTCATAAGGATGTTGGGTTGAGATGGATTTTTGTGGTGTTCTTGGTTTCCATGAGTTGGTTGTGATCTATTATCTTCTAGATCTCCTCAAGATATTTGGTCCACTTCCACCCTTGTAAAACACCACATTATGTGATGAAGTTTCAGCCTTGGGATGGGAATGTGTTTGTTGAGTTTTTTCCATGTTTGCTTGTGTTTGGTTGAGTGTAACCCATCTAGGACTTGGTTCTCCAAGCTCGGGGCTAGCTTCTAGTAAGCCTAGGCTGGGAGGTGAGCACCCCATGGTCACATCCTTAAATTTTGAATGCAAGTTGCTTTGAAAAGAAAACTAAGAGTTGCAGAAAGTAAAAAAATGTAATATTATTTTGTTGAAAAAAAAAGAAAGGAAAGGAAGGAGTTTTCTATTGTAATGATATTGTAATGATTTAGAAATCTGTAATATTGACTATTTTATTGATGTAAGGATCATTTAAAACAATTGAAAGAAACAAAAGGGAATGCATTTGCTTAACTTTGTTTGTATAAAGTGTAAGGGAAAGGAAATGTATTGTGTTGTTGTCTATTATTTAAATCTGTATTTTATTTAAATCTATCATGTAACTAAATTATGTCATCTATTACCTCTGCAATGTATATAAAGAAAACAAAAGAGATGCAGAAAGAGAAATGGGAATGTGTTAAGAGTATTTTCTTTTCTTGAATATTTAAATGCTGCTACAGTTATATTTATTACTGTTATTTTTTATTTCCTATTTAAACATTGTAGAAATTAATCTAGGAAAAATTAATCTAAAGTTAGTACTAACATTTACCTATTTTAAGGCATTTTAGAAAAGAAAATGAAAATACATATTTAACCTTAGACAAAGAGAACAAAATATCTTCACTATGCTAAGTTATTTTGAAAAGGAAATGGTTAGTTTAAATATCTACTATTAGAAATTTAAAGGAAAAATGAAATGCAATTAGTTAAATATGTTAGTCTTAGAAAGCTTGTTGTTATGTATTTAAAGAAAGATATATAGATTTAAATTTTAGTAGAGAAATCTAAAGATACAGGTAGCTAAGAAATAAAAGAGATTTACTCCTATTTTCTACTCATAGAGTACAGTTGCTAAAACTATTGTAGTCCATATATCTTTTACCTTAAAAAAGACACACACACACACACACATATATATATATATATATATATATATATATATATATATATATATATATATACATTTAATTTCTTGCTGCATCAAAAAAAAAGGGAAATCAAAACATATGCATATAGGGCAAACCAGAAAACTTTAAAAGGATTTTACATTAGTATTTAGTTTTGTTTTTATTTAAAACCAAACATGTATTCAAAGATTTAATTTAAAGAAAAATACTTATATATATATATAAATATAGTATACGTATATATATATATATATATTTAATTAATTAAAAAAAATATTAAAATTTTTTTTCAAAAAAATGTGATACCTTGGTGCCTTCGGCTCGCACTGTGGGCGGCGACCCGTAGTGGTGATTGCGGCCGCACTATGGGCTGCAACCCACAAAGGGGGCAGCTTCGGCCTTCCCCTGCGGGTGGCACCCCACAGTGGCAGCGCAGCTGCGCTGTGGGCCACGACACATAGCGGCGGCCAAGGCCATCACTGTGGGCCTCGACCCATAGGAACAGCTGTGGTCGTCCCTATGGGGAGCCTTTACCCCCCTGTGCATGGTGTTAGAACCCCGCGGTTCCCCCTTCATGCTCGGCCCTGCAACAAAAGAAAACCGCCGCCTCATGGCCATCATACCTGCAACACACACACACACTCACAAAAAAAAAGAAATATTACACCCTAACCCCATTTCGGGTTAGGGTAAAAACAATTAAAAAAAATAAAAATTCTAGATGCTAAAAATACAACCCTAATCCAATTTCAGGTTAGGGTTAGCATTTAAATAACAAAGATATATTGGAAATGCAACCCTAGCCCATATTCGGGTTAGGGTTTGCATATAAAAATCAGAGAGAGAATTTGAATTATAGTTTTTTAATTATAACTTTTAATTTAGGGTTTATTTATAAGTAGTAATATAATATTTAATGGGTATAGTTGGTTCATTTTATTAGAGAAATATACATATATAAATAGGTATAAAAATAGATTTGTTCATCCAATTATTTATATATATATATATATATAATTTATATATATGCTATATTTTTACATATAGGTATATATATAAATATATATAAGAGGTTAAGTTGAAAACCTTATTAATTTGATTTTATTAATAAATATTAATGAATCCTTAAGTAATAATTAGACCCCTTTCACTTTTGATTGAAAGAGATTGGGGGGAATTAATTCTATATAGTTCTAATATTACAATTATTGACATAATTTATCAAGGATTATTTATAAGGATATTTCATAGATAATTTTTGTATTTAATTAAATGTGGACATCAAGTTAAATTTAATTTGGGGGAAATTTGTAAATGAAAACTATTAATTATTCTATACAAATTTTTAACCTATGAGGCCAATTTTGGCCAGGTTATTTAATCATCAAAATTTGAAGGTTTAGGGGAAATTAAAATTGGCTATAGTATAAATTAGATTTATTTGACACATAACATTATTAATTTTGAAATCTTATTGGCTAAATATAAATCATGAATTTTGCGTGCGCTCGATTAATTAAATTTTAGATTTAAGATATATGCATTATTATTCAATTAGCTCGGAATAATTTAAATGCAATTGAGATATTTAATTTTCCCTCAACTTTAATTAGCGACAATTTAATTAGGTAAATTAAATTAACTAATTAAATTGTGAGGACCCTCTTAGGGAATAATTAGTCTTCATTAATTAATGTCGCTTTTATGAGTGAGTTAATTAATCCAATATTAGTGAACAATTCTACTTATATCTCAGTTAAGACAAAACTCAATTGATTTCATTTTAAGGTAGACTATTTTGTGAGTTTATGTTGTTTAAAAAAAAATAAAAAAATTGTTGTTCCATTTTTGCCCAAAAGTTTGGGTACGACACAATCATTCTCAAGCTCGTTATCCAAGTTTGTCAGAGGAGGATTGCCAGATCCAGGATTAAATGGTGTGAAACCATTATGTGTGATCTCCCAAATCTCTTTTCCAAGACATCTGAGATGAGTCTCCATCCAATCTTCCATACTATATAGTTTGTTCCTTCAAGCCTCAGTATATCCCTTCAAAAGATAGATCGAGAAGAACTAGATGAAATTGAACTGTTAGCCGACACAGGATCTTCTTTAAGCAGTTAAGCTTTCTACAAAGAAGACCAAAGCTCTAATGCCAATTGTTAGATAGTTCAAATAATTGGAAGACAGCTGAGAGGGGGGTGAATAAGTTGTCACGAATTACCGAAAGCATAAGCAATTTAAGCTTTAATACTGGAACACAAAACAATTATACCCAAATAGAAGTTAATCTAGTTAAGCATAAACAAAAAATCATAGAATAAAATTCATCCACACAACACCAAGATTTTTACGTGAAATACCCGGTAAAGGCAAAAACCATGATGGGAAGCCTACCCATAGTCAGATAATACTTCTGCACTAAGTATGTGAATTACAATGAAGGGGCCTACACTTGCAGGAAAGCCAACAACCTAGACCACACTGCTCATCACAAAAGGAGTCTCACTGACTACATATAAATCCAAAATACAATTTGGAGAAGTGTTGAATTACAAAAGATAGCATCTCCTATGCCTGAGTATAGTTCTGGTTAAGCTCAATATCGAAGGACTAAATCCTCTTACAAAACATAGTTCAATCTCGAATGATTGACCAACTCCTCTACGTGAATGATATTACATTATTCACACATTACATTCCTTGAACATGACTTCTTACATTAACCATGATGATCTACAATGAGATCTTACATCTATTTATACAAACCCTTGACCATAAATAATCAGGTCGACCACTAGACAATAAACTGATTACATAATTACAAACCATGACGGCCTTAGACCAAACAAATAATATCAACACATAAGACATTCCAAAAATACAATAATAGGTCATATCCACATATTACATTAATTCTGGTCCATAATCTAGATCAACTTGGACCAAGTATAGGTCCACACGCTTTAGTAATGATCTCCAAATGCCAAGTCTCAAAAATGATCACCAACAACATCCTAAAACTCTATCAGAAGCTGCACCAATACCACTTATGCAATTCATCAAACATCTCCATCAAAAGCTCTGCCGATGAAACCCTCATTGGGACTAGAAACCAATCTTATAAGCAAGCAAGATAGTATCCAATAATTAGACCAAAACCAACTGATCAAGTATGAGTAACAGCATCATGAACAAGCCATTTCTATCACCACATTATACTAGAGTCTATTATATCAAGCTAGATCCAAGTCAACCAGAAACTACTCATCCTACTAGGACCAAAATGTTAGCAATTGACACTCATTGGATTCATTTTGTTATTAATGGCAACAAGATCATATAGAAGGCAACAAGAGTTGATGGAAGTCACAAACTGGCACTAGGAGGTAGATACTAGTATTGGAAGCATTCAAGGCTACACTGGCACCGACATCGGCATTAGTACTTCAAGGAAGCTGACATCAAGAAAGATTTATCTTAGTAAATCATTTTCTTATTATTGTCGAGGCCGACATTGAATATTCT
Source organism: Cryptomeria japonica (assembly GCF_030272615.1). Lineage (NCBI taxonomy): Eukaryota > Viridiplantae > Streptophyta > Pinopsida > Cupressales > Cupressaceae > Cryptomeria > Cryptomeria japonica. The sequence continues at coordinate 618,525,712 of NC_081405.1, forward strand.
TTGTAAATGCATTGTAAGCCGATGTAAGGCATATCATATGTAATAGGTATATAAGTCAGTCTACAAGGTCAATTTAAAGATAGAAAGATGATATAAAGATAAACATATAGAAAAACTGTGAGATGTGAAATATATGTATGGAGATCATTTTTGTATGCAAACATTGTATCATGCAATGATCTATAGATAGCTAGGAAAGCACTCTTGGAGTAGAAGTAATACCAGTAATAGTTCAAGATTGTGAACCGGTATAGAGCAGAACCAGAACCGAAACTCTATTTGGCATAGAAGATGCATTCTTGAGTTCATTTTTAGTAATTTACTTTGGCATAAAGCTTGTAGTCAGTGAGGCTCTTTAGTGATGAGCAGTATGCCTTCCTACAAGTGTAGGCCCCTTTTTATGTAATATCTTTTCATATGGCTAGTGCACTAATACTGCGGGTCACAAATCCCATGATGGTTTTTCCTCATCGACATTATCCATGTATAAATTCTATGTGTTATGGTCATTTATGTGGATGATTTATTTGATTCTTGTTATATGCTTATTTGTTTAGCAGTACATACTTACATGATGTAGAAAGTTGAAAATTGTACATTCCAGTAGAACACTGATTCACCCCTCCTCTCAGTGTTCTTAGATAACAAGAATTGGTATTAGAGTACCTCAGAAGAAGTTTAACATCTTAAGGAAGATCCTGAAACCAGAATCTTTGAACATGGCTATGGAGAAACAACTTGAGATGGCTCTTGAGGATTATGATTCTGAAAGGATGAAGAACTTGAAATTGCAAGAAGAGCTGAATTCTGCAAAGGAATTTATTTCTATTCTGCAAGAAAGGTTTTCATCTACTCAAGCCAAAAGAAAAGAACTTTTGCAACAATCGGATGATGAGGAGAAGAATGCTCTTAAGGAACAATGTCAGAAACTAAGTCAAGCAAATATGCTCATGAAGAATGAAATGGAAGATATGTCTATGAGGTTAACAAAAGATATTGAGGATGGAAAGAAGAAGGAAGATAGTCTTGTTTTATCTTTGAAGAACAAATTTGATAAATGTGGAAGATTGACTCATGAGAATAATATGTTGAGAACTGATTTGGCACACTCCTCGAATAATGAACAAGAACTTGAAAGGCAAATAACTACTCTGAGAGATGATCTGACTACTGCAAGTGAATATAAAGAAAAGTTTAGGATTAGTGCTACACAATTGGATGAATTACTGAAAAGACAAAGAGAATTTGATGATTCTAGAGGACTTGGATTTGTACAAGGTGAAAGCTTTGTACTGCTAATGAAGATCAAACAACCGGTATGCAAAACTCATTAGAATAGAGGAAACCAATAAGGAAATCTAATGCTTATAAATTCAATGGTAGATGCTTTGTTTGCAATAAATTTAGGCATATGGCTAAACAATGTAGAAATAAGGCCAATCAAAAGTACAATTTTGTTCTAGGTCAATGCACAAATTGCAAGAAATATGGTCATAAATCAAAAGACTGCAGAATGAATGTAAAATGTCATGCATGTGGAAAGTTTGGACATTTTCCTAATCATTGTAGGTCAAGAAATAATAATAATACCGGATATGTCAAAGCAATTCAAAAGAACAATGTTACATGTTATGCATGCAACAAAATAGGTTATATTGCTATGTATTGTCGAAGCAAGACTCAACTAGCTAATAATGATAAAGACAATGAGAAAGGGAAGCAAAAGGTAGATGAAATACAACAAGATCATACCAAGAGATAGATTAGAAAATATGAAGAACAAAGTGGAGATGGATCTATACCAGTATATCCACTAGTAGAATAGGGTAATCCTCCACTAGCAGGAAATTCCACTGCTAACTAAGGCAAAAGCCTTAGGGGTTGGAAAAGTCATTGCTAAATTTTGCATATTACCCCGGAAGAGATCTAAGGAGATCTGGAAAGAAATCTGGAGAATTGTGTTTATCATCGATGAAGGTTACCTCGACACTTAACTGTGAAACTGACATTCATAGGGTTGGTGAAACATTAATGACAGCAAATTAGGGTTTTATTCATTGATAAAAGAAGCTAAGTGAATTCATTTTCACTCACCGAGCATTCAAGCAATTAGAGCGAAGTAAAGGCAAACTAAGAGTGAGGAAAGAATTGAGAGAGGATTTCAAGTAGTTATCTGAAGCACTCAAATCTCTCACCAGCATTCACTCAAGTATTTTCCAAAATGGCATCTGGATATTCCGCTCCTACTTTTATTGCAAATCCGATAATCGTCAAAGTTAAGGATAGGTTGAGGCCAGTCTTTAAGGATGTTCCCAAAATTGTGAAGAAGGAAGACTCTATGGGAGCATTTTCTAGGGTTATTTAAGGAGTAATGTATGTTGAAGATGTGAGGGCATACATCCACTACACTCTTGAGGATCTAGGCATCGAAGACATAAAAAGAATGTATCAATCAATGATGCTGGGAGACACCAGAAACATTAAACCAGAATTTAAGGCAATTGAGGATTTAGGGTTAACTGGTATTCTATATTTATTGGAATTCAAGGATGAAGTTATTAGATACATCTTGAGTAGGGTTCATAACAAATACATTTGGTTAGACAGACCCTACATGATCACAAAGGAGACTATTCAAGCTGTCACCGGCTTACCTAGGGTTGGACAAGAACCTGGTAAGAAAAATTCCAACATAGAGGTTCAAAAACTTACTAGATCCACACTGGATAACATATCAATGAGGATAAGAACAATAACTGACTCAGACATAAAATTTGCAACCATGATCATAGGATATAAGGTAACTCAATCAAATCGCTTGAGATCTATTGGAAGTTCATGCATTCATGCCGCATATTAAATGTTAAGAAATAATATGAAATATTGCATGTGAATGGATGAGGAGTGAGTTAATGTTAAAACTTAAAAAGATCAAAGGAACCAAGAAGGGCACATTCAGATATAGAAAATTAATTATCTGTTTAATGCTTTATTTCTTGAATGAGCTACCCAGTTTAGGAAAGAAGCAATAGGCTCATGACATACCAATAGGTATGCAAATGAAAATAGCTATCACCAGTCTTGGTACTTGCAGGGATGAGACACTTTGGGGTTACTTCAAGAAATTTTAGGAGAACATGAGGCAAAGGGAAAGAATCTCTAAGAACATTGTGGAGAAGTATTCCACTGACATATGTTTCATGGTGAAAACTGATGAAAACTCATGGAAGCAGTTGAACCCAGGTAAATCTGGATCACTAAGCTTGGATATGAGGTAGATGATAGTATTTTTGAGCTTTATGCAAAGATTATGTTAGATGCCCTATTAGATGACAAGACAAAGCACTTCAGTACAATAGGAGAAAAGGCTCTTGAAGTGAAAACAAGTTTCAATAGAAAAAGGAGAGAGAAGAAAATTGATAAAATGTTTGCATATGTGCATAATGTGATTTACAAGATAGATACTTAAGTAGGTTCCAAATCTAAATAGGCAGTCAAACTGACAGAGGTTGCTACTGAAGAAGTGAAGAATCCACAAGTTCTCATTTCCCCAATCACTTTTGACTCTGACCCTGAGGATAATGAGCCTCTGGCTTTCAGAAGGGTACAAATGAAGGATGTGGTAAAATCATCGGTAGAGCATCAAAAGGTAGAACCAAGGAGGAGACTTGTCAGAAAGGCAACTCAACCTACTTCACCTCCACCACCAATAAGGAAGCCTATGTAGAAGAGGAAACCATTCAAACCGGCAACAATAAGCAAAAAGTAGAAGAATGATGATACTGGATCTAGTAAGACAACAATGACCTATGTTGAAATTATTAATGAAGTGACAAAAGATGGGATATTAAAGAATATATCAAAATATTATGAATTTTTTGAAGAGAGTGAGAAAAATGAGTTAGAGGATGCTATTTTATTGTATATAGATATCTATAAGAAGGCATTAGTTTATATTTTTAAAGAGATACCTTTATCTCTATACAATAAACTTGAAGCTAGGAGACTTGATGATATCAAGAGGGATAAGGAAATCAAGGAAGTTTCACTTTTGGAACAATGTGGTAGTATAAATAATGAAGAGATGAAAAAATGTATAGATACTACTAATAGGACAACTTTTAGTAGTAAAAACCAGCAGATAAGTCTTATGATGGGTAGAGTGAATGAGGTGGTAAATGAGACAAGTAAGGGGTGGACAAAACTCTTTCAGAAAAAACCCAGACTTTCTCACATCTCAGGAAGAATTTGGAAAGGCAAAATCCCCTACAATTTGTGACAAATCACAAGGAAAGGGTATTTTAGGCACTTCTACTCCAATTTTGACACAATCACAATCGATTGCAACTAAAGGCACACATCCACAATCGATAGTCATAGAGAGTGTATAGTTTATACTTGCACAAACCAATTTTGAGCAAGAGAGTGTACAAGACACTAGGAACACTATGGATATTACTCCACTAGCAATAACTGACACTGCACAAGGTGGCAAAGCCACTAGTGCAAAGGAGGTTGAGATGGACAAGGTTAAATCAACTGAGTCCATATCGATAGGCAAAATAGATTCATCGGCAAGAGTCTTGGCAATTGACACTTCTTAGGTCAAGAAGAAATAAGTTTCTAAGTTATGTCCAACAAAACTAATGATGATGGCGACTCAAAAATTGTTAAAGGAAGGAACTTTAGACAAAGGGTTAATTGATCAATCAGTCTCTATATTACACTGGAAAAATGCTTGACTGTTAGATAGAGGATGGAGCAAGCCCTTCCGGTAAGCTCAAAGCTTTAACATAACACGTATCAAATAACTATCAATCCTTGAGATAGATTGCAGACCGACAGGCTTTGGACAATTTCTTTGCTGCAAAAAGAGCATCTTTTGATCAACTTATAAAAACTAGGAAGAAGAAGATAGAGGACAAACTTATCTCTATTCAGGTTTATTTGAAACAATGCACCAATGTAAATGATAGATTGAAATAATTATATGACAAAATGGCTACTATTGCTAATACATTTGGTGGGATAACTACAGTAACTACATCTGTTGATGGACAAATTGTGTCCTTGGAGAACCAAGTTTTTTTCTTTTGAGAAAGAAAAAGATAAAATACTCAGGAGAGCAAGAAATTTAAGAGGACTGGTGAGTCCAAGACTTGACTCTTTGGATGTTCACAAGAGACAATTCATGGACATGCTAGCCAAGCCCACACTAGTAGATACTCGAAAGAAGGAATCACTTTCCAACTTACTCAATGGACTTGCATCGGTATCAAACACTTTCAAATTAGGCTGGGACACATATCTTTAGTTCTTGTAAAAGGCATATCCAAAAATTCTGAAGATGACTAAGCTCGAATGACTCTAATTGTATTCTTTCATTTTTTATTCCTTCACTGATCTTTGGCATTAATGTCAAAGGGATAGTATGTACATATGTGAAAATATCAGGGAATATGTTATCAATTGAAGTGTGTTGCTCAGGGGGAGCACACCGGCAAGGAATCCATTTATTACATGAGTGTTGCCATCAATGCCAAAGGGGGAGATTGTTGGCAATTGACACTCATTGGACAAAAAGATTAGATAGAAGGCAACAAGATTTGATGGAAGTCACAAACTAGCACTAGGAGGTAGATATTGGCATTGGAAGCATTAAGGACTACACCAACACTAGCACTGACATCGACATCAGTACTTCAAGGAAGCCAACATCAAGAAAGATTTATTTTAGTAAATAATTTTGTAATTATTGTCGAGGCTGACATTGAATATTCTTTGTAAATGCATTGTAAGTTGACATAAGGAATATCATATGTAATAGGTATATAAGTCATTCTGCTAGGTCAATTTAAAGATGGAAAGATGATATAGAGATGGACATATAGCAAAACTGTGAGATGCGAAATATATGTATGGAGATCATTTTTGTATGTGAACATTGTATCATGCAATGATCTATAGATAGCTAGGAAATCACTCTTGGAGGAGAAGTAATACTGGTAATAGTTCAAGATTGTGAACTGGTACAGAGTAGAACCAAAACTAGAACTCTATTTGGCATAGTAGATGCATTCTTGAGTTCATTTTTAGTAATTTACTTTGGCATAAAGCTTGTAGTCAGTGAGGCTCTTTAGTGATGAGTAGTATGCTCTAGGCAGCATGCCTTCCTGCAAGTGCAGGCCCTTGTTTATGTAATATATTTTCATATGGCGAGTGAACTGATATTGTGGGTCACAAATCCTCCCATGGTTTTTCCTCATTGAGGTTTTCCACATATAAATTATATGTGTTATGGTGTTCATTTATGTGGATGATTTATTTGATTCTTGTTATATTCTTATTTGTTTACTGGTACATACTTGCATGGTGTAGAAAGTTCAAAGCTATACATTTTGGTAGAACACTGATTCACCCCCCCTACTCTTAGTGTTCTTAGATCCCAACATAGAAGGCTTTTGATAAAGCATCCAAATAGATAGTGTTGACATCAATGACAAAACATAAATGCAACACATAATAAATTCCTCCAAATGGCAAATAGAATGCACAAAGGAATATGTTGACATCAATGACAACACCAAAGACAACACATCACTCAGCTAATCTAAACACATGTTTTCACATTATCCCAACAATCTCTTGGTTTGTAATTGATGTCAATATATGATATGAAAAATAATCAACTACAAACAAAGAAAAACTCTCAACAATGTCCCCCTGAGATCAACATATGATATGATAGTTTTTCACATGATTCTCTACCCCTTTCACATGAATTCTAAAGGAACATAAACTAAAAAACTCACAAATATGAACATCTGATCCACAACATTGACTACTCCTTCTAAGTAGCAACCACAACTCATCAATCTAGATCATAAGATATAACAGTGAAATCCATTGGATTGATGCAAATTCATGCATCTTAGTTCTTATTAGGATGAGCATTCAAGTGAAATACATTACCTTTAGTCTTTGTCCCTGATGCAATCTCAATTACAGAACCACTCAAGATTTTACACTTGCCATTCTTAAATTGTAAATTCTTATCCATTGTCATCCATTTGTCCAACACTCTAAAGATTATTCTTTAGACCTTCTATATAGAAGACATCATTAGTATTATGCTTATCTCACTATTAGGAGTACATTTATTGAATCCAAGCTTCAACAAGTACTTATCAAATCTGGCATACCATGTTCTCGGGATTGCTTCAGTCCATACAATGCTTTATTCAATCTGCAAACCGTATCTTCCTAATATGTCAATTTAAATTCATTTGGTTTCTCAATATAAACTTCCTCTTCTAACTCATCATTAAGAAAGGATAACTTGGCACCCATCTGATAAACTTTGAAATCTTTGTAAGCATCATAAGTAAGAAATAATATAACGAATTCAATTCTAACTACTAGATACAAATTCTCCTCAAATTCAATTACTTCCATTTGAGAATATCCCCTACAGACAAGTCTTGAATTATTTCTAACAACTTCACCTTCCTCATTCAATTTATTTTGGAAGACCCACTTAGTTTCAATTATATTTTTATCCTTAGGTCTATGGACAAGAATCCATGTATTATTCTTATCAATTCGGTTCAATTCTTCTTCCATTGCTTTAACCCAATTTTCATCTTTACATGCTTTATCATCATCTTTAGGTTCATTCTTTAAAATCATGCAATATTCTTCAAAAATTATTCTCGTAGTCATGACACCATTATTCTTATCACCTATGATCTGATTTTCCAAATGATTCAACTTCACATAACTGGGAGTCTTAGGATTTTCTTGATTTTCAAACTCTTGAGTTTTTCTTTTGCACTAGCACTAGTCTCTCCTTGATTTTATGGCTTTTCCAGAACAATCTGAATTAGCTTTTTAGTCTACCCTTCCTTTCCTTTATCTGATCTGTCATTCTGATTATCAAAATCATATCTACAAGATCTGATCTACCTCTCATTAGTTTCATCAATTTTCACATTAGAACTTTCATCACATCTAGAATCAAACTTCCCTATATCTTCATCTCTTTTGATATAGCATTTACTTCCAATAATTATGAAATATCTAACTATAGGAACATGACAAAACAATAACTCATAAGGAGTCTTACCAGTATTACCTTTCATATGCACTTGGTTAAAAGTGTAAACAACAATACTCGCAGATTCTCTCCAATAGATATGCAGAATGTTTTCTTCAATAATCATGGTTCTACCAGCTTACTAAATTTTTCTATTCTTCCTCTCCAAAACACCATTCTATTGAGGGGTTCTAGGTGCAAATAGTTGTCTATTCACTCCAGCATGTTCACCAAATGCATTTAACTCACCGGAAGTGAATTCACCACCTCTATCAGATGTCAGACACTTTAGATTTAATCTTGTCTCAATGTCAACCATGGCTTTGAAAATCTTGAACTTCTCCAAGGTTTTAGACTTCTCCCTTAATAAAGTAACCCACATCATCCTTGAATAGTCATCAATCAATAACATGAAATAATTCTCTCCCTACAAGATTTCCACTCTAAAAGAACCACACAAATTAGTATTCAAAATATCAAATAATCTATTAAAATAATATTGTTTTCTTTTAAAAGTAACTTTTGTCTTCTTCCCTAATTGTCATTCCTTGCATACTGGATTAGTAGGCTTGACCAACTTAGGATGATCTCTCACTGCCTGAGGAGAATTTATCTAACCATGCGATGAAAATTCACATGACACATCCTCCTATGCTATAACCAAGGTTCATTAACTTGAGCAATCAAACAACTTTTACCACCAGCATTTAAGTGAAATACATTACCTCTAGTCTTTTTCCCTGATGTAATCTCAATTCTAGGACCACTCAAGATTTTACACTTGCCATTCTTGAACTGTAAATTCATATCCATTCTCAACCATTTGTCTAACACTCTAAAGATTACTCTTTAGACCTTATATATATAAGACATCATTAGTATTATGCTTCTCTCACTATCAGGAGTAGATTTATTGAATCCAAGCTTCAACAAGTACTTATCAAATTTGGCATACTATGCTCTGGGGATTGCTTCAGTCCATACAATGCTTTATTCAATCTACAAACCATATTTTCCTAATCTGTCAATTAAAATTCATTTGGTTTCTCAATATAAACTTCCTCTTCTAACTCATCATTAACAAAGGCTAACTTGGCATTCATTTGATAAACTTTGAAATCTTTGTAAGCATCGTAAGCAAGAAATAATATAAAAAATTCAATTCTAAATACCAGATACAAAGTCTCCTCAAATTCAATTCCTTGCATTTGAGAATATCCCTTACACACAAGTCTTGAATTATTTCTAACAACTTCACCTTCCTCATTCAAATTATTTTGGAAGACCCACTTAGCTTCAATTATATTTTTATCCTTAGGTCTATGGACAAGAATCCATGTATTATTCTTATCAATCTGGTTCAACTCTTCTTCCATTTCTTTAACCCAATTTTCATCTTTACATGCTTTATCAACATCTTTAGGTTCATTCTTTAAAATCGGGCAATATTCTTCAAAAATTATTCTCCTAGTCATCATACCATTATTCTTATTACCTATGATCTGATTTTCTAAATGATTCAACTTCACATACCTGGGAGTCTTAGGATTTTCTTGATTTTCAGACTCTTGAGTTTTTTCTTTTGCACTAGCACTAGTCTCTCCTTGATTTTATGGCTTTTCCAGAACAATCTAAATCAGGTTTTGGGTCTACCGCTTCCTTTCCTTTATCTGATTTTTCATTGTCATCATTAGAATCATATCTGCAGGATCTGATCTACCTCTCATTAGTTTCATCAATTTTCACATTAGCACTTTCATCACATCTAGCTTCAAACTTTCCTAGATCTTCATCTCTTTTGATATAGCATTTACTTCCAATAATTATGAAATATCTAACTATAGGAAAATGACAAAACAATAACTGATAAGGAGTCTTACTAGTATCACCTTTCATATACAGTTGGTTAAAAGTGTAAACAATAGTACTTGCGGCTTCTCTCCAATAGATATACAGAATGTTTTCTTCAATCATCATGGTTCTACCAGCTTACTGAATTTTTCTATTCTTCCTCTCCACAACACCATTCCTTTGAGGGGTTCTAGGCACAAATAGTTGTCTATTCACTCCATGTTCTTCACCAAATGCATTGAACTCACCAGAAGTGAATTCACTACCTCTGTCAGATGTCAGACACTTTAGCTTTAATCTTGTCTTAGTGTCAACCATGGCTTTGAAAATCTTGAACTTCTCCAAGGCTTTAGACTTCTCCCTTAATAAAGTAACCCACATCATCCTTGAATAGTCATTAATCAATAACATGAAATACTTCTCTCCCTACAAGATTTCCACTCTAAAAGGACCACACAAAATAGTATGCACAATATCGAATAATCTATTAAAATAGTATTGTTTTCTTTTAAAAGTAACTCTTGTCTTCTTCACTAACTGTCATTCCTTGCATACTGGATTAGTAGGCTTGACCAACTTAGGACGATCTCTCACTTCCTAAGTAGAATTTATCTAACCATGTGCTGAAAATTCACACGACACATCCTCCTATGCCATAACCAAGGTTGATTAATCTGAGCAATCAAACAACTTTTACCACCAAAATTCAAGTGAAATACACTACCTTTAGTCTTTGTCCCTGATGCAATCTCAATTCCAGGACCACTCAAGATTTTACACTTGCCATTCTTGAATTGTAAATTCTTATGCATTGTCAACCATTTGTCCAACACTCTAAAGGTTATTCTTTAGACCTTTTATATACAAGACATCATTAGTATTATTCTTCTCTCACTATCAGGAGTACATTTATTGAATCCAAGCTTCAACAAGTACTTATCAAATATGGCATACCATGCTCTGGGGATTGCTTTAGTCCATACATTGCTTTATTCAATCTACAAACCATATCTTCTTAATTTGTCAATTGAAATTCATTTGGTTTCTCAATATAATCTTCCTCTTCTAACTCATCATTAAGAAAGGCTAACTTGGCATCCATCCGATAAACTTTGAAATCTTTGTAAGCATCATAAGTAAGAAATAATATAACAAATTCAATTCTAACTACCAGATACAAAGTCTCCTCAAATTCAATTCTTTCCATTTTAGAATATCCCTTACACACAAGTCTTAAATTATTTCTAACAACTTCACCTTCCTCATTCAATTTATTTTGGAAGACCCACTTAGTTTCAATTATATTTTTATCCTTAGGTTTGGGGTCAAGAATCCATGTATTATTCGTATCAATCTAGTTCAATTCTTCTTCCATTGTTTTAACCCAATTTTCATCTTTACATGCTTTATCAACATCCTTAGGTTCATTCTTTAAAATCAGGCAATATTCTTCAAAAATTATTCTCCTATTCATCACACCATTATTCTTATCACCTATGATCTGATTTTCTAAATGATTCAACTTCACATACCTAGGAGTCTTAGGATTTTCTTGATTTTCAGACTCTTGAGTTTTTTCTTTTGCACTAGCACTAGTCTCTCCTTGATTTTATGGCTTTTCTAGAACTATCTGAATTAGGTTTTGTGTCTGCCCTTCCTTTCCTTTATCTGATTTGTCATTCTGATCATCGGAATTATATCTGCAGGATCTAATCTACCTCTCATTAGTTTCATCAATTTTCACATTAGCACTTTCATCACATCTAGCATCAAACTTCCCTAGATCTTCATCTCTTTTGATATAGTATTTACTTCCAATAATTAAGAAATATCTAATTATAGGAATATGATAAAACAATAACTCATATGGAGTCTTACTAGTATCACCTTTCATATGCACTTGGTTAAAAGTGTAAACAACAGTACTCACAGCTTTTCTCCAATAGATATGCAGAATGTTTTCTTCAATCATTATGGTTCTACCAGCTTACTAAATTTTTCTATTCTTCATCTCCACAACACCATTCTGCTAAGGGGTTCTAGGTACAAATAATTGTCTATTCACTCCATGGTCTTCACCAAATGCATTGAACTCACCGGAACTGAATTCACCACCTCTGTCAGATGTCAGACACTTTATCTTTAATCCTATCTCAGTGTCAACCATGGCTTTGAAAATCTTGAACTTCTCCAAGGATTTATACCTCTCCCTTAATAAAGTAACCCACATCATCCTTGAATAGTCATCAATCAATAACATGAAATACTTCTCTCCCTACAAGATTTCCACTCTAGAAGGACCACAAAAATTAGTATGCACAATATTGAACAATCTATTAAAATAATATTTTTTTCTTTTAAAAGTAACTCTTTTCTTCTTCCCTAACTGTCATTCCTTGCATATTGGATTAGTAGGCTTGACCAACTTTGGATGATCTCTCACTGCCTGAGTATATTTTATCTAAGCATGAGATGAAAATTAACATGACACATCCTCCTATGCAATAAACAAGGTTCATGAATTTGAGCAATCAAACAACTTTTACCACTAGCATTCAAGTGAAATACATTACCTTTAGTCTTTGTCTCTGATGCAATCTCAATTCCAGGACCACTCAAGATTTTACACTTGCCATTATCGAATTGTAAATTATTATCCATTGTCAACCATTTTTCCAACAATCTAAAGGTTATTCTTTGACCTTTTATATATAAGACATCATTAGTATTATTCTTACCATCAAGAGAAATAGAACCTCTTCCATGGATTATACCAGCTTTGTCATCACCAAATATTACTACACTACCATCATACTTTTTCATACTCAAAAACTTACTCTTATAACCTATCATATGATAAGAGAAACCACTATCAATAACACATTCATCTTTCTCTTCAACTTTAGCAGCCAAACCTTTCCCCTCATTAATGCAACTAGTAGATGTTAGACTGTTCTTATACCGGGAGAAAATTGAGGCGGGGGGGGTGAATCAATTTTCTTACAAGTATAATAGTTAATGCAAATTATAAATTTTATACTAGAGCACAAAGAAACTAACACAATGAAAGATAAATAATGAATTAATAGTACACACAACACCAATATTTAGATGTGGAAAACCTAGTAAAGGGAAAAACCTTGACGGGAAACTCTACCCACAATCAGATAATAGTTCTCAAGTAGTATATGAAATAATTACAATAGGGATTGCACTTGCAATCAGGCCAACTACCTAGAGTGCATTTCTCATCACAAAAGAGAAGTCTCAGTGACTTACAAACACAACAAACTACAATCTAGATAGAGTAAATTGTGGAAGTAGCATCCTTTAAGGCTTGATATAATTCTGGTTAAGCACAAATGTCTGTCTTACAACACCAAATCCTTCACAACCTTCTATCAAATGATATATCACTATTTTCACATAAACCTTTCTCTGATAATGCAGACATAACCATCGATCCCTAGATTACATGAATAAGTTTCCTATAAATATAATTCATCAACCTTAATGATAAGGATGGGTAAACCCTAAACCTATAAACTCATAATTAAAAAAATTACATCACATTATATCGCCAGAGCAATATTATGATTTATATTACATAGAATGGACCTAATTCAAATTTCCAAATAATTACATCCATTGGAAATCATGCTAAGACCAATCTCCAACACATTTCACCAACTGGTAGAAACCTTTAGTGCAATAACACAAAATAATCAACCAGATCCAAATAGGACCACCAAATTAGCATGCCAGCCAAAGCAAAGCCACCAAATAAGTATAACTTGATAAATAACACCTTTGACAAGATAGGAAACCATTTCCATAAGTTAGACAAAAACCACTTAACCGAATCATCAAGTATCACCAACCGGTAAAGCTAATCGTTGCCAAGAAATATCAATCGGGAATGTAAGTGATAGCTTCTGGAGCACCAAATCATGAACCAATAGAATATGGGAAGCATATAGCCAACCTGAATAACCATCCAAAATGGATTCCATGGATTTGATCATACTAGATCAAAATAAAAGCCAAAACCAAGACAAACACCAAGTCTAACCGGGATAGTAGAACCATATCCAATTGGGATATAGTTTTGACATCAATGACAAAACTTAACCAAATCTAGCATATTGCCAACAATCTCCCCCTTTGGCATTGATGGCAACACTAAATGTGAAAACCAAGCAAGTGCCAAGGAGTGCCAACAATCTCCCATAGACAGATCTAAAATATAATGCCCCCTTAGATTAACTAATTTTCACATGAACACCATCTCCCCTTTGACATCAATGAAAAGGACAGGTACCACCAAACAAAAATACTAAACCGAATAGTTGACTACTCCCTCCAAGTAACAACATCATTGCATCAACCCAGATAAAAAAATGTCTAATAAGCTTATGTGATTGATGCATCCCTATATCTCTAAGTCTCTTCCAGAGGGGTGGTGACCCCCATTTGATCTGAGATATTCAAAAGTATCTTTAGGCAATGGTTTTATTATAATATTTGTAATCTGTTCCTTATTAGGAACATAAACCAATCTGACTTCCTTTGCTTCAACCTTTTCTCTCAAGAAATTATACCTTATAGAAATGTATTTTTATTTGGAATGAACTATCAGATTCTTTGACATATCAATAGTAGTAGCATTATCATAGTGAATAACAATAGGCTCATCATAGCTTATCCTTATATCCTCCAACATTTGTTTCATCCATAAAATATAAGTACAGTTAGTTGCAACAACTACATATTCAACTTCAATAGTAGATAATGAAGTGCATGATTGTTTCTTTCTAAGCCATGAAACCAATTTGTTTCTAGGAAAGAATACACCACCTATAGTGCTCTTCCATTCATGCACTAGATACATAGTGTAAAGCGGAAAAATCGCGATCGAACCCTAGTTGCTCTCCCCTCTTCCAACTCCAAGGAGAGAGAAGGGAGGTTCGCTAGGATTCGATGGTTTTCACTTAGGGGGGAGACTTTACATTCAAAAGAGGGGTTGAAACCCACAAGATCCAATCCCATGCAATGCAAGATTGGATGCTAAATGAATTTCAAGGGTTAAGACAACAAGGCTACCCTCTTTTGTAAAGAATGTGCATAGAAGAATTGAGCTAGGAATGCATAGAAAGTGACAAGATTTTCTTATAAACTAAGATAGGAATACAGTATGAAGCTGCGGACCTGGAATTAGTAGTAAAATGTTGATACGGTGCTGTCCTGCAAATTTGAGCAAAAGTTGTCGGGACGATGGCGCCTGGCGCCACGGTCCTCCGAAAAATCCGCGAAACGAAGGGGGATCTGTTCGTCTCTGCACAAGGATTCCAGATCTTCAATCTCAGCCATGTACCTACAACCTACACATAGAAAAGCGAAGACAATTGGGGGGTTAGGGATTAGGGGTTTTCCTTTAGGTCAAACCCCGGTTTTGGAATTAACCAAGAAATGAGCAAGAGCTGTAAATGTAAATGACTGTAAAACAAGTACTAATACCTTGTTCTAAGGATGTTTGTATCCTTATGTGCGAAGGTTTAGATGTTGTATGTTGTATGTTGTAGTAGTATGTGATCTCCTCTTCAATGGTTGAATCCTTGTCTTGAATGCAACACTTAGCCTTGAATGGAGACTTAGAAGGAATGCTTGAATGCTTGAATGCTTGAGTATAGTTTCCACGCCTTTTTCATCATGTATCTGTTATCTCCCAATGAGAGAGAAAAATGTAGTTTATATACTTGTCAATTAGGGCTGATAGACTGATTTTCCTGACCTTAGGCCGACTAGGAAAGTTAATTTCCAAATTGCAAACAAAAAGACCCGAGACCCCTTAGGAGACAGGGCCCAAAATAGGACCCAGGGACTAGGGCGCTGGGCGCCATGGTCCTGGGGACCAGGGCGCTGGGCACCCTGGTACTGAGGGACCAGGGCACTGGGCGGTCTGGTCCCACCTCCCAAGACATCAGGGTGCAAGGAGGTTCAGGCCAGGGTACTTGAAAAATGCAGTTTTTGGTGTCGTGAGCAAGTTTCGGGGTCTCCATTCAGGTTGCGTGTTGCGTCGCCATCGTGAAGACCGAAATGCAGTCGAAATTGCAAGTGTCACAATTTTAGGATGCTACATTTAGCCCCCACTTTAGCGGGAGTATGTATGCTCATACTTCCGGTAAAGTACAAGGAAACAACGGTGAAAAACTTTCACCACGTCAAGGAGGCAAGACACACCAAGCCCCCAGTGGACTAAGGATCTTACGACTTCGATTGACAAAGTAAAAGGGAAGATCACGAAGGAGAACCATGACTGTCAGTAGTAAGGTTCCCTCACTATGAGTCATGCAAGAAAGATATCAAGAATTTTCAAGGCAAAGCTAAATTTGCCAAGAGATTCTCAAGTATCTTGAAAAGATATGAACGGGATGTATGCCCCCCTACGTTAAAGCGATCGCACACGCCTCATCGGGGGTGATTGTTTTAACGTAGTGATACACATAAGAATGAGAAAGGAAAGGAGCATGTTATCTCAAGGATTTAGCCCCCAAGTGTGAGATAAGCCCAAGGATAATAGACACAAAACACAAAGCACGAGGTGACTTCGCTGTCCTCGGGGTCAGTATGCTGTATGATAAGTCATGTATATATCATATGTATGTATGCATAATTGTTCTTCATTCCCCAATCAAGGAAGGTCACCTAGAAGAAGGGAACACATGTGTCTTTTGAGTCAACATGAGAGAGATCGAGAGATCTCAATGCTTTGCATCGTCCTCAAGTAGACAACACTAAGGAAAACAAATAGAAGAATGAGAATAACATATAGAAGAAGTAACACAAGAGAGGAGGAGAGAATCTGCTATGCTAATGTAACTAGTCTAGCACGTCATCTACCCCCCGATCTTGCTGATCAATGTTTCGGGAAGGCAGGGAACACGCTAGAGGAGGAACATTCAACACAACAGATGGAGCTATCACAAGATCCAAACAAGGGCTATGTTCATGTTTCGAGCCACATTGTTCTTGTCTAGGAGCTAGGATAAGTGCTTTAGAAAATTCATTAGATAAATGGTTATCAACATCAACAAGTTCATATTCACTATCAGAAGCAAGAGAAGTAATATTTTCATCATGAATAACATTTTCATCTATATCATCATCAAGATTTATAAAAAATAGGATCTTTAACTCGCACAGGATCAAGACCATCATGCATCTTATGTTTAGGAGATTTAGGCTCAATGTCCGGCTGAGGAGAAAATGGAATAATGCTCGTTGAAGGTGTTTTTGGAGATGGCAAAGTTTGAGAAGCAGCTGCTTGAGCTCTAAGACGACGCTTTCGTCGGCGTTCACGTGCAGAATGATTTCATCTAGTCTTAGTAGGAAGTGAAGAAAATTGAGGAGGAGGAATGTTCTCATCCCTATCACTTGGGTGTTTAGGTTGTGGTCTCTTAGGCTGAATAATAGGAGAAGAAGAAGGTCTCTTCTCTCTATAAAAGGAAGGAGGAGGAACTGCTCCATATAAAGGAGGAATTTTTGGTTTAGGAAGGAGACCAAGTCCATCATGACGAGGAGGGATAGGTCTACTTTTAGGAAGTTTATTAGATATAGACATAGTCACATCCATAGGGATGGGTTGGGAATTTTCTTGAGGAAAGGCATTAGTTTTATCTTTTAAAGGAAGAACTTCCTTCTCAAGAATGATAGGAATGTCAAGTTTAGGTGTTCTAGGTTCACTTAAAGATAGGATCATATCTGTTTTCCACTTTTGATAAGATTTGAAAAGATGATCACTTTGCGGAGGAAGGGATTGGAATTGTTTAGGCCAAAAGTAATCAAGAGGAACACTAGAGGTTCTTTCAGCTGGTTTAAAGAGGCTATGATTGACAGTAACAATTTCACCATTATGGGGAAATTTCAAACACTTATGAATAGGAGAAGCAATAGCTTTCATGGAAGATAGCCAAGGATAGCCAAGCTTAACACGAAATTGTTCGGAAGATGGAATAATAGCAAAGTTCACATCAAGGGATTTGTTATAGACCTCAATAGGCAATGTAATAGAACCAATTGCAGGAGAAGAAAATGCATCAAATAGTTTCACAATCACATCTGTTTTGTCATAAATCACTTGATTCAATTGCAAAGTAAAAAGAAATTCTTCAGTAATAACATTAACCATGCACGAAGGATCAATAAGCACTCCACGGCAAGGTGTATTCTTGACTTTTACAACTATATATAAAGGACCATCAGGTGCCCTAATGGTTTCACTAGAATCAAATGTGATGGAAGGTTCTTTAGGGTTTTCTTGCTGCTCTACAAAGTTAATCACATT
The DNA here is from genome assembly GCF_030272615.1 of Cryptomeria japonica. Classification (NCBI taxonomy): domain Eukaryota; kingdom Viridiplantae; phylum Streptophyta; class Pinopsida; order Cupressales; family Cupressaceae; genus Cryptomeria; species Cryptomeria japonica. Next base: position 618,544,002 of record NC_081405.1, read on the forward strand.
TGGAGTCATAGACACAAGACCATCAGATGAAAGAGAGGAATCATTAGTCTCAACCGCATTAGAGGTATGAGAAGGTAATGGATCAGTGAAAATCTGAAGATTTTGATTAGGAGGAGCTACAGATGTATTGCCTTTATCATTCACTCCAGAAACAGAAATAGTATTATTATCAATCAAATCTTGAATTTTACCCTTTAAAGAAAAACATTTTTCAGTATCATGCCCAAGCTGACGATGAAATTGACAAAAGGCTTTGTTATCAAAATAAGGTGAAGTAATCTTTGCAGGATCAATTTGTCTTATAGGAGGAAGAGTAAGCACATTTTGTTCCAATAATTTATTCATAATACTATGCAATGATTCATTCAAAGGAGTATACTTTCTTTCTTTCTTGAAAAATTTAGAAATAGGAGGCACACCTGATGCTGCATTCACATTGTTGTTGATGATGTTTTCATTGAATTTGATGGAGTGTCTATTCGGTTTAAACTTCCCAAATGGTTGTTGACTGCTATCACCCTTATCACTCGGAGCCATAGGATGTGATTGTTCCATTTGACTCATAGTCAGTTGATAATTGTGAAGAGTTGCACACAACTGTTGGAAAGAAGTAAACTCAAAAAACAGAAGTTTGTCTCGAATGTCTTTTTGTAAATTAGAAATAAAGATTCTTTGAATATCATTGTCAGGCACTGGAAAAGAAATTTGAGCATACAAATGCTTATATCTACCAATGAAATCAGTCACTTTTTCTTTAACACCTTGTTTACAATGCATTAAATCAATCAAAGTAACTTTAGGACTTATATTGTTTTGAAATTGTTGAATGAAAGCATTTGCAAGTTGTTCGAAAGAAGTAATAGAATAGGAAGGCAATGAGCAATACCATTGTAGGGCTTTGTCTCTTAATGTTCTCGTGAATAGTTTTGCAAGCAACCTTTGGTCATAAGCAAAATCAGTACATATTGTTTGAAAAGTCTTAACATGTGTTAGAGGATCACCTTTACCATTATAAAGTTCCAAATGCGGGATTTCAACATGTTTAGGAGGGATAGCTCGGACAATGTCAAGAGAAAGTGGGCTCGCAATATCAAATGTGGGCACACTAAACTTAGATTGATTCATAGAGGCAATTTGTTGCTGTAAAGAAGAGACAGTTTGTGCAAGATTGTTAATGGTCGCTTCAGTTGAAGAGTTCATATTAGATGTGTTAGATTGAGATGGAGGTGTTATGTTATTGAAAGAAGGTAAAGAGTAAGGTGGTGGGACCCTATGATAATTAGTCATAGGAGATGATTGGACAGGAGGAACACTACAAGGAGGAATGGAATGATTAAATGAATTGCCCCCTTGTGTCATGTTCATTTGTGAAGATGTAATAGGAACACTCATTGAAGGAATGAATGAAGAAGTTGGATTGAATGAAGGAAGAGGGTTAATTGAAAAGGAAGGATTGCCCCCATGACTAGTGATCATAGGAGGAATGTCTTGTGTAGAAGTAGCCATTATGTTTGATGTAAAGGTAGGTATGCTAGCAATAGAAGTCATCAAAGGAATAGAATGATTGACTTGTGTAGGAGGTTGTGTATAACCTAAAGTTTCGGCACAACTCTTCATAGGCATCACGTTCGAATCCACAATGTGTGAAATACCACGCAAAATATCAATTCCATTCTTATCACTTTGAAGCATACGTTTTAGACCCTCAATTAAAGGAAGAGCTTGACTATCAGGGTACTCATGAGACATCCACTGGTGAAAATCGTGAAATTGGTTATCCAATTTCGAAATTTGTTCTACAGAAACCTCATGGAGAGCTTCTTCATCATTAGGAGGATTAGAGGAATTACCCATGTCCTCGTTAAAAAGGCTATTCAAATTAGGTTCCATCTCCTCAGTAGTTAAACCTTGGAAAGACTTAATTCTACGGCTTCATCTAACGGGAATAGTGTAAGTAGGGCTTATTGTTGTAAAACTCATGCACTAGAGAAGGAGAGAAAATTTTGATTTTAGAGGTAGCAATTTTCAGTAAAATCAGCCAATCTTCTGGATTTAAGCTGTTAAATGCAATCACGACAGTCTCCTGAAATTTCGAAAAAAATGTCTGGGACCGTGGCGCTCGGAGTGCAACACGATCCTTGCAACTTTTTTCAAAATTTGCAGGGATGAAAGGTATGATGATTTTAAAGCCAATCTGAAAAAATTGAGTGATTTTACGATCTGTAGAGAGGCCAAATTAAAGTTGCAATCTCAAAATTGAACCCTACCCAGATTGTTGAAAAATGCAAAATTTGAATTTTGAAAAAGAGAGGGAAACTGAAATTTTGAATTTTATGATTTTAGAGGGAATGTCAAGAGCAATGCAAATTTTGAAATTTAAAAATTGACTCAATTTCACGCAAAATTCAATTTTGAAAGCGGAAATCAAAGTTGTTGTAATTAAGCACTTAATTTCAAAAGTCACAAAATGCAAGAATTTGAATAAAGCACTGAAATTTTTAATGAATGTTAATGCACTTTTCAGATTTAGGACAGTAAGAACACAATTTTGACACAAAATTTTAGTTTCAATGATTTTTGAATGTTTAAAGGCCTTAATCCAAGCAATTACAAGACCAACTTTGACTGTAATTTTGAAGGTGTTAAAATTGATAAAATCAGCCAAAATTCTGGATTTTAGCAGAAAAATACAGTAAGATCTCACTCCCGAAATTTCGGAAAAAATGTCGGGGACAATGGCGCTCGGCGCCACGGTCCTCGCAACTTTTTTCCAAATTTTCAGGGATGAAAGATATTGTGATTTTATTGCGGAATCCAAAGTTACAGCTGATTTGGAGATGTTTTGATCGGTGAAATTGTCGAACAAAGGTTGGATCAAGAGGGTTTCAAAAATTAGGGTTTTGACACTTAACCACTTAATTTTCAAAATTAAAACATAGATATGAATTGATAATTTGTAATAGAAGGACAGATCTGAAACAAGCATTAAGAATTAAAAATTTCACAAGTTTAATTACTAAAAAGAAATTTTAGGGTTTTTATGCAATCACCTCTAAAATTTTGCAAAAGATCAAACATGGAAATGTAATCAATTTTTTCAGATCTAAGCATGAAAAATCAGAAAGGATGTTCACGTCGGGTTCACCAAAATGTAAAGCAGAAAAATCATGATCGAACCCTAGTTGCTCTCCCCTCTTCCAACTCCAAGGAGAGAGAAGGGAGGTTCGCTAGGATTCGATGGTTTTCACTTAGGGGGGAGACTTTACATTCAAAAGAGGGGTTGAAACCCACAAGATCCAATCCCACGCAATGCAAGATTGGATGCTAAATGAATTTCAAGGGTTAAGACAACAAGGCCACCCTCTTTTGTAAAGAATGTGCATAGAAGAATTGAGCTAGGAATGCATAGAAAGTGACAAAGATTCGCTTATAAACTAAGATAGGAATACAGTATGAAGCTGCGGACCTGGAATTAGCAGTAAAATGTCGATACGGCGCTGTCTTGCAAATTTGAGCAAAAGTTGTTGGGACAATGGGGCCCGGTGCCACGGTCCTCCGAAAAATCCGTGAAACGAAGGGGGATCTGTTTGTCTCTGCACAAGGATTCCAGATCTTCAATCTCAGCCGCGTACCTGCAACCTACACACAGAAAAGCGAAGACGATTTGGGGGTTAGGGATTAGGGGTTTGCCTTTAGGTCAAACCCCGGTTTTGGAATTAACCAAGAAATGAGCAAGAGCTGTAAATGTAAATGACTGTAAAACAAGTACTAATACCTTGTTCTAAGGATGTTTGTATCCTTATGTGCGAAGGTTTAGATGTTGTATGTTGTATGTTGTAGTAGTATGTGATCTCCTCTTCAATGGTTGAATCCTTGTCTTGAATGCAACACTTAGCCTTGAATGGAGACTTAGAAGGAATGCTTGAATGCTTGAATGCTTGAGTATAGTTTCCATGCCTTTTTCATCATGTATCTGTTATCTCCCAATGAGAGAGAAAAATGTAGTTTATATACTTGTCAATTAGGGCTGATAGACTAATTTTCCCGACCTTAGGCCGACCAGGAAAGTTAATTTCCAAATTGCAAACAAAAAGACCCGAGACCCCTTAGGAGACAGGGCCCAAAATAGGACCCAGGGACCAGGGCGCTGGGCACCATGGTTCTGGGGACCAAGGCGCTGGGTGCCCTAGTCCTGAGGGACCAGGGCGCTGGGCGCTCTGGTCCCACCTCCCAGGACATCAGGGTGCAAGGAGGTTCAGGCCAGGGTACTTGAAAAATGCAGTTTTTGGTGTCGTGAGCAAGTTTCGGGGTCTCCATTCAGGTTGCGTGTTGCGTCGCCATCGTGAAGACCGAAATGCAGTCGAAATTGCAAGTGTCGCAATTTTAGGATGCTACACATAGTCTAAAATCATCGTCCTTTGGATACAATAACGCATAATCTATTGTACCTACCAAATATCTGAATATCCTTTTACCAATAATATCATGAGTTCCTCTAGGATATGACTAAAATCTAAAAGAAATACAATCAACATTCATTATATCAATTCTAGTCTGAGTTATGTAGAGTAATCCGTCAATCATTTATTTGTATCTAGTTGGATTCACTTTAGGGGATTCATCTTCCTTATATAATTTGCAACTACTTATCTTAGGAGTATCAACAGGTTTAGAATTTTCAAGTCTGAATTTCTTAAGAAATTCCTTCACATACTAAGTTTGACAAATGAAAATACATTTATCAGTCTAAGTAATCTGTAAACCTAAAAAAAATTCCACCTCTCGATTCATAGACATTTCAAATTCATTCTTCATATCATCACCAATTTCATGCATAAACTTTCTTCTCCTCTAAAAATGATATCATCCACAAAGAATTCAATGATCAGTATGTCATCATGGTCACTTTTATAATATAAGTTATTATAAGAATTACCTTTGCTAAAACTGAGCTTAGAAAGATATTTATTTAATCAAGCATACCATGTTCTAGGAGCTTGTTTCAATCCATATAAAGCTTTCTTCAATATGAAAACCATGTCTTTGTCTTTTGATAAAGAAAATCCATCAAGTTGCTCAATATAGACTTCTTCTTAAATATCTCCATTCATAAATTCACATTTGACATCCATCTGATATACCTTATAGTTCTTGTGTGCAACATAGGTAATAAATAGTCTTACCACTTTAATTATTCCAACCAGAGCATAAGTTTCATCATAATCAACTCCTTCCTGTGAGTATCCTTTATAAACCAATCTAGCTTTATTTCTTACAACCTGACCTTCCTAATTTAGTTTATTCCCAAAAACCTATTTAATTCCAATAACATTCTTATCTTTAGGCCTAATAACCAATTCCCAAGTCTTATTCTTTTCTATTTGATCTAGTTCCTCTTCCATAGCTTTCATCCAATTCTCATCTTTACTTGCTTCAATAAAATATTCCAGTTCAATTTTAAAAATTAAACATACCTCTTTAGTAGCTAGCCTTCTTCTTCTCACCATACCTTTCCTTTTATCTCTAATGATCTGAAATTCAGAATGATTTAGGTTAACATACTTGGAGAGCTTACGATTGTCTTGACTTTATGAATCTTTCTCCTCTTCAATAGTCACTATGGAATTTTCTGATGTTATTGGATCAAATGGATCAATGTTTTAAACTAATTCTTACACTCCCAGTTCTAATTTGACTATTCATCTTCTGGTCCATGGCCATATGATCTGATTCGAATATTACCGTGCTCATCCATCTTGACATTTATGCTTTCCATAATCCAATTCAATGTTATGGTATAACATTTGTATGATTTTCTCTTGGTAGAATAACCAATAAATATTCCTTCATCACTTCTATGATCAAGTTTCCCTAATGCATCATCTCTTCTAATACAACATTTACTTCCAAAAATTATGAAATATCTGGCAGTAGGATTATGACCAACCCATAATTCATAAGGATTCTTACTAATATCACCTTTTATGTGTATTATTTTGAAAGTGTTTACCACAGTATTGATAGCTTCTCTCTAGTAGATATCAGGTAACTTGGCTTCCATCATCATTATACTTGTAGCATCCAAGATAGTTTTATTTTTCCTTTCCACTATTTCATAATGTTGTGGGTTTCTAGGTGCAAAAAATTATCTTCTAATTCCATTTTTCTCACAAAAGTTGTTGAACTCACCAGATGTAAACTCACCGCCTTGACCTGATCTTAAACATTTTATCCTCAATCTTGTTTCTATCTCAAACATAGCATTGGAAATTTTGAATTTCTCAAGAGCTTATGATTTTTCTCTGAAAAATGTAGCGCACATCATTGTAGAATAATAATCAATAATAAAAATTAAGCATCTATCACCTTGAAAAAATTTAGTCCTTATGGGTCCACACAGATGAGTCTGAATAAGATCAAGAATTTCATTAGATCTATCATGTACACTTTTGAAGGAAGTTCTAACTTGCTTACCCATTTGAAATTCTCTACATACCGGATTATAAGGTTTAACAATCTTGGGCAAATATCTGATAGCTTGTATTGAACTGATCTTCACTATGCAATCAAAATTTACATGACACACCCTCTTATGCCATAACTAACTTTCATCAATCTGAGAAATCAAGCAGGCCTTCTCACTGGAGTTCAAATGAAAGATATTTACATTGGTTTGAGTTCCAGATGCAATCAGTTGTCTATTAATTTAAACCCAAATATAACTTAATCAAAATTGATGTATAATACCGGTAAACCAAAGTTAATGTCGATTGATAGTTTAATAGTTAATAACAGTACCGGTAAAGTTTAATGCATGAAACAGAAAGACAAATAGCATCCACAACACATAACATAGATATTTGTATGTGGAAACCTTGTAAGGGGAAAAACCATGGTGGGAAACCTTACCCACAATCAGATGATACTATTGCAGATAGTATGTGTGTACAAATGGGGTTTGCACATGTAGAAAGGCCAAATGCCTAGAGCTCACTGCTCAATCAAAAAATGAGAGTCACGCTGACTACAATTGGATGGTTAAATCCAATGATAATGCACTGCTTAGAATAGTATCTTCATATGCTGGATTCAATACTAGTTAATCTTTGGTTGTCTTCTTCATACCTTCCTTGAATCTTCAAATGATGTCTGTGTGTATAGATCTACTTATATTCACATATACCTTATTACAATCCTTTTTCACACATTCTACATAATCTCACAAATGAGATCTTACATATATACCAAGGCCTAAGACCAAATGTGTAGGTCGACTCACTAAGAATAATATAATTAAATAAATTACAAATGATTCAATATGTGATGCTTCATGTCGGCATTTACAATAATAACCAATCAATAAATCATCTCCATAATGTGTCATGCTGATCTGAAATAGGTTACGCTTGTCGGTCCATAACCTAAACCTATTTGCCAATAATAGTAAATATACAAACATGATTAGACCAATAACCAAATCACCAAAACCAAGTGTCCAAACAATGTATTTGACATAACCAAGTAATCTCCAGATGATAACAGATCATCCTCAGTGCCAGTGAAAAATATAACCTGTCGGTGAACCAAATACCGGTGAACGTTACCAAAGATCTTTAGTGTTGATAAGTGCTCACAAGTTTTGATAAGTGTTGACATCAATGACAAAACCAATGCAACCCATCCATAATAACAACAATATCCCCCTTTGGCATGGATGGAAACACAAGTTGGAAAAACCATCTAAGTGCCAAAGCAAAAATATCAAAAACCAAAAACCAATAATCTCCCAAAGAGATCAATTACCATAAATCAAAATACATAATATTTCTCTCCCTAGGAATAATCTCTCCCCAAAAGATAATGTCTTTTTCCATAGATATCTCTCCCCCTTTGACATCAAATGCCAAAGCAATACAAAAACCAGATACAACCATTTCATAGAACTAATTACAAATACCAATTGTTATAACCAATTACTTCCCCGGAGAAGTAGCTCTCCTTCATCAAAGTCGGAAAAAGATTTCTCTGTCAATTCTTGTTGCTTCAACTGTATAAGTTTCTACCAGTGAGGGTATAACCCCAAGATGCTCTATAAGATATTCAAAAGTTTCCTTAGGCAAAGGTTTAGTAAAGATATCTACAATCTGCTCTTTAGTATTCACATAAACCAATTTCACTTCTTTTGCTTCATCATTCTCTTTCAGAAAATTGAATTTGATAGAAACATATTTAGTTAAAGATTGAAATACTAGATTCTTTGATATATATATATATATATATATATATATATATATATATATATATATATATATATATATATATATATATATATATATATATATATATATATATATATATATATATATATATATTGCTGCTATGTTATCATAGTAAATGATTATAGGTTCTTTGCATTTTACCTTTATATCCTTCAACATTTACTTAATCCATAATACCTGAGTACAATTAGTCTCTATTGCAACATGTTTTGATTCCACTATTGATAATGATGTACAACTTTATTTCTTGCTCAACCAAGAAATCAATCTGCTACCAAGAAAGAATTCTCTACCGGTGGTTATCTTTTTGTCATCTACATCTCTTGTTGTTCCTTGTAGATACCGGAAAATCCTTTTCATTGTTGATTCATTATTTCCCCTAGGATTACTCTGAAATCTTGAAACAATACATACTGCATTGATAATATCAAGTCTTGTTTGTGTCAAATACAGTAAACCTCCAATCATAGATTTATATCATGTCTGATTAACAGGAGATGATTCATCCTTTAATGATAGTTTATCTATTGTAGTCATAGGAGTACTTACAGGTTTAGATTTTTTCCATACCAAATCTCTTTAGTAGTTCCTTCAAGTACTTAGATTGACATAAGAATATACCTTTATCAGTCTGTGAAATATGCAATCCTAAAATTTTTTTTATCTCTCCAATCATAGACATTTCAAATTCTTCCTGCATCTTATTAGAAAAGTCTTTACACAATCCATCTTCTCCTACAAAAATTATATCATCAATAAAGACTTCAATAACCAAGATGTCATCATTAGTTACTTTGAAGTATAAGTTGCTGTCAACATTACCTTTAGTGTAACCAAGCTTCAAAAGATATTTGTCCAATCTAGCATAGCAATCTCTAGGAGATGGCTTTAATCCATATAAAGCTTTCCTTAACCTACAAACCATATCTTTGTCATTGGTCAAAGAAAGTCCATTAGGTTGTTCAATTTAAACTTCTTCAACAAGGTCACCATTCACAAATGCACATTTAACATCCATTTGATATACTTTATAGTTCTTGTGTGCTGCAAATGATAGAAATAGTCTGACTGCCTCAATTCTAGCTACCGGTGCAAAGGTTTGATTGTAATCAATTCCCTCTTTCTGTGAATATCCCTTACACACTAATCTTTCTCTGTTTCCGATTCCCCTACCATCTTCATTGAGTTTATTTTTGAATACCCATTTAGTTCTAAATACATTTTTGTTTGTAGGTCGATCAACCAATGTCCATGTGTTATTATTTTCAATTTGTTCCATTTCATCTTCCATAGCTTTAATCCAATGTTTATCTTCACATGCCTCATTAACTGATGTTGGTTCAATTTGAGAAAATAGACATACTTCTTCATTTGGCAGTCTTCCTCTAGTCATTACACCTTGATACTTATTCCTAATTATCTGACTTTTAGAGTGATTCAATCTTACATGCCTGGGTGTATTCACTTGCTATTGTTCTTCAGTCACTATGGAACTCTTAGAATGATGCCAGTGTGACTAGATCAACATTCAGTACCGGTGTACTCTATATAGGTTCATTTGTGATTATCTCAACTGTCGGTTCAGAGTCCATAGACCTTGAATTACCTCTAAATTGTTCATCAATCTTCACATTTTCACTCTCAATGATTTTTTTCAATCTCTAATTAAAACATCTATATGCCTTTCTCTTAGATGAATAACCAAGAAATATTTCTTCATCATTTCTAGGATCAAATTTACCAGTCTAATCATCTCTCCTAATATAACATTTTCTTCCAAATATTATGAAATATTTAAGAGTAGGAGTATTACCAAACCATAGTTCATGAGGGGTCTTACTGGTTTCACCTTTGTTGTGAACTTTGTTGAACGTGTAAACCGTTGTATTCACTACTTCTCTCCAATACGCATGAGGTAGGTTTTCTTCCGATATCATGCTTCTAGGTGCATCCAAAATATTTTTGTTCTTCCTTTCCACAAATCCATTTTTCTCAGGTGTCTGAGGTGCTGATAACTATCTTTTGATTCCATTCACTTCATAGAATGTATTAAATTCCATAGATATGAATGCACCTCCTTGATCTGATCTTAAACATTTGATTTTGTTACCGGTTTAATTCTCTACCATTACCTTGAATAGTTTTAATTTCCCAAAATCTTATGATTTCTCCCTGAGAAAAGTAACCCAACACATTCTAGAATAATCATCAATGATTAGCATAAAATATCTATCTCCTTGTAAACTTCTAGTTCCAGCTGGACCACATAAATCAGTATTAATTAAATCAAGAACATTATTGGATTTCTCTAGAATACTCTTAAACGTTTCTCTAACTTGCTTTCCAAATTGACATTCCTTACATATCGGATTGTGAGGTTTTAAAATCTTAGGTAAATCCCTTACTGCCTTAGTATTACTAATCTTCACAATGCAATCAAAATTTACATGACAAACTCTTTTATGCCATAACAAACTTTCATCAATATGTGCAATCAAGCATGCTTTCTCATTTTTATTCAAGTGAAAGATATTACCTCTAGTCTAATTACCGATTGCAATTTCTAAACCAGTTCTATTCATGATTTTGTATTTACCATTCTTGAATTGTAACTAAAATCCCTTTTCAACTAATTGACAACCACTCAAAAGATTATGTTTCAAACCTTCAACATAATAAACGTTGTCAGTATTATGGTTATCATCAAAAGATATAGTCCCTTTTCCTTTGATCAAACAAGATTAATCATCCCCAAATGTTACTATACCTCCATTATACTCCTAAAAGGTTAAGAATTCACTTTTATCACCAGTCATATGATGTGAACATCCAGACTCAATGATCCATTCATCCTTTTCTTCAATTTTAGCTGCCAGGGCCTACTCTATTGGTTGTACAGTAGGTGCCAGTTGATCTTCTGTTATTACAACAAAAGCCCATCCATTGTCTATCGGTTCCTCATCAGAATCATCAGTAACTCCTCCATCAACATAAAAACATGATTTGTCTCTATTCTTCTTAAATTTGTATCTCTGATTTTCAAGGTTAGGCTTGTATGTTCTTTTAGTTTCTTCTTTCTATCTTGCATGTCCATCAGGACACCTAGATGCCATATGACCAATTTTATTGCAGTTAACACATTTAAATGGTGCTTTACCTTCATACTCACTTCAAACTGGACCTTTAGGAATTTTCCTTTCAATAAGTGCTTCAAACTCTTCCAATTCTTCATTTTCTCTTCTGATTTCTTCAAGTTCTCTTGCATTAAGTGCTTTCCAATCAAATTTCTTAGATGATGATGATGATGCTTTGATGTATTAGGAATTATTCTTAATTCATTAATAGCAGTTAATTTCATTTTGTATTCCGGTGGCAATTCTCTTAAAACTTTAGAAATATTTTCATCTTCACTTAAGGATCCTCCACAACATTTTATACCCAAAACAATTTCATTAACTCTTTCCATAAAAGAAAAAATCCTTTCATCTTCTTCCATTTTCAGATTTTCATACCTAACCTGGAAGAATTCCAGTTTTGCAATTTTGACAGTGGTATCACCTTCATTCAATGTCTCCAATTTATCCAAAATAACTTTAGCAGTAGATCGGTCTGATAATCCCTCGATTTGTTGATCTGACAATACGCTCAAAATTGCTTCTCTTGATTTGCAATCATTCTCAGGTTATCTTTAGCCAAGGTTGGAGGATTAGGTTGACTCTATGTAGGACCAATATAGCCATTCTTTGTAACATCCCATATGTCCTTTCTAATGCAATTCAGACGTGTCTCCATTTTGATCTTCCATATACCATAGTTAGTTCAATCAAGCTTTAGACTGTCCTTCCTGAAATAGTTAGCTACCATAGAATCTCCTCAAGATATTAAACTTTTGTAAAAAGAGGATTGAGCTCTGATACCAATTGTTAGGACCTGGAGGCAACTGAGGGCGGGGGGGTGAATCAGTTGTCTATTAATTTAAACCCAAATATAACGGAATCAAACTTGATGCATAATATAGGTAAACCAAACTTAATGCCCGTTGATAGTTTAATAGTTAATAATAGTATCGGTAAAGTTTAATGCATGAAATAGAAAGACAAATAACATCCACAACACATAACACAAATATTTGTATGTGGAAACCTTGTAAGGGGAAAAAACACAGTGGGAAACCTTACCCACAATCAGATGATACTACTGTAGATAGTATGTGTACAAATGGGGTCTAAACATGCAGAAAGGCCAACTGCCTAGAGCTCACTTCTCAATCAAAAAATGAGAGTCGCACTGACTACAATTGGATGGTTAAATCCAATGATAATGTACTACTCAGAATAGCATCTTCATATGCTGGATTCAGTATCGGTTAAGCTCTGATTGTCTTCTTCATACCTTCCTTAAATATTCAAAATATGTTTGCATATATGGCTCTTCTTATATTTGCATATATCTTATTACAATCCTTTTTCACACCTTCTACATAATCTCACAAATGAGATGTTACATATATACCAAAACCTAAGACCAAATGTGTAGGTCGGCTCATTAAGAATATTACAATTAAATCAAATACAAATGAATCAATATGCGATGCATCATGTCGGCTCAATGAATTTACAATAATAACCAATCAATAAATCATCTCCATAATGTGTCATGCTGATCTGAAATAGATAATGCTTGTCGGTCCATAACCTAGACCTATTTGCTGGTACCAACAAATATGCAAACATGATTATACCAATAACCAAATCACCAAAACCAAGTGTCTAAACAATGTCTTTGACATAACCAAGTAATCTTTAGATGATTACAGATCATCCTTAGTGTCGGTGAATAATATAACCTCCCGGTGAACCAAATACTGGTGATTGTGCATAAGTCACTAAACATGCTGGTGAATGTAACCAAAGATCTTCAGTGCTGATAAGTGTTCACAAATGTTGATAAGTGTTGACATCAATGACAAAAACAATGTAACACATCCATAATACCAATAGAGTTAGGAATTTCCTCTTGTAACTGGTTATGTGATATGATCAACCATTGTCTATAACCCATACATCCTTGTTTTCAATTTTAGTAGTTAAAGACTTCTCCTCAGTATGAGTTGCATCAATTATTGGTTCTAGAGAATCATTCACGATAGCAATAAAGACCCAATTTTTACAAGAGCTTTCATTACCGAATCCACTTCCAGGTTCATCATCATCATCATTATCATCATCACTAACACCAAAATTGTCATCACTAGCATAGTAACATGATTTATCCTTACTCCTTCTAAATCTAGGTCTCCATTGATATTCTGGATTAGGCTTATAATTCCTCATAAATATTTCATGATTCCTAGAAGCTCTTTCAAGACATATAGTGCTAGGATTAATGATAGTCCCAAAGATACTGAGAGGGGCATGAATCAGTATCTAACCGGTTAACATAATATTTTACCTTATTAAGTATTTTGCATTCCAAAATAGTGTACCGGTAAACAAGAATTAATGTAGTAAATAGGAACAATAAAGACGACATAGAAAACACACCATAACACAAGATATTTATTGAGGAAACCCGGTGTGGGAAAAACTTCGGTGGGATTTGTGACCCACAATATTCACCAACTAACCAATGAATAAATATTACTTACAAGAGGGGCTTGCACATGCAGGAAGGCCAACTGCCTAGAGCTCACTGCTCAATCTACAAAATGGAAGTATCACTAAATTACAAATGGATTTTGAAAATCCAATATAATGTACTGCTACAATTCGACATGTTTTATGCCAGGTTCAGTGTCGTTTTAAGCTCATACTATAACCATAAACCTTATACAAAATCTGCCTTAATATTTGCTCGTCACTTCTCTACATCCAAACTACTTATGCAAATGATTTACAATATCTCATACATATATGAGTCTATTATAATATGCCATGTCGGCTTTACAAAAAGATTTTTACAATTAAATACAATAAACAAAAGTTTGTTCCTGTCAGCTAGGGTGGCGGTATACATTCTTTCCAGTGTCGATGAAGTGTCTGTTAGTGTCGGTGTTTGCCGGTGATTTACCAGATGAATGTTGGGTGGTTGCCTATAGGTTTCCGGTAGGTTTCCATCAATGACAACACCATCATTTCTCATTAGAGTGTAGAATTCCAACAATCTCCCCCTTTGGCATTGATGGCAACACTCGTGAGAAAAATCCAAAAATCTATTTCCAAAAACGAAGTCCAAATAGTTACCAAAAATGTGTGCTCCCTTTGAGCAGATGATCTCCTCTGAATAGCCATTTTTCTCTGTCCACTACTCCCCATTTGACATGAATGACAAAGGTTGTCAAAAATTGTCAAATGAGTGCAAAATTTCAACTTGAACTTTTTAACCAGTTGGTTACAATTTAGAATATGTCTGGTAATACCAAGTTTAAGCTCTATATAAATCTGTTGTTGTCCTTCATAATTGCCTCAGTTCTCTGGGTTGTATTGGTGAGATGATGCATATGTTCCTCCGATGACCTTTGACCTTGAATTAATGCCTTAGAGATTTCTTTCCTCAGAGGGATAAGGTTGTCTAACTTAGGACTAAGTTTGTGCTTAAGCTCTCTAGCTTTTGCCTTGATCCTTTCTTTCTCTTTGTCTAACTTCTCCAATTTTTCCTCAAATCTAGCAATTTTCTTGCTCAATAACTGATATAGGTTCAAATGAACCAATGATATTATCAGATATATCATTTATCTCCTTTTGAACTTTGCTTATTTCCTTATCAATGTCCACTATTAATAGATTTGTCTTGCAAGTATCTCTGTATAGTTCCTTATACTCCAAAATTGTTGTATTTAATGCCGGTAAAAGTGTATTGATGTGTTTCGTGCACTTGTTTATTGTTTCCTCAAAGAATTTTCCTTTTTCCTTTTCCATTTCCTCCTTGAATGTTTCCTCATTTATTTGATCAAATGTTAAAATATTTCTAGAAATGAATTTAGACAATGTGTCTAACTGTCATAAAGAATCCTTTACATTATCTACTTTGCATTTTGGTGAAATCATCTTAAGAATGGGTATAGTGTCATCAATCACCTTATAGGCCAATGCATTACAATCTGTTATTTTCTTTATTGAGTACAAAAGTACTTTAGTCACATTAGTAAGTCTAAATTTAGTCAGTGAAGTACCAGATGTCTGACCAACTACCTTTACAATCTTAGTGCTTCTAGTGGGAGTAACCAATTTGCTTGTATCGACCTCTAGTGGATCAGACTATGTTTTCATTTTTACTAGCAATGGTTTTGGTTTCTTAGTGATTGTTGGTTGCACTACCTCAATGTGTACCTATGAATCAGCCAGTTTCTCAGTTGGTTTCTCTGTACTATCTGCTGCTGGTATCTCTATTATTGTCTTTGTGGGTTTCTCTGTTCTTACATCAATATTACTAATAACCATTCCACTATCCAAGGGTTCCACTGAATGCTCTGCTTTCTCTGCTTTCCTTGTTTGTGTTTCAACCTCAATATGTTCTACCAATTGCTCAGTAGCAATATCTTTCTTTACCTCTGTGTTATCCTTATCCACTACAATGTTTACTTCTTGAGTATCAATGTTCATAGTGTACAAAATTTCTAACTCAGGGTTAGTGTCTTCATGTGTTGTGTCCACATTCTCAATAGCTAATGTGTTATCAATCTATATCAGTGGAGTAACTAAAGGTGGTGGTAGGTTGTTAGTTACTTTTATATTTGGTATTCCACCTACCTTACCTTTCCCCTTGTCTTTGTCATTCTGATAAACCTTGAAATTTTTCTTAGGTCTGTTCAGCTCTTCCTATTTTTCCTTCTCTAAAAAATAAATGTCCCACTTGTCTATTGTTTCCTCTGCAAATTAATTGACTCTACCAGCCATTAGGCTTACATGTTGGTGTCCACTTGCAAAAACTGATCTATTAGCTTCACTAATTAATTCATCAATTTCTTCCACAAAGTTGACCGGATGTACAGCTAGAAGTTTTTCAATGTTTAGTTTCTTGTCAAGCTCCATGACTGCAATTGTTTTGGCATCTAACCTCCTATACAATTCACTTGGCAAATCATCTACAACTTCTATTAATACTTTCTTGTATATATCAAAATGTAGTATTATGCTATTCTCAATACTTTCCTTTTCTTCATTAGTGAATGTATTGTATAGTTTTCTAACATTAGCTAAGTTACCATCATCAATTATCTCACTCAGTAAGTTGTCCAAAGGTGGTATAACCTATTTTCGCTTTTTCTTCTTTGGTGTCAACTTCTTTGCCGGTGGTCTCACTGCCTATTGCTTTTTCCTTGGTGTTCTTGTTTTCTTGGGTGGAGGAGAGGGTACCGGTGAAGGTTTTCTCTTCCTATCAACTCTTTTAAACTCAACAGGTATCTCACTGTCAGATGATGTACCAACCGGTGAGATGTGTGCCTCTAGTTGTAATCCTTCTAGGTCACTTTCCTTTATTCTAGTTATGTTCATGACATTTTATTTTATTTCCTTAACTTGTCTAGATGCACTCATTATGTACTTTTCTCTTCTCTTTCTCTATTTCAATGTTTTTACATCACTTTCTATTCTTTCTACATTTCCAAAAGCTTTTTCTTCTGGTTATCTAGGTGCCTCTAACAAGGCTTTAGCATAAGTTTCAATGATATTTACATCTTCCTCATACCCCATTTCTATTACCCATACAGTTCTAGGAAGAATTGCCTCCATCCAGATTTTATCCTTTTTTATAACAAAACATATTTCTTTTTCATATTTGTCTACAATACTTTGTGGCAGTCTCTCTCTTGTTTTCATTTTTTCTTTGAAGGTTTTGAACTACTCTGTTATATTATTTTCTTTGTTTGTGCCCATATCGGTGAAGATTTCTAGCAGTTGTTTGCCTATCGATATATCATATCCAAAGTCTTTCTTTCCAATACTGGGAACTTCTTTTGTGAAGTACAACATGAGACATACAAGAATATTGCCAGAACGAAAAGTTCCTTTCTTATCATCTTTGATCTTTTTCAGGTTGTCTATCAACTCATCCTTTAACATACATCTATTTTTGCATCATTATTCACCATATCATAGGCAATGCAAAGACTAGAAACTGAGTTAAGTCAGTTTGCATGTGTGGTTTTATATCCTAGGATCTTGCTTATGAATTTGACATTCTCATCTTTGACATCATTTACTCTTAGGGATCTGCTATCATATGTTGTTCCTATTAATGTCATGCCAGTATTATTAGGAACCTTCTTAGTCTTATCTGGCCTGCAACCAGTGGAGGGTAAACATGTCACTGCCCTACTTGCTTCTCTGGTGATCTTACAAATAGAATCTAGCCAAAAGAATTCTCCATGAACTCTTCTATGGACAATCCCTACTACCTCCTTAGGAAAATTAGGGATGCCCAAGATTTCCACAAAACCTAAACTTTCAATTACCTTGTGCTCAGGTTTTAGATTTCCATTTTCATCACAGATAACAATTTTAAACATTTTCAATATTTCCTCATAACCTAATTCCTCAATATGGCAATGAATATAGATTCTAGGGTCTTCAACATAAGCAACACCTTTTGGAATTTTTGATAAAGAACCTATGGAATCATCTTGTTTCACTATCTCAGGAATGATTTTAAAAATGGACCTAGGGCATTTCACAACTTCCACAATAGTAGGGTTTGCAATAAATTCCAGAGCATAGGAGGAAGCCATTGATAAATACCTTAATCTGCCTTATAATGGTTTGAGTGCTTGAGAGAAATCACTTCACTTATTTACCTTGGATGCCTTCACTCAGATTTTCACACTCTCTGAAAGTTTGAATGCTCGATGAATTGAAAAAGAGGGAAAATCAATGGTTTATAATGTCTTTTCTTCCAACAACCGCAATAAATGCTTGTTGATTAAGTGAAACTGAACACATCTATCGATAGAGAAGAAGTCCATCTTCTCACCATCAACTGAGGGTAAACTTGCATGATTTTCAACTTGTTGCAATACCACCAAGGGTTACTTTTTCAATTGGACAAAGTGTCTCCTGGCAATGGAGTAATACTCTGTTCTACCGGTGAAGGAATAGTCTCATCAACATTCTGATATGTCTTTCTAATCTATTGTCTTGAATATTCTTTCTTTACCTCATCAACCTTCTCTTTGCCTTTCAAACTGGGTCCTTTATTGTTTGTTGATGATGTCTTGCTTCTACAAAATTTTGCAATATGTCCAATCTTGTTACAAGCATAACAAGTCACATTATTCTTCCGAATAGCCTTTCCATATCCTATGTTAGTTTGTGTTCTACATTGATTAGATAAGTGCCCAAATCTTCCACAAATCTAACATCTTACATTCATTCTATAGTTTTCTAAATTGTGACCAATTTTGTTGCATTGGGAACATTGGCCGGTGGGTGCATTAATGTTCTGATTGTTTCTAGATCTACACTGATTTTCTCTATGACCATACTTGTTACAGTTAAAGAATTTCCCCTTAAAAATTTTAAGCATTAGGTTATCTTACCGATTTACTTTGATCATGATTTTTTGTAGTACTGGAACTTTCTCCAACTTCAAATCTAAGTCCATTAGTGTCTCCATTAGGTTTCTGACTTTTCAACAAACCATCAAGTTCTTCTGAACTTTTCTTGAATTTCTCTTTATGTTGATTTGCAGTAGCCAACTCATTTTCCAAAATTTCCTTTTGTCTCATAAGTTCAGTTTTATCATGTTCCATGTGAATCAAATCTATCTTCAACATATCATTTTCATGACTAAGTCTTAGATTTTTATTTCTAGCATCATTTAGTCTCCTAGTCAAGTCATCTTCATTCTATCTTCAATGTCTTTACAAAATGTCATATTTATGTCTTGCATTTCATTCCTCAAAGTCATGTTTTCTTGCCTCATCTTGTTTACAAGCTCATGAAGAGTTTCCTTTTCATCATCATCACTCTACATCTTCTCATGAAATTATTTTCTCTTATTTCTAGCAATAGTGATATTCTCCTTAAGTCCTTGAATGAATTCCTGTGCAGTCCTCAGATCATCTTCAAGTTTGATATTTTTCAACTTCTTTGCATCATAGTCCACAAGAGCTCCTTCTAATTGCTTTCTTAAGTTCTCCATCTGTATCGGTGTCAGAATCTTCCTCAAGCTGTTAGACTTTTGAAAATAGAGGACTAGGCTCTAATACCTATTTTTAGGATTAATGATAGTCCCAAAGATACTAAGAGGGGGGGTGAATCAGTATCTAACCGGTTAACAAAATATTTATCATTATTAAGTATTTTGCATTCCAAAATAGTGTACTGGTAAACAAGAATTAATGCAATAAATAGAAATAGTAAAGACAACATAGAAAACACACCATAACACAAGATGTTTAACGAGGAAACCTAGTGTGGGAAAAACCTCGGTGGGATTTGTGACCCACAATATTCACTCACTAGCCAATGAATAGTTATTACTTACAAGAGGGGCCTACACATGCAAGAAGACCAACTATCTAGAGCTCACTGCTCCATCTACAAAATGGAAGTCTCACTGACTTACAAATGGATTATGAAAATCCAATATAATGTACTACTATAATTAAGCATCTACTATGCCAGGTTCAGTACCAGTTTAAGCTCATACTATAAGCATAAACCCTATACAAAATCTACCTTAATATTCGCTCATCAATTCTCTAAATCCATACTACTTATGTAAATGATTTACAAGATCTCATACATATATGAGTCTATTACAATATGCCATGTCAGCTTTACAAAAAGATATTTATAATTAAATACAATAAACAAAAGTTTGTTCCTATCGGCTAGGGTGCTGGTATACAATCTTACCGCTGTCGGTGTTTGTTGGTGATTTACTAGATGAATGTTGGGTGGCTTTCTGTAGGTTGCCATCAATGACAATGCCATCATTTCTCATTAAGGTGTATAATGCCAACATCTAGAAGCAAAATGACCAATCTTATTCCATGAAAAACATTTAATGGTTACTTTTCCTTCATACTTACTTCTAATTTCTCCTTTAGGGATTATTCTAGAAATTAGGGCTTCCAGCTCTTCAAGTTCTCTTTCTTCTCTCTCAATGTCTTCCAAATCTTTGGCATATAACTCTTTCCAATCTATCTTCTTCTTATTGGAGACAGATGCTTTAACTGCATTTTCTAATTTAGTAGATTCTAATCTCCATGTTCCTCAATCTCAAAAGTATTTAATTTCCCAAGTAATGTATCTGTGGTAAGAAGGGTACTTGACATTGTCCAAAGTTCATTAATTGTAGTAGCTTTCACCTTGTAAAACGGAGGGAGAACTCTCAAAATATTTGACACAAACTCATCCTCATTAACTTATACATCGCTACATTTGATTCCCATGCCAATCTCATTCACTCTATCCATGAAAGAACTCATCTTCTCATCTTCTTCCATTTTTAAAGTTTCATATGTCACCCAGAAACCTTCAAGTTTTGTAATTTTTACTGCTTGGTCGCCTTCATAAAGAGTTTCAAGCTGAAGCCAGATTTGCTTTGCATTCTCAAACTCTATGACATTCAATAGATTCTCATCAGATAGGGCACTTAATAATGCTTCTTTTGATCTGACATAATTTTCAGCTCTCTTTTGCTCATCAATAGGTGCCAGTGTTCCAGAATTAGGATCATGAGGTATATACCCTTTCTCCAATATATCCCAAAATTCAGCTCCAAGACATATTAGATGAATTTTCTTTCGCTCCTTCCATATTTTCTAATTTGTACCATCAAATCTAGGACTCTCCTTCCAGTAGGGATTAAATTTAGAACTTGATGTTGATGCCATTGGATCTACTTAAGCAGTTAAGCTTTTGCAAAGAGGACCAAGAGCTATGATAACAATTGCTAGATAGTTCTGATACCGGGAGAAATTAAGAGGGTGGGGGGTCTAGTCAATTTTCTTACAAGTATAATAGTTAATGCAAATTATAAACTTTATACCCGAGCACAAAGAAACCAACACAATGAAAGATAAAGAATGAAAGAATAGTACACCCAACACCAATATTTTGACGTGGAAAACCCAAAAAAGGGAAAAACCATGGTGGGAAACTCTACCCACAATCAGATAATACTTCTGCAGCAATATGTGAAATAATTACAATGGGGATTTCACTTGAAATTAGGCTAAACACCTAGAGCGCATTGATACCAATTGATGATATGATCAATCAATAAGGATCCAAATAACTATTGAGAGGGTGGGGGTGAATCAGTAGATAGAAAACTAACTAAACTTTCACCAAAATCAAAAACAATCTCTCAAGTCAATCTCCCAACAAATTGGTTCAAATACTAAACTACAAATTGCAATAGCATTGATAGTTTACCAGTTAGATTGGCATATCAAAATAACAATATAACAACTCTGAAACTCCCAAACCACTTAACCAAAACATCGAAATACTTTACTAACAGTAGTAAAAGAACATTTCAGATTACTGTCGGTCATCTTAACATAACTAAGTGGATTTAATAGTTAAGAAAATTAACCATATCAAACATACCCACAAAACCATTCACGACTTGACACAATGATTTTTGACATGGAAACTCATATAGGAAAAACCATGGTGGGGATGAATACCCACAAGTATTCTGAACTCTTTTGAAGTTTGCCCTATTAGGAGCCAAGCCTGTTAAAGATTTACAAAATGTCCTATTAGGAACAAATCCTGTTAGGGACTACTCGGTTAAGGGATTGACTATAATTCCCTATTAGAAGCAATACCCTGTTAGGAGTAACCTCGATAGAGGATTTAAAATCCAAGCTAGTGGATCACCTGGTTAGAGGATTTAGATTGCACTAAGCTAGTTAAAGCTTACCCAGTTAAGGGATTTAATTGTTGTAATTGTCAGAGAACAACAAGGGTTTTCTGATCTGGAAAATATCACTACTCTACTTGATTAGATCCTTTTCATGATCCTATCTACCTCCACACATGCCATAGATACTCCTCCTTCTTTGGCAATCAATCACTCTAACACATAACCAAAATTGCCAACACTACAACAAAACAACTCATCGACCTTATAAGAAAAACAATAGGTCGGTAACACATCAAAAACCTAAGATCTCATTGTTGGCCATTTGGTGGAATTGATTATGTGTTGCATTGATGTTTTTTCATTGATGTCAACACTAGTTGTTTGGATGCTTTACCAACACCCTTTTGGTCCCGACAGGTTGAGTTGTTTTTGGTTAACTTGAATCCAACATGATCTAGTAGATTTTGGTATAATCTGGTGATGGAATTGGCTTGTTCATAATGCTTATACTCATATTTGGTCAGTTGGTTCTGGTATGGTGATTGGATGCTATCCTAATTGCTTAGAAGATTGGTTTTTGGTTCCAGCAAGGGTTTCACCGATAGAGGTTTTGGTGGAGATATTTGATGCATTACATAATTGGTGTTGGTGCAGCTTCAGATGGAGTTTCAGGATGTTGTTGGTGATCATGCTCGAGACTTGACATTTGGAGATCATTACTGAAGCTTGTGGACCTATACTTGGTCCTGGTTGATCTAGGATATGGATCGGAATTAATGTAACATGTGGATAGGACCTATTGTTGTATTTTTGGGATATCTTATGTGTGGATATTATTTTTTTGGGCTTAGGCTGACATGGTTTGTAATTATGTAATTGATTTATTGTCTGGTGGCCGACCTAATTGTTTATGGTTGAGGGTTTGTATAAATAATTATAAGATCTCATTATAGATCATCATGGTTATTGTAAGAGGTCATGGTCAGGGAATGTAATGTGTGAATGATGTAATATCATTTAGGTAGAGGATCTGGTTGTTCATTGGAGATCAAATTTAGTTTATGTAAGAGGATTTAGTCCTCCGGTATTGAGCTTAACCAAAATTGTACTCAAGCATAAGAGATGCTATCTTTTTCCATTCAACACTTCTCCAGATTGTAGTCTAGATTTGAATTTAGTTATTGAGACTCCTTTTGTGATGAGCAGTGTGCTCTAGGTTGTTGGCCACCTTGCAAGTGTAGGCCCCTTCATTGTAATTCACATACTTACTACAGAAGTATTATTTGACTGTGGGTAGGCTTCCCACCATGGTTTTTCCCTTTATCAAGTTTTCCACATACAAATCTTGATGTTGTGTAGATGGCTTTTATCCATTCATTATTGTTTATGCTTAATTGGATTAACTTCTATTTTGGTATTTATTGTTTTGGGTTTGGGTATTAAAGTTTAAATTGCTAATGCTTCTGGTAGTCTATGACAACTGATTCACCCCCCCCCCCCTCTGTTGTCTTCTAGTTTTCTGAACTATCTAACAATTGGTATCAAATATTTGGTCCTCTCTGCAGAAAACTTAACCGCTTGAGGAAGATCCTATGGTGACTAATAGTTCAATTTCATCCAATTCTTCTTGAGCTATCTTTCGAAGAGATATACTGAGGCTTGAAGGAAAAAATTACACATTATGGAATATTTAGATGGAGACTCATGTGAGAGCTCTTGGCAAGAAGATTTGGGAGATCACACAAAATGATGTCACACCCTTTAATCTGAGATCTGGAAATCCTCCTCTAGCAAACCTGGACAAGAAGCTTGAGAATGACTGTAGACCAAGAGAAGCCCTCTTGTGTGCACTTTTTGATCAGCAAATAATGAGATTAATAGACAAATCATCTAGAAAGGCTATATGGGATAAGTTGCAAACTCTTAATGAAGATGACCCTATAGTGGAGATTCCTAAACTTGATGGTTACTGGGTGAGATATGAAAACCTGAAGATGGAAGAAGATAAAAGGATTACTACATTTATTGAAAGAGTAAATGAGATTGTTATTTGAATTCAATGTTGTGGTGGAACTTTGAATGGAGATGAAATTATTTCTAAAGTCCCGAGAGCCCTACCATCGACTTACAAAATGAAGGCTACTGCTATTAATGATTTGAGAACAATCGCTAATACATCTGTCAACATAGATACTTTGATTGGGAAACTATCTACTCTTGAGCTTGAGGAATTTGGATCTTCTGGAGCTATGGAGATTGAACCTACTTTTCATGCATCTACATCTACAACTAGTAAGCAAGATTGGAAAGCTCTATATGAAAAAGAACTAGAAGATATGAAGAGAGAAGATGATGAGTTTGAGCAACTTGAAGCACTATTTTCTAGAAGAGTAGCAAAAGGACTGGTAGGAAGTAAGTATGAAGGAAAATCACTTTTTAAATGTTTTGCATGTAATAAGATCGATCATTTTGCATCTAGCTATCCTGAAAGAAATTCAAGATTTGAAGAAAGAGTTAAAATGTCATTTAAGCCTAACCCTGGATATCAGAAAAAGTATAGATTCAAGAAAAACAAAGACAAATCATGCTAAATAGTGGATGAGGAAGGCATTAATGTTTTAAATAATGAACAGACAGAAGACTCTACTAGTGGATCCGATAATGGGAAGCAATGGGTATTCTTGGCTATCAAGGAAGATGATCCGGCAATGAAAGAGAATGTACCTAAGGAGAAGGCATTTGATGCTTAAATTCAGGACAAGGATGAATGGTTATTTGATAGTGGTTGTTCACATCATATGATTGGAGATAAAGGGAAGTTTTTGTCTTTTCAAGAATTTGATGGTGGACTAGATAGATTTGGAGATGACAAGGCATGTATGATCAAAGGAAAAGGAACTATATTATTGGATGGTAAGAACAATACTGACAATATTTATTATGTTGAAGGTTTGAAGCATAATCTTTTGAGTGTAGGACAATTGGTTGATAACGGATTTCAATTATAGTTCAAGGATGGAAAATGCAAAATCATTAATAGATCTGGCTTGGAGATTGCAACCAGTACACAAACAAAAGGTAACATATTTCATTTGAATTCCGGTGAGAAGACATGTTTGATTACACAGATTGATGAGAGTTGGCTATGACTTAAAAGGTTGTGTCATGTGAATTTTGATTACATTGTGAAGATCAATTCAACTAAGGTTGTTAGAGATATACCTAAGATTATGAAGCCCTATAATCCGGTATGTAAAAAATGTCAAATAGGTAAATAGTTCAGAACCTCTTTTAGGAGTATAGAAGATAAATCAAATTATGTTCTTGATCCTATTCATACTGATTTGTGTGGCCCTGCTAGAGTTAAAAGATTTCATGGTGATAGATATTTCATGCTAATCATTGATGATTATTATAGAATGATGTTGGTTACTTTTGTGAGAGAAAAATCTAAAGAATTTGAAAAATTTAAAATCTTGAAGGCCAAAATGGAAACTGAGATAGGATTAAAGATTAAATGTTTGAGATCAAATCATGGTGGAGAATTCACATCCTATGAGTTTAATAACTTTTGTGACAAGCATCGTATAAGAAGACAATTTTCTGCTCCTCGGACACCTCAGCAGAATGGAGTTGTGGAAAGGTAAAATAGAACTATCTTGGACGATTCTAGAATAATGATAATGGAAGAAAATCTACTTCATATCTACTGGAGAGAAGAAGTGAGTACAACGATTTACTCATTCAACATAGTACATATCAAAGGAGAAACCGGTAAGACACTTTATGAATTATGGTTTGGCAATACACCTACAGTTAAGTATTTAAGAATTTTTCATAGTAAATGTTATATCAGGGGAGATGATACTATTGGGAAATTTAATCCTTGAAGTGATCAAGGCATATTTATTCATTATTCTAATGAAATAAAAACATATATGTTATAACAAGAGATCGCAAATAATTGTGGAGAGTGCTAATGTCAAAGTAGATGAGCTGAGGAAAAGTCAAATCGAAGTTTATGAGAAGGAACTAGTAGTGGAAATGATTATATCTGAACCAGTAGCACCTTTACCAGAATAGAAGAGGAACAAAGAGTCAAAGCTGACATCACAAAATTCTACAATAACTAAAGAACAAGGAAGAGGAACAAAGAGTCAAAAGACTCCTAGGTATGTGAGATTGAATCATTCTGAAGATCAAATCATTGGGGAGAAGAGAAATGGAGTGATGACTAGAAGAAGACTGGAAACTAATGAGGTGTGTTTAATTTCACAAGTTGAACTAGTATCAGTAATTGAGGCATGTAAAGATGAATTTTGGTTAAAAGATATGGAAGAAGAATTAGATTAGATTGAGAAAAATAGCACATGGACTTTTGTTTTCCAGCCAAAAAATAAAAATGTCAATGGAACTAAATGGGTTTATATGAATAAATTGAATGAGTATGGTCAAGTTATAAGGAATATGGCTAGATTGGTTTGTAAAGGATATTCTCAGAAGCAAGGAATTTATTATGAAGAAACTTTTGCACTAGTAGCTAGGATTGAAGCTGTAAGATTATTTCTTGCCTATGCTGCTTATAAAAACTACAAGGTTTATCTGATGGATGTTAAATGTGCATTGTTGAATGGGGATCTTGATGAGGAAGTTTATATTGAGAAACTTAATGTTTTTTCACTATCAGATGATACTGATATGGTTTGCAGGTTAAGAAAAGATTTATATGGATTGAAACAAGCACCTAGAGCTTGATATGCAAGGTTGGATAAATATCTCTTGAAGCTTGGTTTTACTAAGGGCAGTGCTGATAGTAATTTATATTATAAAATCACTGATTATGATATATTGATTGTTGTAGTATTTGTTGATGACATTATTTTTGGAGGTGAAGATAAATTATGCATAAAATTTTCTCAAAATACGGAGAAAGAATTTGAGATGTCTATGATTGGTGAGATGATTCTTTTTTTAGGTTTACAGATTACTCAGATTGACAAAGGTATTTTTATCTATCAAACTAATTATGCTAAGGAATTTTTGAAGAAATTTGGTATGGGAGATTCTAAACCGGTAATTAGACCTATGGTTATAAGTGAGCAACTAACAAGGAAAGATGTTTTTGCACCGGTAAATCCTACAAGATACAAATCTATGATTCGAGGTCTACTTTATTTGACTTAGACTAGGCTCAAGATTATGAATGTTGTTTGTATTGTTTATGTTGGCATTCTACACTCTTATGAGAATAGTTGATGTTGTCATTGATGGCAACCAACTGGCAATCATCTGGAAACCCAGTGGCAGATACCTGCACCACCAATAGACTTCTACATACACCGGCAGACACTTCACCAACCCCTATCTTCTACTCACTGATTGAGTTTGGTGAAAGCATCAATTCAATGACTCTACAGAATATCTTTTAGGAGTTGATGCTGATTTACACACTTTAGGATGTTTTCTAAAGGTGTATAAGAAACAGTGCAAGATACAATACAGGGAATAGGAATCGAAGACAAAATGCTCTGACTGAGACTAAGTTGACACATTACAATAGGAATTCACTTCATACATGAAGAAATTATGTTTTAGTTCTTTACTTTGGCATTGTTGTCAAAGGAGGAGAAGATTGGAGAAGAAGATTGGAAAAGACTGAGAAGACTGAAAAAAAAGTAGAAAAGAAAGACTAAGAAAAGAGGAGAAGTCTAATGTATGGGGAAGAATTCTGATGATAGGAAGAGAGCATTTCAGAATCTTACAAACAACTCATAGCAATCCGAATAAATTAGGTCAAATCAATTGGTTTTGCCATCAATGCCAAAGGGGGAGATTGTTGGAATTTGGCATTATAACAGACAATGGGAGATTGTTGGCATTTCAATAAGGATATTGAGAAGGTTGTTGATGATTATGGATATAACTGATTAAGGATGTTTACTGTCTTAATATTATTATTTTGTCATTGATGTCAAGAAATTGATTTTCTAATTCAGTGTGATGTTGCCATATCTTGAGAAGTATGATTTGATGAGTATAAAGATGTCAGTAAAAGACACAAAAAGAATATGATGAATAAGGGGATGAATAAGGTATTCAATGGGCAACTATTACCGAGCTAGACAATGATGAGATCATGATGTTTAGATTGTTTCAACATCATACATATGTTGTAAATTGTAAGGTTAATACTATAATATGTTAACGAGCAAAGAACCTAGTCGGTAAACCCTAAGGTTATCGCTATTGGTTAATCAAGGTGGTATGTCTACCGAGTGAAGTTTAGTATTCACCGAGTTGTTACCGAGTTGTTACCAAGCTGTAACAGAAAACATTAAATGGTTACATGCATTATTTAATGAAGGAAGCTGATGAGATGGAATTGATTAAATGATTGGTATGCCATGCATGAAGTTTGTTAATGAATCTATGGCAAAGGAAAATCGGCATGAAGATCTACAACACAAATTGAACCACATTACCCTAGAACAAGTTCCAAGAAATGTATGCAAGTTCCAAGATGGGGTAAAATGTTTTTCAGATTGAAGGATACATTGATCCTGGACAAGATTGAAGATCTGATGGCTATGATTGATCATGGGAAATGTGATCAAGGAGATTAAGTGGTTAGCTAATTGCTTATAAATAGGGAGTTGTTGATAAACAATGCATGTGGGCAAATGTATGCACAGGGATGCTACATAGTGATTACCGAGCACAGAAGCTTAAAGACCTGTTTGAATAACAGAGTATAGAAGCCCAGCAGATGGACAAGATTAGTTCTATGTCTAGATTGTATTGAGCAAATAATAATCTGCTTTAGCATTTTCGATGTGAAGTTGTAGATAGATTTTTATTACTGTTATTTTGTGAAAGTGACAGAAAATCTCTTAACCGAGTGGATTTAACAGTCTTATTTGTAAAACCCTCTAGCAAGGTGACATTCTGATTGAGTGTTTAAAATCCTTTAACAAGGTCACTTCTAACAAGGTGAAGATCCTAACAGATTTGAGGGAAATCCCTTAACCAAGTCACATCTAGCAATGTGTTTGTAATCTTTAACAAGATTTTCTTTTAACCGAGCATACTCTAGAAGAGTATATTTCTTAGTGGGTCCAAAATCCCACAGTGGTTTTTCCCTATTTGGGTTTCCATGTTAAATCTAGTGTTATGAGTGATATGATGTTTATATGCTTTTGAGTTTGCATGCTTAGTAGTTTTGATTATATCACTAAAGTATATGTTACTGAGGTTGAATCTGATGTTTTTACGGAAGATTAAGTTTGTATGATTCACCCACCCCCCCTCTCATCTTGTTGGCTATTGGATCTATACTTACATTAAGTATCAGAACTATCACTAAATGCAACAAAGTTGGTCATAATTCAAAAAATTGCAAAATGAATGTGAAATATTATGTCTATGGAAGATTTGGACATTTATCTAATCAATGTAGATCACAAACCAGTCAAGGATATAGAAAGCTTATTCAAAGGAATAATGTGACTTGTTATTCTTGTAACAAGATTGGACATATTGCTAAATTTTGTAGAAGCAAGAATGCACCAACAAACAATATGAGATCTAGCTTGAAGCAAAAAGAGAAGGTAGAAGAAGCAAATCAAGAATTTTCTAAACAGTGGATTAAGAAAAGAGATCAAAGAATTGATGAAACTATATCTTCACTGGTAGAACAGAGTAATCCTCCACTGGAAGGAGATTCTTTATCTAACTGAGGAATAATCCCTTGGGGGTATGGCAGCGAATTGAAAAACATGCATTCTACCCTCAGTTAATGGTGAGAAGATACATTTCTTCTTTACCAGTAGGTGTGTTAAGTCTTCACTTAACCGGAGTGTATTTAATGATGTTTTCAAGAACTTTTTGGCTATAAAGCACTGAGAAAACCCTCATTTCAAACTCACTGAGCATTCAAACTTTCTGTGAGTGTAAAATTGAGCAAAGGCATTCAAGGTGAATCTGGGAAGTCTTTTTCAAGCATTCAGCAAGCATCTGGATAAGAGGTATTTTTCATAATGGTTGTTTCATCTTCTATTTCTTAATTTATTCTGAACCCTACCACTGTGGAGAATGTGAAATGCCCTACGCCCATTTTCAAGATAATTGTCGAGATTGCAAAGCAAGACGACTCTGTAGGAGCTTTTACAAAAATACCTAAGGGAGTAGTATTTGCTAAAGACCGTAGGATTTATATACATTGCAATATAGAAGATCTAGGATCTAGGGAGTTATTGAAAATGTTTCATAAGGTCATTTGTGATGAACATGGAATTGTTAAACCCAAACACAAGATTGTGGAGACTTTAGGTTTTGTGAAGATACTAAATATTCCTAAATTTCTAGAGGAAGTGGTAAGGATTTTATTGAGTAGATCACATGGAGAATTGTTATGGTTGGATTCTATTTGTAAGATAGACCGACAAGCAATTAGGGAAGTTACTAGTTTACCCTCAACTAGTAGTAGACCTGATAATACAAAGAAGATTCCCAACAAAATGGTGACAAGCCTAACTGGAGCAACATCTGATAATAGATCACTTAGAGTAAATGACATTAAGGACATCAATGTGAGATATGTAAGTATGGTTCTTGGATACAAATCCACACATGCTAACAGATTCAATTATGTTTCCAGTCTTTGTATTTATAGTGCACATGAAATGATAAACAACAATGCTAAGATAGATGTGTGTGAATAGTTAAAAGATGAGATTATTGATAAAGTGAAAAAGATTAAGGGAGACAAGAAGGGTACTTTCCACTTTGGAAACCTTCTGGTATGTGTAATGCTACACCAAAGAGATCCCTGATATAGGACCCAAAGATTTTGGTTATGATATACCGGTAGGAAAATAACTACAAGAAGCTTTTTCCAGCATGGGAACTACTAGAGACAACAACATAACTGATTACTTTAAATCTTTCCAATCTAAGATGAGAGCTAGGGTAAGAATTCCTCAAAGCACAGTTGAGAAATATGATAAGGAAATTTGCTTTGTCATTAAAAGAGATGAAACATGGATGGAAGCAGTAAGCCCTGGAACTATTTGGGTTACTGAAATGGCTTATGAGGTTGATCTACATGTTCTAGAAATATATGCAAAAGCACTGCTTGATGCACTAAGAGATCCATCTGAAAAATTCTTTGGAAATTCAAAAACCATAGAGAATAAAGTATCTATGTAGAAAAGGACTAAGAGAAGAGAAAAATGCATTAGGGATGCATCCAAGAAAGTAAAGGACATCAAAGAAATTGTCATGAACCTTAGTGGCATATCGGCTAGTGAGCTTGAAGGACTTCAACCGGAGGCACATATTTCACCAATTGAAACATCTTCTGACAGTGACAGTAGTAAGACAGCTGAGTTCAAACAGTGGAAAGGAAGAGAAAACCCTCACTGGTACCCTCTTCTCCTCCAAAGAAAATAAGAACATTAAGGAAGAAACAATAGGCAGTTAGGGAACCCAAGAAGAAGCTTACTCCAAAGATAAAATGGACACTGACAAACCCCACATTGAATGATTTACTGACTGAAATAACAGAGGAAGGTAATTTTTCTAATGTGAACAAATGGTATACTTCTTCAAATGATACTGACAGAAACACTATTAAAGAAAGCATTATTCTTCATTTAGACATTTATAAGAAAGTTTTGATTGAAGTTGTTGAGGAGCTACCAAATGATCTCTACATGAGATTAGAAGCTAAAAGGCTATCAATGATGGAATTAGACAAGAAATTGAAGGCTGAAGCACTATTGGTAGTTCACACTGTTAACTCCAAAGAAGAAATTAATGAACTTATTTCTGAGGCTAACCGATCAGTATTTGCTAGTGGACACCAGTAGGTAAGCCTGATTGCTGGAAGAGTGAAGAAAATTACAGATGGGGCTGCAGATAAATGGGACATATTCTTTGTGGAGAAAGAAAAACAAGAGGAAATGAACAGACCTAAAAATACATTCAAATTGTATCAGAAAGACAAGGACAAGGGTAAAGGAAAAATTTGTGGAGTTCCAAACATTAAGATTACTGAGAATCTTCCACCAACACCTTTGGATATTGCATTGGTACACTCAGAAGATCCACTGGTTGTTAACATTGAAGGTATTACACATGATGATACTAATCATGAATTGGAGATACATTTTACAATGAATGTGGATACTCAAGAGGTAAACATTGTTGTGGATAAAGATAATGAAGAGGTTAAAGTAGACATTGTTGATAATGAAAAGATTTCAGAGGAACTGGCACAAATAGTTGACTCTTAGGAAGCTGAGATCCCAACCCAAATAGAGCAACCATCACAGACTAAAAAACCTACTGAAGATAAAAGTACTTGCATAGGGCCACTGGAGACAGAGATACCGACAATTGAACTTTTAGAGAAACAAACTGAGGCAAAGGTACACATAGTAACATAGAAACCAGCAATCACCATGACATTGAAACAGTCTGAGAATCCTTTGCAGGTTGAGATGCAAACCCAGACTGATCCACCAGAGGAAAATGAAAGAAAAATGGATACACCTAATAGAAGCAAAGAGGTAATAAAGATAATTGGTTAGACATCCAACACATCTATAGGTGAATTCTGACCTACCAATGTTACAGAGATACTTTTCGATTCAATCAAGAAGATAATAGATCGCAATGCATTGCCCTACAAGGCAATCGAAAACACTTTACCTATTCTTAAGATGATTGTACCAAATTGTAACATAGATCATATTAAGGATTCTTTAGATAAATTGGACACATTGTCCAAATTTATTGCTAATAATGTAATAACTATTGACAAGGTGAATGAGGACACAATTAAGGAGAGAGTTGAAAAAGAGAAAACAAATTCTTTGAAGACACTATAAAGAAGTGTACAAAACACTTAAACACATTATTACCAGTACTTAACTCTACAATTTTGGAATACAAGTAGCTATATAGAGAAACATGCAAATGTCACCTTTTGACAAAGGACATAGATAAGGAGATTTGTAAAACACAGAAAGAAATTGATGACATAGCTGATAATATAAATGGTTAATCTGGACATATATCAGTTATTGAGCAGGAAATGGTAGGTTTTGAGGAGAAATTAGAGAAACTTGAGAAAAAGAAGGCAAGGATAAGGTCAAATACCCGAGAACTTAAAGATAAACTTGGTCCTAAGCTAGACAAACTCTAAGGCATTAGTTCAAGGAGAGAAATCACTGGAAAAATGCATGCATTATCTCACCAGTACAATCCAATAGACTAAGGAAACTTTGAATGATAGCAAAAGGTTTATGCAGAGTCTGAATTTCATTTTGATAGATATTTTTCAAATTGTAACCAACCGGTTATAGAATTTTAGGTGAAATTTTTGCACTCGTTTGATTATTTTTGACAAACCTTTGTCATTGATGTCAAAGGGGGAGTAGTGGAGGAGAAAAATGCTTATACAAAGGAGATCACTAAAATTTTTGCACTCGTTTGATTATTTTTGACAAACCTTTGTCATTGATGTCAAAGGGGGAGTAGTGGAGGAGAAAAATGCTTATACAAAGGAGATCACTTGCTCAGGGGGAGCACATCTTTTTGGAATCTTTTTGGACTTCAGTTTTTGGAAATAGTTTTTGGATTTTTCTCATGAGTGTTGCCATCAATGCCAAAGGGGGAGATTGTTGGAATTCTACACTATTATGAGAATAGTTGATGTTGTCATTAATGGCAACCAACTGCCAATCATCTGGAAACCCACCGATAGATACTGCCACCAGTAATAGACTTCTACATATACCAATAGGAACTTCACCGACATCGACAATAATGCATACCGACACTCAGGCCGACATGGAATCAACTTTTATTTATTGTTTTGAATTGCAATTATCTTTTGTAAAAGCCAACATGGTACATTTTAATAGACTCATATATGTATGAGTTCTTTTAGGTCATTCTTGAAAGGAGATAGATGTGAAGTATAAGGCAATTTTGTATAAGGTGATATAGTTGACAGCAAAGGTTTTGGTTATTGACTAAGCTTAAACCGGTACTGATCTTGGCATGAGAGATGTTGTTTTGAAGTAGTGCATTGTATTAGATTTTGATAATCCATTTTTTAGTCAGTGTGACTCTTTATTGAGCAGTGTGCTCTAGGCTGTTGGCCTCCCTGCATGTGCAGGCCCCTCATTGTAAGTAGTATTTATTCATTGGCTAGTGAATAAATATTATGGGTCACAAATCCCACTGAGGTTTTTCCCACACCGGGTTTCCTCATTAAATATCTTGTGTTATGGTGTGTTCCCTATGCTGTCTCTGTTATTCTTATTTGCTGCATTAATTGTTATTTACCAGTACACTATTTTGTGATACAAAGTTTTAAATAAGTATAAATATTTTGTTAACTGGTTAGACACTGATTTATCCCCCCTCTCAGTGTCTTTGGGACTTTCATTAATTCTAATTGTTTCAAGATTTTAGAGTGATCCTAGAGAAAATCATGAGATGGCATCGAAAAGGATTTTTAGATACTTGTAAGATACATGAGAATATGGCTTATGGCACCCTAAGAATGTAAATTTACTTTATGTGCATATACAGATGTTGATTGGGATGGAGATGTTGATGACCGAAAAGTACTTCCAGTGGATCTTTCTTTCTTGGAAAGAAGTTGGTTCATGGATAGCAAGAAAGAGTCATGTACTTTTTTATCTATTGCTGAAGTTGAGTATGTTGTTGCTGCTACTAACTGTACAAAATTTTTATGGATGAATAAAATATTGAAGGATATAAAGGTGGATTTTGATGCACCGGTAGTTATTCACTATGATAAATCTATTGCTATTGATATATCAAACAATCCAGTGTTTCATTATAAGACAAAGCACATATCTATCAAGTATAAATTTTTGAAGGAGAAGGTGGAAGCAAATAAATTTAAATTGGTTTATGTTAACACTAAAGTACATATTGCAGATATTTTTAGTAAACCTTTATCCAAGGAATCATTTGAGTACCTAAGAGATAGATTGGGGGTTTCTGCCCCTCCAATAGAGACTTGATTGATGCATTTGGCATCAATTCGACATGTATTATCTGAGATGCTATTTATTCCAGCACTGATGTGGGATGCTACTGCTCAGGGGGAGTAGTTAGCTTTGACATTCAAAGGTGTATGTTTTTTCTTTGATATTTATGTCAAATTTTTGGCATTAATGTCAAAGGGGAACAGATAGTGATGTGAAAAAAAAATTCAGAACTTTATAGAGATATTATTAAAAGGGGGATAGATATTTATATTCAAAGCTATATGCGAGAGATTGTTGGTTGTCTTCCCTAGGGGGAGACTTGTTTGGCATTTCTTTGTACTTTGAAGTTTTTGACATCTAGCATTGCCATCAATGTCAAAGGGGGGGATTGTTGACCATTTAGTGGAATTGATTATGTGTTGCATTGATGTTTTGTCATTGATGTCAACACTAGCTATTTGGATGCTTTACTTACACCCTTCTAGTCCCGGTAGGCTGAATAGGTTTTGGTCAACTTGAATCTAGAATGATCCGGTAGACTATAGTATAATGTGGTGATGGAATTGGCTTGTTCATAATGCTTATAATCATATTTGGTTAGTTGGTTTTGGTCTTGTGATTGGATGCTATCCTACTTTCTTAGAAGATTGGTTTCTGGTTCCGGTGAGGGTTTCATCGACATATCTTTTGGTGGAGATCTTTGATGCATTGAATAATTGGTGTTGGTACAACTTCCAATAGAGTTTTAGGATGTTGTTGGTGATCATGTTTGAGACTTGGCATTTGGAGATCATTGCTGAAGTGTGTGGACCTATATGTGGTCCTCGTTGATCTAGGTTATGGACCAACATTAATGTAACATGTGGATATGATCTATTGTTGTATTTTTAGGATGTCTTATATGTGGATATTATTATTTTTTGTCTTAGGCCAACATGGTTTGTAATTATGTAATTGGCTTGTTCTCTGGTGGTCAACCTAATTGTTTATGGTCTAGGGTTTGTATAAATAGTTGTAAGATCTCATTGTAGATCATCATGGTTATTTTAAGAGCTCATGGTCAAGGAATGTAATGTGTGGATAATGTAATATCATTCAGGCAGAGGAACTGGTCAATCAGTGGAGATCAAATTGGAGTTGTGTAAGAGGATTTAGTCCTCCAGTATTGAGCTTAACCGAAATTGTACTCAGGCATAGGAGATGTTATCTTTTGCAGTTCAACACTTCTCCGGATTGTATTCTAGATTTGTATGTAGTCAGTGAGACTCTTTTTGTGATGAGTAGTGTGTTCTAGGCTATTAGCTTTCCTGCAAGTGAAGGCCTCTTCATTGTAATTCACATACTTACTACAAAAGTATTATTTGACTATGGGTAGGCTTCCCACCATGTTTTTTCCCTTTACTAGGTTTTCCACGTACAAATCTTGGTGTTGTGTGGATGGCTTTTATTCTGTGATTATTGTTTATGCTTAATTGGATTAATTGCTATTCTGGTATTATTGTTTTGGGTTCAGATATTAAAGTTTAAATTTCTAATGCTTCTGGTAATATGTGACAACTGATTCACCCCCCCCTCAGTTGTCTTTTGGTTATCTGAACTATCTAACACTCATTACAAACAAATAGATTCAAATATGACCGTTAGATTACATAGAAATCATCAACACATTGTTCAAGACAACCTCAACCGCTCCTAGATCACCACTTCATTGAATCATGTAACTCATCATGCGGCTTCTTCATGGAATGTACTCGCTCATTACCAAGATAAAATCATTATCTCTACATGCCAAAAACCACTTGAAACTCATCACGTACAACATGTATACATTGTATAATCAATACCGATCAATGTTTGATCATAAACCAATACAACCAATTCACCAATATCCATTGGTTAGGGTTTGGCACATCAACAGGTAGGGTTACCAGTTGATCTCACTACTTCTAAAGTAGTACCGATTTCCTTTACTTGAACAAATACTGGTTGCAAAACAACATCGTAACAACATCATTACCAGTTAAAATTGACATCAATGGCAATACAATAGTTCATCAATTCAATCTTTAATCAAATACCAACAATCCTCCCTTTTGCATTGATGGCAATACAAATATCAATACCCTTGATTGTAATGATTGAGAGTAATGAACATACACAGGTATAGGAATCTTGGTTTACATTTTACCATGTACTCTCCTTCAATTGAGTCTCCATGTCTTCAACTGGTAACTTCCTATAGTTTCTCTCTCTATCAATCATACAGTTCTTCTCCCCCTTTGATAATAATACTAAAGTGAAAGTAAAACATGCAGGGCCATACTTCACTGTTTTGTATAAAAAATGTACAACTTGATGCTCCCCTATGGAGTAACTCCACTCTACACCAATCCTACTTCAAGATTCTTTAGTTAGCTCTAGGACTAATGTCTTCCACTTCTCAATTTCCCTCATGTAGGGGCACAACCCCTAGCTGGCCTCTAAGATACTCAAAAGTAGTCTTAGGCAAAGGTTAAGTAGATACATGCTCTAGTAACACATCTTTACTCCACACTTTCTCTCTCGATAAATGATATTTCAACTCAATATGCTTGGTTCTAGCATGCAACACTGAGTTCCTGAGATATTTATTGCACTAGTGTTATCACATAAAATATTTACTAGTTTTGTGATCTTCAACTTGAATCCTTCCAGAATGTGTTTCATCCAGATTGCCTGGGTACAATTCATATATGTTGTAACATATTAAGCTTCAACAGTGGAATATGATATACAACTCTACTTATTGCTGCTCCAAGATACAAGTCTTCCTCTAAGAAAGAATGCACCATTGGTTGTGCTCTTCATGTCATCAACATTTCCTATTCAGTCTGCATCTGTATAAACCTTCAAGTCAAAGTTACCTACATATGGATACCATAATCCATAATCAATAGTACCTTTCAAATATCAGAATATCCTTTTAGTTTCAATCATGTGTGTCTCCTTGGGGTTCTTCTAAAATCTGGCAACTAATCTAACTGCATGAGCAATATTCGATCTGCTATGAACAATATAATGCAGTTTCCCTATCATTGATCTGTACTCCTTTTCATCAACAGATGCAATATCCATAGATAGTTTACAACCTCTAACCATTAGTGTCCCAGCTAGTTTACAGTCACTCATTCCAAATGTCTTCAATACCTCTTTCACATATTTGGACTATGTGATAAAAATACCACTCTTCATCTACTGAATTTGCAAACCTATGAATAATTTTATCTCTCCTACTAGAGACATTTCAAATTCACTTTTCATCTCATTTGCAAAGTCATCACTCATGTCATCATTGCCTCCAAAAATGATATCATCCACAAACACTTCACTAACCAGTATCTTATCTCCTTTAGTATTGAGATATATATTACTGTATTCATTGGTTCTCCCGAAACTTATCTTCATTAGATGTGAATGTAGTCTTTAATACCATGCACTTGGTGCGTGCTTCAAACCATATAGTGCCTTGTGTATTTTACATACCATATGCTTTGCATCAGTCAAAGCATAACCATCTGGTTGCTCAATGTATACTTCCTCTTCCAATATTCCATTTAGAAATGTTGACTTCACATCCATTTCATATACTTTGAATCCCCTATATGTTGCAAATGCAAGTAGATTCCTAACACCTTCCAATCTAGAAACTAGTGCAAATGTCTCGCCATAGTCTTCTCCTTCTTCATGTGCATAACCTTTGCATACTAGTCTTGCTTTGTTTCTGACTACTACTCCATCTTCATTCAGTTTATTCCTGAATACCCATTTAGTACTTCTCTTGATAAAAAATTAACTGCAAAAAATATTTAAATAACTTACATTAGGTGATCTAACATACCATTATTCATAAGGAGTTTTATCCTTACCTCTCTTAACCAATATCTAGTTCATAGTGTAGACAGTTGTGCTGACAGCTTCTCTCCAGAAATTTTTATCTACACCTCCTTGTATTAGCATCATTCTAGTAGCTTCAACAACTGATCGTTTGTTTCTCTCTGCAATACCATTTTGTTGTGGTGTCCTAGGTGCAAAAATTTGCCTCTTAATTCCATTGTCTTCACAATATCTAGTGAATTCCATAGAGCTAAATTCACCTCCTTGATCATCCCTTAGACACTTTATCTTCTTACCACTTTCCTTTTCAGCTAAGGCCCTGAATGCCTTAAATTTTCTAAAGGCTTTTGTATTGTCCTTTAGGAATGTGACCCACATAATTCTTGAGAAATCATTAGTGAAGATCATGAAATATCTATTAGCTTAAATAAATTTAGTCCTTATTGGTCCACAAAGGTCTGTATGAACCAAATCTAACAAATGTTCTACTGAGAAAGATTTTCTCTTAAAAGTTGAGGATGTCATCTTCCCTAACTGACATTATTTACACATAGCATTCACTGGTTTGTCCAAATCAGACAAACCTCTTACTAACTTGGACTTACTGACTTTGATAATGATATCAAAATTTATATGACAAAATCTCTGATGCGAAAGCTAACTATCATCTACTTTAGCAATTAAAAAGTTGTTGACTTTAGGATTCAGGTGAAACAGGTTACCTTTTGTCTTCTTGTCGGTTGGAATCAGTTTTATCTTTTCTCCCATAGATTTTTCACATTCTATTCTTAAATTCCAATGGATAACCTCTCTCATTTAGTTGATCTACACTCAATAGATTATGCTTTAATCATTCAACCCAGTAGACATCATCTGCACTGCTCTTTCCATTAAGAAAAATGGTTCCCTTTCCTTTTAACATGC
This sequence comes from Cryptomeria japonica, assembly GCF_030272615.1. Classification (NCBI taxonomy): domain Eukaryota; kingdom Viridiplantae; phylum Streptophyta; class Pinopsida; order Cupressales; family Cupressaceae; genus Cryptomeria; species Cryptomeria japonica. Next base: position 618,583,933 of record NC_081405.1, read on the forward strand.
AGGGTGAGTCATTTCCAAATCTCACAACTCCTCCATCAAATTCCTTCAAAGTAATAAATTTACTGTGGTCACCAGACATGTCCTGTGATAAACCACTACCTATGATCCAATTGTCAGAACTATCCATGTGAGAAACTAATGCCTTATGATTAGATGTCTTCTCTTTTTCTTTTTCCTTTGTACTTCTTATACTTCTCATGTTATGCTCATTGTCACCATTAGGACAGTTAGCAACAATATGTCCAATCTTGTTACATGCAAAAAACTTCAAAGGTAATTTAGTTTTGTACTTACCAGTACCTCTGGGTAACTGCTTGGCCAACAATACTTCAAGCTCAATTACACTGTCTTCATCGTCAACTTCTCTACTAGATCTAGACTCGTAATTGTGACTAACATCTCTACATTACCTCACAGGTGGGTTAGAAATTGAAGCTCTAAATGTAGATTCATATTTTTGAGCACTACCATCATAACCATTTAACTCAAATGCAGTAATTTTACCAATAATGGAGTCAAAGAGTTAGCTTTGTATTATGAATAGACTTTATCTCTTGAGTGGCTACAACTCAAATAGCGTAGACTGGTAGAATGGTTCTAAACACCCTACTAACCACTATCACATCCTCCACTTTACCACCAAAACTCTTGATTTCACTGACTATATCCTCGATCCTCTGACCATATTATTGAATATTTTTACCTTCACCCATCTACATGTCATCAAATTTACCTCTCAGACTCTCTTCTTTGGCAATCTTCACATGCTCATCACAACTATAGATCTCCTAGAGTTTCTTTCACACATCATAAGTAGTCTCCAGACCATGGACATCAAAATACTCTAAATTAGACAAAGTACTAATAATGGCCTCCAATTCTTGATTATTCTCTTTTTGTTATTTTGTTGATCATTAGATAGAGTCCCACTAGGTGCAAAATATTGTGTAACAACATGTTCCTAGTATTGACTTCCTAGACTCTTGATATAGATTTTCATCCTATCACTCCATATTATATAGTTTTCCCTATTAAACTTCGGACCTTATTTCTTCATCATGTTATTTTATATGCTTACCTCAAGTTGTTATGCTTAGACACTAGAGGACCTGAAATGCTTTAATACCAATTAATGATATGATGAATCAATAAGGATCTGAACAAATAATGAGAGGGAGGGTGAATCAGTAGATAGAAAACTAACTAAACTTTCACCAAACTCAAAAACAATATCTCAAGTCAATCTTTGAATAAACTAGTTCAAACACTGAACTACGAACTGCAATAGCACTGACAGTTTACCAGTTTGACTGGCATATCAAAATAAGAGTATAACAACTCTGAAACTCCCAAACCATTTAACAAAAATATCAAAATACTTTACTAATAGTAGTAAAAGCACATTTCATATTACTATTGGTCATCTTAACATAACTAAGTGGATTTAATGCTGGAAATTGACACTCATTGGATTCATATGTTGTCATTGATGGCAACAAGATTCTATAGAAAGCATACACTAGCAGATACCGGCACTAGCATCGACATCAGTTTAGGATCTGAAAAGTTTTTCATTTTGTAATTACTGTATAGAGCCAACATCTGTTTAGGATCTGAAAAGTTTTTCATTTTGTAACGTGTTGTAAGCCGACATAAGGCATATTGTTTGTAAAAGGTATATAAGTCAGTTTATTAGGTCATTTTGATATAGGATAATGTGAATAACGAATGTAGAGAAGAAAAGTGATGTGAAGGATATGTATGTAGATCATTTGTATGTGAAAGTAATATCATGCAATGGTCAGTAGACATTTTGTAAATCTTTCTTAGAGTAAAGGAGATACCAGTAAAAGGGTTTAGGGTTTTTGAACCGGTACAGAACAAAACTATAACCAAAACTCTTTTTGGCATTGCAGATTCATTTTGTGAGTTCACCATTATTGTTTTATCTCAGCAAAATCCTATAGTTAGTGAGACTCTTTTGTGTTGAGCAGTGGGCCTTCATGCATGTGCAGGCACCCATGCTATGTAATATCTTTCATATGGATAGTGAATTGATATTGTAGGTCACAAATCCCACTGTGGTTTTTCCTCTTTGAGGTTTCCCACGTATAAAATTTAGTGTGTTATGGTGTTCATTCTTGTGGTTGGTTTATTTACTTCATGTTATATGTTTCTTCATTTACTGGTTTATATGTGTATGTTATAATAAGATAAAATCTTATATCACTGGTAGAACAATGATTCACCCCCCGTCTCAGTGTTGTTGCATTGCTTCTTGGTATCAAATCTTGGTGCCTCTGAGGAAGTTTAATAGCTTGAGAAAGATTTTGAAACTGAAATCATTGAATATAGCTATCGAGAAGCTACTTGAGATGGCACTTGAGGATTTTGATGCTGAAAGGTTGAAGAACTTAGATTTGAAAGATGAATTGAATTCTACTAATAAATTCATTCTTTTTTTGCAAGAAAGGCTATTATCTGCTCAATCTAGGAGGAAGGAACTTTTGCAAAACTAGGATGATGAAGAGAAAAATGCACTTAAGGAACAATGTCAGAAGTTGTCTCAAAAAAAATGCTCATGAAGAATGAAATGAAAGACCTGACTATGAGGATGTCAAAAGATGTTGAGGACAAAAAGAAGAAGGAAGAAAATCTTGTTGTTTCTCTGAAGTAAAAATATGAAGAATGTGGCAGATTGGCTCATGCAAATGATATGCTGAAAACTATTTTGGTACAATCCCAGAATAATGAACAAGAGCTTGAAAGATAAATAATGACTCTGAGAAATGATCTGACTACTGCAAGTGAGTATAAAGAAAAATTTAGGATTAGTGTTGCACAACTGGTTGATCTATTGAAAAGACAAAGCTAGAATGAAGATTCTAGAGGACTTGGATTTGAACAAGGTGAAAGCTCCAATACTGCAAATAAAGATCAGACAACCGGTATGCAAAACTCACCAAACTAGAGGAAACCGGTAAGGCAATCCAATTCTTACAAATTCAATGGTACAAGTTTTTGTTTATAATAAATTTGGGCATATGTCTAAACAATATAGAAATAGAGAAAATCAAAACTACAATTCAGTTCCCGGTCAATACATAAATTGCAAGAAATATGATCATAAGTTAGAAGATTGTAGAATGAATGTTAAGTGTCATGCATATGAAAAGTTTGGACATTTGGCTAACCAATGTAGATCAAGGAATGACACTGGATATAGAAAAGAGATTCAAAAGAATAATGTTACATGTTATGCATGCAATAAAATAGGTCATATTGCTAAGTACTGCAGAAGCAAAACTTAACCAATTAGCAATGACAAAGAAAATGAGAAAGGAAAGTAGAAGTTAGATGAATTACAACAAGATAACACCAATAGATGGGTTAGAAAGTCTGCACAACTAAGTGGAGATGCAACTACATCAGTAAATGCACCAGTAACTCCACCGGTAGAATAGAGCATTCTTGTACCGATAGGAATTCAATCAGTAATTGAGGCAGATGCCTTAGGGGTTGGCAAATTCCTTAAAAATATTGCATATTCCCCATAAGAGATCTGGAGAGTTGTACTAATCACTGATGAAGGTTTGTCCAACATAAAATTGTGAAACCAGCATCCGGTAAGGTGCACCACTAAGCATTTATGACAATGACGAATTAGGGTTTACTCACTGATAAAAAGGGAAAATTGATTCATTTTCACTCACCTAGCACCCAAGAAAACTAGAGCAAAGAAAAGGCAAATCATGGGCGATCAAAAGTGAGCAAAGGCATTCTAAAGGAATTTCTAGCATTTTTTTGAGAAGTCATCAAGATCTTTCAACCAACAATTGTTATCTAGGTATTTGATTGAAATGGAGTCTGGAACATCCACTGCTCCTACTTTCATTGTGAATCCCACTGTAGTTGAGGTTACAAATAGGCTTAGACCTATTTTCAAGGAAGTCTCTCAAATACCAATGAAGGAAGACTCTATTGGTGCATTTTCAAGGGTTCCTGATGGCATAGTATATGTTGAAGATGTTAGAGCTTATATTTACTTCACTTTGGAGGAATTAGGCACTAAGGAATTTAAAGGAATGTATCAATCTATGAAACTAGGAAGCTCCGGAACAATCAATCTGGAATATCAAATTATTGAAGACCTAGGGTTAACTGAAAGTTTGTATATACTAAAATTCAAGGATGAAATGGTTAGATATGTTTTGAGTAGGGTCCATAATGATTTCATCTGGCTAGACTGGCCTCACATGATCAGGAAAGAAGCAATCCAGGTAGTCACCAGCTTACCCAAAGTCGGGCAGGGACTCGGGAAGAAGATCTCCAACACTAAGGTTGAAAAGCTCACCGACACAACCTGTGATGGAAGGTTGATGAGGATAAGCACCATTAAGGACTCAGATGTAAAATTTGCTAGCATGATCATCGGTTACAAGGCAACACAATCAAATCGATTAAACTTTGTTGTCAGTTCCTATATCCATGTTGCATATCCAATGATAAAAAATGATGAAAAGTATGATTTCTGTGAATGGTTAAGAAGTGAATTAATGATAAATCTTGGAAAAATCAAATGTGTTAAGAAAGGGACATTCTGGTTTGGCAACCTTATTATCTGTCTGATGCTATATTTCAGAAATGAGCTACCAGGAATGGGAAAGAAATGATGGGCTCATGACATTCCAGTAGGCATGCAGATTAAAGATGCAATCAATGGTCTTGGTAGCAACAGGGATGAGAAATTATGGTGTTTCTTTAAATCTTTTCAAAATAACATGAGAATGAGGGAGAGAATCTCCAAACACATTGTGGAGAAATACTCCACTGAAATCTTCTTCATGGTGAAAATAGATGAGACACTCATGGAAGCGGTGGAACCTAGAACAATATGGGTCATTGAATTGGGCTAAATTTGATGACAACATTCTGGAACTGTATACGAAATTGTTGCTTGATGCTTCTTTGGATGATAATACTAAACACTTTGGTACTGCAAAGGAGAAGGCACTTGAAGTTAAAATTGGTTTCAATAAGAAAATGAGGGAAAAGAAAATAGACAAAATGTCTTCTTTTGTTCATAATGTAATTCATAGGATAGATATAGAACTAGGTTCCAGACCTAAACTAGTAGATCAACCAGTAATGACTTAAGTGAAAAGTTCTCCAAAGATAAAGAGGCCAGTAACATTCATATCTCTCGACTTTGATACAGAGGATAATCAACCTTTTGCATTTAGAAGGGTACAGAGGAAGAAAGTTGACAAGCCTTCGGTATAAGAGAAGAATATGGAACCTAGGAGGAAGCTAGAAATAAAGGTGACAACAACATCAACACCTCTGGCAAGGGAACCTATCCAGAAGAGGAAGCTAGCTCCATCCATCCCTACAACCCTTGATAAGAAGAAGAAAAAGAGTAATGAAGCAACTGAATCTAGTAATATAACTTGTGCAAAGTTAATAGATGAGGTAACTAAAGATGGAATTTTGAAGAATGTGTCAAATATTTATGAGCAATTAGATGAAAATGGGAAAAATGAAATGGAAGAAGCGATTTTGTTATATTTAGACATATATAAGAAGGTTTTGATAGAAATTTTGAAGGAAATTCCTTTATCTTTGTATAATAAGTTGGATGCAAGGAGATTAGATTCAAGTAAGAGGGACAAAGAGATTAAAGAAGTTGATCTTTTAGGCATTTGTGGTTCTATAAATAATGAGGAAATGAAAACATGTATACAAGTTGTGAATAGAACAATCTTTAGCAGCAAACCCCGACAAATAAGCTTAATGATGGGTGCAGTCAATGAAATAATAAATGAGACCAGAGATGGATGGAATAAATTTTTTCAAAAGAATCCTGATTTCCTTATTTCCCAAGATGAATTTTCTAAGGCAATTGCTCCCACTATTCTGGACAGATCAAAATGGAAAGAAATTTTGGGGAGCTCAGATAAAATTTTGAATGAACCAATAGATAATTCTCAATCAGATAAGTGTGTACAGAATCCATTGGTAGATCAACCTAAAATTAATAAGTGTATAGGCTAAACCGATAGAGACAACATTTGTACAGTCTGAGCAGGGTAATATAGGTAATGTACATGATACAGATAATATTGTGGATAATAATCCACCAATAGTGAAAGATAATACACCAAGTGGTGAAGCCACCAGTGCAAAAGAGGATGAGAAAAGTGATACACTAGGAGAGGATAAAGAAAAGGAAAAGGAGATTGATAGGACACCCAGTACCATACCGACAGTTTATTCCTCAACAAAAATTTTTGGCAATTGACACTTCTCAAGTTGAGCCAAAATCCATCACAAAATTTGAGTCCCACAGAGCTAATGATGATGGCTGCTCAAAAACTAATGAAGGAGGGATTTGCCGATAAGGGAATAATGGATCAATCAATAATAATTTTGCATAGACTGATTCTGGGTTATATGATTGAGAATGCAACAAGACCTTCCGGCAATCTTAAGGCATTGATAGAGCACATCTCTAAACAAAGCACATCTCTAAAAACTTTCAATCATTACAACAAATTTCTGACCGATAAGAACTTGAAAGATTCACTTTGGCTAAGAAAGCCACTTTTGACTAGATTATTGAGACAAAGAAAAAGAAAATTGAAGAGAAACTTATACTTATTGAAAATTCTTTGAAACAGTGTACTAAAATTTTTAGGGTTTGTTGTAATATAGGGATTCTTATAGAAAATGTAGATAAGAGGATAAAGGAGTTACATGAAAAGATTTCTAATATTGCTAACTCTTTTGATGGACTAACTTCACTTACAATATCTATTGATGGACAAATTTTGAATGTGGAGAACCAATTTTTTTCTTTTGAAAAGGAAAGAGATAAGATCATTCATAGTAAAAGAAGTCTCAGAGGTTTGGTGAGTCCAAGATTGGATTCACTTGGTGTACATAAGAGGGAATGCATGGATATGCTTGCAAAGCCCACACTGACATAAGTCACTAAGAAAGAATCACTTCCACATTTATTGAGTGGACTTGTATCCATATCTGATACATTCAAAACCGGCTGGGATACCTATATACAATTACTAGAGAAAGCTGATCCATAAATCTTGAAATTGGTCAAGCTCCAGTAAGTAATCTGTAATTATTCATTCTTTTGCACATATTCCTAACAATTCTTTCAATTCTTTCACTGGTCTTTGGCATTGATGCCAAAGGAGGGGATATGTATGCGAAACATGAAATGAAAAGGAAAGTATGTATATAATCCCAGGGGGAGGATATCAGATAGAGAGTATATGAATCAAAGTGGTCAATTAGCTCGGGAGGAGCATGTTTTAGCTTAGTTGAACAGACAGGGAGTCCATTTTTTACATGAGTGTTTCCATCAATGCCAAAGGGGGATATTGTTGGCAATTAACACTCATTGGATTCATATGTTGTCATTGATGGCAACAAGATTCTATAGAAAGCATACACTGGCAGATACTAGCACTGACACCAACATTCAGCACTTCAGTGAAGCTGACATCAGTTTGGGATCTGAAAAGTTTTTCATTTTGTAATTACTATATACAACCAACATTGAATATCTTTGTAACATGTTGTAAGCTGACATAAGGAATATTGTTTGTAAATGGTATATAAGTTAGTTTATTAGGTCATTTTGATATAGGAGAATGTGAATAAGGAATGTGGAGAAGAAAAGTGATGCAAAGGATATGTATGTAGATCATTTGTATGCGAAAGTAATATCATACAATGGTCAATAGACAGTTTGTAAATCTTTCTTAGAGGAAAGGAGATATCGGTAAAAAGGTTTAGGGTTTATGAACCGATACAGAACAAATCTATAACCAAAACTCTTTTTGGCATTGCAGATGCATTTTGTGAGTTCACCATTATTGTTTTATCTCAGCAGAAGCCTATAGTCAGTGAGACTCTTTTGTGTTAAGCAGTGTTCTCTAGGAAGTATGCCTTTCTGCATGTGCAGGCCCCCATTCTATGTAATATCTTTCATATGGATAGTGAATTGATATTGTGGGTCACAAATCCCATCGTGGTTTTTCCTCTTTGAGGTTTTCCACATATAAAATTTAGTGTGTTATGGTGTTCATTCATGTGGCTAGTTTATTTACTTCATGTTATATGTCTCTTCATTTACCTGTTTATATGTGTATGCTATAATAAGGTAAAATCTTATATCATCGATAGAACACTGATTCACCCCCCCTCTTAGTGTTCTTGGATTCCTTCTATTCCAACATTTAATAGTTAAGAAAATTAACCATATCAAACATAGCCACAAAACCATTCACCACTTGACACAATGATTTATGACATCAAAACCCAAATTGGAAAAACCATAGTGGGGATGAATACCCAGAAGTATTAAGAACTCTTTTGAAGTTTGCCGTGTTAGGGGCCAATCATGTTAAAGCTTTACAAAATGTCATTCTAGGGACCACTTGGTTAAGGGATTGACTATAATTTCCTATTAGAAGAAATACCCTGTTAGGAGTAACCTCGATAGAGTATTTGAAATCCAATCTAATGGATCACCTGGTTAGAGGATTTAGGTGACACTAAGCATGTTAATTCTTACCTAGTTAAGGGATTTAACTATTGTAATTATTAGAGAACAAAAGGGGTTTGCTAATCTAGAAAATACCACTATTCTACTTGATCAAATCCTCTTTATGCTTATATCTACCTTCACACATACTATAGATACTTTTCTTGGTTTGGTAATCAATCACTCTGACACTACAACAAAACAATTGATCGACCTTATAAGAAAAACAATAGGTCGGTAACACATCACAAACCTAAGATCTCATTACAAACAAATTGGTTCAAGTATGACCGTTAGATTACATAGTAATCATTAGCACATTGTTCAAGAAAACCTTGACCACTCCTAGATCACTACTTCATCAAATCCTATAACTCAACATGTGGATTCATCTTTATGCAATATATTGACTCATTCCCAAGATAAAATTGTTATCTCTACATGTCAAAAACCACTTGAAACTCATCATATACAGTATGCATACATGGGATAATTAATACCGATCACTATTTGATCATAAACCAATACATTTGATTCACCAAGCTCCATCAGTTAGGGTTTGACACATCAACATGTAGGGTTACTAGTTGATATCACTGCTTCTAAAGTAATATTGGTTTCCTTTACTTACACAACAACTAGTTGCAAAACAACATCATTACCAGTTACAATTGATATCAATAACAAAGCAATAGCTCATCAATGCAATCTTCAATCAAATACCAACAATCTCCCCATTTGGCATTGATGGTAACATTGAATGTGAAAACCAGGCAAGTGCCTAGGAATGCCAACAATCCCCCAAAGATAGATCTGAATATATCTCCCCCTTACATTAATTGATTTTCACATGAACACCATCTCCCCCTTTGACATCAATGACAAAGGATAGGTATTGCCAAACAAAAATACTGAACTAAATAGCTGACTACTCCCTCTAAGAAATAACATCATCTCATCAGCTCGATTCAAAAAATGTCTGATAAGCTTACAGGATTTATGCATTCGTGTATCTATAAGTCTCTTCTGAAGGGGTGGTGACCCCCAGCTTATCTCTAAATTATTCAAAAGTATCTTTAGGCAATGCTTTTGTTAGAATATCTACAATATGTTCCTTAGTAGGCACATAAACCAATCTGAATTCCTTTGCTTCAACCTTTTCTTTAAAGAAATTATACCTTATAGAAATTTATTTTATTTGGAATGAAATATTGGATTCTTTGACATATAAATAGCAATAGCATTATCACAGTGAATAACAATAGGCTCATCATAACTTATCCTTATATCCTTCAACATTTTTTTCATCCATAAAATCTGAGTACAGTTAGTTGCAACAACTACATATTCAACTTCAACAGTAGATAATGAAGTGCACAATTGTTTCTTGCTAAGCTGTGAAACAAATTTCTTCCCAGGAAAGAATTCACCACCAATAGTTCTCTTCCAATCATCCACATCTCCCGCCCAATCAAAGTTTGTATAGGCACATAGTCTAAAATCATAATCCTTTAGATACCATAACCCATAATCTCTTGAATCTGCCAAATATCTAAATATCCCTTTAACAACAATATCATGGGTTCCTCTATGATCTGACTGAAATATACAAGCAATACAAAAACATTTATTATATTAGGTCAAGTCAAAGTTATGTATAGTAATCCACCAATCATTGATTTGTATCTAGTTGGATTCACTTTAGGGGATTCATCTTCCTTAGACAATTTGCAACCGGTTTTCATAGGAGTATTGATAGGTTTAGAATTTTGAAGTCCGAATTTCTTAACAAATTCCTTCATATAGTTAGTTTGACAAATGAAATTGCATTTATCAGTCTGTGTAATCTATAAACCTAAGAAAAATTTCATCTCTCCAATCATTGACATTTCAAATTCATTCTTCATATCATCAACAACTTTCATGCATAAACTTTCTTCTCCTCCAAAAATAATATCATCCACAAAGAATTCAATGATCAGTATGTCATCATTCTCACTCTTATAATATAAGTTACTATGAGACTTACATTTACTAAAACTGAGCTTAGAAAGATATTTATCTAATCTAGCATACCATTCTCTAGGGGCTTGTTTCAATCCATATAAATCTTTCTTCAATATACAAACCATGTCTTTGTCTTTTGATAAAGAAAATCCATCAAGTTTCTAAATGTAGACTTCTTCTTGAAGATATCCATTCAAAAATTCACATTTGACATCCATCTGATATACCTTGTAGTTCTTTTGTGCAACATAGGCAATAAATAGTCTTACCGCTTGAATTATTCCAACCGGGGCATAAGTTTCATCATAATCAACTCCAACCTATGAGTATCCTTTGCAAACCAATCTAGCTTTATTTCTTACAACCTAGCCTTCCTCATTTAGTTTATTCCTAAAAACCCATTTAGTTCCAATAACATTCTTACCTTTAGGCCTAAGAACCAATTCCCAAGTCTTAATCTTTTCTATTTTATCTAGTTCCTCTTCCATTTCTTTCATCCAATTCTCATCTTTACTTGCTTCAATAAAATATTTCGGTTCAATTTTAAAAATTAAACATACCTCTTTAGCAGCTAGCCTTCTTCTTGTCATCATACCTTTCCTTTTATCTCCAATGATCTAATATTCATAATGATTTAGGTTAATATACTTGGAGAGCTTAGGATTCTCTTGAATTTATGATTCTTTCTGCTCTTCAATAGTCACCATGGAATTTTCTGATGTTATGGGAGATATTGGATCAATGTTTTGAACTGATTCTTGCACTACCCATTCTGATCTGACAATTCATCTTCTGGTCCATAGTTATATGATCCTATCTAATTATTACCTTGCTCATCTACCTTGACATTTATGCTTTCCATAATCCTATTCAATCTGTTGTTATAACATTTGTATTCTTTTCTCTTAGTAGAATAACCCAAAAATATTCCTTCATCACATCTAGGATCAAATTTCCCTAATGCATCATCTCTTCTAATATAGCATTTACTTCCAAAAATTTTGAAATATCTAATAGTAGGAGTATGACCAAACCATAATTCATAAGGATTCTTACCAATATCACCTTTTATGTGTATTCAGTTGAAAGTGTATACTATAGTATTGATAGCTTCTCTCTAGTAGATATCAGGTAAATTGGCTTCCATCATCATTATACTTGCAACATGCAAGATAGTTTTGTTTTTTCCTTCCACTATTCCATTCTACTATGGGTTTCTAGGTGCAGAAAATTGTCTTCTAATTACATTTTTCTCACAAAAGTTGTTGAACTTACTGGATGTAAACTCATTGCCTTGTTTTGATCTTAAACATTTTATCTTCAATCCCATTTTTGTCTCAACCATATATTTTAAAATTTTGTATTTCTCAAGAGCTTCTTATTTTTCTCTCAAAAATGCAACCCACATCATTCTAGAATAATAATCAATAATTAACATTAAGTATCTATCACCTTGAAAAAATTTAGTCCTTGTTTGTCCACACAAATTAGTCTGGATAAGATCAATAATTTTATTAGATCTATCATGCAAACTTTTGAAGGAAGTTCTAACTTGCTTACCCATTTGAAATTCTCTACATACCGAATTATGAGGTTTAACAATCTTGGGAAAATATTTGATAGCTTGTGTTGAACTGATCTTCACTATGCAATCAAAATTTACTTGACACATCCTCTTATGCCATAACCAAATTTTATCAATCTGAGGAATCAAGCAGGCCTTCTCACTAGAGTTCAAATGAAAGATATTTCTATTAGTCATAGTTCCAGATGCAATCTCCAATCCAAACCTATTAATAATCTTGCATTTTCCATCTTTAAATTGCAAATGAAATCCTCTATCCACCAACTCTCCTACACTCAAAATATTATGCTTCAATCCTTCAACATAATAAATATTATTAGTATTAGTCTTACTAGCTGGGGATATTGATCCTTTTCCTTTGATCCTACATGCCTTGTTGTCTCCAATTCTGACTAGTCCACCATCAAATTCTTGTAGAGTAAGGAATTTCCTCTTGTCACCGGTCATGTGATGTGATAAACCACTGTCTATAACCCATACATCCATCTCTTAAATTTTAGCAGCTAAAGCCTTCTTCTTAGTATGAGTTGTATCAATGATTGGTTTTGGAGAATCATCCTTGATAGAAATAAAGAACCAATTTTTACTAGAGCTTCCATTACCGGATCCACTTCTAGGTTCATGATGATGATGATGATGATGATGATGATCATCATCATCATCAGTAACACAAAAATAATCATCACCAGCATAGTAACATGAGTTATCCATATTCCTTTTAAATCTAGGTCTCCTTTGATATTTCGGAATAGGCTTATAATTTCTCATAAATATTTCATGATTCCTAGCAGCTCTTTTAGGACATCTAGAAGCAAAATGGCCAATCTTATTCCATGAAAAACATTTAAAGGTTACTTTTCCCTCATACTTACATCTAATCAGTCCTTTAGGGATTCTTCTAGAAATTAGGACTTCCAGCTCTTCAATTTCTCTTTCTTCTCTATCAATGTCTTCCAAATCTTTGGCATATAACTATTTCTAATCTAACTTTTTCTTATTGGAGGCATATGCTTTAAATGCATTTTTTATCTTAGTAGCACTCTGATCTCCAAGTTCCTCAATCTCAAAAGTAGTCAATTTCCCAAGTAATGTATCTCTGGTAACAAGGGTACTTGACATTGTCCAAAGTTCATTAATTGTAATAGCTTTCATCTTGTAAGCAAGAGGCAGAACTCTCAAAATATTTTACACAAACTCATCCTCATTAACTAATCCACCATAACATTTGATTCCGATACCAATCTCATTCACTCTATCCATAAAAGAACTCATCTTCTGATCTTCTTCCATTTTCAAAGTTTCATATCTCACCTAGAAACCTTTAAGTTTTGTAATTTTTACTGCTTGGTCGCCTTCATAAAGAGTTTCAAGATTAGGCCAAATCTACTTTACATTGTCAAACTCTATTACATTCAATAACTTCTCATCTGATAGGGCACTTGAAAATGCTTCTTTTTCTTTGACATAATTTTCCACTCTCTTTTGTTCATCAACAGGTGCCAGTGTTCCAGATATTGGATCATGAGGTATATACCCTTTCTCCAATATCTCCCAAACTTTATCTCTAAGACATCTCAGATGAATTTTCATTCTCTCATTCCATATTTTGTAATTTGTACCATCAAATCTAGGACTCTCCTTCCAGTAGGGATTAAATGTAGAACTTGATGTTGATGCCATTAGATCTCCTCAAGAAGTTAAGATTCTGTAGAGAGGACCAAGAGCTTTGATAACAATTGTGTGTACTATGCTTTTATGATTTATCTTTCATTGTGTTGGTTTCTTTGTGCTCTAGAATAAAGTTTATAATCTTCATTAACTGTTATACTTGTAAGAAAATAGATATACCCCCCCACTCTTAATTTTCTCTCGGTATCAGAAAAACCACAGTGGGAAACTCTACCCATAATCTAGATAATACTTCTGCAGTAGTATGTGAAATAATTACAATGGGGATTGCACTTGAAATCATGCCAAACACCTAGAGCACACTGTTGATCACAAAAGGGAAGTCCACTGACTTACAAACACATTGGACTACAATTTGGAAAGGATGAACTATGGAAGTAGCATCTCCTAATGCTTGATACAGTTTTTTATTAAGAACAAATATCTTCCCTACAGCACCAAACCCTTCACAACCTTTCGCTGAATGATATATCATTCTTTGCACATAAACCTTTCTCTGATAATGCAGACATAACCATCGATCCCCATATTACTTGAATAAGTCACCTATAAATATAATTCATCAATGTTATTCATAACATTGGCTAAACCATAAACCTATAAACCAATAATTATAAAAATTACATCACATGATATGATGAAGGAGCATCCCCGATTCACAACAATCTTGTATCAACCAAAAACATTTTCTTTTATGTTTTTTTTTTGTTTGCAGTTTCAGTTTTCCTTTTCGTGTGTCTTGGTTTTGGCTCACCAGATCCTTTGGAGTTGGATTATACTTGAAGACTTGATCATCTTTCTTGCTTTCAAACTGCATCTCATTTGGATCACCTTTTCTAGCAAGTTAACGCTACTGGTTTCCATGATAGTTTCTTTTTTCTAGTTGTCCCTTTGTTACTAGTTGCCTAAGACCTATTCAGGTGACATACTGGAACCTATTCCGAAACTTGTGGAGCCTTGGATGTTGATCTTGATGTTTCGTGGCATGTGGCCGACCTTTTATGTTTCATCCTTTGGATTTTCTAGAGGAATCTCTTGGTAGAGGTTGACCTTGTTCATTTGGACATTAGGTCTTGTTCTTCAGGTTTTGATCCTTTTTGGGCCAACTGAATCCTTTGGATCGATATATATATATATATTTGTAATCATTCTTTAGAATGTATTCAATTGGAGAATCAAGAAGTCTTAGATAGATAGACTATGCCAAGAAGATAGATCTTTCAATTCAAGGTCCCCTTGTGACCTATTCTATGAGGCATGTGTGCTGGTATGTTGTAACACAGTTGCTACTGGTTGGATGTACTCAAATTTCATGCAATAATACTATCTATTCTGCATTATCTCCATCATGTCTATGTGTTTTTATTATGTTTACTCTTGCTAACTGATTTGGACTGATCTCCTTAAGGTCCCTCCTCATCGGTGACTTCTTCAAGTGTTATCAGAGCAAAGTTTCATTCTAGAGGTTACATGTCCTAAATTTTTGTTGTAGGGTGGTAGATTGTGGATCTGATCTGCAATTGTAGAGGACTGGCGTGAATCAATGGTGCAAAGAGGAACTAGGAATGGTGGAGTGTGTGGGAATGTAGAACCTGTTGTAATGGAGATGTTGCAAGGAATAGCAACCTAGAAAAGAGGCTAACATATTGAGGATGTGGGCAAAGATGAAGGAGAAGAATCCCCGATAGAACAAGTGAACCTACCAGTAGTTGATCCAGAGGAGGAAAGGTTTTTAAGGGTTTTGAGTAGGGCCAATACTAAACCTAATTTTACCCCACTAGAATATGATGGGAAGCTAGATGTGAATGAATTGATGGATTGGATCTTGAAGATAGATAAGTATTTTGACTTTGAAAACACTACAGGAGAGAGGAAGGTGAAATATGCATGTACCCAATTGAAAGGTCATGCATCTCTTTGGTGGGAGCACTTGCAAGTTAATAAACAAAGAAGAGGTAAAGAAAAGAGTAAGAAATGGGATAGGATGATTTCTAAGTTAAAATTAAAGTTTGTCCCGACAAATTATCAAGTGAATTTGTTATGGATTATGTAGAATCTGAGAAAAAAGGAATCTAGTACGAAGGAGTATACTAAAGCATTTTACAAGTTGAACATCGGATCCAAACATGTTGATGATGAAGTTGATTAGATTGTAAGATATTTAAATGGATTGTGGATGTCTATACAAGAGGATCTTAGTATGATCAAATTGGAGAGTGTTGAAGAGGCTTACCAGTATGCAATAAAGGTTGAAGAGAAATTCAACAAAAGACATAAGTAGAGATAGAGAGGTAGAGGTGGAAGGTTTACCAGAGGAAGATTTCAAGGAGGAAGAGGGTATACTAGAGGAAGAGGAACCAGTATAGATTAGAACAAGGAAAAGGAAGTGAGAAAAGAAGGTAATTCATACTAGAAGGATGATAAAAATTTCTATTGGAGAGAATTGGATGGTTACCAAAATGAGAACTTTGGAAGAAAAGAAAAGAGGAAATTTAGAGGAACCTACTTTAAGTGTGGAGGAGAAGGACACCATACATTTGAATGTAAGAATAAAGAGGCTACCAGAAGTGAAGCAGTGGTAGAAGAGAACCCCACTGGATCAGACAATAAATGAAAAGATGGAGAACTATAGATGATGAGGAAAGCTTTGTGTTATACCAGAGGAGATGAAGAACCCTTGCAGATGAAGAACCTATTCAAGACTAGATGTAAGGTATCCGATAAGTTTTGTAAAGTTATTAGTGATAGTGGTAGTTCAAATTACCTTGTTTCATAAGAGATGGTGAATGAGTTGAGATTGGAGAGATTGAAACACCCCAAGAATTATTAGATAGCATGGATTCAAGATGAACATAACTTCTTTTTTATGAAACAAAAATAGGTTTTGAGGGGACCCGAAACCCCTTACATCATAGAATTAAAGATAAAGCATTAAAGAACATAAGAGAGCTTAGGACCTAGAAACAAGACTGGCTACAAATTAAGAGCAACAAAAACCCAGTAGCCACCAAAAGATCAGCAAAAGGCCAATGAGATGCTAATAAAAACAATAATGCAAACCAACTACTTAAAAATATCTAAAGCCTGGGAGGCATCCTTCTCAAGTTGCAGCATAGCCTTGGTAGCTTCCTTAAGGTCCAATAGATCTTTTGGAAGAGACTCTTCCACTAATTTGTTGTTCTGCCTAGTTCTCCTGGTAGTATGGTGAGTCAACTTCAAACTCTAAGCCCCAACATAATTTTCCAAATCAACTACATTTTTCTCATTATGAATACTCTCCAGCCTAGAAACCAAAGCATTCATGTTAACTACAGAAAATTTTATCATAGCTTCACTATTCTTTATAATTTTCTTCATCCCTTCTTCAACTTGCATTACCTTCTAGCTGATCTTGTTGTTCTTTTGATCATTTCTTCTCTTTAACAGTTCCTTAGCCTCACCATTCTTATTTAAAAATTTTAACATCATATTTTTATCCCCCATGGTCAAAGTAGCATACTCATCTATACCTTGAACCCCACTCTTATTGTTCACCATCTGCCTATATTTTTGTTGCTTAAGCTACTCCTCTTAAATTTTAGCATTTGTGGCTCTATGTTTTAAGTTCAGAGTCTTAATTTCATGGAACGTCCACCTGTTGAAACAATACTAATCAATCATGAAACTCCTAGTAGTGGCCAATATGTCAATCCAAGTACTCGACTTGTCTTGTAAGTCCTCAGAGTCTAGGTCCATCATCTTAGAATCATGTTCATCATACTCATTCAGAGATATCTTACCCTCCTCCTTATGATCAGCCATATCATTCCTGGAATTGTCTTTCATTCTAGGAAGTGAACTAGTATTCTCCTCCTCCTCAGAGTCAGAGTCCCCATTGTCATCACTAGGTTCATACTGTTATCACTGTTTTTAAAATTGGGTTCTTTCCCCATATTTGGCTATGGTTTTTTTTTTGAAAAAATTTGTATAAGATGTGGCCCCAAATGCTTCAGCTTTATTCTAAACCTAGAGGGTTTAAGGCTTTTCTAAGTTTTACACTTTATCTTTTGTTTTAAATCCCCTGGTTTCTATTCCGTCGTTACTTTATTTCACTTAAGTCATGGGTCGCGGGGTCGTAAGAAGTGTCCCCCCCTTGCTATTTACCTAGGCGGTCATGTTAATTATTTGAAAAATTTTCACCTTTTATTATTTCCTTCTAAAGTGCTGGGCCCAGTAAACATTGATCAAGTTGAGAAAGGATCCGACGGTTGGCGCTATTTCGCAAGGGCTAAGTGCTTGCCCTTTAAGGCTGCGAAATAGCGAGGATTAATATCAACCGTCCATGTGTCATGCGGAGGAAGTGAAGGTTGTGGCTGTCAAGAAGGTGGGGCCCCCTCTACGTGGTCTTCTCTGGCGTATTAGAGGGCAGCACGTGGCACAGGTCGCCACAGTTAGTATGTTGAGATCAAGGTTCAAAAGTGGGCCCCAAAGATGAGTCAGCTCACAGGTGGAGGTGACCTGGCAGGGGCAGCTCTTACAATTCATTGAAACCCCGTGGCTCTCTCTGACGAATGAAAAATCGACAGGTCAGCTTCGAGAATGACAAGGCGCCAGGTGTCCGTGGCGTGTCCGTGGGCCCACCATTTCTGAAAGCTCCTAACAGGGTTTAAATGTCGAGCAAGTTAAGATAAGATCTAACGGCTCGCGCTATTTCGCGAGAGTAAGATGCTCACCTTTTAAGGCTGCGAAATAGCGAAAGTTAACCTGGACCGTCCACGTGTCTTGATGACACGCGGTCTAAAAGGCAGCTGTGGGTCCTTATAGTGTATGCTTGACAAATGAAAAAGTGACAGGTCAGCTCCGAAGATGACGAGGAGCCAGGTGTCCATGGCGTGTTAGCGGGCCCACCATTTCTGAGATAGACTTGTCGAGACTGAAGTGGGGCCCCCATGGTTCTTCTTCCGGCAAGTGACAGAGCGACAAATCAGCATAGTGGATGACTAGATGCTAGATGTCACTAACGACACAGCGGGCCCACCATTCCTGAGGACTTTTTCGAAGGATTAAAAGGTGATCAACTTGAAAGATGATCCAACGGTCCGCGCTATTTCGTAGGGGTAAGCTATTTTTTTTTAAGGCCGCGAAATAGCGAGAGTTAATGAGAGCCGTCCACGTGTCACGATGATGACATGGCAAAAAGGGTAAAACATGGGCCCGCTACAGTATAAAGGGCGACATTCGGCCAGTATCAAAATGGAATGTAAAGGGATTTTCTAAGCTAATGGTCAGATGCCGCGTGGTATTATGTAGCCAATAGAAAGATAGGATTTGGACTAAGGACAAAACCGTCAAAATGAAATTCATAGTGGGACACTTGCAGAAAGACTGCGACCCATTGGAGCTAAAATATGAATTCTTGTATGAATTCGATTTTGAAGGGACGGCCGAAGCATGCGGAATCAATGTTATAGTTAAGGCCCAGAGTACAAGCATTTGATTTCCTAACAACCTTGTAAGGATACCTTTTAAAGGGGATTTTGTAGAGGAAGCAAACGCAGAGTTATCTTTTATAAAAACAGAGAAGGCGAATTGGTTGCAGAGCGAATTTCTTCGAGCAAGCATCAGGTTTTTTCTTATTTTGTAGCCATTCTTGTGTTGTAATAAGTGAAATTGTTCTCGTATAACAGAAGTATTTTCAGAAGTAATATTTATCTGGTTGTATTGCAAATGGCTCCTAAAAGGGAATTTTCTGGTAAAGTTGATTATCTTGAAAGAAGTGTGTGTGATGACTTCTTAGAGCAGTTGACGCTGTCAACCAACCAGGCCTCTAAGGCCAAAGAATTAGTACCCAGGGCTCCCCGACTGAGAATTGGAGAAGGATTATATGATAAGGGTAATTGGTTAAGAGACCCACAGGTTGGGCTGTCTGGGTTGGGGTTATTTAAAATCGGTTTTGGAATGAGGAATTCTCCTGCTCCTCAAAATAGCATTTGGGAATTAGATGTTGGGAGATTGGTAGTCCCAGGGGTGTTCATGGATACAGATTTGTTAACCCAAATGGCATTGAATTATGATTCAGTTACCAGGTGTATCCGGGATGTGAATGGAAAAACCCTCGTGGAGATAAATGCAGAAGAGCTGAGAAAAGCGTTTGGGCTTAGTGAGTTTACCAATTTCTTGGAGCCTATAAACTTCACACAATTAGCTCAGGTATCAGGGCACAGAGGACTCATCTCAGGAATGGGCCTCTCAAAGAATTTTTTCTGAAAGTAGGGGGGTTAGCAGTTGTAGGGCCCAATACACAAGAGCCCAATACACAAGAGCCTTTTTCATTAAGTATGTTTACCTTAAGGGCAAAAGGGATGTACTGGGCACTTTGCCAAGTTCTAGGAGAGGATGCTGAATCTAATATGCCAAATCATTATCTGTTAATGATTGTTCAAATTCTGAATCCTTCTCTTGCTATTACATTTGATTATGCCTCCTATATTGCTGATGCTATCCATGGAGGATTGATGGGGATAAAGAATGGGAAGGTGGATAGGCCATTTGGGTGGTATTCGCTATTGATGCACCTCTTCCTCTTCAAAGGTGGAGATTATTTTGCCAGTGGAATGGACCTGGTAAAAGAAAAGGAGGGAGAAAAGATGCCGGTACAATTATGGAGTACCGTATTGTCATGGGATAGAGAGGATGCAAGTTTTCTAAAGTTTGATAAATACTTTGCATCCAAGATAAGGACTCTTCTTTGCTCTGACAATCCACGAGTCCCCAAGGTTCTTCT
The DNA here is from genome assembly GCF_030272615.1 of Cryptomeria japonica. Classification (NCBI taxonomy): domain Eukaryota; kingdom Viridiplantae; phylum Streptophyta; class Pinopsida; order Cupressales; family Cupressaceae; genus Cryptomeria; species Cryptomeria japonica. The sequence continues at coordinate 618,604,549 of NC_081405.1, forward strand.
GGAATTCTGAAGACCAAAAGAATTCGCAGAGAATGTCAAGATTGTTCATAACTGGGGTGATATGTATTTGTATCCAGTGTCCACAGTGTTTAGGGTCTTTGGTTTCAGAGGCACCCCATTTTTGTTACCATACCAGGTCCCCCTCAAAGTGGGAATAGCTGAGATTCTCAGACAAATTGGTGACTTGCAAGAGGCAGAGTTAACAGGCCGAGGTAAAGGGACTATTTTCCCTACAGCTACAGTAGCCCACCAATTTGTGATCACCAAGGGAGGCTGGAAATGTTTTGAGGATTTCCTTAAACCCTACCATTTGTCCACTGTAGTGTCTAGATGTGCTGACTCGAAGGATTTCTACAATGGTGTATTCCGGAAGAAAGTAGCATGCAAAGGTAGGCCCCATCAATTCCACTTTCCTGAAGACCTCATCAGGAATGAATTTGATTTAGATGAACAGGAGTTGAGGAAGGAGAAATGGGTGGCTTACAGGAAGGCCCTGGATTTTGTGCATCAATTTGATGCTAGCTATGACCCATTGTCTAGCTTCTTCCCATTGGAAGAAAAGATAAAATTTTTGATTATTTGTTTTGAGGATGTGATGCAGACAATAAAGGAGAAAAGGGAAGCTGTAATTAAAAACAACCCTGAGAAAGCAAGAATAATTTTGGGGAAATCAGCTCCCACTAAAGCCATCCCTCCTGGTGATTATACCCTGCATAAGAAAGCAGGTTACAGTGTGTTGGTGTCTGCAACAGGGGAACCCTCTTCATCTAAAGGGAAGAGGAAGGCACATGAAGTCATTGACATCTAAGACAACCCAAAGAAGCAGAGGGTGGGGAAGGAAGTGCAATCAGATACACCCTTATATTCCCCATCCCAATCCCCTCTCCACATTGGAGATGAACAAGCAGCAACTGAATACCTCTCTTAGTTGGGCAGTTTGGGGAAGATTGCGTATACATATGATGAAGTGGAAGAGGGGATGCCAGAAGAACCCACTGAAGCACAAATGGACATCACCTCGACTGAACTCAAAGGCCAGGAGTGGGATCCTGAGATAAAGAAGGCCACTAGTGCTTTTCTAGCAGATGATAGTTTTGTAACATCTGAAGCATTCATGCAGTTTATATGGAAACAACATATAGATAAATATAATGCTAGATGTGAAACAAGAAAGGCAGAACAAACAAATAAAGATCCAGCCTCGGTGGAGGAAGAAATAAAACAGGAGATGATGGAAGAATTCAAAACCATTACTCCTGAACAGGGGAGAGATTTAGTAGCACAAGATGGAGTGCTCATTTTGCCAGAATGGAATATTTCTGATGCTCTGGTGCTGGATGCAGTGAGGAAAGAAACCAAACCCATGGAAGGGGTTACATTTAGTAAAGACAATGCTGCTCTAGTCATGTGGTCCCTTAAGAGAAATGAGGACAAGAAGGGTAAAGACACCACAGGGACAAGTCACATTGGCGGATTGATGGTCAAGAGAGTAGAAAGTATAGGGGTAGTAGAGGTTGCTAGCACAGTGTTGGAGACTGCCAAATTTAGTGTTGCAGTAGCTGAGAAGGATGCTAAAGAAAAGGAGGCTCTCCAGCTCAAATTGGAAATAGTCTTGAAAGCTTATGATAGTGCCAAGGAGGAAATAAGAGGCAAGGAGAGTATCATTGCCAAATTGCAGAGCCAGTTAGCAGGACAACGTCAACAAGGTGAGTCTTCAACATTAATGATCACCTCTTCTCCTGCAAGACCTCCACCTACTAGCCCCATTATTGAGCTCCCACCATCCCCTGCACCCTTTAGCTCTCATATGATAGAAATAACTCCCCAAGAATTGGAGAGTCTTAAGCAAACTCAGGCCTATTATGCAGGGAAATATGAAGAAAAGATCAAGGCTACAGTCTCCAGTTTTGCAAACACTATAAATGCTTCACTCCTTCACAATAGTGTAGGAAAAGTCATGGAGATATGGACTGAGTTGAGAAGAGATAAGGCCATTTTGACACCCATTTTTGACCGATGGAGGCCTAGGGAGCAGGATTTGGAGTTCATGTGTGTTTCCTGTGATGAAGCAAGGGCCAATCCCATTATAAAGGCTACTTCTAATGTTGCTAAAGTTTTAATGCAATTAGCTGCAAATGTAGACAATATGGACAGGAAGGTCAATTTGTGCAAAAAGGAATACAATGATCAAGTTTTTGAGTTGCTTCCAGGAATTTTTGCCAATCCAGACCAGCTGAAAGACAAACAGGTATGGCTCAATGAGATAGATGCTAAGTTGTCAGCAAGGGTCAAAGGAATCATTGATCTTGATGACACCTCATTCTTTGTTCTAACCATACAGGAAATAGAAAGAATTAAATCACACTACAGTTTTCTTAACTCAGAAGTCAACAAACTGAGGAATTCTTGGAAAGGGTTGACTAAGGTTAAAAGTGATGTGATTAATTTTGTATGGCCGACCGAGGAGACGTATAGTGAGTGGGGAGTTAAATATTCCACTCAAGATCCGGAGCAGTTAGAGAACGTCCCTGAAGAGCCAAAGGAGGTTGCAACTGAACAACCCGTCCAACAGACTGCTGAAGAAGCTGAAAAGAGCGCTTAACTGAAATTGTAACTTCTTCAATTTTTGAAGTAATTGTAACAAACTTTCCTCGAGAAGTCCAAAGCTTTGTGCATCCATATTGTTATAAATGGATACCAGGACTAGAGAGAAAGGGGATCACAAAAATTTTTGTAAGAAAACGCTGCAGAAATATTATCTGCGCTTTTCCAAAGATTAATGGAGAATCAGACTTTTGTAAAAAATTTTCAAATGAATATCAATATACAGGCCATCAATTTTGAGTAAAGCTTTGTGTTGTCTTCAAACCTGTCCTTAAGTTTATTTACTTTGTTTCATTCAGAATAGTCTAGGATTTTTCTGTTTGAATGGAATTGTAAGGCAATCTCAGTATGGGTGTTTCTAGCTTTTCTCTTTAGGAGGGAAATTAAATATGCACAACCACTCTACCAGTAAATACTTTAGGAGAAACTTTGAATTTGAGGACCATAGTTTATTTTGAAGTGATTAGATCCTTGTTGATGTTAGGCATTTATAGGGATAAATGGAAACCGAGTTGATGGGAGGTATAGAGATACCTCATTTCAGGAGTTTTATTTGAGTTTGAGTGACTCTGTAGCCTTGGATAAAGCACTAGTATTAATCTGAGGCCTTTATTGCATACTTTGTCGATCAAATATGTTGAAATTGAGTATTGTTTCACCCTTTGTTTTCAATTTTTTTCAAGGTGAATAAATCCACTGGTTTTCTGGACTGGTTTGCTGTGGATTTGTTTCTTAAGAGTGTGGAGTTAATTCACAGAAGGTATACCCACCTGGGCTCAAAGAAAGGTCCGAAGTGTAGAAGGTCTAACCAAACCTTGTCATATGTTGTCTCTAGAATCCCTTTCTCCATGATGTCTCTTCGGCAGTCATTTTAGGTTGTATTATTTTGAGGGCATTGAAGAGGAATCAGATTTTGAGAACAACACATACTCCATATCATCCCCCGAAATATTTTGAATTTTCTTAGCCCTAACCTTATAGAACTCATAAATCATAAGGATAAGGCCTTGATGGGCAAGAGGGATAGCTTTAGGATTTTTAATGAAATCCACCACATTATGGTTCAGAGAAAAGGCAAGATAATAAGGGACGGAGATCCTAATGCAATGGAAAAAATGATAGTTGTAGATTTTAGTAAACCTACCATCGACAGTGACATACTCCATAATTGCCCTAAGCATTTTCCTCCAAAAAAGTTTAATTTGAAGAGGGGTAAAGTAAGATTTGTTTTACTTTACCAAGTTATCCCTCTCCACATCAGACTTTGGGAAGGTCTTCATGACACTGTCAGACAACTTTTGATCCCTGAATAACTTCACACCTTCCATAGACATTCTCGTAACCTCCACAATTAGCTCCTCATCTAATTTGAAAGTTTGGCTAAACAAGGTGACTTTCTTCTCAGACCAACCCTTAACAAAGGCTTTGGAGGCATGGTCCTTATTTCTATACAGCTTCTTCATGAAACTTGCCACACCTCCCTTCTATAGCCTCCTCCAAATTTTCTTTTCCTTCTTCTAGGCTTGGCAACTCGGGAGTTCAATCCTATTGATATTACCACCCATGGTGATGACCAACTCGAATATGTCAATTACACTCACTCTTTGGAAACCTTGATAGTGTAAACATGGTAAATGAGCACTAAGAGACTCGACAGATAAAACCACCTAGAAAGCATGTGAAAAGAGCCAGATCATCCTGCCTAGAAGTTTCCTCCTATCAAAATAATAATTTCCATTCCTGCTCTCATTAAGTACAATCATTATTAGATAGGGGGTATTATACCATTAATTTGATCAAATAATAAGTGCCTCTTCACCTCAAAAGTTAATGATGCTTCACTTTGTCATAAAAAATAGACAATAGAACTAACTCCAAAGCTAGCAAAGAAGTCCGTACACCTGTTGGCTTCTCTAAAAATATGAGTTATAATACATTCATCAAAGTCATCAATAATCTTTAGAGAATTAAGAATGATATTCTTAATATTCCAAGAAGGATTATCTAGTGTTTTGGGACATCTAATAATGTTTAAATAATCCTCTTCAATCCAAACTTTATTAATATTTAATTGTCTAGCAATTTCGAGGACTTCCAAAACTCCCATGGCCCCCTCTATGAAATTAGGCTAAATCCCCAATGGAGAAGCAATAGCAGCCACAAAAATCCCATTAGAATTTCTAATAACACCCCCACATCCTGCCCTATCAGGGTTCCCCTTAGCAGCACCATCAAAGTTAATTTTCATCCATCCCTCTGGAGGGTAGCACCAAACAATACCATCCCTACTCTTTTTAACTCTGAAGTTGTTGATGTCAACTTGAAGATCCCAATTCCTAGCAACAATCTTATCCTCCTTCTTGACATAGGATGAGGAAGTAGGTCCAACACCACCAATAGCCAGGTTCAAGTTCTCTCTAGCAGCTCTGCAAACTTTCTCAAAAACAATCTCAAAGGAACAAGTCACATATCTGATAATTTGATTATTTCTTTCTTTCCACACCTGCCAAGAAACAAAAGGAAATAACAAAGACCAAAGATTTTTGAAAAAGTGGTTAGAATAAGGGCACTTCCATTAAGTAAAAAAATCTTCCACCTTCTTAGGAAAGACCCACTCAATACTCGAGAGATTCAAAATTCTACTCTAGATATAAGAGGTAAAAGGACAATGAAAAGAAAGGTGAGAGACAGATTCACTATCATTAAGGCACAAAAATGTCCTATTAGGAAGTTGAAAACCTCTCCTCATGAGGTTATCAAGAGTAAGGATTTTATTTTGAAGAAGGACCCACAAAAAATAATTGATTTTAGGAATAAGAAGCTTTGACCAAACTTTGGCCCACATAGGAGGATTACGAGTTGGAGGGCTCAGAACCTCATTGGCAGAGGCAACTAAGAAAGAACCATTTGAAGTCTTCTTCCAAATAAAAATATCATTATGATCCTAATCCACACAAAAGGATGAACATAAGTTGTTAGTAAGTGAACAGTGTTTAGTAAAATTGAAAATTGGGAATTATCATGATGAAGTTTTGTGTGATATTATGCCTATGGATATTTGTCATCTTTTGTTGGGAAGACCTTGCAAGTTTGATAGATAGGCAATACATGATGGGAGGAAGTATACATACACTATTGTGGCCAATGGGATGAAGAAAACCTTGTTACCTTTGGAGGATCCTTTGAAGAGTGATGTTTGTACAAATACCAAAATCTGTTTAGTAGATGGAAGGAAATTCATCGATGGACTAAGACATGAGAATGTGTGTTTTGCCTTAATTCCTAAGAAGATAGAGAGACCAAAATCGGAAGGAGAATAACTGGAAGAGATAAGAGATTTGCTGACAGAATATGAGGACATTATTTCAGATAATGTACCTGATGGATTTCCACATGTTAGACGTATTAGGCATTACATGGACTTGGTTTCTGAAGCTAGTTTGCCTAACAAAGATGCACACTAGTTGACACCGACAGAGAATGAAGAACTAAATAGAAAAGTGTAGGATATGGGAAAAAAGGTTTGATTAGGGAAAGTCTGAGCCTTTGTGTAGTACCAATAGTATTAACACCTAAGAATAATGGAGAATGGAGGATGTGTACCAATTCAAGAGCAATAAACAAGATCATAGTGAAATATTGGTTTCCTTTTCCTAGGATGGATGACATAATGGACTATTTGAGTGGAGAAAAATACTTTACAAAGATAGATTTGAAAAGTGGCTATCATTAGATCAAGATTAGAGAAGGTGACGAGTGGAAGACAACATTTAAGATAAATGAAGGACTATATGAATGGTTGGTGATGCCTTTTGGATTTATTAATGTACCGAGTACTTTCATGAGGCTGATGAATGAAGTATTAAATAAATTCTTTGGTAAGTTTTTTATTTTGTATTTGTATGACATTCTAATTTTTAGTAAGACAAAAGAGGAAAATTTTTTGCAGTTAAGACAAGTTTTGCAGAGGTTGAGAGAAGATAAGTTGTTGATCAATATCAAGAAGTGCACTTTCATGAAGGATGAGTTACTCTATTTAGGCTTTGTGATATCTGAGGATGGTTTGAAGATGGACCATGAGAAAGTGAAAGTCATTGTTGAGTGCCCTACACCGAAAATCATTGGAGAGGTAAGATCATTTCATGGATTGGCTAGTTTTACCAGAATTTTATCAAAAAATTTATCTCTATTTGTAACCCTATGACTAAGACCATGAGGGGAGATCGAAAGGAATTCAAGTGTACCGCCAAAGCAAATAAAAGTTTTGAATTCTTGAAGCAGAAAGTGACTGAGAAGCCTACATTGGCTTTACCATACTTCAATAAGGTATTTCAAGTAGATTGTGATGTAAATGGAACAACAATGGGAGAAATTTTGAGTCAAGAAGGGAGATACGTAGCATATTTCAATGATAAATTGAATGATTCCCGAAAGAGATATTTAGTGTATGACCATGAATTTTATGCCATAGTTGAAGCCTTGAAGAAATGGAGACACTAGTTTTTGCCTAAGGAGTTTGTATTGTATATAAATCATCAAGATTTACAATATTTGAATAGTTAGAATAAGTTGAATCACATAAATATGAGATGGGTATAATTCTTGTAAAGTTACACCTTTGTGTTTAAGCATAGAAGTGGGAAATCTAACAAAGTTGTTGATGCATTGAGTAGGAGAAGGAATTTACTGACAGAGATGAGAGTGACAGTAATAGGTTTTGAAGATTTGAAGACCTTGTATGATGAAGACCCAAATTTTTCATAATCTTGGAAAGCATGTAGAGAACCGGTTATGGTTGATAGAAGCAAATGGTTGGATAATTTCATTCAGGATAGGATGTTATTCAAGGGAGTTTAGTTATACATACCTAAGAGTTCCATGAGAGAGAACCTAATAAAAGAGAAACATAGTGGAGGTTTATTTGGACATTTTGCAATTGATAAAATAGTTGTATTGGTAAGTTAATAGTACTTTTGGTACCAGATTCATAAGGATGTTAAGACATATGTGCAGAGTTGTAGAGTTTGTCAAGTTGCAAAAGGTAGTAGTCAGAATGTGGGATTGTATAAACCTTTGACAGTACCAGTAAGACATTGGGAGGATGTAAGCATGTATTTTGTGTTGGCATATGTGTAGAGTATGTTGACATGATGATATTATGTTGTCATTGATGTCAATATGCTGACGAGTGAACCGGTAATATGTTGAAGAGTGAACTGGTAATATGTTGAAGAGTGAACCAGTTTATTGAAGTTAAGCAACTGGCAAAGTGAACTGGTATAATATTGTGAACCTGTATATGTGCAAAAGGTGAAGTGGTATGTTTGTCCAAGTGAACTAGTAAATGGAATGTTTTCTATCAAGATTTAATATGGTATGACTACCGGTTGGTAGTCCCAGCCTCAGGGTTTCTAATTGAAGTGTTTCGAGCCTATGTGATTCAACTAATGGCATTATGTGATGAGTTACCATTGTAATGAAGATCAAATCATGTTGCCATGTCAGCCTTGTACGCATGAAGGATCTTGCATGAAGAGGATTGATCCTATCTACCTTGGGAATGTGTGAAGTCCCTGCAAATGGTGAAGAATGCATGATGGGTTATCGCCTCCAAGAAGCGGTGAAGAACAAACGATGGAGAATATCTTGATATTTGTTCAAGACTGTTGTATTCAAATGCAAAGTGTTCAATGGTAAATATTGAACCGACTGATTTTCTCAACCTAAATGTTTAGGGTTTAGGGTTTATTCTACCGACCTGTCTATTTCCTATAAGGTCGATGTTTTGTTTCATGTTGAAGTTATTGGCAAATTTTGTGTGTGTATCTAAGTGCAGAGATACGTGATTCTTGCCATACCAAATAAGAGAATTGATACCTTCAAAGTGTGTGTGTAGAAGGAAGGAACTAAAATGGATCTACATTGGCATTGAGTGCTATTACCAGATCAGTATAATACCTATTGATCTCTAATCACTTCAACATTTGGAAAATCCCTTAATAGGGTAGCTTTAACCAACTTGCTATAAATCCTCTAATAGGGTGACTCAAAGCTATTGAGTTCATAAAATCCTCTAACAAGGTAACCTTTAATAGGGTTTAACCCTTAACCGGGTGATCCCTAACAGGATCAGTTCCTAACAAAACCTGTTGTAATAGTCTTTAACTAGACCAAGCTCCTAAGAGAGTGTATGTTAGGTCCCAGAGGCAACAAAGAGGGGGGGTGAATCAATTGTCTAATAAATTCAAAACAAAAACTACTTAATATTCAATGCTAGTAAACCAGTCTTTTATATTGGTAGACAGTTTATCAGTTAATTGAAATACCGGTAAGGATCAATGCATGAAACAAAAAGACAAATTCATCCACAACACATAACACCAATATTTGTATGTGGAAACCCTGTAAGGGGAAAAACCATGATGAGAAAACTTACCCACAATCAGATGATACTACTGTAGATAGTAAGTGTATACAAATGGGGTCTGCACATGCAGAAAGGCCAAGCACCTAGAGCTCACTGCTCAAACACAAAATAGGAGTCACACTGACTACAATTGGATGGTTAAATACAATAAGGATGTAGTGCTCAAAGTAGCATCTTCATATGCTAGATTCAGTACCAGTGTAGTTTTGATATGCTTTCATAAAAAACTTGCTTCACCTTCAAATAATGTTTGTTTTTATAGCTATGCTTATTCTCACATATACCTTCACATAATCCTTTTTCACATTTCACATTCGATCTTATAAAAAAGATCTTACATTTATATCATAACCTAGGACCAATTTTAGTAGGTCGACTCTAAAGGATATTACAATAAAATCAATTTCCAATTAAAACAATATCTTATGCAATAACTGATTCAAAATGTCATCTTGATGTATTTACAACAATAATAAATCATCTCCATAGTGTGTTCTGCTGATCTGGAAAAGATAAACCTACTGGTGTATAAGCTGGACCTATTTGCTGGTAACAACAAATATGCAATCGCAAATATGCCAACGAACAAGTCTTCAAGATAAAGTGTCCAAACAATGTCTTTGACATAACCAGGTGTTCTTCATGCCATTCCAAGTGTCGGTGATCATTATATCTTGTCGGCGTACCAGATACCGGTGACTATGCATGAGTCATTTTCTTGCCGATGAATGTTGGTAGAGTTGATAAGGTTTAGGAGGTGTTGACATCAATGACAAAACCATACCAAAATACCAACAATCTCCCCCTTTGGCATTGATGGCAACACAAGATAAAAAAACCATCAAAGTGCCAAAACAAAATTGCCAAATACCAAAAGCCAACAATCTTCCAAAAGAGATCCTAACCAGAAATCAAAATATAGATATAGAGAGTAACAATCTCTCTCGCAATGAATAATCTCTCCTCAAAAGATAATGTGTTTTTCCAGATCAATCTCTCCCCCTTTGACATCAAATGCCAAAGTAATATAAACATTTTTAGATATGAAATACCAACCAATCAAGTATACCAACTGCTCCCCTTGAGAAGTAGCTTCCTCATCAAAGCTGGAGTAAAAGATTTATGTGTTAATTCTGCAAGTTGATGACAAACATCAACTTCCTGAGTCTCTACTGGTGGAGGTATGACCCCAAGCTGATCTCTGAGATATTCAAAAGTCTCCTTAGACAAAGGTTTAGTGAAAGTATCTACAATCTGCTCTTTGGTATTCACATAAACCATTTTAATTGCTTTTAATTCAACATTTTCCCTTAGAAAATTTAGTTTGATAGAAACATGTTTGGTTTTAGAATGTAATACCAGATTCTTAGATATATCAATTGTTGCAGTGTTATCATAATAGATAGTAATAGGTTCCTTGCATTTTACCCTTATATCTTTCAACATTTGTTTAAGCCATAATACTTGTGTATAGTTCATTGCTGCTACAACATATTCTAATTCAATTGTTGATATAGATGTACAACTTTGTTTTTTACCCAACCAAGAAATTAATCTACTTCCAAGAAAAATGCTCCACTGGTGGTTCTTTTTCTATCATCCACATCTCCTGCCCAATTTGCATTTGTGTATGCACATAATTCAAAGTTTTCATCTCTAGGATACCATAATCCAAGATTTGTAGTGCCTTGCAAGTACCGGAAAATCCTTTTTACTATTGATTCATGATTTTCTCTAGGATTACTCTGAAATCTTGAAATAATACATACTGCATTCATAATATTAGGTCTTGTTTGTGTCAAATATAGTAAACCTCCTATCATAGATTTGTATCTAGTCAGATTAATAGGTGTAGATTCATCCCTTAGTGATAATTTGTCATTTGTAGTCGTAGGTGTGCTTACCGGTTTAGAGTTCTCCATCCAAAATTTCTTTAATAACTCCTTCAAGTACTTGGGTTGACTCAAGAATATGCCTTTATCAATCTATGAAATCTACAATCCTAAAAAGAATTTTATTTCTCCAATCATAGACATTTCACATTCTTGCTGCATTTCAATAGAAAATTCTTTACATAATCCATCTTCTCCTCTAAAGATGATATCATCAACAAAAACTTCTATAACAAAGATGTCATCATTTGTCACTTTATAATATAGGTTGTTGTCAACATTACCTTTAGAAAAACCAATCTTCAAAAGATACTTATCCAATCTTGCATACCAAGCTCTTGGAGCTTGCTTCAACCCATACAAAGCTTTCCTTTACCTGCAAACCATATCTTTGTTATCTGTAAAAGAAAATCCATCAAGTTGTTCAATGTAAACTTCTTCTTCAAGACATCCATTCAAAAATGCACATTTAATATCAATTTGATATGCTTTGTAGTTCTTATGTGCTGCAAAAGCTAAGAATAATCTAACTGCCTCAATTCTAGCTACTGGTGCAAAGGTTTCATTATAATCAATTCCCTCTTTCTAAGAATATCCCTTACACACTAGTCTTTCTTTATTTCTGATAACCTTAGCATCTTCATTAAGTTTTTTTCTAAATACCCACTTTGTTCCAATCACATTTTTGTCTTGAACTAATGTCCATGTGTTATTTTTCTCAATTTGTTCTAATTCTTCTTCCATAGATTTAATCCAGTGTTTATCTTCACATGCCTCATTAATTGATGATGATTCAATTTGAAAAATAAGACATAACTCTTCATTTTCCAATCTTCCTCTTGTCATAACTCCTTTATACTTGTTTCCAATTATCTGATCTTCAGAGTGATTCAGTCTTACATACCGGAGTGTCTTCATTTGTTGTTGTTCCTCAGTTACTGTGGAATTGTCAGATGATACCGGTGTAACTCGATCTTCATTCTATACTAGTGGGTTCAATGTAGGTTCATTTGTTAGAATCTCTACTACCGGTTCAGAGTCTATGTGCCTTGAAGTTCCTCTGAATTGTTCATAAATCTTCACATTTGTATTTTCAAGAATTTTCTGCAATCTTTTGTTAAAACATTTATATGCCTTGCTCTTAGATGAATAACCAAGAAATATTCCTTCAGCACTTCTAGGATCAAGTTTTCCAATATACTCATCTCTTCTAATATAGCATTTACTTCCAAATATTCTGAAATATTTAAGAGTAGGAGTAATACCAAACCATAGTTCATGAGGGGTCTTATCGGTTTCACCTTTGATGTGAACTTTGTTGAATGTATATACCGTTGTACTTACTACCTATATCCAATACATGTGGTAGATTTGCTTCTGATAACATACTTCTTGCTACATCCAAGAATGTTCTATTTTTCGTTTCAACAACTCCATTTTGTTGTGGTGTCTGGGGTGCTGATAGTTGTCTTCTGATTCCATTCACTTCACAGAATGTATTAAATTCCTTAGATGTAAATTCTCCTCCTTGATATGATCTCAGACATTTGATTTTCTTACCAGTTTCATTCTCTACCATTTCTTTGAACAGTTTGAAGTTTCCAAGTGCTTTTGATTTTTCTTTGAGAAAAGTAACCCAACACATTCTAGAGTAGTCATCAATGATTAGCATGAAATATCTATCACCTTGCAAACTTTTAGTTCTAGCTGGACTACATAAATCAATATGGATTAAGTCAAGAGTAGTATTTCATTTTTTTGGAATACTTTTAAAAGTAGCTCTAACTTGATTTCTAAATTGAAATTCCTTACATACTTTATTGTGAGGTTTGACAATTTTAGGTAAATCCCTAACTTCCTTAGTAGTACTAATTTTTACCATGCAATCAAAATTTACATGACAGAGTCTCTTATGCCATAGCCAACTTTCATCAATATGTGCAATCAAGCATGTCTTTTCACTATTATTCAAATGAAATATATTACCTCTAGTTTGATTACCGGTTACAATTCCCAAACTAGTTCTATTCATGATTTTGCATTTTCCATTTTTGAATTGTAACTAAAATCCTTTTTCAACTAATTGACCAACACTCAAAAGATTATGCTTTAAACCTTCAACATAGTAAACATTCTTAGTATTATGCTTCCCATCAAGAGATATTGTACCTTTACCTCTGATCAAACAAGCTTTATCATCTCCAAATCTCACTAAGCCTCCATTATATTCTTGAAATTTCAAGAATTTACTTTTATCTCCAGTCATATGATGTAAGCATCTTGAATCAATGATCCATTCATCCTTTACTTCAACTTTAGTTGCCAGGGCTTGCTCTAACAGTTGAATGGTAGGTCTCGGTTGGTCATCTGTTATAGCAACAAAAACCCATCCATTGTCTATCGGATCCTCATCAGAATCATCAATCACTCCTTCATCACCAAGATAACAAGACTTGTCTTTATTCTTCTTAAATATGTATCTCTGATATTCAGGGTTAGGCTTGTATGTTCTTCTAGCTTCTTCTCTTAGTATAGCATGTCTATCAGGGCATCTAGAAGCCATATGACCAATCTTATTATAGTTAAAACATTTAAAGGGTTCTTTACCTTCATACTTACTTCCTATTGGGCCTTTAAGCATTTTTCTTGCAAATAGTGCTTCAAGTTCTTCATTTTCTCTCCTTTTTTCCTCAAGTTCTCTTGCATAAAAGGCTTTCCAATCAGATTTGTCAAATGATGGTGTAGATGATGTTGATGCCTTAAAAGTTGAGAGTTTTCCAATCAATGTATCCCTAGTTACTGATGTACTAGGCATTGTTCTTAACTCATTTATAGTAGTAACCTTCATTTTATATGTCGGTGGCAATCCTCTTATAACTTTTGAAACAATTTCATCTCCACTTAAGGTTCCTCCACAACATTTAATACCCAAAACAATTTCATTAACTCTTTCCATAAAGGTAAAAATCCTTTCATCTTCTTCCATTTTTAGATTTTCATACCTGACCTGGAAGCTTTCAAGTTTTGCAATTTTGATTGTGGAATCTCCTTCTTTTAGTGTTTCCAAATTATCCCAAATAACTTTAGCAGTTGATCTATCTGATAATCCCATGATTTGCTAATCTATTAATGCGCTCAAAAGTGCTTATCTTGCTTTGGAATCATTTTCTTCATCATTTCCCAAGGTAGGTGGATTAGGCTGACTGGGAGTAGGAGTAGTGTTGGCATATGAACACTCCAATGAGACATTGTGTGTGATTGAAGGTTTTGTCATTGATGGAAACCTTGCAATCTTATGGCACCGGCAAGACATTATACTAGCAAAGCATTACACAGGCAACCTTGCAATCTTATGGCACCGACAAGACATTATATCGGCAAAGCATTACTCAAACAAGATAGTGCACCGACATCAGCAAGATCAATCTACACCGGCACCGGCACAGAAGATGTACACTAGCATAGAAGGAAATATGTATACTGACATAGAGGCCAAAAGGATTTTTGATATATAATATTTTGTTTATTATTGTAAGCCGACTTGGCAAATTGTAAAATGACTCTTGTATATAAAAAAGATCATTGTAGACATTTGTAGGATATGGATAGAAAGCATAAAATAAATTATAAGGTAGACCTAATGTGCGAATTGTAGGTCAAGGGTATATGTAAAGAACAGAGCAAGAACTGGTACTGAATCTGGCATTGAAGATGCTATTGTAAAGCAGTACAAAATATTGGATTTGCATAATCCTCATTGTAAGTCAGTGTGACTTCTTATTGAGTAGTGAGCTCTAGGCAGTTGGCCTTCCTGCATGTGCAGGCCCCTATTGTAAGTAATATTCTCTTATTGGCTAGTAAGTGAATATTGTGGGTCACAAATCCCACCGAGGTTTTTCCCACATCGGGTTTCCTCATTAAACATCTTGTGTTATGGTGTTCTTTTGATGTGGATGTTTTTGATTCTATTATTTGCATTAATTCTTGCATACTTGTATACTGTTACTTTATGTTCTACATATTCAGTTTTAAGAAAATTTCATTATCGGTCAGATACTAATTCACCCCCCCTCTCAGTATCTATGGGAACCCTAACAATTGGTATCAAAGCCTGGTCCTCTATTTTTAGAAGCCTAACAGCTTGAGGAAGATCTTGACATTGGTAAAGATGGAAAATCTGATGAAGCAACTTGAAGGAGCTCTTACAAACTGTGATGTAGAGAAGTTAAAAAATATCAAATTAGAAGATGATTTAAAAGCAGCTCAAGACATTATTCAGGCACTTCAAGAAAATCTTACTGTTACAAGAAATAAGAGAAGAGAACTTTATGAAAAATTGCAAAATGAGAATGATGAAAAGGAATCACTAAATGATATGATAAGCAAATTGAAACAAGAGATCATGACAACAAAAAATGAAATGCAGGATATGACTATGAGATTTTGCAAAGAGATTGAGGACAGAAAGAAGAATGAAGAAGAATTGACCAGAAGACTAAGTGATGCAGCAAATGAGAACACAAGACTTAGCTATGAAAATGACATGTTGAAGATAGATTTGATGCATACTCAGAATGACTCGAATGAACTAATGAGACAAAAAGAAATCTTGGAAAGGGAATTGGAAACTGCAAATCAACACAAAGAAAAATTCAAGAAAAGCTCAGAAGAACTTGGTACCTTATTGAAGAATCAAAAACCCAAAGGTGATACTTCTGTAATTGGATTTGAAGTCAGAGAAAGCTTCGGTACTGCAAATACCCAGGATCATAGCAAACTAGTAAGACCTTCTAATACTTACAAATTCAATGGAAAATGCTTTAACTACAATAAATATGGTCATAGGGCAAATGAATGTAGATCTAGGAATTATCAAAATATCAATCCTCCCACCGGTCAATGCACCAAATGCAACAAAATTGTTCATAACTGTAAAAATTGCATAATGAATGTAAGATGTTATGTTTGTGGAAGATTTGGTCATTTATCAAATAAATGTAGAACACAAACCGGCATAGGTTATGGGAAAGCTATTTAGAAAAATAATGTAACTTATTATGCATGTAACAAGATTGGTCATATTGCTAAATTTTGTAGAAGTAAAGGTACACCGGTAGATAACAGAAGTACTAGCTTGAAAGGTAAAGAAAAGGTTGAAGAGGTTAAGCAAGAATTTTCAAAGCAATGGATTAGAAAAGGTGATCTAAAAATTGGGAATACTCCTCCACTAGTTGAACCAACAAATGCTTCACCGACAGGACAATATGATGCTCCACTAGCAAGAGAGAGCAATGCTCCACTAGCAGGATGTTCTTCATCAAATTGAATAAAATTATCTTGAGGGTTTGGCAATCAAATGACACATGTGCTATTATTCCCTCTGTTAGAGAAAAGAAGTTGAAAAACATTCATTACTGGCAAATAAAGTTAAGGTAATACATTGCTTGCAAGCAATTAATGTGGTAGGTATCAGAAAAGACTTTATAAAATAAGGTTTCTGGCTCCATTTCATTTCACCGTGAATTCAAATTTCAGAGAGCGCAAAGATTTCCGAGCTAAGGCATTCCAAGAAAAGAGGCAAAGCACTTCAGCAATCAATCCATCCAAAGGCAGAAAAAGGTATTTATCATCATGGCATCCTCCTCTGCACCTAAATTCATAGAAAACCCTACAGTAGTCGAGGTTATAAAATGACCTAGGACTGTGTTTTAGCTAGTTCCCGAGGTAGCTCAGAAAGATGACAACACAGGTGCTTTTTCAAAAATTCCAAAAGGTGTTGTTTATGTAGAAGACCCTAGAATGTATATTCATTGCATCATAGAGGAATTAGGTGATGAAGAAATCAAAAACATGTATAAGTCTGTTATATGTGACAATTTCAGGAATGTGAAACCTGAACATAAAATTGTTGAAACCCTAGGATTCACTGAAATCCTCTGCATTCTTGAATTTCCCAAGGAAGTGGTTATGATAGTTTTAAGCAGGGTACATGGTTCATTCTTTTGGCTTGAATCAGTGCATAAAATTACAAAGGAAGCTGTGAAAGGAGTAATAGGGTTACCTTCCACTGGTAACAGACCCGACAAAACCAAGAAGGTCTCTAATGACTTAGTAACAAACTTAATTGGTGCAACATCCAACAGGAGATCATTAAGGGTTAATGATGTGACCGATACAAATGTTAGATTTGTTAGCATGATTTTAGGTTACAAAGAAACTCATGCTAATAGGCTTAACTTAGTTTCCAGTTTATGCATAAAGAGTGCTTATGACATGGTTAAGGACAATGTAAAAATTGATATCTGTGAATGGTTAAAGGATGAGTTAATTGACAATTTAGCAAAAATCAAGAAGGATAAGAAAGGAACCTTTAGATTTGGGAATTTACTTGTATGCTTAATGCTACATATAACCAAACAGGCTCCTGGTATAGGCAACAAGGATTTTGGATTCAACATATCGGTAGGAAAACAATTATCTGACTTATTCAACAACATGGGTGAAAATAGAGAAAAGAATATCAATGAGTATTTTCAAGCACTAAAGGTCAGAATGAATAAAAGAATTAGACTATCATAGGAAATTGTCAACAAATACAAGGATGATATATGTTTTGTAATAAAAAAGGATGAGATCTGGATGGAAGCAGTCATCCCAAGGATAGTTTGGGTAACAGAGATGAGGTATGAAATAGATGACCACATAGTGGAAACTTATGCCAAAGAACTTCTGGAAGCCCCCAATGAACCAAAGGAAGAAGTATTTGGTAGTGTTGAGACCATCAAAAGTCAAATTCAATCTAAAAAGAGAGTAAAGAAAGTTGACGCATTTGTGAGGAAAGGAACCAGACAAGCAAAAGCCATAAAGGAAGATGTATTAAAGAAAACCGACATAACTGAAGAAGAGTTGGCAGCCCAACAACCTGAAACTCATCTATCACTGGTAGATACTTCCTCAGAAGGAGATATGCCAACAACTTTCAAAAGAGTTGTTAGGAAAAGAGACCCCTCATTGGTATCCACTCCTTCACCTAGAAGGACAAGACAGAAGCAACAAGCCGTGAGATCTCCAGTCAAGAAAGCCACACCTAAGAAAAAGATGAACCCCAAAAAGAAGAAGAAGAAAAACACTGACTTGGCCCCTCTTGACATATTACTGAATGAGATCACAGAGGAAGGTAAATTGAAAAACATAGGGAAAATCTATGACACCCTATTAGATGATGAGAAAGGACAAGTCGAGGAGAGTGTTATATTACACATGGACATGTATAAAAAGTTTTTGATGCAAGTCCTAAATGAAATTCCTGATGAATTATATAAAATCCTTGAGGCCAAAAGGTAAGGAATAGTTGAGTTGGATAAGAAAATTAAAATAGAAAAATTACTTGCAGTATACCTGGTCAACTCACCTAAGGAAATTGATGATCTGATAGCTCAGGCCAACCAGACAGTTTTTTCCACTGCACATTGACAAATATCACTAATGGCAGGTAGAGTTACAAAAGTTTCAAAGGAAACAGAAGATGGTTGGGATACATTCTTGGTTGAAAAAGAAAAAGAAGAAGAATATAGGAATCCCAAGCCCATTTTGGTATATCAAAAGGACAAAGGGAAAGGTAAAGTTGGTGGACCACCAAGTATCAAGATTAGAGACAACTTACTCCCACCTCCTTTAAATACTCCACCAGTAAAAACAACAACTGCAGAAGATCAACCGGCAGCTGAGAGTATGGACACAGAGGATAATAATCCTAATACTGAAGTCCTATATACTGTGAATGTTGATACTCAGAAAATCAACATAGTGGTAGATAAGGATACAACAGATAAATCAGAAAACAAAGAGCAACCGACAGCAGATTTAGAGAAAAAGATGGAATTTGGAACACAAACAGAGAAACCAACAGAGCTAAAGGCTACAAAACAGATGCCACTGGTAAGAAATGATGCAGGAAAACCAGTGCTTAAAGAGATGGAGACTCAAACAGACCTACCAGAGGTCAATACTAGCATGGTCATTTCCACCGGCACTCAGTTTGTTGGGTCACCATAAAATGTAACAGAGGTATTGCTCGAATCTATCAAGAAAATAACTGATTATAGCTCACAAGCTTATAAAGCGATAGATGATTCAATTCTAGTTTTGAAATCAATAGCTCCCAATTGTAATATAGCCAACAAAGATTCTTTAGGCTAGTTGGATACACTTTGTAAATATATTTCTAGAAATTTTGAGCAAACAAAGGTAGAAACTATAAAGGAAAATGTAGAAAAAGAGAAACAAAAATTCTTTAAGGAAGGAATAAAGAAGTGTAACAGGGAATTTGACACACTTCTACCAGAACTATGCAATTTATTCAAAGAATATAAAACTTTGTACAAAGACACCTGTAAGATAAACTTTTTGACCATAAATGTAGACAAAAAGATGAGCAAGGTACAAGAAGAGATAAATAAACTTGCAGATAATTTTGTTAACTCACCCGATGCATTATCAGTTTTTGAGGAAAAGATAACCAATTTTGAGGAAGAATTGCTCAAATTAGGAAGAGAGAAAGAGAAAATAACAAACAAGGCAAAATTCTTGAGATCTAAACTAAGTCCAAGATTGGACTATTTAGCATCTATGCGGAAGGAAATCTTAGAGACACTAACACAGGGTAGCAAAACACCGGCAAAGCACTTGCAACATCTCACCGGTACAGTATACAGAACTGAGATAGCAATAAAAGACAGCAAGAAGTTTATGGATGGTATAAACTTAATTTTGGGAGATATTCTTCAAATAATAACCACCCAACTACAAGGTTGAGGTTATGAATTGGTAAAACTACAAAATCTACTAACCTTTGTCATTGATGCCAAAGGGGGAGTAGTAGGATGAGAAAATTCAAAGAATAGGGATCACATGCTTAGGGGGAGCTGTCACATTTTTGGTCTACACATTTTTGAATATCTTTTTGAAATTTCTCGTGAGTGTTGCCATCAATGCCAAAGGGGGAGATTGTTGGCATATGAACACTCCAATGAGACATTATGTGTGATTGAAGGTTTTGTCATTGATGACAACCTTGCAATCTTATGGCACCGACAAGACATTATATCAGCAAAGCATTACACAGGCAACCTTGCAATCTTATGGCACCGGTAAGACATTATACTGGAAAAGCATTACTCAAACAAGACAATGCACCGGCATCAGCAAGATCAATCTACACCACCACTAGCACAGAAGATGTACACCGGCACGGAAGGAAATATGTATACCGGCACAGAGGCTGATAGGATTTTTGATATATAATATTTTGTTTATTATTGTAAGCCAACTTGGCAAATTGTAAAATGAATCTTGTATATATAAGAGATCATTGTAGACATTTGTAGGATATGGATAGGAAGCATAAAATAAATTATAAGGTAGACCTAATGTGCGAATTGTAGGTCAAGGGTATATGTAAAGAACATAGCAAGAACCAGTATTGAATCTGGCATTGAAGATGCTATTTGAAAGTAGTACAGAATATTGCATTTGCATAATCCTCATTGTAAGTCAGTGTGACTTCTTATTGAGCAGTGAGCTCTAGGCAGTTGGCCTTCCTACATGTGCAGGCCCCTATTGTAAGTAATATTCTCTTATTGGCCAGTAAGTGAATATTGTGGGTCACAAATCCCACTGAGGTTTTTCCCACACTAGGTTTCCTCATTAAACATCTTGTGTTATGTTGTTCTTTTCATGTGGATGTTTTTGATTCTATTATTTACATTAATTCTTGCATACCGGTATATTGTTACTTTATCTTCTGCATATTCAGTTTTAAGAAAATTTCATTACCGGTCAGATATTGATTCACCCCCCCCTCTCAGTATCTATGGGAACCCTAACAAGTAGTATAGCCATTCTTTGTAGCTTCCTAGATGTCCTTTCCAATGCAATTTAAATGTGTCTACATTCTGATCTTCCATATGCCATAGTTGGTTCCATCAAGTTTAGGACTATCCTTCCTGAAATAGTTAGTAGACATTGGGTCTCCTCAAGCTGTTAAACTTCTACAAAAAGAGGACTAGGCTCTGATACCAATTGTTAGGTCCCAGAGGCAAATGAGAGGGGGGGTGTAAATTAGTTGTCTAATAAATTAAAAACAAAAACAACTTAATATTCAGTGCCGATAAACCAGTCTTTTATACCGGTAAATAGTTTAGCAGTTAATTGCAATACCGGTAAGGATTAATTCATGAAACAAAAAGACAAAGTCATCCACAACACATAACACCAATATTTGTATGTGGAAACCCTCTAAAGGGAAAAACCATGATGGGAAACCTTACCCACAATTAGATGATACTACTGCAGATAGTAAGTGTATACAAATGGGGTCTGCACATGCAGAAAGGCCAAGCGCCTTGAGCTCACTGCTTAAACACAAAATAAGAGTCACACTGACTACAATTGAATGGTTAAATCCAATAAGGATGTACTTCTCAAAATAGCATCTTCATATGCTAGATTCAATACCGATGTAGTTCTGATATGCTTTCACAAAAACCTTGCTTCACCTTCAAATGATGTCTACATGTATAGCTATTCTTATTCTCGCATATACCTTCACACAATCCTTTTTCGCATTCCACATTCGATCTTACAAATAAGATCTTACATTTATATCATAACCTAGGACCAATTTTAGTAGGTCGGCTCTAAAGGATATTACAATAAAATATGATTTACAATTAAAACAATATCTGATGCAATAACTTATTCAACATATCGACTTGGTGTATATACAACAATAATAAATCATCTCCATAGTGTGCCATGCTGATCTGGAAAAGATAAACCTACCGGTGTATAACCTGGACCTATTTGCCAATAACAACAAATATGCAATCACAAATATGCCAATGAACAAGTCTTAAAGACAAAGTGTCCATACAATGTCTTCAACATAACTAGGTATTCTTCATGCCATTCCAAGTGTCGGTGATCATTATATCCTGCTGGTGTACCAGATACCGGTGAATGTGCATGAGTCATTTTCTTGCCGGTGAATGTTGCCAGAGTTGATAAGGTTTAGTAGGTGTTGACATCAATGACAAAACCATACCAAAATACCATCAACGGACTTCTAAAGAGTTCAAAAGGAGCTTGTGGGTATTCATCCCCAACGTGGTTTTTCCTAGTTGGGTTTCCATGTGAAAAATATGTGTGTCATGTGTGATGCCTCTTTCATGTGATGTTTTGTTATTTCCTATTTAATCGATAGTAATCTTGTTTAGACCGGTATTAGTGTTTGTCTGTCAAGTGCACTGTTTGCAATCAAACCAATTCTGGAAAAGTGTTTGTGTCTGTACTGATTCACTCCCCCTCTCAGTATCGGTTTGGTACTCATTATTCATCATTGAGCTATCATTTTGTACTTAGATTGCCTACGACACCAAGAGGGAATGATTCTATATTTGTGGTAGTGGATATATTTTCAAAGATGGCTCATTTCATACCTTGTAAGAAGACATCAGATGCATTGCATGTAGTAGAACTATTTTTCAAGGATGTTGTGAGACTGCATGGATTACCTAAGAGCATAGTTTGAGACATAGATATTAAGTTTGTTAGCTATTTTTGGAGAAAATTTTGGAAGAAGATGAAGACATATTTGAAGTTCAGTTCTACTTTTCATCCATAGAATGATGGACAAAAATAAGTAGTTAACCGGAGTTTGGGAAACTTGTTGAGATGTTTAGTGGGAGATAAAACTGGATTTGGGGAACTTGTTGAGAGAACATTGTCCTCACTGAACATCTGTAATGCCCCTACCCTAGTCAGACTTGTAAAACCTGCTTGACCTTGATTGAATTCCTATGTGGCATTCTTGAATGGTAGGTTAACCATGATGGAATGTGGAGTTTACATAATATAAATAATCGTGCGTACCTATTATTGTGCTTTTGCATCGATTCTTGTGTAAATGTAATTGTTTCCTAACTCTTGTGATAAATCTCGAGATAACGCCTTCATTGAATATGTATATGTATATGTATGCTTGCATGATTCATGGGTGCAGGAGATTTCAGGTACAACACCACCTAGGGTGAGGTTCATCTCCTTCAGGATTTGCAGGTGTGAGTAAACCTCCTCCATCATCAAAATTCAGATTTGGGGGTCATAAAATTCTCGTCTTGCCTTAGCCATGGTCAAGTGAGCATCGTGAGTGGTTCATGGGGCTTTCTTTTCATTGGGTTGTGTTTCGTTTGATTTGGTGGACTTCCTCAGTTTGCATGCCTTGCGCGGGGTAAGTGGAGTTGGTTATCCTAGGTATTAAATTCAATTTAATGAGTAGATGTACGCATTAGTAATTTAGAAATTTAAATAGGTAGCTTCTTTTATATGATTAATCGTTAATTTAAAGAGATCGCTTTAATTATAATTGTAGCAAGCTTGAAGTAGTTAACTTGAATTAATGTGTTCATTTACGCATTAGTAGTTGAGAAAATTAGAGTAAATAGATTTCTTTCATGAGATTAGTCATTTATTAAAAAGGTCGCTTTATTATGTTAAAGCGAGTTAATTTAATAGCTAATTTTAAAATAACAAATTTAATGAGTTATGTGTTTTAGAAAGGAAAGATTTAAAGTCATTTGGGAAATAGAAATAAATTAATCATTTTCGCATTTTGGAAGGGAAAGGGTAAATGTTATTATTTAAAAGAAATTATTTTCTTTTTACTTGTTAAGTTGATATAGTATACAGGATTGATTTTTGGAAACTTAAATTAATTTAAATACCTTACCCTTGTTAATAGTTCAAAATATAATTGTTGGCTAAAGTAATATGGAGAAATTAAAATTAGACTTAAATAAGAAATAGAAGCATTTTAATTTTAAATAAGAAAAGCGAATAAGATGTATTGAATAATGGAATGGAATGATTTCCATTTTTCATTTTCTTTTATTTTAAAAATAAATGCCGAAATTCAAAATTGAAAATTAGGTAAAAAGAAAGAGGTTTCTCATTTTTAACCTAGTTTTGAAATATTTTTGGGGGCTCTCCTTTTGGAGATCCTTTTGGAAATGGAGGGGGAAAATGTTGGAGAAAATGGAGTTCTTTTGCTTGGAGTTGCAGGTGGAGCTCTCCTTCAAGTCTTGCCTGGAATGCCTTGTGAGGTAGGATTCCAACCTACCCTTTTATTTATTTGTTGGATCAAAAAAAATTAGTGTTCAAATATTCTCCATGAAATGCTGGAAAAAGTAATGATAATGCCATGAATGTCTTTAAGATTTAGTTTCAGTTTTGAAAGCTTGGTTGTTCTTGGATTAAAGATTTGTCATGGCTTCTTGGACATTTTGAAAGGAGAAAATCTTCCCCATCTTATTGCTAAAATATTCTAGAAAAAAAAAAGGGGATAAAAATATAAAAATAAAAATAGTAAATAAAGGGCTATGGTTGTGACTGTGTATGGTTTATCTTTCAGTATCCTCATTCAAAAATTTGTCTTAGTCTTAAACTGTGAATCTATCATATATATTTTTTTTAAAAATGTATATAAAAAAAAATACAATCAAAAAAATTATTAGCGGCTAGGGTTGGAGGGCAGAGGAGCCAAGGGCTCTACCCGCGCCCACCTCCCCAAAGGCCGCAGGGACCTATAGCCACTAAGTGGGCTGCAGGGATCCCTGCATTCATTGTGGCCGCAGGGTAAAACCTGCAACCACAGTGGCTGCAGGTGGAAACCCTGTGCCACAGTAGGACAGCGAGGGAGCTGCGGGACTTTCCGCTTCTTCCGTGTTGGAAGGTGGGCCCCGTAGTGCCCCTTTTTTTATTATTTTTTTGTTAGTTGTCATTTTATTTTAGTTTTAATTTTTTTTTATTATTTTAAGAAAAAAAAATATAATACAATAAAATAAACAATTTGGTTTTAAAGGCAGTTTTCTTAAATATATATTTAGTTAATAATTAATTTGTGTTATTAATATATATATTTAATGAGAAGGTTAATTTATGAATTAACAAATAATTAATTTGAAATTGTACGTTATTGAACAATACTATTAATATATATATTTTTAAAGAAATTTATATATATTTATATGTTGAATAATATTTAATAACTAGTGTTTTTTAAATAATACACTATTTAGGAAATACATGGTGATTCGGTCTGATCATTCTGAGAACTTAGAAATAGAAATCTAAAATGTATTAGTATTTTAAGTTCGTCATGGAAATTTTGAAAACTCAACTGATATGCTAACAGGATCATCAGAAACTTAATAATGTGTCGATTGGAAGTTTGGAAGAAAATGATACCTTCTTTTAGTAAAATAAATAGTTTAGTTATCTCTTCCCCGATGATGTGAAATAGATAATGGAAAAGATGGCAAGTTTATTTTATGTTTTTTTTTGCTTGTGTTAAGTAATGGCAAGGCTTTGCTAGGTTTGTTTTGGACTCTGTCATCTGTTTACTTGTGTTGGTTATGGCTGGGTACGTCCCTAGATAGAGTAGCGTCTGTCATTTGAACCTGTAATTGCTTGAAGTGTCAGTTGGATCCGCTTAAAAAGGGATCATTATGTAAATTCCGACCGAGGTGTCTATTGTATATTGGTTGTGTTCGCCTAAGTGGCAAAGATGTAAAAGACATGTGATTATGAAAATTCCTAACTATATTAAATGCCAGAGGGGTCTTGCAGTTGAGCAGACCCATAGATGTAGCCCCTTAGGGGTGAACTCCGAGATCATATCTGTGTTATGCGATGTTTTAGCTTCCTTTATTTCATACTTTAAGTTATCATGTATGGTTGTATCTTGTATAAGTGTATGGTGGAAAATTAATGAATTTAAATCAAAGTGCATAAAATTATTCATCTTGATAAATGTAGTAATAAGGTTCATTAAACATTGTAAGTATGATTGTGGAAAAGAATTTGGTTTACGTCACTTAAAGGAAATAATGGTGGAACGAATCTCATTAGGATGCCTTTATTGTTTTATCTTGATATAAGTTGGCAAATTGATCGAATGTGTATGGGAAACAAAGTTACAATTAATATTATAATTTCTAAGTTGAAATCTAAAGGATGAACTTCATTTAGGTATTTTCCTCTTTATCTTCTTAAATGAGTTTCCCCATGTTAATCATACTCCACTATATTGGATGAATTTGTTTAGTTATTTATGTTTTAATCTTAACGAATAACCCTTACCAAATTAACTTGATAATTGGGTGAACTCAACTATTTATCCATAATTATAACCCTAATAAAAGGATCTCTTATGATTGCAAAGATTGAACTAAAATGGGAAGCAGTTGTACAGTTGTTTATATCTTAATCTTAGTAAATGTATGTTTTCATATTAACTTCATTTAACTAAAAGGAGTGGCATGCAATAAGATAGTTATATTCTAATCCTAATGGAAGAACGTCGCTATGAACTTATATTTTAATCCTGTAATAATGAATATCATCTTGCTAACTATATCTTAACTAAAGGGATGAACTCATGTGTTCCTATTTACATTTCCACCTAAATGAATTTAGTTCTTCTATTACCATTATTAAAACTTCAATGAATGAACCCTATGGCTAATTACATTCTATCCTCCATAAATTAACTATGACTCATTAGTTGGTTATGCTTGAACTCAAATGAAGGAACCACACTCTATTAATGGTAGATTAATCCTTAATGAATGAATCTCATCTTATTAGCCATACTTTTAATATTTAAGAAAGATATCAAATGTGGGTGGTTATCTTAAAACCAATGAATGAACTTGATTATATTTATCACATTGAACCATAAGGGAGGCCTCTTAAATTAAATAGGTGTTAATGTGCATTGAGTAAATAACCTCACGATGGCCTCCTGACCACCCAAAGTAAATGAACGCTTCCTAAAATTCTAAGATGTCAATTCATTGAACATACATATGACCATGTCATATGCATTATTGCATAACTAAGTCATCCAGTTTATTGGATCAATTGACACAAGTTGAGTTAGGTGTAAGGTTATGTAATCACATTGGGAAACTCCTTAGGATCGTTTAGCCTTCCGCTGTGCTATCTAAGTTTTTGTTAACTCTAGTTTATCTTGAGGTTGTAACTTATCAGTAATACTCTTAACTTTTATTATAAAAAAAAAAAAAATATTTACACTCTATTTGAGTGTTTTTAACTTAAACCCTTAGGGGTCTCTTGGTGGGGCATTACACTTGGTATCAGAGCCCATGTTGCAACATTGGGATCTCTGGTTTTGCTTGTGCCCTTAGTTTTTGTGTGTGTGTCTACCTTATGTGGTATGCTTGTCCACCTTGAGGTGAGGTGTGATTTAACAAACCCTACTTGTGTATAATGCGTGTGTTCACACCTTGTTTTCACCTTCTTGATGTGGGTGTTTTGGGAATGATTAGAGGTGTTTTGTCTTCTTATTGAGGTCTTGGTCGGCGATTTCTCTTACTCTGAAAGGGAGTCATATGTACCTTCGGTTTCGGTTTCTTTTACTCTTTTTGACTAAACCATCTAGGTTGGTTGTTAATATCTTGAATCTAAAAGTGTGGTATGTGCTTGTTTATGGTATTGAGCGATTTTAATGATTGTCCACTTGAAAGACTAGTATGGCAAATATTAATGCTTATTATGTAGTAAATTGAGTGATTATGACTCTTCCTCTTCTCTTTGTAGTAAATTAAAAGGAATTGATATGTGTAGTTATCTCTTATTTAAGTTTTCTTATTGCAAGAGAAAGGATGATATTTCTTGAGCCTTGTGTGAGCCTTATAATGTTTTTGTGTTTTAGATTGTGAATGGGTTTTGGTTTGGGATTTAATTTTTGGTTAATGATAGAAAATGGTATGCTTGCATTAAAGGGTTCTCCATGTGCTTGGTAGAAGTAATAAAATTAAATTCCATCTTAAGTAAGGTGCATTAATATGCGCATAGCGATTTTGTGAAAATTGCTTGATATGAAAGGAATACCAAAAGAGGATATGTTATAGTAGCTTCAGGAGTGTATTGATGTGTTCCTCAAAAGATGGTTTTATGTGCTTATTCAACTAGTGTGATTTAGGACCTATTAAGAGATGCACCATTTAACTTGCTTTGGATATAGATAATTGTCTTATTGTGTTTAAGAAAGAGTAAATGAAAGACTTGTTGAATTGTATGCATTAAATGTGTAAAATCTAGTAGATAGCTCTTCATTTACCTCCTTGTCGTATTACGAATTGTCAATGTTAGATTTGATGTATTATTGTATTGTATCATATCATGAATGGTGATTGTTCTCAAGAAGACTTGTATTACAAAAGAAAACTTGGTTGTCTTGAATTCTGGTTCGGAAAACTAGAACATTATAGTGCAACAATAATGATTAGAAATGTCATGTTAGGATGCTTTGGCACCTTCCTAAAAGATAGTGAAATGAAAACCGTACAACTAAAATGATAGACTTATATCTAAGCATATGGTGTGATCTTGAAGTTCTTGTGTATTTGTAGGAAATAGATGATTTTCCAACTCTTTTCCCCCTCTTGCCTAAAATATAGGATTTGCTGTTTTTGAAATACTATTCAGAATGCAGTGATTTAAGAAGAAATTTTGTTACAATGCATATGAAATTGTATGTTTGCTTTGGATTCTAATTGAAAGGGGAAAGTTTTTCATCTTGGAAAGGGAAATTGCATAGTTAGTAATGTGAATGGAAATGCATAGGGAAGATTGAGAAAGATATCAGAATGATGTAATTTCTTTGTGTAAATTTGAATTGTTGAGAATTTCAGAACGTGTATCTAGAGTAAAACTTTGTCTGGTGATTCATGTGTAAAGTATAATTAAAACTTCCCTTAAGTATATGTTAGTATAATGTAAAGTACTCCCCATAAATGTGACTAAACCAGTAATGGTGTTATTTTGTGTGTGTTGTGAGAAAACCCATACTTGTTTTGTGTGCCCATGGGATGGTGAATTAATCAACCATGGGGAATATGTTTGCTTATGAGTATGGGAAACCATACC
Source organism: Cryptomeria japonica (assembly GCF_030272615.1). NCBI lineage: Eukaryota > Viridiplantae > Streptophyta > Pinopsida > Cupressales > Cupressaceae > Cryptomeria > Cryptomeria japonica. Next base: position 618,633,484 of record NC_081405.1, read on the forward strand.
TATCTATGTGATGTTTCTTAATTGTTTACTTATTGAGTGCCAACCCACGGGTTGTTGATAAGTCAGTATGTGAAGGGGTAGTAGTAGAAGTCACCATTCCTTGAATAGTATGAACAGCGTACGGGTAATGTCGATGTGAAGCAACTTTAGCTTCCCTATTTTGAGGAAAAATATAGTTTTGTAATGAAACTATAACATAGGTGTACTCAATACTTCCCCTTGTGATGAACCGATTTACGAGGTTCATGTGTGTTAGCCTAATTCCTACCCTTTATTTTGAGCATATAGATGATAGTTCTTGAGCATATTGATGGATTTTATTGGAGCATCTGTTGCCTTGTCTTCATGAGAGGCATGTTATTTTCTTACATAAGTTGCCAACTGACTAGTGTTGGTAGACTTGGGGGTAGACCTTAGCCATGTATACCTCTGGCTTACGGCGAGTATCCTGAGAGGAACATTGCTATGCGGAGTGTGACTGGTGCGTGCCTTATCCACGGGGTACATTGCCATGTGGGATACGTCCATTGCATGCCTAGTTCACTTGGAGTATTGCCATGCCGTGCTGAGACACAATGCAGGATGTAGTAGACATTTCCATGCGGGCTACCGATAGGTATAGGGTAGAGCCATGCCACGTGACGATGTGATGTGGGGTGATGTCGAGGTGCACACTGCCATGCCATGCAGATGTGTGACTTGGCCACACCACATGATGAGCTACTAGGATAGCTAGATGATTGTTCCTTCCTTCCTCATTGGTGGCTAGCTACTAGTCACGTAGTGATGTAATGTGCACTTATGGTTTTCTTTTATTTATTTATTTATTTCCTTGTGGGCTAGAAATTTATTTTACTTTGACCTTGACAGTTTAGCCATGTTCTTGCAATCTTGATCTTACTTGATTTGATGTTGCAAATCCGAAAACTATTTTCTTATCTTATTGTTGGAATTGACAATTATTATCTTTATTCTTTTGTACTTTGGTGGCTAAACCGGTTTATCCTTGTTGTTTTCGTATGCTGGTCTTGTGTTGCAATGTGAATTCCTCTCCAAGAACGTAGGAGATGGTCTTGGATGAGTGCATACGAGGAAGTAGATGCAAGGAACCTTGAGGATGGAGGTATGTGCGGCTGTGAAAACAACTAGGATCCACTACCTACCTATGAGTGGTGACTATCTCTTGGAGGCTAAACACCTTACGCAATAAGGGATATTCACGAGGGACTTGTATGGAAGGTAGCACCGCTATGGTGTACCCTAGCACCATCAAGCCCTTGAGTGAGATGTTGGATATTTGTTGTTCATGTATTTGTTTTGAGAGTAGGCATAGAGATGTGGATCATATATGTTACCTTTGACCGAGCATTAGACATGCTCACATGTGGCCTTTTGTGTTGTGCAAACTAGTCTTGTGGATGGATATTATGTGTAATCATGGATTAAATGGTGTTAACTTGTCACTATGTTATGGGGCATAGTCATTGTAAAGGTTCTGGTATGTTTGAAAAGTGTAAACAATTGAGTTCTTACGTTGCTCTTATTTGTCGAAAGTTAACTTGGTTGTAGAAATTGATATTTGAAGCTAGTTCTATGAGATAAAGTTTTATGAAAAGAGATGAATTGGTGAAAGAAAGTGATCTTGAGGGCATATCTTCTTGTCATTTTTGATAGATGAGTATGATAACTGTGTCTATATATTTTAATTTCTTTAATTTGCTATAATAAAAAGGGAAAAAGTCTCGTTTCTCTACTATGATTGTGTGTAAATTCTAGAATATTTTAAGAAGTGAATGATGTTAGATGCATTCTGTTAATGGATAATGACATTCGTAGAGGATTTATAAATAATGTTGACAAAATAGTTGTTTGTGCAAATTGATAATTGTTAATTGAGTTTAAGGGCTAATACGTGTTGTATGACTTCCGTTTAGCCTTGCGACTTCCAGGAGTAAGTCGGAGCCTAGGGGGGGAGAATGTAATGCCCCTACCCTGGTCGGACTTGTAAAACCTGCTTGACCTTGATTGAATTCCTATGTGGCATTCTTGAATGGTAGGTTAACCGTGATGCAATGTGGAGTTTAGATAATATAAATAATCGTGCGTACCTATTATTGTGCTTTTGCATCGATTCTTGTGTAAATGTAATTGTTTCCTAACTCTTGTGATAAATCTCGAGCTAACACCTTCATTGAATATGTATATGTATATGTATGCTTGCGTGATTCATGGGTGCAGGAGATTTCAGGTACAACACGGCCTAGGGCAAGGTTCATCTCCTTCGGGATTCACAGGTGTGAGTAAACCTCCTCCGTCCTCAGAATTTGGATTTGGGGGTCATAAAACTCTCGTCTTGCCTTAGCCATGGTCAGGTGAGCGTCGTGAGTGGTTCATGGGGCTTTCTTTTCGTTGGGTTGTGTGTCATGTGATTTGGTGGACTTCCTCGATTTGCATGCCTTGCACGGGGTAAATGGAGTTTGTTATCCTAAGTATTAAATTCAATTTAATGAGTAGATGTATGCATTAGTAATTTAGAAATTTAAATAGGTAGCTTCTTTTATATGATTAATTGTTAATTTAAAGAGATCGCTTTAATTATAATTGTAGCAAGCTTAAAGTAGTTAACTTGAATTAATGTGTTCATTTACGCATTAGTAGTTGAGAAAATTAGAGTAAATAGATTTCTTTCATGAGATTAGTCATTTATTAAAAAGGTCGCTTTATTATTTTAAAGCGAGTTAATTTAATAGCTAATTTTAAAATAACGAATTTAATGAGTTATGCGTTTTAGAAAGGAAAGTTTTAAAGTCAATTGGGAAATAGATATAAATTAATCATTTTTGCATTTTGGAAGGGAAAGGGTAAATTTTATTATTTAAAAGAAATTATTTTCTTTTTACTTGTTAAGTTGATATAGTATATAGGCTTGATTTTTGGAAACTTAAATTAATTTAAATACCTTACCCTTGTTAATAGTTCAAAATATAATTGTTGGCTAAAGTAATATGGAGAAATTAAAATTAGAATTAAATAAGAAATAGAAGCATTTTAATTTTAAATAAGAAAAGCGAATAAGATGTATTGAATAATGGAAAGGAATGATTTCCATTTTGCATTTTCTTTTATTTTAAAAATAAATGCCTAAATTTGAAATTGAAAATTAGGTCAAAAAAAAAGAGGTTTCTCATTTTTAACCTAGTTTTGAAATATTTTTGGGGGCTCTCCTTTTGGGGATCTTTTTGGAAATGGAGGGGGAAAATGTTGGAGAAAATGGAGTTCTTTTGCTTGGAGTTGTAGGTGGAGCTCTCCATAAAGTCTTGCCCGGAATGCATTGTGAGGTAGGATTCCAACCTACCCTTTTATTTATTTGTTGGATCAAAAAAAATTGGTGTTCAAATATTCTCCATGAAATGCTGGAAAAAGTAATGATAATGCCATGAATGTCTTTAAGATTTAGTTTCAATTTTGAAAGCTTGGTTGTTCTTGGATTCAAGATTTGTCATGGCTTCTTGGACATTTTGAAAGGAGAAAATCTTCCCCATCCTATTGCTAAAATATTATGGGAAAAAAAAAAGGGGATAAAAATATAAAAATAAAAATAGTAAATAAAGGGCTATGGCTGTGACTGTGTATGGTTTATCTTTCAATATCCTCATTCAAAAATTTGTCTTAGTCTTAAACTGTGAATCTACCATATATTAAAAAAAAAATGTATATAAAAAAAAACATAATCAAAAAAAATATTAGCAGCTAGGGTTGGAGGGCGGAGGAGCCGACGGTTCTACCCACGCCCTCCTCCCCATAGGCCACAGGGACCTGTAGCCACTAAGTGGGCCGCAGGGATCCTTGCGTTCACTGTGGCCGCAGGGTAAAACCTGCAACCACAGTGGCTGTAGGGGGAAACCCTGTGCCACAGTAGGGCAGCGAGGGAGCTGCGGTACTTTCCGCCTCTTCCATGTTGGAAGGTGTGCCCCACAGTGCCCCTTTTTTTTATTATTTTTTTGTTAGTTGTCATTTTATTTTAGTTTTAATTTTTTTTTATTATTTTAAGAAAAAAAAATATAATACAATAAAATAAACAATTTGGTTTTAAAGGCAGTTTTCTTAAATATAGATTTAGTTAATAATTAATTTGTGTTATTACTATTGATGCTCTGCAAAAAGGATTAGAAAATCTGTTTGATGGCAACACACACAAGAGCACAAGAAACAAACGTTAGTGTTAGCAACAAAAGATTATCCTAAACAGGCATATCAAGAGAGATATTAAGCATGAAATAGAAAGCATATAAACATAAAATGAAATAGCTAATCAAGATGCTCATAGTTGCTCCTCCCTTGTTCCTCTCCTCTCCAAGTCCCAAATGAGTGTAGCTCTCAGCAGCTTTTTGCACTATGGATGCTTATGGAGGATTGAGATTTAATACTAAGCTTCAAATATGAAATGAAAAGCTAAATACTATGCTAGAGTAGATAGTGATGCTATGAAAAAGCTCTATGCTAATGCCAGTATAACAACAATACTCTAAAATGCTTCTCTTTTGCTTGAGGAGAAGGGTTCTATTTATAGAAGAAATGGGGAAATGAAGGGTTAAGATTGAATGGTTTAATCAAGGGCCAAGTTTGAAAGTTGGGGATCCATGTGCACAATTGGCACCAATAAAATGGTGACAAGTGTCAACATAGGATTGGGTTGAGAGAAGAGGTTGGAGGCATTAAAGGCCTGAGAAGACCTCATGGTTATCTAGAAGGTAAGGGTCAAGTCTAAATTAAGATTACCCATTGGATTAAGAGTTAATCCAAGGATAAACCTTTGTGCAAATGTTTAAGAGATAATCATGGTCAAAGCATTAATGGCCTGATGAGACCTTTGGGTTGGGTAGAGGTTGAGTCAAAACAAATGTTTTAACCATGTGGGAGGGTTTGAGGTAACCATTAATGGTTATTGGAGACTTTGGGGATTAAGTGGTTGAAGGTTGAAAGCCTTCAATGGTTATCAAAGACTTTGAGGGTTAATTTGTTGAACACACAAAGCATTAATTGCTTTTCAAAGACTTTGGAGTCTTTGAGAAGTGACTCCAATTTGCTTAGGAATGTGACAATATTTAGGGGATGGATTTAGGCTAATTAGGAAGGGTTTAGAAGAATCTAGAAGGGGTTTAGGCATACAAGTGGACTTTGTAGGAAAATGCAAGTGGGAGAAATTTTGGTATTTTCAATTAAAATAAAATCATTTATTTCAATTAAATGGTGTAATTTGCATTTGGATAAATATTCAAATAAATATTAATTTATTTAAATGAGAAAAATGAAGATAAAGCATTAAAATGCTTGAAGACTTTGAGGGAAACCATTAAAGGCTTGAAGACTTTAAGGAAAACCATTAAAGTCTTAAGAAGACTATAGAAGGAAGCCATCAAGTTTGAAGACTTTAAAGCCATCAAGTTTGACTACTTTAAGGGAAACCATTAAAGGTTTCAAGTGGGTGAGGATAAATAGGATTTTAAATAAATAATTTATTTAAAATAGTTGTGCAACTTGCTTTTGTAGGAAAATACAAGTGGGTGGAGGATAAAGGTGATTTAAATAAATTATTTATTTAAAATAATTGTGCAACTTGCATTTGTAGGAAAATGCAAGTGGGTGGAGGATAAAGGTGATTTAAATAAATGTTAATTTATTTAAATGTGAGAGGTGGGATTTTGGGGGTTTTAGATAAATATTAATTTATTTAAATGTGAGAGAAGATTTAATTAAATAAATATGATTTATTTATTTAATTAATGGTCTGAATTTGGTTAAGTGAATTAAATCAAATAAATTGAATAATTTATTTAATTAATAGGAGAATAGGGTTAAGATGAATTAATTAAATATTAATTTAATTAATTATTAATTGATGTTTAAATAATCAAATAAATACTAAGTATTCATTTAATTAAGTGGACAGATTTATGTGACTACATTTGCCCCTCTTTGAGACGGTGCGGTTTATCGCGTCGTTTCAAAGAAAGAAAAATAGGTGTGAAGAAATGCCCCATAAAATGTAAATTTAATGGGTGGTATGCCCCCTCGAGGGATGGGCCGATTTTTTTTGAAAAATCGGGCGATCTCTTGAAAAAGAATGAAAAGCGAAGGGGAGGTAGAATAGAAGAAATTAGAACTAATGATGAAAGAATGGGAGAAAATGGAGTGAATATGAAGAAACAACAAGCCAACGAATACCCTGAGGTCATGCAAGAGATACATAGCAGATGTAGTGTGGGGTTTGGATTGATGCTATACAATTGATCAAAATTGTTTGGACAATCTGGTGCAATCGGTTTAATTGCCCCGGTCAAGTCAAAGCGTGACAGTTGATGTCAGTTGGTCGCTTGAACATGATAAAGTCTGAGTAAGTGAATCAAAGTGACCTGATGGTGACTTAGACAATTGATGTAATTGTCCGATGAAGTCAAGGTATATGAAGCAAAATACTCGTTGAGACGTAGACAATTGATGTAATTGTCCATTGGATTGTGTTTGATTGGTTGATCAATTGATAGTATGTGCGTGTGATGGATGGTTGTGGGGAATCATGGCAACCCCGTTGAGACTAGGTCATTGTGATAAATGCCTGATGTAGTCTAGGATTACCATAATCGATTACCTGTTGAGACCCGAAGATACTTGATCAGAGTATCTGTTGATAGTCTAGGTGTGTGGGAGTCGATGTATCTGTGTAGATAGAGTAACTGGCTTAATTTTGTGGATGAGTGAGGATGGGAAGCGATGAAGGGATTAGGATGATGTTGATGATCAAGATAGGGAGGGTGAGGGGGGATTTGATGTTAGATAGAAGATATGGAGGACTAGGATCGAGTCCTATGGAAGAAGATGAGTAAAATAGAGTATGCATTATTATGACTACGTATGCATGATATGCAGCTATTATGAATGTATGGATGGGTGGAATGCAACGAAATGCAATATATACAAATGAGATGGAATGACGATCCATGGTGCTTTATTTTTCATCATTGAGCTTTAAAATGTTGTAAGAAAATACAAGCAACTTGACATAAAGATTCAAGATGACCAGAGTATTTCTTACATGGATTTTTATATAGCAAGTTAATACAAGCAACTTGATATAATGGATCAAGTTGACCTGAGTATTGCTTGCGGAACAGATAAGGATTATCTCCTTTCATGCATGACTTGGATCGTCCTCCTTGATCTTAGGCTGATCATATCCTGAGACAAGTGCATACCGTACTAAGAAATAAAAACCTTTATCCAAATTGGATGAGGAGGAACCAAAGGAAGAGCATTGTACCTGCAAACAAACAGTATATACATAAAGAATAAAGAATAAGGATCCTTGGTAATGGTTCATGCTCATATGGTCGAGGTATACGCTATAGTCAACAAGTCGTAGTGATCTATGACTGCATTTTGGCATAAGATCACATAGCTTGGTGAACTTCCCACGTAGACACCATTAGTACATGCCCCAGAACTTCATCGGAAATAATGCGCAAACGATACAAAACAATGCTAAAAGATTCCGATACAGATAAACAATTGAACTCACAAATCAACCAAGTATTTGATAGCTTAACAGAATTTTCTTGTCAAAGAAAATGTCATCTTGTCTTTGTTTTGGTAAGGAAGGATGCATCCTTGTTGAAAAGACAGTTTGATTGTTGATGTTGATTGTTTTAGTCGAGTGATAAGTGGTCATTTGTGTGAGTATTTGTCAATGCTTGTTTTGGTATCTGCATGGATGAGTATGTACAATGTGTTGCCATGTTTTTGTGTGATTTTTGATGGGTTTTCTGATGTTTTTTGGATTTTGTGAAACAATTTTGAATGTTTTTGGTATTTTGAGAGTCATTTTTGAATGTTTTTGATATTTTCTGAAGATTGCCTAAATGAAGAGCATAATGATATATAAGACAATGTAGAATCCACTTCCATCACTAGGGTAAGGGTATTGCCCCCAGTTTGTAGACCTGACTATGAAAAGGTGGGATACTAGACGCATGGAGTACTTTCTTAATTGTAGATCAAATAACAAGCCATGGTTGGGATAGATGGATGTATGTGTGCATGAATGTGATCGCAATGAGCCTGAAAGATACTAGAGCCATTGCCTTTACGAGTGGCACCTGTTTGCCAGGTTTTCACCATCGCACTTACCCAAGGTGCCACCGGAGTGGTTGTTCACCATCTGGATGCATGATTTTTTTTTTTTACTTTTTTGAATGTTTTTGTATTTTCTTCAGGAATTTTCTGAATGTTTTTGGTATTTTTCTGATATGTAGGGGTGCCTGATGCTCTGTACACCTTAGGTATAAAACCGTTTGAGGTGCATGCTATTGATTGGGTCTGCGAGTGGTTCTCCATCTGATGTGGCCAACTGATATGCCCCGGACCCGAATACAGCAGTGACAACATATGGGCCCAGCCAGTTTGATTCAAACTTGCCTTGATGTTCTCTGTTTGGTTGGTTGCGAGGATTCTCTCGAAGAACAAGATCACCTACCTCAAATGTACGAGGTCTAACTCAGTGATTGTAGCTTCTGCTCATGCGCTGCTGATAGGCTTTGAGGTGATTGTATGCAGCTTGTCGTTTCTCATCAAGTAACTCTAAGTCCTGAAGACGGGATACTCTGTATGCTTCATCATCGATGAGATTATGCAAGGAAACTCGTAATGATGGTATCTCAACCTCAATAGGTAAGATAGCTTCAACACCATAGACCAATGAATAAGGAGTTGCACCTGTAGGGGTTCGAATGCTAGTTCGATATGCCCATAATGCTGGATTCAATTGAACATGCCAATCACGACCGGCATCATTGACTGTCTTCTTTAGGATTCTCAATATGTTTTTATTGGATGCTTCGGCCTGACCATTGCCTTGTGGGTAATAGGGAGTGGAAAAGCGGTGTTGGATATGAAATTTCTCACAAAGCTCACGAACATCCTGATTTTTGAAAGGAAGACCGTTATCTGTGACGATGGACATGGGTACACCATACCGGCAGATGATGTAATTGAGGATGAATGAGGCGATCTGCTTGCCGGTGACTTGGGTAAGTGGAACAGCTTCGATCCACTTGGTGAAATATTCGGTGGCGGTAATAATGAATTTATGGCCATTGGATGAAGATGGATGGATTTTACCCACAAGGTCAAGGCCCCATTGACAAAAAGGCCATGGTGTTGTGATTGGTTGAAGTTCTTGTGCTGGTGCATGTATTAGGTCACCGTGAACTTGACATTTCTTGCACTTCCTGACAAAGTAGTAGGAATCCTTTTCCATAGAGGGCCAATAGTATCCAGCTCGCATGATCTTCTTGGCTAGTGATGGACCACTTGAGTGAGTCCCGCAAATTCCTTCATGTACCTCTTCCAAAGCCTTTGTTATCTCATCTTGTTCCAGACATCGAAGGAGAGTACCATCAAGACTACGTCGGTATAGGGTTTCAGCAATAATGGTATATCGAGCAGTTTGGCGAATGAAGGTTTTTCGTTGGTTATTTGATTGGTCGGGAGGAAGGGTGTGATCACGGAGATAGGTGTAGAACTCACCATACCATGGGGATTCAGAACCGACAAGGTGACATATCATTTCAGATTCCGGGATATCATAAGCGGGAATCCAAAGCTGTTCTACCAAGAACTCGTAGCGTGTTGAATTCTGTGGAAGATCTAGTAAAGATGTGATGGTAGCCATGGCGTCAGCAGCTCGATTCTGCTCTCTTGGTATCTGCTCAAAAGTGATAGTAGTAAATGATGTCTTTAGATTGTCCACCATTTGCTTATATGGCATGAGTTTATCATCTTTGGTCTGATACTCATCTGTTGCTTGTCGAATGACCAGTTGTGAGTCGCCATATACTTGTAGTTCTTTTAGTTTCCATTGTATGGCTAGCCTAAGTCCTGTGATCAAAGCCTCATACTCTGCTATGTTGTTTGTGCATGGAAATGTGAGCCTGTAAGACTTCGGGATGCTATCACCTTGAGGTGTGATAAACATAATGCCTGCCCCCGAGCCGTGCCTAGTGTATGAACCATCAAAATATAATTTCCATGGTTGTACTTCTGTGATCATGAATATCTCTTCGTCTGGAAAATTGGAAATGAGAGGATGATCGCCTATGAGTGGTGCATCGGCCAACTGATCTGCAATAACTTGACCTTTGATAGCTTTACGGTCCACATACTCAATGTCAAATTCACTTAGAATCATCACCCATTTGGCCAAGCGGCCTGTCAATGCTGCTTTGCTGAGTAAATACTTGAGTGGATCAATCTTTGCAATGAGTTGCACCTTGTGTGTTAACAGATAGTGCCTTAGTTTAGTGGCTGCCAAGATTACTGCTAGGCAAGCTCGCTCAATAGGTGTGTAATTGAGTTCATAGCCCACCAGTGTGCGAGAGATGTAGTAAATAGCACACTCTTTTCCTTCTGCATTATGTTGTGCCAGTAATACACCTAATGCTGTACTTGTCGCTGAGATATAGAGCAATAATGGTCTACTTGGATCTGGTGGCATCAGCAATGGTGGATTCATGAGATAGTCTTTGAGTGACTGAAATGCTTGCTGGCATCTGTCATCCTACTGAAAGCGGATGTTCTTGTGTAGCAGGTGTGTGAATGGGTGACACTTATCGGCTAATTGTGCAATGAATCTGCGGATAGATTGAAGCCGTCCTTGTAGTGTTCTTAGCTGACTGATATTCTTTGGAGGTGGCATGTCCATGATTGCTTTAACCTTTGTTGGATCGACCTCAATGCCTTTGCTTGAGACAATGTATCCTAGAAGCTTCCCGGAGGTCACTCCGAAGACACATTTCTTTGGGTTGAGTCGAACATGGTATTGTTCCAGTCTATCAAAGATTTTATCTAAGATGTGAAGATGTCCTTCTCTAGTAAGTGATTTTGCTAGTAAATCATCCACATAATCTTCCATCATAGTATGCATCATGTCATGGAAGATGGTGGTCATTGCTCTTTGATAGGTCGCTCCTGCATTCTTTAGACCAAAAGGCATTACATTCCAGCAGTATGTGCCCCATGGACATGTGAAGGCTGTCTTATGTTGGTCCTCTGGTGCGATCTTTATTTGATTGTATCCTGAAAAGCCATCCATGAGTGAAAGCATGGCATGTCCTGCTGTCAAATCCACTATGATGTCGATATTTGGTAGAGGGAAATCATCCTTAGGACATGCCTTATTTAGATCTCTGAAGTCAGTACAAATGCGGATGCCCCCTTTTGGTTTGCCAACTGGTACAATGTTGGAGATCCATTCTGCATAATCAATTGGTCTAATGAAACCAACATCCAGGAGTTTCTTGAGTTCTGTTTTGACTAGCACGGCAATCTGAGGATGCATCTTACGAAGCTTCTGCTTGACAGGTTTGGCTCCTTTTGCTACTGTGAGATGATGCATGACTAAATCAGGATCAAGCCCAGGCATGTCTGCATATGACCATGCAAAGTTGATCTGACGCTGTTGGAAGAACTCGATAAATTGAGGCTGTTCCTCTGGAGTGAGAAGAGATGCCAGATGTATGATATGAGGGTTTTCAGGAGTCCCCACATTGTATTCTTTGGTCTCCTCAATGAGGATCGTTGATCGTTCCTGTTGTGTATTAGCAGGGAGAATGTCAAACCCTTCATCCTCAGGCGCCTCAGAGAGGTTTTCACCGTTGGATACGCTCTTTCTTTTTACTTTTGTTGGATCAAACAGTGCCACAGTGTGGTTTTCACTAGAAGATCCATGCTTTATTGTTATATTTTTGCAGCTGAAGGGTTTGGCATCCGCCCCAAAGTATGCTGCGCTATTAAGTTCAATGGTGAATCCAGCTTTGTGATCCCCGCTTGGTAGATTATCCCTTAATTCCAAAAAGTCAATGATAGCCTCATCGTTCTGGAAGAGGTCAAGACATGGGGGATTTGGTTGGTTCCATTCAATGAGTTCAGGGTGGATAATGGGCATTACTTCATCGATTAAGTTAAGTGCGGGAGATGTATCAGTGAGGGTTAAGACAGTGTGGTGAAGGTCATTGATGGTACTCTCCCTGTCAGAATCAGGCGTAGGATGAGACGTAGGGTCTGTGGAAGATGTTTCCAGCTCAGGTACCCAAGTGGTGTTTATCTGTGCTTCTCCGTAAACAGGGATGTCTTTGCGGGGTGGAGGTGGTGATGTGTCTTCCTCATCTGAAGTGTTAAGTTGCACTGAATCGAATTCCCACTCATGTGAGTCGGTCTCTGAATCACTCTCCAGCATCCGATTGCTATACCATACTGGGATGTCTTTGGAGTTAAACACGGCAGGTGTGATTGGTTTATGTATCCTTGTAGTGATCGGTGCTGCAGGAATTGTGATGGGGTTTAATGGATTTGTCACTGGAAGTATCGGTAATGGTGACTCAGTGGCTTCTGCTGGAACTACTGGTGCCATAGATGCTGCTGCGGGTTCCAATATAGTTGCTGCTACAAATGGTGTTGCTGATAGGATTACTGGTTCGTTTGATGGGATGAGTGACATTGGTGATGGTGGAGTTGTGAGCCTTGAGGGGGCAGTGGGGATAGTGCTTGATGGTGCTTTGATTATGAAAGGTATCCTCTTTGCAGTAGGTGGGCAAAATGGTTTGCTGGGTTTTCCTTTGAATCTGAGTTTAGGAAGGATCTCTTTTTCAAAGCCAAGGCCTGTATTACCTTTGGGCTTGAATTCTGGTAGTAGAGGTTCGTGTCATCCTTGTTTGCAGTATCCCAAAGCACTCTGACCATCATATCCCATTCTTTGCATAATGAGGAGGCCTTTGCCATATTGTTCCGTAGGAAGTGTAACTTGCGGTTTGTCAGTGGTGATGGGATCTTTATAGATCTAGTCCGCCAGGTCCTCATCTTGTGTTTCTTCCTCTTGACTCTTTCCAAGGATGAAAGGCGTTAAGGCACATGCTAGCGTGATTAGTCGTTGCTTGAGTAACTGCTGTGGTTTACCATGTGTTCTAGGAGAAGTGGGCATTTGTCCCACACAAAAGAGCTGACTCAAGTTGTATTCTCCAGGACCTTCCTCTGCGACTTTCATTTTAAGCTTTTCTTGCTTGGGCATAGGGGTGTTCGAACTGGCAAGAGAGGCAGGATTTACATATAATGTGGAGGAAATGGCTTCCCTATTATTAGGAACAGTAATCTCTGGTTGATGGCTGATATTATGGCAAAATGCAAAGGGATTTGCATCGCCCAGGATTGTGATCTCTACACCGTTATGTGGGAACTTGATACATTGATGGTAGGTAGATGGAACGGCTTGCATGGCATGTATCCAAGGTCTCCCTAATAATAGATTATATGGCAGAGGAAGGTCCAGAACCTGACAGATGATGTGCTTTACCACAGGGCCTACTCGGATTGGTAGTACCACAGCTCCTTTGGATGAACGCTCTGCATCATCATAGGCCTTGATGGTGATCTTCTTGCGAGGATCCACTGATTCTACTGCATAGCCCAATGCTGTGACCAACTGTGGTGTGCAAATGTTTAGGCCTGCTCCATTATCAATCAAGACTCACTTGATCCTGTGTTGGTTGACAAAGCCTTCAATGTGGAGTGAGGCGTTATGAGGTTGCTGGAAGGAAGAGTTATCACTTTCGGAAAAAGTGAGACAAGGTGATGACTTTAGACTTCCAACCATGGCTTGAAATTGGTCCGTGTTCAAGTTTGCAGGGACTGATGCCTCTTGGAGTGCTTGATCCAAGATTGTTTTATGAGAGGGTGACAGACGCAAAAGCTCCAAGATGGATATAAGCGCAGGGGTTTTGTCTAATTGTTCCACAAGATTGTACTGCTTTGGGATGGAGGTGGTGCCTTGTGGAGCTGCCTTGATGGTAACTTTGCCACGACGCGTAACAACATTGCAATTTGAGGTGGGATTTTTGAAGGTGATAGTTGCAATTTGTTCACTGGCATCATACAGGTGATTGACAGTGTAGTTATACGCAGCTTGCGTATAATCAGTGGTATCAGGACCTCGTCTGGAAGTGGAAGGACCCCTTTGATCTTGTGATGGAAGTGGATTCTTGAACATCTGATGATCATTATTGGTTGTTTTTGGGTCATGCCCTTCAATTTCAATTTCTCCTCGGTCAATAAGATCCTGAATGAGATCTTTCAATCGGTGACAATTACTTGTTTTGTGTCCTCTTCCTTGATGGAATTCACAATGTTCAGTATCTCTCCACCATGCCGGTTTGACTTGAGGCTCATAATTCGATAACTTAGGTAGAGTGATCAAATTCTGAGAAATGAGTTGTCGCATCACTGTTTCAATGGGTTCCCCTAAGGGAGTGTATGTGCGTTTTTGTTTTTGTGGACGAGGTCTTGGTTCATCATGAGATGTGATGCGACCTTGATTAAGAGGAACATTTGTGTTATTTTGAGGTGGAGGATTTTGTCCTGCAAACCGAACCACAGGTTGTGCATTTTGGACAGTCCGAGCATCCACAACTCCATCGTTAACAATATTCTTATTCTTGTTCCAGAAGTTCGGTTTATCGCTATTGAAACGCGGGCGAGGACCATCTTTGGGTTCATTAAAGATTTTGATGAGTCCTTTTTTGATGAGTGCCCGTTCACACTTTATACCTTTGGTGATCATATCGTTAAAAGAATCTGTATCCTTGACATCCAGGTGAAATTCCATTTCTTCGTTTAAGTTGGAAATGAAAATTTCCACTAGTTCTCGTTCAGGTAACTGAAGAGAACGTCTGCTAGACATTTGGCGCCATCGTTGCAGGAATACTGAGAATAATTCACCTAGTTTTTGTTTGGTGTTGCATAGATCAGCCATGGTGATGTCGCGTTCAATATTATAAGAGTAATGAGATAGGAACTTCTGGATGAGTTCCTCGAATGTTCTTATGCCACCTGGTAGTCGGGAAAACCATGATGTGGTTGTTCCTCCCAAGCTTTGGGGAAAAAGGCGCATTAAGTATGTGTCTTCATATGCGACTTCGAGACAAGCGGAATGAAATTCTCGGACATGATCGCGGGGATCTCCCTTTCCTCTATATTTTTCGAATTTTGGTGTTTCGAACCCGCGTGGAAAGGGTGGCATATAAAGATTCCTATCAAACGGATAGGGACAGATGTCGTTAAGTGAGAATTGATTGGTCTTAACACCACTATGAAGTTGTTGGGCGAGATTCTCGACTTGTTGCCGCAACATCTCCATTTCATTAGGAGGAGGAGGTGGTGGGTTACCTCGAGGGATGTTATATCTGATGGGATCTCTACGCCTTTCCTCCTCATGGTGACTTTGTCTTTCTGATGCTTGTCTTAATTGGGCAAGATCAAAGTCAGAGGGGAGTTTGGCTCCTTCTTGAGCGAGTCTTAAAAAGTGAGCATCCGCATTGCTCCTTAGTATTTCATCGAATAATCTATTAAAATGAGGGTTATGCTGAACCCTTTCGATTGTTGAAGGAGTGGGAGTACTTGGGTTTTCGTCATTCCCATTTCCTCCAAGTGCCTCTTGAAATTCATTGAGGTTGTCCTCTTCTTCCTCAATTTCTATTTCTCGCTGCCTTGATCGCGATCGGGTTTGAGCCATTTTGTTTACAAGTTTGTTTTTGAAGTTGATTGAAGATGATGATGAGTTGGTGATGAAATGAAAGATTGATTGATTGGTGATTTGTGTTGTATGTGGATCTCTAGCACTTTGGAGGTAGATGTAACCGAAATTCCTTCGTTGAATTGCTTGTTTGTTTGGTAAGTTTTGACGTGATAAGGTGCAGAGAAATCTGAGATGTGTTACAGATTTAACTACCTAGCAATGAGAGGATTCACTCATGAACTAGTTTTAACCTGCGTAGATGTGTCTCTTAGGATGAGCTTATCCTAGATGTAGAAACAATCTAAAAGTGATGTGATGTGTTTGATTGCAAGCAATATCTAAAAAGAGAATCTTGGGACAAGAACCTCTTAATGTGTTTGAGAGTTTTGGGATGAATTGATGATGGAATAATGATGTATGAATGAGATGATGGATGTTTTGTTTTTCAACTTCAATAAAAACTTTGTGTTACAAATGGAACAAACTCTACCTCTTCCCTTTCAGGCGTTGGTGGCACTTCTCGAGCTGTGTTGTAGGTGATACAGACGTTTTGGGAAGAAGTTGGGATTAATCTTTCCTCCTTGATTTTTGTGATAACTCAGAGCCCTATATTGCATAAAAGCTCTGCGGTTCAATGATTCTGAATCAAACTCATTTGTTTTTTTTTTTCTTGAAGGTATAGATGCATGCGATGTAGAAAGACTCTATGTGAGACAAAAATTTGTCTATTGAGATAGAAGAATTTCCTCCTTTTGATCAAAGCCTTTGAGCTTAGTGGTCTCCTTTTCAAGGTGATATTCTGATGACACTTCTTCTTTCGCAAGATGTGAAGAATGGTCATAAAATTTGTCTCTTTGTTGTTTTGCACTTTGTTTTTGGTACTTTTGGTTGTTTTTGAGAAATGTTGGATGAATACTTTGTTTTTGGGATTGATTTTCTGATTTTTCTTTGACAAGAAAACAAAGCAAGCACACAAACACAAAATTGTAGCCTCAAAGGCACAAATGAGTATGGGTCTAGATCAACCCAATCCTTGGACTTGTTTTTGACCCTTCCTTTAGATTTATTTTAAGGTGTATTTCCAAAGCCTGAAGTCGGCTCAATTTGCACTAGGTCTGTAAAACGAACACACTTCAAACACTTTTTATCCCTAAGGTCAAGTGGCCAGTTGTGATAAATTTAGCCCACATCTTGATATTTCTTCGACTTTGGTACTACATACCTTATGAATCCCGCCATGGCAGGTAAGGATGTGATATACTAAGTCTTGCACGAGCATAACAAATAGATGATCCCTATGATGGGGGAGTCACCACTTTTATCAAGTCACAAGTGACTTTTCAAAAAGCTATGTTTCTACTCAAGGAAATATGTATGGTGAGTATCTTGGGAGCAAAACTTTCTATGCTCTTGCACTAAATTGTATCTCAAATATCCTCAATCAATAGAACGGGTGAGCTACTACTTAAAGGTGTTTAGTCATGTTCGATGGCTTTGGACATAAGTTCATTCTGCAGTGACTCACTTAAGAGCCTTGTAACTGGTGGTGGGGCCCATTTGTCCTTTCGGCCAGTTACACTGTAGGAACAGCTATACCCAAGGCTACAACTTTCGCTCTCACCTGATTTCTATAGCGGCTCGAAGGATTTACCGCTCGAGGTCGTTCCCAAGAGTATCGATCCCTTGGCAGGCCTCTCTTAAAAAGATAAAATTTGAGTGTTACTAACACTTTTCTCTTGCACCTAGGACCACGAGAGCCAAGGGAGAGGATAGTGTGTGTTAGAGGTAGGACCACTCGACCAACTCTTTGCACAAGTGTGCCAAGCACAAAAAACACTTGTTCCTTTTAATCTATCATTGCAATGTGATCTAACTATTTGGAGATGTTGCTCCAACAATCATGGTTTTCTTTTTAATTTTCAAAGGCAATTGTTTGAGTAAACTAGAATTTGAAAATCCTGGTCAACTTAATGAAAAACACGTTTGCATGAAGTAAAATTGCTTTGAAAATGAGACAAGTTGATTGTGAATTTTATTTGCACCAAAAATGGAAGTGTGGATTGTGAGTTTTATCTTGATGCAAGAAATAAAATTTGCCTTGTTGATTTTAAGCACCAAAACGAAGTTTGTTTTCTAACTTGCAAAAAAAATAAAGTTGTTTTTGTATAAGTTTGTGGTTCTTTTTACCTTTGAACAATGAAATTCTTTTTAATAGCCCCAAACAAATGTGTGATTCTTTTTCAAAAGCCCAAATTTGAAATGTGAAGTTAATTTTAAACCAAAATAAAGTGAATTCATTTTTAAAACCAACTTCAAAAACAAGTTAGTAAAAAAATATAAATCTACTCTTTAATCTAATTTAAATCTGCACAAAAGAGAAAAATAGTTAGTAAAATCCGCCTATTTGGTGGGCTTCTACAAGCCTAAATTTTTTTTTTTTTTTTGGTTTTTTATTTTTTTTTGGTTACAAAGTGATTTGTACAACGTTTTGTTACAATAGCGCTAGTCTGCGTTTGAACAGAGGCACTATTTAACACAAACGTATTAAAAGAAAGGGAAAGACAGAGAAGGGAAAAGCACTGAAACAGGGGGAATAGCGCCAAAATAATGTCAAACGCACCAAAACAGTGTCAAAAGCGCAACCTGTGTGACATTTTCAACATTCAAACATGTTATTGGTTAAAAAAAAAAGTTGCTCTTTTTGCGTGTTCGATTCACGTCGGGTTCACCAAATGATGCTCTGCAAAAAGGATTAGAAAATCTGTTTGATGGCAACACACACAAGAGCACAAGAAACAAACTTTAGTGTTAGCAACAAAAGATTATCCTAAACAGGCATATCAAGAGAGATATTAAGCATGAAATAGAAAGCATATAAACATGAAATGAAATAGCTAATCAAGATGCTCATAGTTGCTCCTCCCTTGTTCCTCTCCTCTCCAAGTCCCAAATGAGTGTAGCTCTCAGCAGCTTTTTGCACTATGGATGCTTATGGAGGATTGAGATTTAATACTAAGCTTCAAATATGAAATGAAAAGCTAAATACTATGCTAGAGTAGATAGTGATGCTATGAAAAAGCTCTATGCTAATGCCAGTATAACAACAATACTCTAAAATGCTTCTCTTTTGCTTGAGGAGAAGGGTTCTATTTATAGAAGAAATGGGGAAATGAAGGGTTAAGATTGAATGGTTTAATCAAGGGCCAAGTTTGAAAGTTGGGGATCCATGTGCACAATTGGCACCAATAAAATGGTGACAAGTGTCAACATAGGATTGGGTTGAGAGAAGAGGTTGGAGGCATTAAAGGCCTGAGAAGACCTCATGGTTATCTAGAAAGTAAGGGTCAAGTCTAAATTAAGATTACCCATTGGATTAAGAGTTAATCCAAGGATAAACCTTTGTGCAAATGTTTAAGAGATAATCATGGTCAAAGCATTAATGGCCTGATGAGACCTTTGGGTTGGGTAGAGGTTGAGTCAAAACAAATGTTTTAACCATGTGGGAGGGTTTGAGGTAACCATTAATGGTTATTGGAGACTTTGGGGATTAAGTGGTTGAAGGTTGAAAGCCTTCAATGGTTATCAAAGACTTTGAGGGTTAATTTGTTGAACACACAAAGCATTAATTGCTTTTCAAAGACTTTGGAGTCTTTGAGAAGTGACTCCAATTTGCTTAGGAATGTGACAATATTTAGGGGATGGATTTAGGCTAATTAGGAAGGGTTTAGAAGAATCTAGAAGGGGTTTAGGCATACAAGTGGACTTTGTAGGAAAATGCAAGTGGGAGAAATTTTGGTATTTTCAATTAAAATAAAATCATTTATTTCAATTAAATGGTGTAATTTGCATTTGGATAAATATTCAAATAAATATTAATTTATTTAAATGAGAAAAATGAAGATAAAGCATTAAAATGCTTGAAGACTTTGAGGGAAACCATTAAAGGCTTGAAGACTTTAAGGAAAACCATTAAAGTCTTAAGAAGACTATAGAAGGAAGCCATCAAGTTTGAAGACTTTAAAGCCATCAAGTTTGACTACTTTAAGGGAAACCATTAAAGGTTTCAAGTGGGTGAGGATAAATAGGATTTTAAATAAATAATTTATTTAAAATAGTTGTGCAACTTGCTTTTGTAGGAAAATACAAGTGGGTGGAGGATAAAGGTGATTTAAATAAATTATTTATTTAAAATAATTGTGCAACTTGCATTTGTAGGAAAATGCAAGTGGGTGGAGGATAAAGGTGATTTAAATAAATGTTAATTTATTTAAATGTGAGAGGTGGGATTTTGGGGGTTTTAGATAAATATTAATTTATTTAAATGTGAGAGAAGATTTAATTAAATAAATATGATTTATTTATTTAATTAATGGTCTGAATTTGGTTAAGTGAATTAAATCAAATAAATTGAATAATTTATTTAATTAATAGGAGAATAGGGTTAAGATGAATTAATTAAATATTAATTTAATTAATTATTAATTGATGGTTAAATAATCAAATAAATACTAAGTATTCATTTAATTAAGTGGACAGATTTATGTGACTACAACTATATATATTTAATGAGAAGGTTAATTTATGAATTAACAAATAATTAATTTGAAATTGTACGTTATTGAACAATACTATTAATATATATATTTTTAAAGAAATTTATATATATTTATATGTCAAATAGTATTTAATAACTATTGTTTTTTAAATAATACAGTATTTAGGAAATACATGGTGATTCGGTCTGATCACTCTGAGAACTTAGAAATAGAAATCTAAAATTTATTAGTATTTTAAGTTCATCATGGAAATTTTGAAAACTCAGCTGATATGCTAACAGGATCATCAGAAACTTAATAATGTGTCGATTGGAAGTTTGGAAGGATATGATACCTTCTTTTAGTAAAATAAATAGTTTAGTTATTTCTTCCCCGATGATGTGAAGTAGATAATGGAAAAGATGGCAAGTTTATTTTATGTTTTTTTTCACTTGTGTGAAGTACTAGCAAGGCTTTGCTAGGTTTGTTTTGGACTCTGTCATCTGTTTACTTGTGTTGGTCATGGCTGGGTATGTCCCTAGATAGAGTAGCATCTGTCATTTGAACTTGTAATTGCTTGGAGTGTTAGTTGGATCCGCTTCAAAAGGGATCATTATGTAAATTCCGACTGAGGTGTCTATTGTATATTGGTTGTGTTCACCTAAGTGGCAAAGATGTAAAAGACGTGATTATGAAAATTCCTAACTATATTAAATGCCAGAGGGGTCTTGCAGTTGAGCAAACCCGGAGATGTAGCCCCTTAGGGGTGAACTTTGAGATCATATCTTTGTTATGCGATGTTATAGCTTCCTTTAATTCATACTTTAAGTTATCATGTATGGTTGTATCTTGTATAAGTGTATGGTGGAAAATTAATGAATTTAAATCAAAGTGCATAAAATTATTCATCTTGATAAATGTAGTAATAAGGTTCATTAAACATTGTAAGTATGATTATGGAAAAGAATTTGGTTTATGTCAATTAAAGGAAATAATGGTGGAAAGAATCTCATTAGGATGCCTTTATTGTTTTAGCTTGATATAAGTTGATAAATTGATCGAATGTGTATGGGAAACAAAGTTAGAATTAATATTATAATTTCTAAGTTGAAATCTAAAGGATGAAGTTCATTTAGGTATTTTCCTCTTTATCTTCTTAAATGAGTTTCCCCATGTTAATCATACTCCACTATATTGGATGAATTTGTTTAGTTATTTATGTTTTAATCTTAACAAATAACCCTTACCAAATTAACTTGATAATTGGGTGAACTCAACTATTTATCCATAATTATAACCCTAATAAAAGGATCTCTTATGATTGCAAAGATTGAACTAAAATGGGAAGCAGTTGTACAGTTGTTTATATCTTAATCTTAGTAAATGTATGTTTTCATATTAACTTCATTTAACTAAAAGGAGTGGCATGCAATAAGATAGTTATATTCTAATCCTAATGGAAGAACGTCGCTATGAACTTATATTTTAATCCTGTAATAATGAATATCATCTTGCTAACTATATCTTAACTAAAGGGATGAACTCATGTGTTCCTATTTACATTTCCACCTAAATGAATTTAGTTCTTCTATTACCATTATTAAAACTTCAATGAATGAACCCTATGGCTAATTACATTCTATCCTCCATAAATTAACTATGACTCATTAGTTGGTTATGCTTGAACTCAAATGAAGGAACCACACTCTATTAATGGTAGATTAATCCTTAATGAATGAATCTCATCTTATTAGCCATACTTTTAATATTTAAGAAAGATATCAAATGTGGGTGGTTATCTTAAAACTAATGAATGAACTTCATTATATTTATCACATTGAACCATAAGGGAGGCCTCTTAAATTAAATAGGTGTTAATGTGCATTGAGTAAATAACCTCACGATGGCCTCCTAACCACCCAAAGTAAATGAACGCTTCCTAAAATTCTAAGATGTCAATTCATTGAACATACATATGACCATGTCGAATGCATTATCTCGTAACTAAGTCATCCAGTTTATTGGATCAATTGATGCAAGTTGAGTTAGGTGTAAGGTTATGTAATCACATTGGGAAACTCCTTAGGATCGTTTAGCCTTCTGCTGTGCTATCTAAGTTTTTGTTAACTCTAGTTTATCTTGAGGTTGTAACTTATGAGTAATACTCTTAACTATTATTATAAAAAAAATAATAATATTTACACTCTATTTGAGTGTTTTTAACTTAAACCCTTAGGGGTCTCCTAGTGGGGCATTACAACATCTCAACACTAAACATCTCAACAAGTTCCTCGGAAGGAACCGGATCAGATTAAAGAGACAATTTCCCTGGAAGGAACCAGAACAAATTGAAGAGATTTTGGACAGTAGGATTGGGCGTAGTACCCAGAATAGGTACTATAAATAATATCTTTTAAAGTGGAAGAGCAAACCAATTGAAGATTCATCTTGGATTTCTCAAGAAGAGGTAGACCCCCTTGGTTTCCCTCTGACCCCAGCAAAGTGAGAGGATCACTTTTCATTAACCTCGGTTCACAACACTCTTGCCTCAACCAAAAACATTTTCTTTTATGTTTTATTTTTTGTTTGTAGTTTCAGTTTTCTTTTCTATGTGTCCTAGTTTTGTCTCACTGGATCCTGTGGACTTCGATTCTACTTGAAGAATTGATCATCTTTCTTGCTTTAAAACTGCATCGTATTTGGATAACTTTTCGACAAGATATCACTACCGGTTTCCATCAAAATAACTTGTTACTAGTTGCTCCTTTGTTACCGATTGCTTGAGACCTATTTTGGTGATCTACTAGAACCTATTCCAAAGCTTGCAGAGCCTTGGATGTTGATCTCAATATTTATTGGTGCATGGCCGACTTTCTACATTTCATCCTTTGGATTTTTTGGAGGAATCTCTTGGTGGAGACCGACCTTGTTCATTTGGATGTTAGGTCTTGTTATTTGGGTTTTGATCCTTTTTGGGCCGATCGGATCCTTTCGATCAATATATATATTTGTAATCATTCTTTCAAATGTATTCAATCAGAGAATCAAGAAGTATCAGATAGATAGATCGTTCCTAGAAGATAGACCTTTTGATTCAAGGTCCCAGTGTGACCTATTCTACCAAGCCTGTGTGCCCATATGTTGTAACCCGATTGTTATCTGTTGGATGTAATCAAATTTCATGCAATAAAAATATTTGTCTTGCATTGTCTCCATCATATATGTGTGTTTCCATTGTGTTTACTCTTGTTGACTAGTTTGGACGGATCTCCTTGAGGTCTCTCCCCACCGCTGGCTTCTTCATCATATCACTAGACCAGTATTATGATTTACATTACATAACATGGACCTAATTCAAATTTCCAAATAATTACATTGGTTGGAAATCATGCTAAGACCAATATCCAACACGTTTCACCAATTGGTGGAAACCCTTAGTGCAATAACACACAATAATCAACTGGATCCAAATAGGACCACCAAATCAGCACGCCAGCCAATGTGAAGCCACCAAAAAATTAGAACATGATCAAGAACACCTTCAGCATGATAGGAAACTATTTCCATAAGACGGACTAGACCAAAATCAATTAACCAACTCATCAAGTATCACCAACTAGTAAAGATAACCGGTACCAAGAAATATCAACCAAGAACATAAGCAATAAATTCTAGAGCACAAAATCATAAACCAATAGAATATGACAAGAATATAGCCAACTTGAATAACCATCCAAAATTGAGTCCAAGGATATGATCA
The DNA here is from genome assembly GCF_030272615.1 of Cryptomeria japonica. Taxonomy (NCBI): domain Eukaryota; kingdom Viridiplantae; phylum Streptophyta; class Pinopsida; order Cupressales; family Cupressaceae; genus Cryptomeria; species Cryptomeria japonica. Next base: position 618,657,395 of record NC_081405.1, read on the forward strand.
TACTAGATCAAAATCATAACCAAAATGAAGACAAACACCAAGTCTAACCGGGATAGAAGAACCATATCCAACTAGGATACAGTGTTGACATCAATGAAAACACTTAACCAGATCCAACATATTACCAACAATGAAATTAGTAGGTACTAGATCATCTTCCTAGATTTCAATAAATACCCATTCATCATCACCTAAATTTTCTTTCTCAGATTCATCATGTGTTACACCTTCATCAACAACATAATATTTTTTTTTATATTTAGGCTTGTACTGCTTCTTAGGAACTCTTTTTGGACACCTTGAACAAAAAAGTCTTATTTTATTACATGAAAATAATTTAAGAGGCAATTTTCCTTCATACATACCAACTCCTTTAGGAAATCTCTTGGGAATAAGGGCTTCAATCTCTTGAAGTTGTTTTTCTTATTCTTCCATCTCTTTCATCTCCTTCTCCTATCTAGATACCCTTCTTGAAGAATTTTTTTCCTGGATCACATCTCTGCTTTTCGAAAAATAGTATCTTTGAGTGCAAATTAAGTCTTAGGAACCAAATCACCAAAATCACTTTATTTAAAGGCAGCAAGCTTGCCAATAAACATGTCTCTAGTCACATTAGTCATGGTTTAGATCTCCTCAATATCAGCAACTTTGTGCTTGTAAGAAGTAGGCAAGGATCTCAACACTTTAGCAACAATCTCTAATTCTTCCAATACTCCAGTGACACATCTGATATTGCACACAAGCTCATTCACTTTCTTTATAAAATATTTAATGCTTTCATCTTCACCTATATTCAACAACCCATGGTTTCCCTTCAAGCTCTACAAATTGGCAATCTTCACATGACCGTCAACTTCATACAAAGTTTCAAATTTCTTCCTAATCTCATGAGTAGTATACAAATCCATTAGATTTATCATTTTACAATCAGTCAAGGCACTCAACAATGTTTCCTTAGCTCTAATATTGTATTCAAATTCCTTAATCTCATATGGAGTGGAAGGATCATTCAAAGGAATGTTATACACATTTTTAGTAATCTTCTAGTAATCTTCACCAATGCATCTCAAGTGACACTCCATTCATCTTTTCCAAAGAGTGTAGTTTGATCCATCAAACCTTGAACTATCCTTCTTATAATTTGACATCCCAAATTACCTCAAGAGATCAAGATTCTTTAGAGGAACCACATCTAATACCAATTGTTGGCAACAATGAAGAAAACTAAGAGGGGGGTTGAATCAATTTCCTCAAAATCTTGTCTCTAAAAAAACACAATTTGAGATTTGATAATTAATAGTGAAATAATAAATCAACACGCCATCAATAACACACAACACCAATTTTTTTGACATGGAAAACCTGGTCAAGGGAAAAACCATTGTGGTAACCTACCCACAATATGATGATACCCTATTAGAATTGTGTGAAATATTACAATGGATAATTCACTTGTGTTCAAACACACTCGCTATAGATCACTGCTCAAAAACAACAAAGGGCTATAACCTAGGGAAGACTCACTATCTTACAAACATGTTCAGATTACATATGAAAGATTATGAATTGATAGAGTAGAATCTCCTCATGCTTAGTTATAGTTCTAGTTAAGCACATAACACACATTATCCTCTTTCACACTTCTTCACACTTCTTCACACTATTTCACTACTTCTGAAAGATCAAAACATTATTAGCACACATAGATACCTCTCTCACATTAGCATTACATCTATTTATGTTGGTATTTTGGATATGTTGATATGGTTTTGGCATTGATGTCAACACTTGTAAACCTTATCAGCACTTGGAGATCTTTGGTTTTGTTCATCGGCAAGTCAGTGACTTATGCACAGTCAACAGTATTTGGTTCACCGGGAGGTTATGTTGTTCACCGAAACTTGGGATGACTTGGAGACTACTTGGTTATGTCGAAGACATTATTCGATCACCTGGTTTTGGTGATTTGGTTATTGGTCTATTCGGGTTTGCGTATTTATTGTTACCGGCAAATAGGTCTAAGTTATGCACCGGCAAGCATATCTATTCTAGATCAGCATGACACATTATGGAGATGATTTATCATTATTGGAAATACATTGAGCCGACATCATGCATCGGATATCGATTTATTTGTAATTGATTTTATTATAATATCTTTTAGTGAGCTGACCTATTCAATTGGTCTTAGGTTATGGTATAAATGTAAGATCTCATTTATGAGATTGATATGTGATAAGAAAAAGGATTGTAATAAGGTATATGCAAAAATAAGCAAAGCTATACATGCAGACATCATTTGAAGGTTGAAGGAAGGTTTTTTTGAAGGCAATCAGAACTAAACTGGTACTAAATCTAGCATATGAAGATGCTATTTTATGCAGTACATTATCATTGGATTTAACCATCCAATTGTAGTCAGTGTGACTCCCATTTTGTAATTGACCAGTGAGCTCTAGGTAGCTGGCCTTTCTACATGTGCAGACTCCATATTGTACACACATACTATATGCAGTAGTATCATTTGATTGTGCGTAAGGCTTCCCACCGTGGTTTTTCCCCTTACAAGGTTTCCACATACAAATATTTGTGTTATGTGTTGTGGATGTTATTGTCTTTCTGTTTCATGCATTAATCTTCACCGATACTGTAATTAACTGATAAAACTATCTATCAGCATAAAGTTTGGTTTACCGAGATTAAGCATTAAGTTTTGGCTAGGTTAATTTTGGTTTAATTTATTGGACAACTAATTCACTCCCCCCCTCTCAATTGTCTCTAGGACCTAACAATTGGTATCAGAGCGTAGTCATCTTTTTGCAAAAGTTTAACAACTTGAGGAGATCCATTGTCTTCCAACTATTTCAGTAAGGACAGTCCAGAACTTGATGGAACCAACTATGGCATATAGAAGATCAGGATAGTGACACATTTGAATTGCATTGGAAAGGACATATGGGATTTTACAAAGAATGGTTATACTATTCCTACTCAAGGTCAACCTAATCCACCTAACTTGGCTAAAGATGAGGAAAATGATTGCAAAGCAAGAGAAACACTTTTTAGCTCATTGTCAGATCAACAAGTCATGGGATTATCAGATAGATCTACTGCTAAAGCTATTTGGGACAAATTGGAAACATTGAATGAAGGAGATTCCACAATCAAAATCGCAAAACTTGAATGCTTCTGTGTCAGGTATGAAAATCTAAAAATGGAAGAAGATGACAGGATTTCTGGTTTTATGGAAAGAGTAAATGAAATTGTTTTGGGTATACAATATTGTGGAGGAACCTTAAGTGAAGATGAGATTGTTTCTAAAGTTTTAAGAGATTTTCTACTGGCATATAAAATGAAAGTTACAGCTATAAATGAATTAAGAACAATGCCAAATGCATCAGTATCTATAGACACCTTGGTTAGAAAACTTTCAGCTTTTGAACTTGAGGAATTTGGTTCTGTTGCTACTATTAAGACAGATCTAGCTTTCAAAGCATTATCATCATCTGTAGAATCATCATCATCATCATCATCTAAGAAATCTAATTGGAAAGCCTTCTATGCAAAATAACTTGAAGATATCAGGAAGGAGAATGAAGAACTGGAAGAGCTTGAAGCACTATTTGCAAGAAAAGTGCCTAAAGGTCTAGTTGGAAGTAAGTATGAAGGTAAAGCACCCTTTAAATGTTTTAACTATAATAAGATTGGTCATATGGCTTCTAGGTGTCCTAATAGACATGAAAGATTAAGAAAAGAACCTAAGAGAATATATAAGCCTAACCCTGATTATCAGAGATACAAATTCAAGAAGAATAGAGACAAATATTATTATTATGTTGATGAAGGAATTACTGATGATTCTGATGAGGAACCAGTAGACAATGGATGGGATTTTGTTGATATAATAGAAGATCAAATGAAACCTATTTTTCAACCGATAGAGCAAGCCCTGGTAGTTAAAGTTGATGATAAGGATGACAGGATTATTGATTAAGGATGTTCACATCACATGACTGGTGATAAGAGTAAATTCTTAACCTTTCAAGAATACAATGGAGGTCTAGTGAGATTTGGAGATGATAAATCTTGTATGATCAAAGGAAAAGGAACTATATCTTGCTATGGTAAGCACAATACTGATAATGTTTAGTATGTTGAAGGTTTGATGCATAATATTTTGAGTGTTGATCAATTAGTTAAGAAAGGATTTTAGTTACAATTCAAGAATGGTAAATGCAAAATTTTAAATAGAACTGGCTTGGAAATTACTATCGGTAATCAGATTAGAGGTAATATATTTCATTTGAACAACAATCAAAAAGCATGTTTGATTGCACATATTGATAAAATTTGGCTATGGCATAAGAGACTTTGTCATGTAAATTTTGATTGTATTGTGAAAATTAGTACAACTAAGGTAGTAAGAGATTTACCTAAGATTGTTAAACCTCACAATCTGTTATGTAAGGAATGTCAATTTGGAAAGCAAGTTAGAGCATCTTTCAAGAGTATTCCAGAGAAATCTAACAATGTTCTTGATCTAATTCATATTGATTTATGTGGTCTAGCAAGAACTAGACGTATACAAGGAGATAGGTATTTTATGCTAATCATTGATGACTATTCTAGAATGTGTTGGGTTACTTTTCTGAGGGAGAAATCTGAAGCATTTGGGTAATTCAAACTATTCAAGGTGATGGTAGAGAATGAAACCGGCAAGAAAATCAAATTTTTGATATCAGATCAAGGAGGTGAGTTCACATCTAAGTAATTTAATATATTTTGTGAAGTGAATGAGATAAGAAGACAATTATCAGCACCCTGGACACCACAACAGAATGGAGTCATTGAAAGGAAAAATAGAACTATCTTCGATGCAGCCAGAAGTATGATATTAGAACAAAATCTACCTCATATGTACTGGAGAGAAGTGGCCAATTTAACAGTTTATACATTCAACAAAGTTCACATTAGAGGTGAAATTGGTAAGACCCCTCATGAATTATGGTTTGGTAATACTCCTACTCTTAAATATTTTAGAATATTTGGAAGTAAATGCTATATTAGAAGAGATGAGTATATTGGCAAATTTGATCCTAGAAGTGATGAAGGAATATTTCTTGGTTATTCATCTAAGAGAAAGGCATATTGATCTTTTAACAAGAGATTGCAGAAAATTGTTGAGAGTGCAAATGTGAAGATTGATTAATAGTTTAGAGGAAATTCAAGGTACACAGACTCTGAACCAAAAATAGAGATAATCACAAATGAACCTACTATGAATACACCAGTATAGAATGTTGATCCAGTTACACCGGCATCATCTGAAGATTCAACAGTCACTGAAGAACAACAACAAGTAAAAACACCCAGGTATGTAAGATTGAATCACTTTGAAGATCAGATAATTGGAAACAAATTTCAAGGAGTTATGACTAGAGGAAGATTGGAAAATGAAGAGGTATGTCTTAATTCTCAAATTGAACCTACATCAATTAATGAGGCATGTGAAGATAAATATTGGATTAAAGCCATGGAAGATGAATTGGAACAAATTGAAAGGAATAACACTTAGTCATTAGTTCCCCGACCTAAAGACAAAAATGTAATTGGAACTAAATGGGTTTTTAGAAATAAACTTAATGAAGATGGTAAGGTAATCAGAAACAAAGCAAGATTAGTGTGTAAGGGATATCCACAGATAGAAGGAATTGATTACAATGAAACCTTTGCACCGGTAGCTAGAATTGAGGTAGTCAAACTTTTATTGGCTTTTGTAGCACACAAGAACTATAAAGTATATCAAATGGATGTTAAATGTGCATTTCTGAATGGAGATCTTGAAGAAGAAGTTTATATTGAACAACCTGATGGATTTTTTTGACAGATAACAAAGACATGGTTTGCAAGTTAAGGAAAGCTTTATATGGATTAAAACAAGCTCCTAGAGCTTGGTATGCTAGATTGGACAAATATCTTTTGAAGGTTGGAAACACTAAAGGTAATGCTGACAGCAATCTATACTACAAAGTGACTAATGATGACATCTTGGTTATTGAAGTTTTTGTGGATGATATAATCTTTGGAGAGAAGATGGACTGTGCAAAGGCTTTTCTAACAAAATGCAACAAGAATTTGAAATTTCTATGATTGGAGAGATAAAATTCTTTTTAGGATTGCACAATTTCACAAACTGGTAAAGGTATATTCCTATGTCAATCTAAGTACTTAAAGGAATTACTAAAGAAATTTGGGATGGAAAACTCTAAACCGGTAAGCACACCTATGACTACAACTAATAAATTATCTTTGAAGGATGAATCAACACCTGTTAATCCAACTAGATACAAGTCTATGATAGGAGGTTTACTATACTTGACACAAACAAGACCTAATATTATGAATGCAGTATGTATTGTTTTAAGATTTCAGAGTAATCCTAAAGAAAACCATGAATCAGCAGTGAAAAGGATTTTCCTGTACCTACAAGACACTACAAATCTTGGTTTATGGTATCCTAGAGATGACAATTTTGATTTATGTGCATACGTAGATGCTAATTGGGCAGGAGATATAGATGACAGAAAAAGAACCACCGACGGAGCATTTTTTCATGGTAGCAGACTAATTTCTTGGTTGAGAAAGAAACAAAATTGTACATCACTATCAACAATAGAATCATAATATGTTGCAGCAATTGATATATCAAAGAACCTGGTATTTCACTCTAAGACTAAACATGTTTCTATCAAATTTAATTTTCTAAAAGAGAATGTTGAAGCAAAAGAAGTTGATTTATGCGAATACTAAAGAATAGAATGCAGATATTTTTACAAAGCCTTTTCCTAAGGAGACTTTTGAATATCTCAGAGAGAAGCTTGGAGTCCTACCCCCACTGGTAGAGACTTATATAGTTGATGTTTGTCATCAACCGACAGAATTAACAGAAAAATTCTTTATTCTAGCTTTGATGAGGAGAGCAACTTCTCAGGGGGAGTAGCTAGATAAATTGGTTAATTGGTATTTTGTATTAGGTTTTGTATTGCTTTGGCATTTGATGTCAAAGGGAGAGAGATATTATGGAAAAAACATTTGAAATTTTTTTTTTGGGAAGAGGTATCTTTTGGGAGAAATTATTCCTAGGGGAGACAAAATTATGTATTTTGATTTTAGGTTAATGATCTCTTTGGGAGATTGTTGGGTTTTGGTTTTTGGCATTTTTGTTTTGGCACTTTGATGGTTTTTCCATCTTGTGTTGCCATAAATACCAAAGGGGGAGATTGTTGGTATTTTGGATATGTTGATATGGTTTTGTCATTGATGTCAACACTTGTCAACACTTGTAAACCTTATCAGCACTTGGAGATCTTTGGTTTTGTTCACCGGCAAGTCAGTGACTTATGCACAGTCACTAGTATTTGGTTCACCGGTAGGTTATGTTGTTCACCGACACTTGGAATGACTTGAAGACTACTTGGTTATGTCAAACACATTATTTAATCACTTGGTTTTGGTGATTTGGTTATTGGTCTATTCGGGTTTGCATATTTGCTATCACCGACAAATAGGTCCAGGTTATGTACCGAGAAGCATATCTATTCCAGATCAGCATGACACATTATGGAGATGATTTATCATTATTGGAAATACATCGAGTTGACATCATGCATCGGATATCGATTTATTTGTAATTGATTTTATTGTAATATCTTTTAGTGAGCCAACCTATTCAATTAGTCTTAGGTTATGGTATAAATGTAATATCTCATTTATGAGATTGATATGCGATAAGAAAAAGGATTATAATAAGGTATATGCAAAAATAAGCAAAGCTATACATGCATATATCATTTGAAGGTTGAAGGAAGGTTTTTGTGAAGACAATCAGACTAAACTGGTAATGAATATAGCATATGAAGATGCTATTTTATGTAGTACATTATCATTGGATTTAACCATGCAATTGCAGTCAGTGTGACTCCCATTTTGTGATTGAGCAGTGAGCTCTAGGCAACTAGGCTTTTTGCATGTGCAGACTCCATATTATACACACATACTATCTGCATTAGTATCATTTGATTGTGGGTAAGTCTTCCTACTGTGTTTTCCCCTTACAGTGTTTCCACATACAAATATTTGTGTTGTGTTGTGGATTTTATTGTCTTTCTATTTCATGCATTAATCTTTACCAGTACTGTAATTAACTGATAAAACTGTCTATTGACATTAAGCGTTAAGTTTTGGTTAAGTTAATTTTGGTTGAATTTATTGGACAACTGATTCACCCCCCCCCCCCCCTCTTAGTTGTCTCTGGGACCTAACAATTTATACATATCATCCACCTATATTTAAAGGTTGTCTTAACACACACGACAAATTATAAAGATATAACCACACACGCTACAATATTACTTACTGACCAAAACAATGCTGGCTAAGACATATTATGGATGAAAATAAACACCTCAAACATGAAACACCTCCAATAATTACTCCTCAAATATCCACAATACACTACAATTATCATGTCGGCCAAGAACATGAAGAGCACCACCGGATCAGTAAAAATCATGAATAAACATGCACACCGATCAATGCAAACCAACAACAGAAATATCACATGATCTAGAAACATCCAAAAGAAACATGAATTGTGACAAAAATAACTACACCAACACAAATTACTCAAATCTCCCTCATCATTATACCGAACTTCAAGAATGGTAACTGCAATGATTGTTAGACTTAAATATTTACTTGCAGACCTCCAAACCATGAACCATCTAAATTGAGGACATACCAAAATGTCCCAAACACTCTGCCAAATCTGTAAACTAGGATATTGCAATGCGGAGAAAAATCTAGAACAATGATCAACACTGAATAATTGAAAGAGTAACTACAATACACAATCTCATATCTTAATAAAATCTCCATGCAAACCATTGAAACATGAGCTGAATCAACTAGAGATACTTCTCTCAAAACCTTTTAATCCACAACTACTCATCTACAACACACTGGTCAATCCAACTCACTTAATCTGACTACAACACTGGAACACATAGAGTAATATGTTGGCATCAATGCCAACACCAATGACAACACATCAGTCAACCAATCCAAACAAATATTTGCACATTATCCCAACACATCTATAATACACATGCATTTTTAATATGTATTCATGGCTTAAACAATGTTCCTTGTAGATTTGGAAATCTATCATAGTTGTAGCACTTGAAAATGAAATAATTTCCTTCCTATTACATTCTTCTTATTTATTATAGATGTCATTTAAGATTTTGAGCACTCATATTCAAGTACTATAGTGTTGATATTTTCAACATTGTTGGTAGCTTGCTTCTTTCTTCCTTTTTTTTAGTGCTTCTATCTATGGGTTTCTTATGATGATATATTAAACAATTGACAAACAATCAAGAATTCAACCTACAAGGGCTAATGGAAGGATCCATTGATTGAAAACCCGAGTAATCATTTCTTTATAAATGATGTATCATTGGCATTTCAAATATTTAAAAGATTATGGTCTCCAATACTCTAATATCTGACACTATATTGTAACCTTATTGTTAATACAATTCAAGGATGAGCTTGAGATCTATGTATACCCTAATTTAGAATACATTGTAATTTAGTTAGTGTAGGTTTGTATATGTATTAGATCTTTAAAGTTATGAACTTGGCCTACTTGAAGTGTCTTGGTTGACTTTGAGTAATTGATTCCTTTTGAAAATATGTGTTCTCCTATTTTCTTGTACAATAGGTCAAATCATGAACCTTATTTGATAACATTTTAGTGTCTCATGACCCTAAATATGAAAAGAAGTTAGCATAGGAAGATATGGGGCAAAAACAAAGATGTGAATCAATCTTGTTGTTTTGAAATCCTCTCTTGTATATTTTTTAGGTGATTGTATAGTTGGGCATTATAGATATTTTAGCTAAGTGTGGAGCTGGTCATTGGTTATTGAAATTCTCTCTAGTAGATATTTTATATAGTGATGTGATGTCCTTAAACATTGATTCTTTATCATCAAATACTTGATTCTATAGTTTTTAAAAATACATGTTTATAGGCTAACATAGTATACATGGTATAATTATTGTTTAAAGGGTGCTAGCTAAATGGAAGAGCACCTTCTTTACAAGAAAAATGATGGTGGTTCATGTTGGCATTATTGTCATTGATGTCAAAAGGATTTCAAGGGAGATTACAGTGATGTATGCAGTAGTCATGCATAACATGTGTTATGTTGTAGGGGTTTCAATTAGATTCATCATCTAAGTTTTGATTAGATTGATCATCGAGGTTTAGACCAGATTCATTGTCTTCATATGTTGGTCATGTCGATAATAATCATCGATCATGTCTTGTGGTTGGTATGCCATTATTTTCATGTGGAAAAAATATTTGGTTCACATGCATTTGAGGGTTTCATGGTGTGCTTGAATGCATGGAAGAGACCCTGCGAGATAACATTGTTGACAGATCAACCGGGCTATCCTCTTATCCCATGGTGTTCTTGAGAGAGTGTGTTGACCTCATAGGATAAAACTTGTGAGGTGCACATGGCTTTTCTTCTTATCTCATGTTGTGGAAAAGGTCATGTGCTTGTTGCATGGGATAATATAAGTTCACTGAACAAGGCAGACCCGCTTATCCCACATTGTAAAAAGTGATCCATCATGATTGTCTGGGATAAGATAGTCAAAAGAGGTCAAAGTGGATAGATGTTTCCTTTTATCCCATGGTGTTAAAAGTGACTAACAAATGTCGAGCGGGATAGATTAAGTTTGATGAACAAGGCCATTTTTCTTATCCCACATCATATTAGCCAGCAGCGAAATGTCACATGAGACAAGAAACTAAAGGGAAGCGTATGGATTCCCTTATCACAGACATGTTAAAAATCTCACATAATGTCTTGTAGGAAAACAAAAGTAAAGGTGCCTCCTTATCTTGTATGATGAAACTTGGAGAGAAATGGTCTCATAGGATAAGAAATTAAAGAGATATTTCTTGAAGACACTTATCTCGCATGAGACAAGAATTATGTCAATGGGCCCAAGGGATAAGAAAACAAGAGGAAGTAAAGGGCCTGCTTATCCCACATGACAAAGAAGGGATGGGAATATTCTTGCGGGATAAAGAAAAGTGAAGAGAAGAGAGTGTGAGACCTTATCCCGCGTGGGTTAAGAGGCACACAAAATGTTGCATAGGCTAACAAGCAAATTCATGCCATGAAGAAAACGTTATCTCGCACGAAGTAAGAGGATACATAAGGTTCGCATGGGATAAAAAAAGTTAAAGAGAAGGATACTAAGGAAGTTTGTATCTTGTGAGGGTTCACAATGATAAGAACAAGTGAAGATAAAAAGGGAGAAACCTTATCCTGCGTGGGTTAAGAGACAATGCTAAAGTGGTGCAGGCTAACAAAGAAAGAGGAAGGCTTATTGAGAATGACAAAACAGGTTAGCCACAGTATGAAGTTCAATGGATCTAAGCAGTTGTATAGTCGACCTAGGCATTGACCAAGTTTGACCCAATGACATGGCATGTACGGAGAAAATTAGAGGACACTTGTCAAAATGATGAAAGGGTATTTTGCCGATAGAGTTGAAGGTTGTGATCGAGTTTGCGGCCATATCTCCAAGCTCATAGACTTAGAGGTCCAAGTGGATGATTGAATCAGACTAACCAAGTGACATGGACATTGAATAAGAAGATGTCCACACATCAATAGGAAAAATGATCTACATGGTGGCCGAATGAGGACATTGGGGGATTAGATTATAATGTATACATATATATGTTTACAATTACAGATATATATATATATATATATATATATATATATATATATATATATATCTGTTAAATTCCTTAAACATTTAATAGTGGGTTTGTAATCATATATGCTAATATATATATGTATAGGTTTAATTTCTTTTTATTAAATTTATTATTGAATATTAAATATTTAATATTTAATATTTAAGGGGGATTTATTTCAACATTAATGTGAAGTTATTGGCCAGGAAATTATTATATTTGATTTAGTTAACTTTAATACACGAATTTAAAAATGTTATTCGCATTGGCTCAATTAATTATTTATGATTGCAATGGAATATGTATTATCATTTATGTTATTAGTATCAGAAGTAATTAAATACTATTATGGATTATTATTATCTTTTGATTAAAAATTGAAGATTTATTTGGGTAAATTAACTAATTAATAAAGTTGTGATGACTTCTAGGGTAAAATATTTCAGTGTTAAAAATGTAAATGCTATAGTTGTTGAGCTAATTAAATTAACTAGAGGAACCCATTCTTTTAATGCATGAGTTAACCTTTAGTGTAAACAATTTTAGTTATCACATCTTTTGATCATAGAACATCTAGTATTTTGGTGTTAATATTTTTTCTTGTTGTTGCATTTTTGCCCAAAAGTTTGGGCATGACATTTTGGTATCAAAGCAAGGCTTCCAACACTAGGAACCTTTCTCCATTACGGGTTGCTTTAATTGTTATTATTTTTTAAAATTATTTATTTATTTATTTTTATTGCTCATGAAGGATTCCTCCGACTACGTGACAAGCTCGTAGGTGTGGTAGGGGTCCTAGGTATGCTTGCATGGCGCACGAAGACATTATGTAGGAAGAGTTGGTTCTGGAAGGGAATTAAGAAGCTCCTCCCGAACAAATGATTGACCCTAACCAAGACATTTTGGTTGCACTTCAAAACCTAATAGGAATAGTTCAGGATAGGCTCCTAGCAATAGATCATCAGGCAGAACACCAGATTTCTGAGAGTCATAGATCAACAACTAGGGAGAGGAGTAGAAGTCCACCTCATGGCCATATAAAGGGTCAAGTTGAGCGTGAGCCTGAGTCATTCCATCTACCTGAACCACCTCTAGTTGTGGCATGAGTAATTATAGAGATCACCTCGTGGTCCTGGGGATTAGATCAAAGAACTTTTACATCTTCAGCCACCATCATTTGCAGGATCAACCGATGGGGTAGAGGCTGCATCTTGGCTATTGAGTCTAGAATGGTGCTTCAGATTGCATCCCTATGAGAGGAATTTGAAGGCATGATTTTCTATTCACCTTTTGAGAGGGACAACTTGCACATGGTGGAGGCGGGAGGAGTATAAGAATGACATAGTTGTAGACACCATCACTTGGGACACCTTTATGGAGAGATTAAGAGATAGATACCTATTAGAGAACTTTAGGAAGTGAAAAATTGATAAGTTTCATGACCTTCAGTAGAAGGGTCTTTTAGTGTGTCAGTATGAGAGCAAGTTCTTTGAGCTCTTACCATATGTTGACTACCTGAAGGACAAGAAGCTACTCATCAAGCAATTTATTAGAGGATTGAATGCTAGTATAGCAGGACCAGTTAGGATGGTAGCTCTAGGAAGCCTTTGGGTTGTCATGGAGAAGGCCTTTCTATGAGAGGAGATTTAGGGTAGGCCTTAGGACACACAGGATCGGTGTCACAACTAAAACCCTATACCTCACTCTTTTGCATTTCAAAAACCCCACTAGAAGGGTAATCCTAGACATTCATTAGGGTCCTTCAAACCCCCTCCTCCATAGCAGCCATAGTAGAATCAGAGGAAAAAGCCTCCACAAGGTCAATAGGGCTTTAAGCCCAAGCAGTGTCAGACATAGTTTCCTAGGCATGATCATCGACCATAGGTTCCATACACACCTCCCACATAGACTCAACAATTCTCTAGGGGTGGTTACAGTGGATGAAGCAGGATAGGAGGACAAACATACTCAAGGCCACAAGCTGTTCAATTTCTAACACGTAGTTCTTGTTTCACTTGTGGGGCCATGGGACACATGGTGAGAGAGTGCCTATAGGGTTATATGGTAGGTAGTTAATGGATGGCAAGTCTAGAACCTATAGCTGGGGACATGGGTAAGTCCCACAGAGTTTTCGCAGTGGTTGACAACTGCCAAGCTGAGCATTAGGCCACATGTATGTTTTGAGGTAGCAGTGTTACTATCTTGTTTAATTCAAAAGCTACAATTTCTTTTATATCTCAATTGATTGTGGAGCATTTCCAGCTAGTGGCAATTGGGCAAGATGTTAGTTGGGAAGTGGAGTTAGCTTCAGGAGCTAGAGTGTTTGTTGAATCAGTGGTTAGTGATTGCAAGCTTCAAAATGGAAGTACAACGACCATAGTAGACCTTTGAGTCACACCACTAGGATCTTATGGCATTGTTCTTGGCATGGATTGGCCATACGCCCACAAAGCCAAGCTGAGCATCAAGCCATAGGTATGATCATAGGTACAAGTGTTACTATCTTGTTTGGTTTAGGAGCTTCAAATTCTTTTATATCTCCATTGGTTGTGGAGCGTTGCGGGCTAGTGGAAACTGTTGGCATTATACACTCAGATGAGAATGGTAGATGTTATCATTAATGGCAACAAGGTGTTGGTATTATGGATGTGTTGCATTAGATTTGTCATTGATGTCAACACTTATCTTTATGGAGATCTACATTGTTGATTTGGCACTATGGTTATATTGGTTTACTGATGAACTAGAACATTGTGTTCAATGGCAAGGTTAGTGACTTATGCACAGTCACCGATATATGCTCACCGATAGGTTATATGGTTGACTAACACTGATGATCACTTGTTATCATCTGGAGATCACTTTATTATGTCAAAGACATGGTTTGGATAGTTGGTTTTTGGTGTTTTGGTTATTAGTCTAATCAGGTTGACATATTTCCTATTACTGACAGATTCATCTAGGTTATGGACCAGTATGCGTTATTTATTCTAGATCAACACGACACGTTATGGAAATAATTTATTGATCGGAAATTGTTGTAAATGTATTGAGTCGACATGATGCATCGCATCAAGAATTATTTGTAATTCATTTCATTGTAATATTCTTAGGTAGTTGACCTACACATTTGGTCTTAGGTTTTGTATATATGTAAGATCTCATTTATGAGATAAATGTTAGAGTAATTGGGTATTCACTTGATTAATTAAACAATATTTGTTTAATTCTTTAAGTTCCCTATTATCTTTTAAAACTTAAGCTAACATTAGGTGCATAATAATTAATTCTTTTATTAATTTTTATGTGCAAACCTAGGTTTTCCCTTTTAGGGTTTCTTGACCTATTAGAGGTTATTTTTCTTTTCTTTGTATCATTATGTCATAACACATTTTGGTGAATATTGAGCTCTCCTCTTTTGAGCATATTTTTCCTATGTTTTGTTCTTCAGATTGCTTTGCTTCATTGCTTCTCCTTATAACTGATTATTTTAGCTTGCAGAAGATCTTTAGACTCCCATGGCGTTGTGTTTCTCATCTCCAACATGGTATCAGAGCTCAGATCTGCATCTATTGGTTCTTATTTTTGAGAATTTTTGCATTGGAAGCAGATTTGGGGTTTTTAGGCAAATTTTTTGTGTGCTTAGGGATAGACCTTTTTTCTGAGCACTTTGGACCTAAATAGATGTCACCATCATGCTCAGAAGGCCCAAAAACCCCTATAGTCATATAAAATTTGTCTATTTTTTACTACTAAGCATCTAGGTGAATTTTTTCTCCAACACCAGGCCATATGACTCTAGCACGCAAATCGAGAAAACAAATTCAAAAAAAATGTGCCCTTTTATGACATGTAGGCTTGATTTTTTAATTTTTTTTTTAAATATGCAAAACTAAAAGAAAAATCAAAAATGGTGGAAAGGCAAGTTTTTTGTTTAAAACAAAAAATTTTTTTAGGGGTGTGCATTTCCACAGGGTACCAGACTGACAGTTTGGTCACCGTACGGTGACCAGCCCTGTTAGTCCAACCCTCCACCCCCTGCTGCTCCTCCCACTATCCACCACCGCGCTGCCCACCGCCATGACGCTCCCCACCAGCGCAATCGCCTGCTCTGCTCCACTAGCGTAGTGGCATGCTCTGCTCTGCTAGTAGCATCGCCGCCCTACCCATAGCTCCGCCACTCCTCCCCAGAGCACCACCAGAGTGCCACCACCGAGCCACCACCCTCTAGCCTTTTTGAGGGGGGTTTCTTTTTTTGGCCCTATCTTGAGCATCCGGAGTCATTTTTTCAAAAATGAATAGGCATCGAAAAGCTAGTTCTGAGTTGGATGTCATGGAGTTGGATTTTTTTTCCAAATATGTTGTTTGACTATATTGCTTTCGAGTCAAAGTCGATCTTTTTTTTTGCACTTCTGGGGCCGTAGATTGTGCGAACGGACTCCATTTTTTGAAAACGAATAGGTGTTGGAAAGCTCTCAGCATGCTCTATTCAGATTTGTGATATTTTTCTCAGAATTTTCATCAGGTACATGAGATATCAGTTTGAATTTTCTTTGCTTATGCACTACTTCCTTCTCATCAGTATGTACTAGGGTTTGGGTTTATCTATTGTGGGGGGGTGTTTTTTCTTGCTTTCTATCATTTATATCAGAAATCCAAAACACCAAAACTCTCAAAATGAACAAACATTTCTGCATCTTCTATCTATTCTGAAAGTTCACATAATAAAAAAAAACCAACAAGCAGGTGTAGGTGCAGGTATAGAGTTTTGTTTTCATGGTAGATCCTTCACTTGAGTTGTTGACTTCGCACAACTATCACACCTGGAAGCCCCACATCATGAGGCTTCTCAGGGTATGGGGTTTGCGGTCTTGTCTGGATGAGGTACAACCTGTATTGCAACATCCTTATGAGCTTTTTCAACATAGGAACAAGATGGATGCGACCATGGGTTTGCTCTCCTTACATTTCTCTGATAGTCTTATGTTTCAAATTGATGAGTTTCTCACTCTTCGGGCTATTTGGTTGAAGTTTTATTCTCTCTTTGGGAAGGTTAATGAGATTCAGGCATTATAGATTGAGGCAGAGTTGGTTTCTTTAACCCTTGATTCCTTTCCCACCATTGAGAATTTTTTGAACAAGTTCAAGACTACTCGATCTATTCTTTAGGGATGTGGCAAGATCAAGACAGACACAGTGCATTCATTTGATTCTTTCGAAGCTTTAGGGTCATCTTTAGTTTTTTGCCTCTTCTTTCTACTCCACCATGGATGGCTTGGGTGCTCGTTTCACCATGCCTACCTTTGATGTCTTTTGTGAGCTTTTGTCTCATGAGCAGTCTCATCTTTCTCAACTGGATATGCTTTCAAGATCTAAGAATAAAGCATTGGTTGCTCAGTCCTCTAAGGAGAAACAAAAGTAGAAACTGAATCTAAAGAAGACTTCTACAGGTAGTGAGAATCTCTCCAAGCCTGCTCCTAAGTTTGAATCTAAACCACCATTTCCTCCCAAGCATGGGAAATATTCGTAGTCTAGTGAGTCTTCCTCCAAGACTAAGAAGAAATCAGGAGATACTTGCAATTTTTGTGGGAAGGAAGGACATCATGTTTCCAGGTGTTGGAAATGTTTAGAGGCTTTAGAGGAAGCCATGCAGCAGCATCACATCTCCTGACCTCAAGCATGTTCTCCTTCGACAAGGAAAGGTCATGCTCTCACTACTCGGGCTTTGACCTATGGGTCCACATGGATACTTGATTTTGGTACTTCTCGCCATATGACTCACACTCAGCAATTGGTTACTTCTCTTGCCTCTTGTGGTACTTCACAGATTGCAGTGGGTGACTCAATTCAGCTTTCAGTCCTGGGTTCAGGTTCTGTCTCATTGGATGGGGGTACTCTACAGGATGTTCTGGTTGTCCCTGACATCTTGACGAACCTCCTATCCATTTATCAGATTTGCCACTCTGGCTCTGGTAAGATAGTTGAGTTCTCACAACATGATGTGGTTATTTGGGATCTCCATGACTTTGATTTGGTTGTGGCTACTAGGAGTGTGGATACTGCATCTCTCATCTGTACAAATTTGATGAATTTGAGCCCTCTATGGGTGCTACTTTGTCTCTTATAGCACATGCAGATTCAATGATTAAGCTTTGACATGAGCGCTTGGGCCATATCAATTACAGATATCTTCAGCAGATGAGTACATAGGCACTTGTTCTTGGGCTCCCATAGATTTCTTGCAGATGGTGTTTGTCATGGTTGTGTGCTTGGCAAGCATCACAGAGATCCTTTTCCAAAGAGAAGAGCCCCTCATGCTTTGGCACCCTTGGAGTTGATTCACAGTGATCTCATGTCATTTCCCACTCCTTTTTCTGGGGCCAAGTATGTGCTCACTTTTATTCATGACTTCTCCAGATGCACATGGTTGTACTTTCTTAAGTACAAGTCTAATGTCTTTGATTCATTTTGAATCTTCAAGACATTTGTTCAAAAGCAGTTAGGTTGTTCTATGCGGTGGATATGTACAAATAATGGGGGGGAGTATGTGAATCAAGCTTTTAGAGATTTTTGCACTGAGCATGGTTTGCAACATCAGTTTACAGTTCCCTATACCCCTCAGTAGAATGGTGTCGCTGAGCACAAGAAAAGAACCTTACGGGAGATGGCGAATTGTATGATTTAGTCCAAGTCCATGGATTCATTTATTTGGGCTGAGGTAGTCAATTATGCCAACTATATTCAGAATCGGATGCCTCACAAGGCTATTCAACATATGACTCCTGAGGAAGCTTGGTCTCAGGACAAGCCTGATGTTTCTTTTTTCTAAGTGTTTGGCAGTGAGACATGGGCTTTTATTTCTGATGCTCAGAGGAAATCCATGGAGTGGAAGAGCTGACCACTCATTTTTTTAAAATACTGTGAGGATGCTAAGGCATACAAGTTGTTTGATCCTGATTCTAGAGAGGTCCTATTTTGATAGGATGTGTAGTTTGATGAGCGTCTTCCCACAGTGGATACCCCAACTCTAGTGTCTACTCCTCTACCTAATCCTTCCACTTCATCTCCTCAAGATCTTTTTGAGGATGATTTTGATGATAGTGCTGATGATTCACCATCCCCACCTCCACCCGCTCCACCTCAGATGCCCAAGTGGGCTTGCTTTACTGTTGAGGAGGTAGGTCCTCTGGCCGATGATTCTTTAGATACTCATCAAACCCATTCTCATACTATGGGTTCTAGTCTTTTGAGTCATACCATTTCAGATGATCCTCAGAAGTTTTCAGAGGCTACTGGTCATCCTAAGTGGGATTGTGCTATGGAGGAGGAGTATTCTTCTTTGATGAGGAATCATACTCGGGATCTCTGTCCTCTTCCTAAGGTCAGAAAGATGGTTAGGTGTTGTTGGTTGTATCACACCAAGTATGTTCTTGATGGTTCCATTGAAAATTACAAAGCACATCTTGTTGTGAAGGGTTTCTCATAGGTTGAGGGTATTGATTACTCTGAGACCTTTACCCCTGTCACCAAGATGAACTCCAGTCGCTTTGTACTATCTCTTACAGCATCTTGGGGTTGGCCTGTTTTTTAGATGGATGTGAAGAATGCCTTCTTGCATGGGGATCTACAAGAGGAAATCTACATGGAGCAACCTCAAGGATTTGTGAAGGATAGTTCTTTGGTTTACAAACTTCGACGTTCATTGTATGGTCTCGAACAAGCCCCTCGGGCTTGGTATGAGAAGATGGATTCATTCTTTCTCTCCACTAGGTTCACTTGCAGTCATTCTGATCACACGGTGTACATTCAGCTTCTTGAGGGTGAGATCTCGATTCTTGTGCTATATGTTGATGATCTCCTCATCACCAATAGCTCATCCTCTATGATTCAACATACTCAACGAGCCTTGATGGATCAGTCTGAGATGATAGATCTTGGTCTTTTGCACTATTTCCTTGGTCTTCAGGTGATTCAGTCTTCTGATGTTATCTACATTTACCAGCAAAAGTATGCTCTTGACATTCTTTCACACTTTGACATGCTTCATTGCAAGCATGCTCCCACTCCATTTCAGTCAGGGGTTGTTTTGATCACTAGTTGCCCCACTCCTTCAGTAGATTCTACACTTTACAAGCAGTTGGTTGGTAGTTTGTTGTGCTTGACTCACACACGTCTTGATATTTCCTTTACGGTTGGCCTTGTCTCTTGATTCTCCCATTATCCTAACGAGATTCATTGGCAAGCGAGCAAACATATTTTGCGGTACATTCAGGGCTCTAGTTCTCATGGCATTCACTATACATTAAGGGACCCTCACATTGTTGGCTACACTAACTCAGATTGGGCTAGTGATGTCACTAATCAGAAGTCTACTTCTGGCTTTGTTTTCTTACTTAACTCTAGTCCTATCACATGGTCTTGCAAGAAGCAGACTGCTCATGCATTATCATCTCAAGAGGTCGAGTATCGAGCTACTGTGTTCGCTAGTCAGGAGATCTTATGGCTTCGACAATTGATGATTGAGTTTGGTTTTCCTCCTGATAGTCCCACTTTTCTTTTGTGTGATAATCAGAGTGCTATTCATATTTCCCACAACTCAGTAGAGAATTAGCAGACAAAGCACATTGAGCTTCACATGCATTTCATTTGGCAGTTGATTCAGGATGGTGTTCTCATTCTGGAGTACATTCTCACTGCCAAGCAGGTTGCAGACATCTTCACGAAACCTTTTACATTGCCATGCTATCTTTAGTTGCGCTCTATGCTTGGGGTGAAGGAAGTTGTCCTCAGGGGGTCTTTATGAGGCTTTCCTTCCTTTTTCTTCTTTCAGCATGTTCTTTTATCTCTTTTTAGAGAGGATTTTTTCCCATTGGGTTTTCTCTTTTGTCTCTGTTTCATAGAGATTTCATTGTATTTGGGTACCTAGTCGGGCCTTGTTGCCGGGACCCATCTTTCCTAAATTTAGTAGTTGTTCTAGGATTTAGCTTCTCCCTAAGTCTAGCTTAAGGGGGGGTGTTAGAGTAGTTGGGTATTTACTTGATTAATTAAACAATATTTGTTTAATTCTTTAAGTTCCTTATTATCTTTTTACACTTAAGCTAACATTAGGTGCATAATAATTAATTCTTTTATTAATTATTATGTGCAAGCCTAGGTTTTCCCTTTTAGGGTTTCTTGACCTATTAGAGGTTATTTTTCTTTTCTTTGTATCATTATGTCATAACACATTTTGGTGAATATTGAGCTCTCCTCTTTTAAGCATATTTTTCCTGTGTTTTGTTCTTCAGATTGCTTTGCTTCATTGCTTCTCCTTGTAACAGATTGTTTTAGCTTGCAGAGGATCTTTAGGCTCTTGTGGTGTTGTGTTTCTCAACTCCAACAATAAATATATGATATGGTTATGGTATGGTATTGTAACATGGTATGAGCAAATAAAGAAGATCATTTCAGCAGACAATAGAGAAGGTTCAAGGAAAGTTTGAAGGTGTTTATAGGAGCTTAACTAGTACTAAATCTAGAATTGGAGATGCTATTTCGAGCAATACATTGTTCTAGGATTTAACCATCCTACTGTAGTCATTGTGACTCCCATTTGAGTAGTGTTCTCTAGGAGGTTGGCCTTTCTGCATGTGCAGGCCCAATTTGTATACACATACTATCTGCAGTAGTATAATTTGATTTTGGGTAAGGTTTCACACTATGGTTTTTCCTATTACAAGGTTTCCATGTCAAAAATATCTGTGTTATGTTTTGTGGATTTTGTTTCTCTTTCTATTTCATGCATTAAGTTTCACTGGTATTGATATTAACTTCTAATTTGTCACCCGACATTAAGTTTGGTTTACTTGTATTAGATATTAAGTTTGATTAAGTTATAATTGGGTTGAAATTCATTGACAATTGATTCACCCCCTCCCCCCTCTCAGTTGTCTTTATGGTTCCTAACAATTGGTATCAAAGCTAAGTCCTCTTTTTGTAGAAGCCTGACAACTTGAGGAGATTCTATGGCAACAAACATTTTTAAGGAAGAACAGTCTGAAACTTGATGGAACTAATTATGGTATATGGAAAATCAGAATGGAGACACATTTGAATTGCATTGGAAGAGACATATGGGAAGTTCAAAAGAATGACTATGTTGGTCCTACTCCGAATCAACCTAATCCACCAACTTTGGGTAAAGATCAAGAAAATTATTGCAAAGGAAGAGAACCACTTTTGAGTGCATTATCAGATCAAGAAATCATGGGATTATTAAATTGATCTACTGCTAGAAATATTTGGGATAAATTAGAGACATTGAATGAAGGAGATACCGCTATCAAAATTGCAAAGAGTTAATTTGTGCTTTTATGGAAAGAGTTAATGAATTTTTTTTAGGAGTACAATGTTGTGGAGGATCCTTAAGTGAAGATGAAATTATTTCTAAAGTTTTAAGAGATTTTCCATTGGCTTACAAAATGAAAGTAACTACTATTAATGAGTTGGGAATAATGCCTAAAAACACAATATTTAGAGATACCTTGGTTGGTAAACTATCATCATTTGAGCTTGAGGATTTTTGTCTTGTTACTACAATTAAGATAGATTTAGCCTTTAGAGCATTATCATCTACAACATCATCATCATCTAACAAATCTGATTGGAAAGCACTATATGCAAAAGAACTTGAAGATATCAGGAGGGAAAATGAGGAACTAGAAGAACTTCAAGTACTATTTGAAATGAAAATGCCTAAAGGTCCAGTTGGATGTAAGTATGAAGGTAAATCACCATTTAAATGTTTTAATTGCAATAAAGTTGGTCATATAGCATCTAGATTTCTTGATAGACATGAAACATTGAGAGAGGAAGCTAAAAGAACATATAAGCCTAACCTTGAATATCAGAGATATACATCTAAGAAGAACAAAGATAAATCTTGTTACTATGTTGATGAAGGAGTTACAAATGATTCTGAGGAAGAACTGATAGACAATGGATGGGCATTTTTTGCAATAAAAGAAGATCAACCAACACCTACTGTCCCATCAGTAGAGCAGGCCCTGGTAGCTAAAATTGAGGAAAAAGATGAATGGATCATTGATAGTGGATGTTCACATCATATGACTGGTGATAAAAGTAAATTCTTATCTTTTCAGGAATATAATGGAGGTCTAGTAAGATTTGGCAATGATAAAGCTTGTTTAGTCAAAGGAAAAGGCACCATATCTTTGGATGGTAAGCACAATATTGACAACATTTATTATGTTAAAGGTTTGAAGCATAATCTTTTGAGTGTTGGTAAATTAGCTAAAAAGGGCTTTCAGTTACAGTTCAAGAATGCAAAATGCAAAATCATGAACAAAATTGGATTGGAGATTGCAACCGGTTATTAGTGTTAGACACAATGCACCACTTTGAGGGGGAGGGGGTGAATCAGTGGTTCTCAATTTTTTTTCCTTTGCTAATCTTATGTGAGAATAGATATACCTCAGTGCAGACTAACCTATTAGTGGGGAGACCAACACAAATGCAATCACACAAGGAACATCACATAACACTAGCATATATGAGGAAAACCCAAGATGGGAAAAACCTCGGTGAGAAATGTTGTTGGAGTCTACTACTCCAATCCAGCCTCACAATGAAAACATGGTTACAAATTTTAGGGCACCAACCCAAGGAGAACCAACCCTTGAATTTAGGGCACCAACCCAAGGAGCTACAACCCCTACTTGATTTATGGGCTACAACCCAAAGGAGCTACAACCCCTACCTTTAGGACATCTACCCAAGGAGAACCAACCCCTGCACCGAGCTACAACTTAGTGTTCACAATATAAACATCAAATATATAAGAAGTTATCTTATTACAAGTGAATCTTGCAACCTTATCATATGTCTTACTCTGTCGATGAGATACCTTCTCTCCTATGCTAACTCACTCTTTTGTTGCTCACTTATGTTGCTTAACTCTCGATGAAGTCTACCAGTACAGTTAACCTTTTCTTCTACTCTACAGGATCTCCACCTTACTCTCTATTCTTCATCGGTATAATACTTTTCCAGTTCTTTGTCTTCCTTCTCTCTAGCCTCCTTTACTTCTACTCTGCTGGTATGAACACTATGGGTTCTTCTCTCCAATCGGTTGCACACTTCAACTAGGTTCTCTCTCACTCTCACTCACTTCTCAGATGATCATCAAGCACTGGGCTGATTTGTTCTTACTTGCAGAAGTATCACAATTTGTAGTAGCACAATATTCTTCTATTACAATAGTCTCTAATAATGTCTTTTGTCTTCATCTTTATAGACTGGTTTCCTGCCAAAAGACCATTTCAAAAATCAAGCAGTTAGGGTTTCTTCACCACCCTGGAGGAAAAACCAAATCCAATTACATGCTATCTGATCTAATCTTTTAGACAGCCAGTCTACACAACTTTTCCATTTACGTACCTCCTGGATCATGCCTTCCATCTCTAGTGATCTACTTTTTATACTAACAGTAGACCTCTTGGTCAAAACACACAAGATCCATCATGTTGTTTCCTTCATTGCCTTGATCTATTCAATATCTCTTAGTTGGCTCATAGTTGTCCTTCAAACCTTGAGCCACAAACCCTTGCAACAATCTACAACATGTCTCGTGATTTGTGTGACCTTCTATTAATATTGACAAACTCTACACCTACCTCATCAATGTACTTTTCTGTTGGCATATGTGTAGAGTTTGATGACATGATGGGATTGTATGTTGTCATTGATGCCAATTTGCTAAAGTATGAACCGGTATATTGAAGTAAGAAAACTAGCAAGTGAACTGTTATTATGGTATGAACCAGTATATGCAAAAGGTGAACCGGTATGTTGAAGTGTGAACCAGTATATGCAAATTTTGTATTGGGGTTTCATTTGATATGACTACCGGTTGGTAGTCTTAGCTTCAGGGTTTCTGGTTGGTGCATTCCAACTCTGTGGGATTCAACCGTTGACATCCTATGATGAGTTAGCATTTAAATGAAGATTAGATTATGTTGCCACATCAGCCTTGTGAACATGAAGAATCTCCTTGAGGATATTGCATGAAGAATATTGATTCTATCTACCTCAAGAATGTGAAAAATCTTAGTAAATGGTGGAGAGCATGCGATGGATTATCAGCTTCCAAAAATGGTGAAGAATGGGCAATGGAGAACATCTTGAGATTTGTTCAAGATTATTTTACCCTATCTAACGTGTTTAAATAGCTAGGATTGGACCGATCGTATTGTTAACCTAGATGTTTAGGGTTTTAGGTTTTGGCTACCGACCTAATTGTTATCTATAAAGTTGATGATGATTTTTATTTGAAGTTTGTTGGCAAATGAATGTATGTGAAGTGATTCTTACCAGATCGGAGAAGTGAGTAGAGATCTATAGAAAGTGATTGCAGATGTAAAGGAACTGAAGTGGATATGCCTTGGCATTAAGTGTTGTTATTAGATAAGTGTATTACCTATTGACTTCTAACCATTTCAGCAGATGGAAAATCTCTTTACCAGGTAGCTTTAATAGGCTTTTTGTAAATCCTTTAATAGAGTGACTCAAAATCATTGAGTTCTTCAAATCCTCTTACACGGTAACCTTTAACATGGTTTTAACCTCTAACTAGGTATTTAGCCATCCCTTAACTGGGTGATCCCTAGCAAGATCGGTTCCTAGAAGAACCTATTGTAAAGTCTTTAACTGGACAAGGCTCCTAACAGAGTGGACTTTAGAAGAGTTCAAGAACAACTTGTGGGTATTCATTCCCACCGTAGTTTTTCCTAGTTGGGTTTCCACGTGAAAAATTAGCGTGTTATGTGTGATGCTTTTTCATGTGATGTTTTAGTGTTTTCTGTTAAGCGGTAATACAAGCTGATTGAATGGTCATTGTATTCTGATGTATTACTTGCTTAAGCATATGGGTGAAGTTGAGATGAGATAATAGGTTTTGAGAATATCTAGATGTTACCGGTTTATGTTTTTTACAGTCATACTGTGTTTTATCGGTAGTGCCTTGATTTAGACTAGTGATATTGTTTACTAGTTATTGCAGTCTTTGCATTTTAAGTTGTTTAAGAAGTTTTTGTCCATACTGATTCAAACCCCCCTCTCAGTATCTATTGGGTATTTACTATTCATCATTATTCATCACCTTTCATCTTTATTTGATGCAGGTTCACCACCTCGTTGATGTTTTCCATTTCATCCTCTCGTGGCATCACTATCAGTTCATTCCTAGTCACTAAACAATCAAACAACTAGTTCCATCTACTGATAAACAAACCCTACTTGCATATGACACCTTACCAGTTGTCGTTCTTGTCATGACTTTTCTTATTCTACCAGTGTAACCTTCAAACTAGTCTTTAGACATGACTAACCTAAGCATGCACATTCCCATCAAGTATTTGCACCTTGTCCATATTAACAATGGACTTAAATACCAATTACCAGTCTTCATGACACCATGTCATCAACCTTCATAAGACTCCATCTTTAATAAGTTCAATCTACTTCTGACTGCATCTTCTTAGCCTTACCTTTTCCCTGATCAATTTTGTTCATTCATCTACCAGTTTGTCAAGGTGACAAACACTTCTCATTTCATCTGAATTGGTATCTCAACATGCCTTCTTTGTTGGTCCTAATATCATATACTTAAGGTATTCCCTCAATTCATCAGTGGATCTGATGTGAGATTTCAAGTACTTGCCTTTACCTCTTCACACTTATGCACACAATGCATAATAGGAGATAATCTCCACTTACCAGTGGAGTGACACCTTATCTTTTGCATCCTATGATGTACTCATGTGGCTTCACTGTTTGTGTAACATCTCTTCAAACAGGCACATGTGATTTGATGTGAGCACATTCACTATTAGTAATTGCTTCTCATGATGACTACATCTTCATGAGGTGGGAGTCTTGCTATTCTACAGCCTCACGATATACCTATGATTCATTCCTCTTCTAGTGTTGATGTGATATAGATGACATTCTGCCTCTTTATCACAAACCATCACTCAAACATTTTCCTATCTCATCACACAAGTATGACATTAATTTGTGTATAAGTAACTCCTGAGATCATCTTTCTTACCTTACCAGTGTTTTGCAATAC
Source organism: Cryptomeria japonica (assembly GCF_030272615.1). Classification (NCBI taxonomy): domain Eukaryota; kingdom Viridiplantae; phylum Streptophyta; class Pinopsida; order Cupressales; family Cupressaceae; genus Cryptomeria; species Cryptomeria japonica. Next base: position 618,684,382 of record NC_081405.1, read on the forward strand.
AAAGTGATACCCAAGATCTCACATCTTGTAATCCTCCGTAGTAGTGTTGCACATACATCTCTTCTACTAGTAGTCATCCCATACCGATTGACATCAATGACAACACAATGCCAACAATAAAACTAAAGGTAATATCTTTCATTTGAATAATAGTGATAAGACATGTTTGATTGCACATATTGATCAAAGTTGGTTATGGCATAAGAGACTTTGTCATGTGAATTGTGATTGCATTGTAAAGATTAGATCAACTAAGGCAGTAAGGAATCTACCTAAGATTGTGAAACCTAATAATCCAATATGTAAAGAATGTCAAATGGGAAAGCAAGTTAGAACAACCTTTAAGAGTATTTTTGAGAAATCCAATAATGTTCTTGATTTAATTCATATTGACTTGTGTGGCCCAACAAGAACAAGAAGTCTACAAGGAGATAGATATTTTACACTAATTATTGATGATTATTCTAGAATGTGTTGGGTTACTTTTTCTCAGGGAGAAATCAGAAGCTTTTGGAAAATTCAAGTTATACAAGGAAATGGTAGAGAATGAAACTGGTACGAAAATCAAATGTTTGAGATCTGATCGAGGAGGATAATTTACATCTAAATAATTTAATACATTTTGTGAAGTTAATGGAATCAAAAGACAACTATCAGCACCCCGGACACCTCAACAAAATGGAATTGTGGAAAGGAAGAACAAAACTATTCTTGAAGCAGCTAGAAGCATGATATTGGAAGCAAATCTACCTCATGTGTACTTGAGAGAAGCAGTAAATACAACAGTTTACACTTTCAACAAAGTTTACATCAAAGGTGAAACCGGTAAGATCCCTTATGAACTATGGTTTGGTAATACTCCTACTCTTAAATACTTCAGAATATTTGGAAGAAAGTGATATATTAAGAGAGATGAGAATGTTGGTAAATTTGATCCTAAAAGGGATGAAGGAATATTTCTTGGTTATTCATCTAAGAGCAAGGCACATAGAATTTTTAATAAAAGATTGCAGAAGATCATTGAAAGTGCTAATGTGAAGATAGATAGATGAACACTTTAGAGGAAATTCAAGGTCTGTAGATTCTGAATCAGAAGTTGAGATGATCATAAATGAACCAATACAGATTGCAACAGTATAGAATGTGAATCTAGTCACGCTGACATCATCAGAGAATTGCACAGTGACTGCAGAACAACAACATGTGAATAACCCCGAGTATGTAACGCTGACTCACTCCAAAAATTAGATAATTGGGAATAAGTATCAAGGTGTTATGATAAGAAGAATACTGAAAATTGAAGAGGTATGCTTAATTTCTCAAATTGAACCAACATCTATTATTGAATCATGTCAAGATGAACATTGGATAAAAGCAATGGAAGATGAATTAGAACAAATTGAAAAATAACAATACATGGACATTAGTTCCCCGACCTAAAGACAAAAATGTAATTGGAACTAAATGAGTATTCATAAATAAAATGAATGAAGGTGGTAATGTAATCAAGAACAAAGAAAGACTAGTTTGTAAAGGATATTCATAGAAAGAGCTATTTGATTATAATGAAACCTTTGCACCGGTAGCTAGAATTGAGCCAGATAGATTACTTATTGAATTTGCAGCTCATAAGAACTATAAAGTATATCAGATGGATGTAAAATGTACATTTCTAGGTGATATTGAAGCGGAAGTTTACATTGAAAAACCTGATGGATTTTCATTGACAAATGTTAAAGATATGGTTTGCAAATTAAGGAAAGATTTGTATGGATTGAAGCAAGCTCCTAGAGCTTGGTATGCTAGATTGGACAAATATATTTTGAATCTTGGTCACACTAAAGGTAATGCTAACAACAACTTATATTACAAAGTGACTAATGATGACATCTTGGTTATTGAAGTCTTTGTTGATGATATCATTTTCGGAGGAGAAGATGGATTGTGTAAGGCCTTTGCTAACAAGATGAAGGAAAAATTTGAAATGTCTATGATTGGGGAGATAAAATTGTTTTTTAGGATTGCAAATTTCACAAACTGATAGAGGTATATTCATATGTCAAACAAAATACTTAAAGGAACTACTAAAGAAATTTGGTCTGGAAAACTCTAAACTGGTAAGTACTCCTATGACGACAACTGATAAATTAACATTGAAGGATGATTCAACTCTTGTTAATCTGATAAGATACAAATCTATGATTAGAGGTTTACTATATTTAACTCAAACCAGACCTGATATAATGAATGTAGTATGTATTGTTTCAATATTTCAGAGTAATCCTAAACAAAACCATGAATCAATAGTAAAAAGGATTTTCCACTATCTACAAGGCACAACAAATCTTTGTTTATGGTATCCTAAAGATGAAAATATTGATTTATGTGCATACACTGATGAAAATTGGGTAGTAGATGTAGATGATAGAAAGAGTACCACTAGCGGTGCATTCTTTCTTGGTAGTAGATTGATTTCATGGATGAGCAAGAAGCAAATGTTTATATCATTATCAATAGCAGAATCAAAATATGTTTTAGCAACAACTAGTTGTACTCAGGTATTATGGATTAAGAAAATTTTGAAGGACATAAAGGTAAAATGCAAATAACCTATAATCATTTATTGTGATAATTCAATAGCAATTGATATTTCAAATAATCCAGTATTTCACTTTAAGACTAAGCATGTCTCTATCAAATATAATTTTCTGAAAGAGAATGTTGAAGCAAAAGAAGTAAGAATGATTTATGTGAATACTAAAGAGGAGATTGTAGATATCTTTATAAATCCTTTTGTTAGGGAAACCTTTGAATATCTCAGAGAACAACTTGGGGTAATACCCTCATCGACAGAGACTTAGATGATTGAAGATTGACATCAAATCGACAAAAACTAATAGAGAAATTTTTATTTTTTTCCAGCTTTGATGGATGAAAGCTAATTCTTAGAGGGAATAGTTGGTTGTATGTTCTGGTATTTCTTCTTGACTATTTTTGCCATTTGATGTCAAAGGGGGAGAGAGATCTATGGAAAAACATTCTTTGGAGATATATTATTCATTCAGGGAGAGATATATACCCTTTGTATTTTGGTTTTGATTTCTGGTATTGATGTATTTTGGAGATTGTTGGTTTTTGGTTTTTGGAATTCTATTTTGGCGCTTAGATGTTTTTCCATCTAGTATTATCATCAATTCCAAAGGGGGATATTGTTGGTATTATGGATGTGTTGCATTAGTTTTGTCATTGATGTCAACACTTATCTTTCTAGAGATCTACATTGTTGATTTGGAACTATGGTTATATTGGTCTACTGATGAACTGGCACATTGTGTTCACCAGCAAGGTCAGTGACTTATGCACAGTTACTGGTATATGCTCACTGACATGTTGTATGGTTCATCGATACTGATGATGACTTGTTATCATCTGGAGATTACTTGATTATGTCAAAGACATAGTTTGGATACTTGGTTTTGGTGTTTTGGTTATTGGTCTAATCAGGTTGATATATTTGTTGTTACCGGTAGATTGGTCTAGGTTATGGACCAGTATGTGTTATCTATTCTAGATCAGCATGACACGTTATGGAAATTATTGTAAATGTATTGAGCTGACATGATGCATCACATCAATACTTATTTGTAATTGATTTAGCTGTAATATTCTGAGTGATCCGATCTACACATTTAGTCTTAGGTTTTGTATATATGTAAGATCTCATTTATGAGATAAATATATGATATGCTTATGGTATGCTATTGTAACATGGTATGAGCAAATAATGAAGATCATATGAGCAGACCATAGAGAAGGTTCAAGGAAGGTTTGAAGGTGTTTATCGGAGCTTAACCGATACTGAATCTAGCATTGGAGATGCTATTTTGAGCAGTACATTATTTTAGGATTTAACCATCCTAATGTACTCATTGCGACTCCCATTTGAGTAGTGTGCTCTAGGCGGTTGGCCTTTCTGCATGTGCAGACCCCATTTGTATACACATACTATCTGTAGTAGTATCATCTAATTGTGTGTAAGGTTTCCACATCAAAAATATATGTGTTATGTGTTGTGGATGTTGTTTCTCTTTCTATTTCATGCATTAAGTTTCACTAGTATTGATATTAACTTCTAATATGTCAACCAGCATTAAGTTTGATTAAGTTATAATTGGGTTGAAATTCATTGACAACTGATTCGCCCCCCCCCTCAGCTATCCTTCTAGTTCCTAACACAAGGTTCATCAGGGAAACAAAGTTCAAAGGTTCAACATGGTTCACAGGTTATACCGGCAACAAACTTTGCCTACCTGCATCGGCATCCAATATACACCAGCTGCACTTTACACCGGGAGAAGATTATATCGGCAGTCTAAGCCGACTTGGCAATAATATTGTTTGTAATGTAAATTATATTTGTATGGCTAACATGATGTATTGTAAAGACTTATATATGTATGAGATCATCTAGATGATTTAAAATGTAAGTAATATAAGTAGGTATGTGTGTGTATAAGAGGTATATGTGATAAGATAGGGATATGATACCAGATAATTGTTTATGCACTTTGATGTATTTATTTTAAGAGTGGATAAGAAGCAGAGTAGAGCAAAGACTATTCTGTGAAAGCAGAATCATTTACTAGCAAGGTTTTTGGTAGAGGTATCAGATAGAGCTTAAACTGGTACTGAATCTAGCATTACAGATGCTATTTTGAAGTAGTACATTATTATTGGATTTAACCATACAATTGTGTAGTCAGTGGGACTCCATTTTGTTGTTGAGTAGTGAGCTCTAGGTAGTTGACCTTCCTACATGTGTAGGCCCCTATTGTACTGAGTAATATTTATTCATATTGGCCAGGGAGTAAATATTATGGGTCAATTCCATCGAGGTTTTTCTCCTACTGGGTTTCCTTGCCAAAAATATATGTGTTATGGTGTGCATTGATGCTAATTCTTTTGTTTATCTTTACTGCATTATTATTTGCTTACCGGTATATTAATTTTAGTTATAAAGTTGTAAATAAGTTTAAATCTTTCATCTACCTTTCTATTGGGACTCATTAAATTTGAGTCAAGTTTAGAGGCCCATTTCAAAATTTTGCTCTGCATTTGCAAATGAGTTAGTTTGAATGGCCTAGTTTGAGAGAGGGTAAAATGGAGCTAGTTGATTTTCGAAGGATAAGGCTCGGGAAACATGTCGGCCTATCTAGTGATGTGAAACTTTCATAATTCTATTTGGATAATTTTATCAGGTACCCATTTTGAGGAGTGAGCTAAAAGTGCATTTTAGGCACAAATGCATATTTTATTGAGTAGCCATCTTTGGGTGTTTATAATTTTTTCCCTGTTGATCGTCATGAAGAATTTCAAAATGGATTGGATTCTATGCATAAATGTGAGTCAGCATGCAAAATTTCAAGTCTCTAGCAGTTCATTTTCTTAGTATTCAAAGCTCAATATGTTTGTAGTTTGCGAGTTTTGACAAATCCCTGTTTCAGCTGCTAGTCGGAGCCCTATTTTGCATAAGTGTAAAAGTTGTCTCAGTGAATGTCATTTCAGAATGTTATTTCTGGGCTATTCTTGATATAAATGACAAGCTATGTTTCAAATTTCTAGCTCCTACAAATCTGTTTGATCAGTTTTCAAGAGGGTTCCTTGAGGCATCTGTTTCAGTGATCCATACTTTCATTGCCATATTAGTTAAAGTTGTTATTTTCATGAGAGTGCCATTTGCACCCAGTCACCCTTTCGGTCGAAATGACTATTCTAATATTTAATATGTACTTCAAGATATCTATGTCTCAAATTTGAAGGTCTATGGAGATTGTTTGATATTTTTAAGAAAGGCATCATGTGTTGCCTGAACATTGACTTCATCGGCTCTGAAGTGTCGACAAAGCCAGTTGGGCATTTTTGAAAATTAATATTTTTTCAATCGAGACTTGTCTTGAAAAACTGTTTGGTAGAGTTCATGCTTGTATATCAGAGTACACACCTATCATATGGCAAGGTCCAGAAAGGTGTTTTGACCGGTTTGAAAATTACATCTTCGCGATTAAATGTGAAAATGTGGCGTAGGCGCCTGAAAGTTGCAAAACTCAGTTTAATGATCCGAAAATGGTGCCAATCAATTCCAGAGGTATGTTTAAGTTTCCTAAAGCATTTCAAAGGTCAGTTGCATGAATACAAAATTTTTTTAGCCAAACCCACTTTGGGGCTCGACTCGGCTCATGCCTATGCATTAATTTTAATGGCAAAATGTTCTTTTTTCCTTGCAATATATGTGTCTCCATACCGGCTTGACTGCAATTCACCAATGGGATAATGAAAACTTATAAAGATATGATAATGAATAGTTTGTAAAGTGAATAGTTGTGTTATTCCTTTCTTGAGAAGGGGAGGCAATAAAGCTTCAGCAATAAAATTTTTAGCAAATGTGATTGCGAGGCTTCAAATCTAGTTCCTCAACCAAATCAAATTCTCAAGTAGCAGTGTGGCAAATGAAAGGGTGTTGAAACTTTAAAGCAAATGCCGATGGTTTTCAACCAAAATCCAATGTGGCAGAAGTGCAAAACTCATCCTTGCGTGGCATAGTGAGCAGTCCATTAAACTTCAGCAATAAAACTTCAAGCAAATGCAATTTGTAGATGTGAAGGCATTTCTTCCTGGGGCTACATTGAAGAAGGAGGTGTTAAAGAGTTAAAATTTCTTTAAACAAATACAATTGGAGCAATCCTCTTATGTGGGAGATGGATGTGTGGGAGGAAATTAAAAATTTCAAGTAAATGCAACATGGCATGAAGGGCACCATTAAAATTTCAAGTTTAATGCCAAAGTATCCCCTGCAGTGAGCCATGGGAATGGCTAGGAAAAGCAATAGAAACATTAAAAATATCAAATGCAATTTAGCAGATTCAAAGTCTCCTCCTGCTGTACATGGCAATTGAAAACATTTTGAAAACTTTAGCCATTGAAATAATAGCAAAAACGTGGCAAATAGAAGATGTCATGGAGACTAATGAAGCCCCTATGCATGGTGGATGAGAAAGAGGAGCCATTGAAGTCTCAAAAAATCTTAGAAATTGCAGTCCCAGGCGAAACACTTTTTCCCACATTCGCTGGGAAATGAGAGTTTTTAATATTTAAAAGTAAAACCCCACTCATCTATAATGTCAAAGCCTCAAGAGGTTTTTGATGCAAGGTGCTGATGGGGGCCAAGGGCAGACCCCACACATGTGGGCACGCTTCTTGAGGTGACCAAGAAGGCTGACAAGTGGTGACAAGTGGTGACAAGTGGACCGCACACAAGCATGAATCCCAAGGTAGGAAAATTTTACAAAGGAAGAGTGGATTAACAAGTGAGTAGGTTGTCGAAGATCTACGGTGAATGTGGATTTGCAAAGGGAAGATGCACGTTGAATACCCTTCACGAAATGGCAAAAACCACATGTTGAAAATGAAGGTTAAGACCCTGCAGGTTCAAGATGACCCAACGACAAGCGTGATTTCGGAGCCCGAAGGTGCATGACTGTTAGCCATTGCGAAATGGCGAAAGATAGGTGGCAGGTCAAGGTGGAAGTCCAACTCACAGGTCCTGTCTAGTGGTGCAGACATGGTAATGACATGGTACATAGGTGGTGATGAGGTGGCATACACATGGTAGTCCAGTGGCCATGACGAGGCAGACACATGGCAGATCGATGATGTGTCATCCAAGGTGGCACCTAGTGGACCTATCATCAAATCACAAGCTGCCATGTGGTAGGGCGTCGGGAGTTAAAATGGGGGAAAAATCAAAGTTAATTATATAGTGTAAACTATATAAAAAATTGGAAAAATTTAAATGATAGAGGCATATTCAGAATTAATTCGCCCAGGGGTCCATTTTTGCCTGAAATGGCAAGAATCATATATCACTGGAAATCTCTCGAAATAAGGAATCCAATAAAGTAGTTATTTTTCACAAATTTTGGATATTTTGGGAGAAGTTTCCATGGGAAAGAGAAGACACTTGGCAATTTTGGTTGCAGACCTAATCTTTTTCTCTCTCCTTATTATTCTAATTTTCTTTTCATTGTAAGGGTTCTAGAAATTTGGAGGATGGCTCCATATTTTCATGGTTTCCAATTCTGAGTTTCCTTCAAGATTGTATAGGGCAAGGCTTTTCTTTTAGTAATGGAGTTCAATTCTTTGCCATAGGTGTTCTTAGTCGTAGGTACTTGTGTATGTAAGGCATGCACAAATTCATACAGAATTTGTCTCTGAAATGTAATCTCATTTTATTCAAATCTGATTCTTAAGGAAGATCAAGTTGGTCTGTGAGTGTAATGCTAGTTTGTAGGTAATCTTCAAGGAAGATTTTAAACTCTGTGAGCAAACATTACTAAAATAGGGATTATGTTTCTGGATCTGATACTTTTCTGTGGATGAGCTAAGTAATGCATTTATGTAGGGCATTAAATGTAGGAATACTTAAGAATTAAGATGGATATATAGTATAAGTTTTCATCTAAAGTTTGATTTGTGAATCTGTTGCCCTTGGATAAGGCACTGATTCTGCAATTAAGGGGATTCTCAAACCAATAAAAAATCCAATTAGAATATCTTTAGTTCATATTGTTTTTTGAAATGTTTTATCTATCTCATGCTCAAACATAGCTAAGTTTTATGTGTAGATCTAGACTTTCTGCAATAAACTACTTGTTATAGAGCCCTGGTGAGATCTATCTGTTTATGTTGATGTTGTCATAGGTGTGTAATAGGTTTAATTCTAAGCATCAAAGGTATACCCACCTAGGTTTTGTAGAGCCTGAAGAGTAGAAGGATTTAGATCCTTGTCATGTTGTCCAAGCCCTGAGGTTCTTCGTAGGTTCAAGTGGCTACTCCATAGATAAATTGCAGGTGTGCTTGGGTTAATCAGTTTTGATGACCAACAAAAATAGTGAGTCTATTGGGGAAGTGTTGTTATAATTCATGTTGAATCGAATCCCAGAGTTGTGTCAAAATTCATTTGGGGAAGAGTCTTAGAAGTATACAAATCTGAAAGTCATTTTCAGATTTGGAAATGTGTATTCTAGAAAGTCTTGTTGCTTTGAAATTTGAAAGTGTTATGTAACTCTATAGTGTGTGGTATGACCCAGAAAACTGAAAGTGTTTCAGAGTGTAGATCATTGGTTTAAATTTTATTCCTCTTTAGGGAGGTGGCGACTCTATAAGAATGAACTTGAGATTTGGAGGAGTTCTTGAAATTTTAAGTCAGAGGTGAAGTGAACAGCAGCAACAATTTTTCTCCAGTTATTCCTCAAGGTATTCATTGAAATTATATGTTCCTTATAAGGTGAAACCATCACCATAGAAAGGAAAAGAAATCTGCACTTTATATACTTTATGTTTTAAAAAAAAAATCAGTTAAGTGATGGGAGAAGTGTGTATGGTTGTGAAAAATTATGACTGCATATGTTTTGAAAAGAATTTATGAAACAATAAGATGCATGGTCAAGATAATGGTTCAGTAGATGTTTTTAAATTGTTGGATCTAGATGTAGTTCCTAGATCTAAAAATTCTCTATCAAATCTGAAAGAAATTGATAGGGAAATTGAAGCATTTCTTAAAAGGATCCAAGAGAAGTTTATCTAGTTTTTAAGAAGGAAAGTATGGAAAAGAAAAGAAGAGTCATGATATGTTTTCTATGAAATATTTATAGCTACATTGAATGAGCTTTCAGCTGATGCTAGACCCCATGACTCTGTTTTGATTGAGTTATTTTTAGAGCTTGATGAGCCTGATGATGTTAATTTGTATACAACCTTGAGAAAAGAAAATGTCGCATGTATCAAAGAATGGATGGATGAGATTGAGCTAAATAAATTTGAAAATGCAAATAATATTGAGTATACTGATGTTGACAGTGAAATGGGTGAATACCAAAGTAATGTAGATGATTTGTGAGCGAGGATATCTCTTGCGATCTTGAAAATTATTCTTATGATTAGCATGATAATGCAAAATTTTGTTCTCAGTATGAGGAGGATGAAAATATAGATTGTTGTTCTAGTGTGCATGATTGCAACTCTTTAGAGTTTTCAGATATTAATAATATGAATGACAGTATTGTTAAGTTCAATCCACAAGATGTTTGCAACCCAAGTTATGAAACTATGTTGCAACATATAGAAGCACTTTATGAGCAGTATGATAAAGGCTATGATGTGGATGCGAGTTGTTGTAATGATGAAATAAATGTGCATAGAGACATGAGCACTATTGTTCTAATACCTTTATTAGATTGGGACAATGTTTATAACTAAGAGGATGAAGCCAAGGAAAATGAAAATGAAGAAGAAGGTTCACTAAGTAGTGAACAAATTTCAAAACTCTTAGCTGCTAATTTTCAGAGGTATGCATCTAAAAATGTGCCCAATCTCTCACACCCAACCAGTACTTGTTTAGATACTGATGATGTTTTTAAGGGTGTGAAGTATGATACTTATGGTATTGATTCTTTCCATATATTTGATTTGAGTGATGGACAAGATGAAGATGCATATACGCTTGATAGGCGTGATAATGTAGATTCATATGTTGATATGAACTAAGATTTTTATATGCATTGTGTAGATTTTGCTTTTCAAAGGCATGACAACTTTGAAATAATTTTCCCTAATTTGCAAGTGGGAAATGAACCATTGATAAGTAATGATCATGTGTTTTTACTTGTGCAAGAGGCTGATAGAAATTGTGATCAGCATGAAGATGAATTGCGGTCATGTTATGAGGAAGTTTTCCTCTTTAGTTTGCAAGCTATCATTATGGAAGGCTGTTCATCATTTGAGAAAACTAGAAATAGAGACGTGCTTGATGTTTTCAACTTTCAAAATAAGTTAGGCCACTTTTCATTTCAGCTGGGAAAGAATGGTAAAGAGTATGGAACTCTTATGTCACCTAGTGATCAGCCCTTTCAGCATTTGTTTGGTTTTCAAGAATTTTATGATTATGAACATGTTGTTGATTATGTTTTATGTGATCAGCTGATTAGAAATGGAAGTGTGACTGATCAAGAAGATGTGAATGAAACTTCTAGTTTACCTCCAGTTTGTGGAAATGAAAGTCATGTATATGACAGAGGTAAGAATTGATTTTAGTTTTGATGGCTCGAGCCATTTATAAGTTGTATATTTTGTATAGTTGCTTTGCTTGAGTTGTGTGGTTTTCAATAAAGTGCCCTGTTGTTTGGGTAGAATAAGGAAGCCCTATTTTTGAGAAGAGAAGTGATTCATTTTTGGATGGTCTGCTTAACCATAGATATCTGGATTCTTGTATTGATCTTACAATCAGCCATCCCCAGTCAGAGCCACTATTGGGACTCATTAAATTTGAGTCAAGTTTAGAGGCCCATTGCAAAATTTTGCTCTACATTTCCAATTGAGTCAGTTGTAATGGCCTAGTTTGAGAGAGGGTAATATGGAGCCAGTTGATTTTCTAAGGGTAAGGCTTGGGAAACATGTCCTACACCTTTCATTTGGCCTATTCAATGATGTACAACTTTCAAAATTCAATTTGGATAAGTTTATCAGGTACCCATTTTGAGGAGTGAGCTGAAAGTGCATTTTAGGCACAAATGCAGATTTTATTGAGTAGCCTTCTTTGGGTGTTTATAAGTTTTTCCCTGTTGATCATCATGAATAATTTAAAAATGGATTGGATTCTATGGATAAATGTGAGTTAGTATGCAAAATTTCAAGTCTCTAGAAATTCATTTGCTCAGTTTTCAAAGCTCAATATGTTTGGTTTTTGTGAGTTTTGACAAATCCCTATTTCAGGTGCTAGTCGGAGCCCTATTTTGCACAAGTGTAAAAGTTGTCTCAGTGAATGTCATGTCAGAATTTTTTTTTTGAGCTATTTTTGATATAAATGAAAAGTTGTGCTTCAAATTTCAAGCTCCTACCAATCCATTTGAGCGGTTTTCAAGAGGGTTCCTCAAGCCATTTGTTTTAGTGATCCGTACTTTCATTGCCGTATCAGTTAAAGTTGCTATTTTATTGAGAGCGCCGTTTGCACCCTATCATCCTTGGTCGAAATGGGGATTATAAGTTTTAATATGTACTTCAAGATATCTATGTCTTAGATTTGAAGGTCTACGGAGATCGTTTGATATTTTTAAGAAAGGCATCATCTGTTGCCCGAACATTGACTTTATCGGGTCCACAGTGTCAACATGTCCAGTTGGGCATTTTTGAAAATTAATATCTCATCATTCAAAACTTGTCTTGAAAAACGGTTTAGTAGAGTTCATGCTTGTATATCAAAGTACACGCTTGTCAGATGGCGAGGTTCAGAAAGGTGTTTTGATTGGTTTGCAAATTACGTCTTCATGATTAAATGCGAAAATGTGGGATAGGGGCCTGAAAGTTGCAAAACTCAGTTTAATGATCCGTAAATGGTGCTGATCGATTCTAGAGGTACCTTTAAGGTTCCTTAAGGATTTTGAAGGTTAGTTGCATGAAAATGAATTTTTTTTTAGCCGGACCCACTTTCGGGCCCGACTTGGCTCATGCCTGTCCATTAATTTTAATGGCGAAATGTTCTTTTTTCCAGGCAATATATGCATCTCCATACTGGCTCGACTGCAATTCACCAATGGGAAAATGAAAACTTATTAAGATATGATCATGAATGGTTTGTAAAGTGAATAGTTGTGTTATTCCTTTCTTGAGAAGGGGAGGCAATAAAGCTTCAAAAATAAAATTTTCAGCAAATGTGATTGCCAGGCTTCAAATCAAATTCCTCAACCAAATCAAATTCACGAGCAGCAGTGTGGCAAATGAAAGGGTGTTGAAGCTTTAAAGAAAATGCCAATGGTTTTCAACCAAAATCCAATGTGGTAGAAGTGCAAAACTCATCCTTGCATGGCATAGTGAGCAGCCCATTAAACTTCAGCAATAAAACTTCAAGCAAATGCAATCTGCAGATGTGAAGGCATTTCTTCCTGGGGCTACGTTGAAGAAGGAGGTGTTAAATAGTTAAAATTTCTTTAAACAAATGTAATTGAAACAATCCTCTTATGTGGCAGATGGATGTGTGGGAGGAAATTAAAAATTTCAAGTAAATGCAGCATGGCATGAAGGGCACCATTAAAATTTAAGATTTGATGCCAAAGTATCCCCTGCCATGAGCCATGGGAATGGCTAGGAAAAGCAATGGAAACATTAAAAATATCAGATACAATTTAGCAGATTCAAAGTCTCCTCCTGTTGTGTGTGGCAATTGAAAACGTTTTGAAAACTTCAGCCATTGAAATAATAGCAAAAACATGGTAAATAGAAGATGTCATGGAGATTAATGAAGCCCCTGTGCGTGGTGGATGAAGAAGAAGAGCCATTAAGGTCTCAGAAAAGCTTAGAAATTGCAGTCCCAGGTGAAACACTTTATCCCACATTCATTAGGAAATGAGAGTTTTTAATATTTAAAAGTAAAACCCCACTCATCTATAATGTCAAAGCCTCAATAGGCTTTTGACGCAAGGTGTTGATGGGCACCCAAGGTAGACCCCATGTGTGTGGGCACACTTCTTGAGGCAATTGAGAAGGATGACAAGTGGACCCCACATAGGTACAGATCTTGAGGTAGGGAAATTTTGTAGAGGAAGAGCGGATTAATAAGTGAGTAGGTTGTCGAACATCTACGGTGCACGTGGATTCACGAAGGGAAGATGCACACTGAATACCCTTTGCGAAATAGCAAAAAGCATGTGTTGAAGATGAAGGTTAAAGACCCTGCAAGTTCAAGATGATCTAATTGTGAGCGTGATTTCAGATCCCGAAGGTGCAGGACCGTTAGCCATCGCAAAATGGTGAAAGACAGGTGGCAGGTTTAGGTGGAAGTCCAACTAGTGGGTCCCGTCCAATGGCGCTGACATGGTGCATAGGTGGCGATGATGTGGTGATGAGGTGGCATACACGTGGTAGTCTAGTGGTAGTGACAAGGAAAACACATGGCAGATCGATGAGGTGTCATCCAAGCTGGCGCCAAGTGGACCTATCAGCGAATCACAAGCCACCACATGGCAGGGCATCAGGAGTTAAAATGAGTGAAAAATCAAAGTTAATTATATAGTGTAAACTATATAAAAAATTGGAAAAATTTAAATGGCAGAAGCATATTCAGAATTAATTCGCCCAGGAGTCCATTTTTGCCTAAAATGGCAAGTATCCATGGGAAAGACAAAGGAAAGTGAAATTCAGTTGAAAAAGAGAAGACACTTGGCAATTTCGGTTGTAGACCTAATCTTTTTCTCTCTCCTTATTATTCTCATTTTCTTTTCATTGTAAGGGTTCTTGAAATTTTGAGGATGGCTCCATATTTTCATGGTTTCCGATTCTGATTTTCCTTCAACATTGTACAAGGCGGGGCTTTTCTTTTAGTAATTGAGTTCAATTCTTTGCTATAGGTGTTCTTAGTTGCAGGTTCTAGTGTATGTAAGGCATGCACAAATTTGTACAGAATTTGTCTCTGAAATGTAATCTCATTTTATTCAAATCTGATTCTTAAGGAGGATCAAGTTGGTCAAGAGCAGTTGTGTCTGTGAGTGTAATGTTGGTGTGTACGTAATCTTGAAGGAAGATTTTAAAATCTCTATGCAAACATTAATAAAATAGGGATTATGTTTCTGGATCTGATATTTTCTATGGATGAGCTGAGTAATGCATTTATGCAGGGTATTAAATGCAGGAATACTTAAGAATTTAGATGGATCCGTAGTATAAGTTTTCATCTATAGTTTGATTTGTGACTATGTTGCCCTTGGATAAGGCACTGATCCTGCAATTAAGGAGATTCTCAAACCAATCAGAAATGCAATTAGAATATCTTTAGTTCATGTTATGTTTTGAAATGTTTCATCTATCTCATGCTCAAACATAGCTAAGTTTTATGTGTAGATCTAGCCTATCTGCAGTAAACTACTAGTTATAGAGCCCTGGTGAGATCTATCTATTTATGTTGATTCTTTCATAGGTGTGTAATAGGTTTAATTCTAAGCATCAAAGGTATACCTGCCTAGGTTTTGTAGAGCCTAAAGAGTAGAAGGATTTAGATCCTTTTCATTTTGTCCAAGCCCTGAGGTTCTTCATAGATTGAATTGGCTACTTCATAGATCAATTGCAGGTGTGCTTGGGTTAATCAATTTTGATGACCAACAAAAATGGCAACTCTGCTAGGGAAATTTTGTAATAATTCATGTTGAATTGAATCCCAGAGTTGTGTCAAAATTCATTTGGGGAAGAGTCTTAGAAGTATAAAAATCTGAAAGTCATTTTCAAATTTGGAAATGTGTATCCTAGAAAGTCTTGTTGCTTTGAAATTTGAAAGTATCATGTGACTCTACTATGTGTGGTATGACCCAGATATCTGAATTTTTTTTAGAGTGTAGATCAGTGGTTTAAATTTTATTCCTTTTAAGGGAGGTGGTGACTGTTTAAGAATGAACCTGAGATTTGGAGGAGTTCTTGAAATTTTAAGTCAGAGGTGAAGTGAACAGCAACAATAATTTTTCTCCAGGTATTCCTCAATATATTCATTGAAATTATATGTTCCTTATAAGGTGAAAAAATCGCCATAGAAAGGAAAAGAAAATTGCACTTTACATACTTCATGTTTAAAAAAAAAATCAGTTAAGTGATGGGAGAAGTGTGTATGGTTGTGAAAAATTATGACTGCATATGTTTTGAAAAGAATTTATGAAACAATAAGATGCATGGTCAAGATAATGGTTCAGTAGATGTTTTTAAATTGTTGGATCTAGATGTAGTTCCTAGATCTAAAAATTCTCTATCAGATCTGAAAGAAATTGATAGGGAAATTGAAGCATGTCTTAAAAGGATCCAACAGAAGTTTATCTAGTTTTTAAGAAGGAAAGTATGCAAAAGAAAAGAAGAGTCATGATATGTTTTCTATGAAAGATTTATAGCTACATTGAATGAGCTTTCTGCTGATGCTAGACCCCATGACTCTGTTTTGATTGAGTTATTTTTAGAGCTTGATGAGCCTGATGAAGTTAATTTGTCTACAACCTTGAGAAAAGAAAATGTCGCATGTATCAAAGAATGGATGGATGAGATTGAGATAAATAAATTTGAAAATGCAAATAATATTGAGTATACTGATGTTGACAGTGAAATGGGTGAATACCAAAGTAATGTAGATGATTTGTGAGTGAGGATATCTCTTGCGATCTTGAAAATTATTCTTATGATTAGCATGATAATGCAAAATTTTGTTCTCAGTATGAGGAGGATGAAAATATAGATTGTTGTTCTAGTGTGCATGATTGTAACTCTTTAGAGTTTTTAGATATTAATAATATGAATGACAATATTGTTAAGTTCAATCCACAAGATGTTTGCAACCCGAGTTATGAAACTATGTTGCAACATATAGAAGCACTTTATGAGCAGTATGATAAAGGCTATGATGTGGATGCGAGTTGTTGTAATGATGAAATAAATGTGTATAGAGTCATGAGCACTGCTGGTCTAATACCTTTATCAGTTTGGGACAATGTTTACAGCTCAGAGGATGAAGCCAAAGAAAATGAAAATGAAGAAGAAGGTTCACTAAGTAGTGAACAAATTTCAGAACTCTTAGTTGCTGATTTCCAAAGGTATGCATCTAAAAATGTGCCAAATCTTTCACACCCAACCAATACTTTTTTAGATACTAATGATGTTTTTGAGGGTGTGAATTATGATACTTATGGTATTGATTCTTTCACTATATTTGATTTGAGTGATGGACAAGATGAAGATGCATATATGCTTGATAGGTGTGATAATGTAGATTCATATGTTGATATGAGCTCAGATTTTGATATGCATTGTGTGGATTTTACTTTTAAAAGGCATGACAAATCTGAAATATTTTTCCCTAATTTGCAAGTGGGAAATGAACCATTGATAAGTGATGATCATGTGCTTTTACTTGTGCAAGAGGCTGATAGAAATTGTGATCAACATGAAGATGAATTGCAGTCATGTTATGAGGAAGTTTTCCTCTCTAGTTTGCAAGTTGTCATTGTGGAAGAGTGTTCATCGTTTGAGTGAACTAGCAATAGAGATGAGCTTGATGTTTTCAACTTTCAAAATAAGTTAGGCCACTTTTCATTTCAGCTGGGAAAGAATTGTAAAGAGTATGGCACTCTTATGTCACCTAGTGGTCAGCCCTTTCAGCATTTGTTTGGTTTTCAAGGATTTAATGATTATGAACATGCTGCTGATTATGTTTTATGTGATCAGCTAATTTGAAATGGAAGTGTGATTGATCAAGAAGATGTGAATGAAACTTCTAGTTTACCTCCAGTTTGTGGAAATGAAAGTCATGTATTTGACAGAGGTAAGAATTGATTTTAGTTTTGATGGCCCGGGGCCATTTATAAGTTGTATATTTTGTACAGTTTCTTTGCTTGAGTTGTGTGGTTTTCAATAAAGTGCCCTGTTGTTTGGGTAGAATAAGGAAGCCCTGTTTTTGAGAAGAGAAGTGATTCATTTTTAGGTGGTCTGCTTAACGACAGATATTTGGATTCTTGTGTTGATCTTGCAATCAACCATCACCAGTCAGATCCACTATTGGGACTCATTAAATTTGAGTCAAGTTTAGAGGCCCATTTCAAAATTTTGCTCTACATTTCCAAATGAGTCAGTTTGAATGGCCTAGTTTGAGAGAGGGTAAAATGGAGCAAGTTGATTTTCTAAGGGTAAGGCTTGGGAAACATGTCCTACACCTTTAATTTGGCCTATTCAGTGATGTGCAACTTTCAAAATTCAATTTGGATAAGTTTATCAGGTACCCATTTCGAGGGGTGAGCTGAAAGTGCATTTTAGGCACAAATGCAGATTTTATTGAGTAGCCTTCTTTGGGTGTTTATAACATTTTCCCTGTTGATTGTCATGAATAATTTCAAAATGGATTTGATTTTATGCATAAATTTGAGTTAGCATGCAAAATTTCAAGTCCTTATCAATTCATTTTTTCATTTTTCAAAGCTCAATATGCTTGTAGTTTGTGAGTTTTGACAAATCCCTATTTGAACTGCTAGTCGGAGCCCTGTTTTGCATAAGTGTAAAAGTTTTCTCAATGAATGTCATGTCAGAATGTTTTTTTTGGGCTATTTTTGATATAAATGACAAGCTGGGTTTCAAATTTCAAGCTCCTACCAATCCGTTTGATCGGTTTTCAAGAGGGTTCCTCGAGCCATCCATTTCAGTGATCCATATTTTCATTGCCGTATCAGTTAAAGTTGTTATTTTCATGAGTGCGCTGTTTGCACCTAGTCATCCTTTTGGTTGAACTGGGTATTCTAAGTTTTAATATGTACTTCAAGGTATCTATGTCTTAGATTTCAAGGTCTATAGAGATGGTTTGATATTTTTAAGAATGGCATCATGTGTTGCCTGAACATTGACTTCATCAGGTCCGTAGTGTCAACAAAGCCAGTTGGGCATTTTCAAAAATTAATATCTCTTCACTCGGGACTCGTCTTGAAAAACCATTTGGTATAGTTCATGCTTGTATATTAGATTACACGCCTGGCAAATGGCGAGGTCCAGAAAGGTGTTTTGAACGGTTTGAAAATTACGTCTTCACGATTAAATGCGAAAATGTGGCCCAGGTGCCTGAAAGTTGTAAAACTCAGTTTAATGATCCAAAAATGGTGCCAATCGATTCTAGAGGTATGTTTAAGGTTCCTGAAGCATTTCAAAGGTTAGTTGCATGAAAATGAAATTTTTTTTAGCCGAACCCACTTTGGGACCCAACTTGGCTCATGCCTGTGCATTAATTTTAATGGCGAAATGTTCTTTTTTCCTGGCAATATATGTGTCTCCATACTAGCTCAACTACAATTCACCAATGGGAAAATGAAAACTTATAAAGATATGATCATGAATGGTTTGTAAAGTGAATAGTTGTGTTATTTCTTTCTTGAGAAGGGGAAGCAATAAAGCTTCAACAAATGTGATGGCGAGGCTTCAAATCAAATTCCTCAACCAAATCAAATTCTCGAGTAGCAGTGTCACAAATGAAAGGGTGTTGAAACTATAAAGCAAATGCCAATGGTTTTCAACCAAAATCCAATGTGGTAGAAGTACAAAACTCATCCTTGCATGGCATAGTGAGCAGTCTATTAAACTTCAGCAATAAAACTTCAAGCAAATGTAATCTGCAGATGTGAAGTCATTTCTTCCTGGGGCTGCGTTGAAGAAGGAGGTGTTAAAGAGTTAAAAGTTCTTTAAACAAATGCAATTGCAACAATCCTCTTATGTGGCAGATGGATGTGTGGGAGGAAATTAAAAATTTCAAGTAAATGCAGCATGGCATGAAGGGCACCATTAAAATTTAAGATTTAATGCCAAAGTATCCCCTGCCATGAGCCATGGGAATGGCTAGGAAAAGCAATGGAAACATTAAAAATATCATATACAATTTAGCAGATTCAAAGTCTCCTCCTACTGTGCGTGGCAATTGAAAATGTTTTGAAAACTTTAGCCATTGAAATAATAGCAAAAACATGGCAAATAGAAGATGTCATGGAGACTAATGAAGCCCCTGTGCGTGGTGGATGAGGAAGAGAAGCCATTAAAGTCTTAGTAAAGCTCAAAAATTGTAGTCCCAGGTGAAACACTTTATCCCACATTCGTTGGGAAATGAGAGTTTTTAATATTTAAAAGTAAGAGGCTTTTAACCCAAGGTGCTGATGGGCACCCAAGGTGGACCTCATGCACATGGGTGCGCTTCTCGAGGTGACTGAGAAGACTGACAAGTGGTGACAAGTGGACCCCACGTAGGCACAAATCCCAAGGTAGGTGAATTTTACATAGGAAGAGTGGATTAACAAGTGAGTAGGTTGTCGAAGATCTATGATGCATGTGGATTCACAAAGGGAAGATGTACTTTGAAAACCCTTCATGAAATAGCAAAAAGCACATGCTGAAAATGAAGGTTAAAGACCCTGCAGGTTCAAGATGATCCAACGGCGAGCGGGGTTTCGAAGCCCGAAGGTGCACGACCTTTAGCCATCGTGAAAGGGTGAAAGACAGGTGACAGGTCCAGGTGGAAGTCCAAATCATGAGTCCCATCTAGTGGCATTGACATGACGATGACATGATGCATAGATGGCGATGATGTGGTGATGAGGTGGCATACACGTGGTAGTCTAGTGGTAGTGACATGGCAGACACATGGCAGATCGATGAGGTGTCATCTGAGGTGGCACCCAGTGGACCTGTGAGTGAATCACACGTTGCCATGTGGTAGGGCGTCAAGAGTTAAAATGGGTGAAAAATCATAGTTAATTATATAGTGTAAACTATATAAAAAATTGGAAAAATTTAAATGATAGAGGCATATTTAGAATTAATTCACCGTGGGGTCCATTTTTGTTTGAAATGGCAAGTATCATATATCACCGAAAATCTTTTGGGATAAGGAATCCAATCACTTGGTTATTTTTAACAAATTTTGGATGTTTTGGGAGTCGTTTCCATGGGAAAGAGAAAGGAAAGTAAAATTTAGTTGAAAAAGAGAAGACACTTGGCAATTTTGGTTGCAAACTTAATATTTTTCCCTCTCCTTATTATTCTCATTTTCTTCTCATTGTAAGGGTTCTAGAAATTTGGAGGATGGCTCCATATTTTCATGGTTTCCAATTAGGAGTTTCCTTCAAGATTGTACAAGGCAGGGCTTTTCTTTTAGTAATGAAGTTCAATTCTTTGTTGTAGGTGTTCTTAGTTGCAGGTTCTTGTGTATGTATGGTATACACAAATTCATACAAAATTTGTCTCTGAAATGTAATCTCATTTTATTCAAATTTGACTCTTAAGGAGGATCAAGTTGGTCATGAGCAGCTGTGTCTGTGAGTGTAATGTTGGTTTGTAGGCAATCTTCAAGGAATATTTTAAACTCTGTGAGCAAACATTAATAAAATAGGGATTATGTTTCTGGATCTGAAATTTTCTGTGGATGAGCTGAGTAATGCATTTATGCGGAGAATTCAATGTAGGAATACTTAAGAATTAAGATGGATCTCTAGTATAAGTCTTCATCTATAGTTTGATTTGTGAATCTATTGCCCTTGGATAAGGCACTGATCCTACAATTAAGGGGTTTCTCAAACCAATAAAAAATCCAATTAGAATATCTTTAGTTCATGTTATGTTTTGAAATATTTCATCTATCTCATGCTCAAACATAGGTAAGTTTTATGTGTAGATCTAACCTATCTGTAGTAAACTACTTGTTATAGAGCCCTGGTGAGATCTATCTGTTTATGTTGATGTTGTAATAGGTGTGTAATAGGTTTAATTATAAGCATCAAAGGTATACCTACCTAGGTTTTGCAGAGACTGAAGAGTAGAAGTATTTAGATCCTTGTCATGTTGTCCAAGCCTTGAGGTTCTTCATAGATTGAATTGGCCACTTCATAGATCAATTGCAGGTGTGCTTAGGGTTCATCAGTTTTGATGACCAACACAGTTAAACATTGATTCACCCCCCCTCTCAGTTTCTTTATGGTTAGCCAAGTATCTAACAATTAGTATCAGATCCTGGTCCTCTATTTGCAAAATTCTAACAGCTTGAGGAAGATTCTGAAACTGGTACCTATGGAAAGTTTGAGACAACATTAGGAAGAGGCTCTTGAAGATTTTAATGCAAAATAAATCAGATCTGCTCTAGAATTCATTAAAGCATTTCAAAAAAACTTGGTCATAGCAAAGAATAAGAGAAAATAATTATATGTGCAACTGCAAAAATAAGATGATGAAGAAAAAGAAACTCTTAGAGATATTGCAAAGAAACTGAGACAAGAGAATAGTAACATGAAGAATTAGATGCTAGATTTAACCATGAGACTATGTAAGGATTTGAACATGGAGAAAGTTCTGGAACTGCAAACAATCATGATCACAACAAACTGGAAAGGCGACCTAATGCTTATAAATTCAATGGAAAATGTTTTAATTGCAACAAATTTGGTCATAGAGAAAATTAGTGCAGATTTAGGAATAATCAGAATACAAATTCATCCACCAATCAATGTTCCAAATGCAATAAATATGGTCATAAATTAGACAATTGTAGAATGAATGTAAAATAATATGCTTGTGGTGGATTTGGACATCTATCTAATCAATGTAGAACTCAAACCAGGCAAGGTTATGGAAAAGCTATTCAAAGAAACAATGTAACTTGTTATGCATGTAACAAGATTGGGTATATTGCAAGATTTTGCAGAAGCAAGAATGTACCAACAAACAACAGAGGATCTAATGACAAAAACAAGGAAAAGGTAAATTAAATCAAGTAAGAATTCACTAAACAATGGGTCAAGAAGAGAGATCAGAGAAATGATGAATCTGGCTCTGCACCAGCAGAACTGAGCAACCCTACATTGGCAGGAGATTCTTCATCTAACTAACGAATAATCCTTAGAGGTAAGGGAACTAATTGAAGATCATGCATTTTACCCTTAAATGGTGGTAAGAAGTCATAATTTTTCTTTACTAGAAGATATGTTGAGTATTCACTTAACCAACAAACCATTTTTTGCTTTTGGTTATAAAGCAATATAATCTCTCATTTCAACTTACCGAGTATTCGAAGAGTACAGAAGTTGAGCACGGACATTCAAAAAGTGAAGCAACAAGCTTTTTCAGGGCATCCAAGGTTTTCAATTAAAAGGTATTTATCTTACAAAATGGCTTCCTCATCTTCGGTTCCTGAATTCATTGCAAAACCTACTATTGTGGAAAATATTAAGCATCCTAGACCAATCTTTAAGATAATCCCTAAGATAGCTAAGTTTGATGACTCCTGTAGTCACATAAATTTGTCCACTTAATTAAATAAATACTTAGTATTTATTTGATTATTTAACCATCAATTAATGAATTAATTAAATTAATATTTAATTAATTCATCTTAACCCTATTCTCCTATTAATTAAATAAATTATTCAATTTATTTGATTTAATTCACTTAACCAAATTCAGACCATTAATTAAATAAATAAATCATATTTATTTAATTAAATCTTCTCTCACATTTAAATAAATTAATATTTATTTAAAACCCCCAAAATCCCACCTCTCACATTTAAATAAATAAATCATTTATTTAAATCACCTTTATCCTCCACCCACTTGCATTTTCCTACAAATGCAAGTTGCACAATTATTTTAAATAAATAATTTATTTAAATCACCTTTATCCTCCACCCACTTGTATTTTCCTACAAAAGCAAGTTGCACAACTATTTTAAATAAATTATTTATTTAAAATCCTATTTATCCTCACCCACTTGAAACCTTTAATGGTTTCCCTTAAAGTAGTCAAACTTGATGGCTTTAAAGTCTTCAAACTTGATGGCTTCCTTCTATAGTCTTCTTAAGACTTTAATGGTTTTCCTTAAAGTCTTCAAGCCTTTAATGGTTTCCCTCAAAGTCTTCAAGCATTTAAATGCTTTATCTTCATTTTCTCATTTAAATAAATTAATATTTATTTGAATATTTATCCAAATGCAAATTACACCATTTAATTGAAATAAATGATTTTATTTTAATTGAAAATACCAAAATTTCTCCCACTTGCATTTTCCTACAAAATCCACTTGTATGCCTAAACCCCTTCTAGATTCTTCTAAACCCTTCCTAATTAGCCTAATCCATCCCCTAAATATTGTCACATTCCTAAGCAAATTGGAGTCACTTCTCAAAGACTCCAAAGTCTTTGAAAAGCAATTAATGCTTTGTGTGTTCAACAAATTAACCCTCAAAGTCTTGGATAACCTTTGAAAGCTTCCAACCTTCAACCACTAAATGGCTCAAAGTCTTGGATAACCTTTGAAAGCTTCCAACCTTCAACCACTTAATCCCCAAAGTCTCCAATAACCATTAATGGTTAATTCAACCCTCCCACATGGTTAAAACATTTGTTTTGACTCAACCTCTACCCAACCCAAAGGTCTCATCAGGCCATTAATGCTTTGACCATGATTATCTCTTAAACATTTGCACAAAGGTTTATCCTTGGATTAACTCTTAATCCAATGGGTAATCTTAATTTAGACTTGACCCTTACCTTCTAGATAACCATGAGGTCTTCTCAGGCCTTTAATGCCTCCAACCTCTTCTCTCAACCCAATCCTATGTTGAAACTTGTCACCATTTTATTGGTGCCAATTGTGCACATGGATCCCCAACTTTCAATCCTAACCCTTGTTAATATTGCTCAATCTTAACCCTTCATTTCCCTATTTCTTCTATAAATAGAACCCTTCTCCTCAAGCAAAAGGAGAAGCATTTTAGAGTATTGTTGTTATACTGGCATTAGCATAGAGCTTTTTCATAGCATCACTATCTACTCTAGCATAGTATTTAGCTTTTCATTTCATATTTGAAGCTTAGTATTAAATCTCAATCCTCCATAAGCATCCATAGTGCAAAAAGCTGCTGAGAGCTACACTCATTTGGGACTTGGAGAGGAGAGGAACAAGGGAGGAGCAACTATGAGCATCTTGATTAGCTATTTCATTTTATGTTTATATGCTTTCTATTTCATGCTTAATATCTCTCTTGATATGCCTGTTTAGGATAATTTTTTGTTGCTAACACTAACGTTTGTTTCTTGTGCTCTTGTGTGTGTTGCCATCAAACAGATTTTCTAATCCTTTTTGCAGAGCATCATTTGGTGAACCCGACGTGAATCCAAACACCAAAAAGATCAATTTTTTTTTTTTTTTTTTTTAACCAATAACATGTTTGAATGTTGAAAATGTCACACAGGTTGCGATTTTGACACTGTTTTGGTGCGTTTGGCATTATTTTGGCGCTATTCCCCCTGTTTCAGTGCTTTTCCCTTCTCTGTCTTTCCCTTTCTTTTAATACGTTTGTGTTAAATAGTGCCTCTGTTCAAACGCAGACTAGCGCTATTGTAACAAAACGTTGTACAAATCACTTTGTAACCAAAAAAAATAAAAAACCAAAAAAAAAATAAAATTTAGGCTTGTAGAAGCCCACCAAATAGGCGGATTTTACTAACTATTTTTCTCTTTTGTGCAGATTTAAATTAGATTAAAGAGTAGATTTATATTTTTTACTAACTTGTTTTTTAAGTTGGTTTTAAAAATGAATTCACTTTTTATTTTGGTTTAAAATTAACTTCACATTTCAAATTTGGGTTTTTGAAAAAGAATCTCACATTTGTTTGGGGCTCTTAAAAAGAATTTCATTGTTCAAAAGTAAAAAGAACTACAAACTTATACAAAAACAACTTTATTTTTTTTGCAAGTTAGGAAACAAACTTCGTTTTGGTGCTTAAAATCAACAAGGCAAATTTTATTTCTTGCATCAAGATAAAACTCACAATCCACACTTCCATTTTTGGTGCAAATAAAATTCACAATCAACTTGTCTCATTTTCAAAGCAATTTTACTTCATGCAAACGTGTTTTTCATTAAGTTGACCAGGATTTTCAAATTCTAGTTTACTCAAACAATTGCCTTTGAAAATTAAAAAGAACACCATGATTGTTGGAGCAACATCTCCAAATAGTTAGATCACATTGCAATGACAGATTAAAAAGAACAAGTGTTTTTCGTGCTTGGCACACTTGTGCAAAGAGTTGGTCGAGTGGTCCTACTTCTAACACACACTATCCTCTCCCTTGGCTTTCGTGGTCCTAGGTGCAAGAGAAAAGTGTTAGTAACACTCAAAAATTTTATCTTTTTAAGAGAGGCCTGCCAAGAGACACATCACTCTTGGGAACGACCTTGAGCGGTAAAACCTTCGAGCCGCTATAGAAATCAGGTGTGAGCGAAAGCTGTAGCCTTGGGTATAGCTGTTCCTACAGTGTAACTGGCCGAAAGGACAAATGGGCCCCACCACCAGTTACAAGGCTCTTAAGTGAGTCACTGCAGAATGAACTTATGTCCAAAAACATTGAACATGACTAAACACCTTTAAGTAGTAGCCCACCCGTTCTATTGATTGAGGATATTTGAGGTATAATTTAGTGCAAGAGCATAGATGGTTTTGCTCCCAAGATACTCACCATACATATTTCCTTGAGTAGAAACATAGCTTTTTGAAAGGTCACTTGTGGCTTGATAAAAGTGGTGACTCCCCCATCATAGGGATCATCTATTTGTTATGCTCGTGCAAGACTTAGTATATCACATCCTTACCTGCCACGGCGGGATTCATAAGGTATGTAGTACCAAAGTCGAAGAAATATCAAGATGTGGGCTAAATTTATCACAACTGGCCATTTGACCTTAGGGATAAAAAGTGTTTGAAGTGTGTTCGTTTTACAGACCTAGTGCGAATTGAGCCGACTTCAGGCTTTGGAAATACACCTTAAAATAAATCTAAAGGAAGGGTCAAAAACAAGTCCAAGGATTGGGTTGATCTAGACCCATACTCATTTGTGCCTTTGAGGCTACAATCTTGTGTTTGTGTGCTTGCTTTGTTTTCTTGTCAAAGAAAAATCAGAAAATCAATCCCAAAAACAAAGTATTCATCCAACATCTGTCAACACAACCAAAAATACCAAAAACAAAGTGCAAACAAACAAAGAGTCAAAAATTTATGACCATTCTTCACATCTTGCGAAAGAAGAAGTGTCATCAGAATATTACCTTGAAAAGAAGACCATTAAGCTCAAAGGCTTTGATCAAAAGGAGGAAATTCTTCTATCTCAATAGACAAATCTTTGTCTCACATAGAGTCTTTCTACATCGCATGCGTCTCTATCTTCAAGGTAAAACAAACGAGTTTGATTCCGAATCATTGAACCGCAGAGCTTTTATGCAATATAGAGCTCTGAGTTATCACAAAAATCAAGGAGGAAAGATTAATCCCAACTTCTTCCCAAACATCTGTATCACCTACAACACAACTCGAGAAGTGCCACCAACGCCTGAAAGGGAAGAAGTAGAGTTTGTTCCATTTGTAACACAAAGTTTTTATTGAAGTTGAAAACAAAACATCCATCATCTCATTCATACATCATTATTCCATCATCAATTCATCCCAAAACTCTCAAAACATTAAGAGGTTCTTGTCCCATGATTCCTTTTTAGATATTGCTTGAAATCAAACACATCACATCACTTTTAGATTGTTTCTACATCTAGGATAAGCTCATCCTAAGAGACACATCTACGCAGGTTAAAACTAGTTCATGAGTGAATCCTCTCATTACTAGGTAGTCAAAATCTGTAACACATCTCAGATTTCTCTACACCTTATCACATCCAAAATCATCAAAACAAACAAGCAATTCAAAGAAAGAATTCTGGTTACATTTACCTTTAGAGTGCTAGAGATCTACAATCCACTAATCATCCATCTTTCATCGAACAACTCATCATCATCTTCAATCAACTTCAACACAAACTTGCAAACAAAATGGCTCAAACCCGATCGCGATCAAGGCAACGAGAAATAGAAATTGAGGAAGAAGAGGACAACCTCAATGAATTTCAAGAAGCACTTGGAGGAAATGTAAATGATGAAAACCCAAGTAGTCCCACTCCTTCAACAATCGAAAGGGTTCAGCATAACCCTCACTTTAACAGATTATTTGATGAAATTCTCAGGAGCAATGCGGATGCTCACTTCTTAAGACTTGCTCAAGAAGGAGCCAAACTCCCCTCAGACTTTGATCTTGCCCAATTAAGACAAGCATCAGAAAGACAAAGTCGCCATGAGGAGGAAAGACGTAGAGATCCCATCAGATATAACATCCCTCGAGGTAACCCACCACCTCCTCCTCCAAATGAAATGGAGATGTTGCGGCAACAAGTCGCGAATCTCGCCCAACAACTTCATAGTGGTGTTAAGACCAATCAATTTTCACTTAACGACATCTGTCCCTATCCGTTTGATAGGAATCTTTATATGCCACCCTTTCCACGCGGGTTTGAAACACCCAAATTTGAAAAATATAGAGGAAAGGGGGATCCCCGTGATCATGTCCGAGAATTTCATTCTGCTTGTCTTGAAGTAGCTTATGAGGACACATACCTAATGCGCCTTTTTCCCCAAAGCTTGGGAGGAACAACCACATCATGGTTTTCCCGACTTCCAGGTGGCATTAGAACATTTGAGGAACTCATCCAGAAGTTCCTATCTCATTACTCTTATAATATTGAACGCGACATCACCATGGCTGATCTATGCAACACCAAACAAAAACCAGGTGAATTATTCGCAGTATTCCTGCAACGATGGCGCCAAATGTCTAGCAGACGTTCTCTTCAGTTACCTGAACGAGAACTAGTGGAAATTTTCATTTCCAACTTAAACGAAGAAATGGAATTTCACCTGGATGTCAAAGACACAGACTCCTTTAACAATATGATCACCAAGGGTATAAAATGTGAAAGGGCACTCATCAAGAAAGGACTCATCAAAATCTTTAATGAACCAAAAGATGGTCCTCGCCCGCGCTTCAATAGTGATAAACCGAACTTCTGGAACAAGAATAAGAATATCGTCAACGATGGAGTTGTGGATGCTCGAACTATCCAAAATGCACAACCTGTGGTTCGATTTGTAGGACAAAATCCTCCACCTCAAAATAACACAAATGTTCTTCCTAATCAAGGTCGCATCACATCTCATGATGAACCAAGACCCCGTCCCCAAAAACAAAAACGCACATACACTCCCTTAGGGGAACCCATTGAAACGGTGATGCGACAACTCATTTCTCAGAATTTGATCACTCTACCTAAGTTATCAAATTATGAGCCTTAGGTCAAACCTGCATGGTGGAGAGATACTGAACACTGTGAGTTCCATCAAGGAAGAGGACACAAGACAAGTAATTGTCACCGATTGAAAGATCTCATTCAAGATCTTATTGATCGAGGAGAAATTGAGATTGAAGGACATGATCCAAAACCAACCAATAATGATCATCAGATGTTCAAAAATCCACTTCCATCACAAGATCAAAGGGGTCCTTCCACGTCCAGACGAGGTCCTGATACCACTGATTATACGCAAGCTGCGTATAATTACACTGTCAATCACCTGTATGATGCTAGTGAACAAATTGCAACTATTACCTTCAAAAATCCCACCTCAAATTGCAATGTTGTTACACGTCGTGGCAAGGTCACCATCAAGGCAGCTCCACAAGGCACCACCTCCATCCCAAAGCAGTACAATCTTGTGGAACAATTAGACAAAACGCCTGCGCTTATATCCATTTTGGAGCTTTTGCGTCTGTCACCCTCTCATAAAACAATCTTGGATCACGCACTCCAAGAGGCGTCAGTCCCTGCAAACCTAAACACGGACCAATTTCAAGCCATGGTTGGAACTCTAAAGTCATCACCTTGTCTCACTTTTTCTGAAAGTGACAACTCTTCCTTCCAGCAACCTCATAACGCCTCACTCCACATTGAAGGCTTTGTCAACCAACACAGGATCAAGCGAGTCTTGATTGATAATGGAGCAGGCCTAAATATCTGTACACTACAGTTGGTCACAGCATTGGGATATGCAATAGAATCAGTGGATCCTCGCAAGAAGATCACCATCAAGGCCTATGATGATGCAGAGCGTTCATCCAAAGGAGCTGTAGTACTACCAATCCGGGTTGGCCCTGTGGTAAAACACATCATTTGCCAGGTTCTGGACCTTCCTCTGCCATATAATCTATTATTAGGGAGACCTTGGATACATGCCATGCAAGCCGTTCCATCTACCTACCATCAATGTATCAAGTTCCCACATAATGGTGCAGAGATCACAATCCTGGGTGATGCAAATCCCTTTGCATTTTGCCATAATATCAGCCATCAACCAGAGATTACTGTTCCTAATAATAGGGAAGCCATTTCCTCCACATCATATGTAAATCCCGCCTCTCTTGCCAGTTCAAACACCCCTATACCCAAGCAAGAAAAGCTTAAGATGAAAATCGCAGAGGAAGGTCCTGGAGAATACAACTTGAGTCAACTCTTTTGTGTGGGACAAATGCCCACTTCTCCTAGAACTCATGGTAAACCACAGCAGTTACTCCAGCAACCACTAATCACGCCTGCATGTGCCCTGACACCTTTTGTTCTTGGAAAGAGTCAAGAGGAAGAAACACAAGATGAGGACCTAGCGGAATGGATCTATAAAGATCCCATCACCACTGATAAACCGCGAGTTACACTTCCTACAGAACAATATGGCAAAGGCCTCCTCATTATGCAAAGAATGGGATATGATGGTCAGAGTGCTTTGGGATATTGCAAACAAGGACAATATGAACCTCTGCTACCAGAATTCAAGCCCAAAGGTAATACAGGCCTAGGCTTTGAAAAAGAGATCCTTCCTAAACTCAAATTCAAAGGAAAACCCAGCAAACCATTTTGCCCACCTACTGCAAAGAGGACACCTTTTATAATCAAAGCACCATCAAGCACTATCCCCACTGCCCCATCGAGGCTCACAATCCCACCACAACCATCTACAATACCAATCATCCCACCAAACGAACCAGTAATCCCATCAGCAACACCATTCATAGCAGCAACTATATTAGAACCCGCAGCAGCATCTATGGCACCAACCATTCCAACAGAAGCCACTAAGTCAACACTGCCGATACTTCCAGTGACAAATCCTTTAAATCCCATCACGGTTCATGCAGCACCGATCACTACAAAGATACATAAACCAATCACACCTGCCGTATTTAACTCCAAAGACATCCCAGTATGGTATAGCAATCGGATGCTGGAGAGTGATTCAGAGACCGACTCACATGAGTGGGAATTTGATTCTGTACAACTTAACACTTCAGATGAGGAAGACACATCACCACCTCCACCACGCAAAGACATCCCTGTTTACGGAGAAGCACAGATAAAGACCACTTGGGTACCTGAGCTGGAAACATCTTCCATAGACCCTACGTCTCATCCTACGCCTGATTCTGACAGGGAAAGTACCATCAACGACCTTCACCATAACGTCTTAACCCTCACTGATACATCTCCCGCACTTAACTTAATCGATGAAGTAATGCCCATTGTCCACCCTGAACTCATCGAATGGAACCAACCAAATCCCCCATGTCTTGATCTCTTCCAAAACGATGAGGCTATCATTGACTTTTTGGAATTACGAGATAATCTACCAAGCGGGGATCACAAAGCTGGATTCGCCATTGAACTTAATAGCGCAGCATACTTCGGGGCGGATGCCAAACCTTTCAGCTGCAAAAACATAACAATAAAACATGGATCTTCCAGTGAAAACCACACTGTGGCGCTGTTTGATTCGACAAAAGTAAAAAGAAAGAGCGTATCCAACGGTGAAAACCTCTCTGAGGCGCCTAAGGATGAAGGGTTTGACATTCTCCCTGCTAGTACACAACAGGAATGATCCATGATTCTTATCGAGGAAACCAATGAATACAATGTGGGGACTCCTGAAAATCCTCGTATCATACATCTGGCATCTCTTCTCACTCCAGAGGAACAACCTAAGTTTATCGAGTTCTTCCAGCAGCGTCAGATCAACTTCGCATGGTCATATGCAGACATGCCTGGGCTTGATCCTGATTTAGTCATGCATCATCTCATAGTAGCAAAAGGAGCCAAACCTGTCAAGCAGAAGCTTCGTAAGATGCATCCTCAGATTGCCGTGCTAGTCAAAACAGAACTCAAGAAACTCCTGGATGTTGGTTTCATTAGACCAATTGATTATGCAGAATGGATCTCCAACATTGTACCAGTTGGCAAACCAAAAGGGGGCATCCGCATTTGTACTGACTTCAGAGATCTAAATAAGGCATGTCCTAAGGATGATTTCCCTCTACCAAATATCGACATCATAGTGGATTTGACAGCAGGACATGCCATGCTTTCACTCATGGATGGCTTTTCAGGATACAATCAAATAAAGATCGCACCAGAGGACCAACATAAGATAGCCTTCACATGTCCATGGGGCACATACTGCTGGAATGTAATGCCTTTTGGTCTAAAGAATGCAGGAGCGACCTATCAAAGAGCAATGACCACCATCTTCCATGACATGATGCATACTATAATGGAAGATTATGTGGATGATTTACTAGCAAAATCACTTACTAGAGAAGGACATCTTCACATCTTAGATAAAATCTTTGATAGACTGGAACAGTACCATGTTCGACTCAACCCAAAGAAATGTGTCTTCGGAGTGACCTCCGGGAAGCTTCTAGGATACATTGTCTCAAGCAAAGGTATTGAGGTCGATCCAGCAAAGGTTAAGGCAATAATGGACATGCCACCTCCAAAGAATATCAGTCAGCTAAGAACACTACAAGGACGGCTTCAATCTATCCGCAGATTCATTGCACAATTGGCTGATAAGTGTCACCCATTCACACACCTACTACACAAGAACATCCGCTTCCAATGGGATGACAGATGCCAGCAAGCATTTCAGGCGCTTAAAGACTATCTCATGAATCCACCATTGCTGATGCCACCAGATCCAAGTAGACCATTATTGCTCTATATCTCAGCAACAAGTACAACATTGGGTGTACTACTAGCACAACATAATGCAGAAGGAAAAGAGTGTGCTATTTACTACATCTCTCGCACACTTGTGGGCTATGAACTCAATTACACACCTATTGAGCGAGCTTGCCTAGCAGTAATCTTGGCAGCCACTAAACTGAGGCACTATCTGTTAACACACAAGGTGCAACTCATTGCAAAGATTGATCCACTCAAGTATTTACTTAACAAAGCAGCATTGACAGGTCGCTTAGCTAAATGGGTAATGATTCTAAGTGAATTCGACATTGAGTATGTGGACCGTAAGGCTATCAAAGGTCAGGTCATTGCAGATCAATTGGCCGATGCACCACTCATAGGCGATCATCCTCTCATTTCCAATTTTCCAGATGAAGAGATATTCATGATCACAGAAGCACAACCATGGAAACTATATTTTGATGGTTCATACACTAGGCACGGCTCGGGGGCAGGCATTCTGTTTATCACACCTCAAGGTGATAGCATCCCGAAGTCTTACAGGCTCACATTTCCATGCACAAACAACATAGCAAAGTATGAGGCCTTGATCACAGGACTCAGGTTAGCCGTACAATGGAAATTACAAGAACTACAAGTATATGGCGATTCCCAACTAGTCATTCGACAAGCAACAGATGAGTATCAGACCAAGGATGATAAACTCATGCCATATAAGCAAATGGTGGACAATCTAAAGACATCATTTACTACTATCACTTTTGAGCAGATACCAAGAGATCAGAATCGAGCTGCTGACGCTATGGCTACCATCGCATCTCTACTAAATCTTCCACAGAATTCAACACGCTACGAGTTCTTGGTAGAACAACTTTGGATCCCCGCTTATGATATCCCCGAATCTGAAATGATATGTTGCCTTGTTGGTTCTGAATCCCCATGGTACAGTGAGTTCTACACCTATCTCCGTGATCATACCCTTCCTCCCAACCAATCAAATAACCAACGAAAAACCTTCATTCGCCAAACTGCTCGATATACCATTATTGCCGAAACCCTATACCGACGTAGTCTTGATGGTACTCTCCTTCAATGTCTGGAACAGGATGAGATAACAAAGGTTTTGGAAGAGGTACATGAAGGAATTTGCGGGACTCACTCAAGTGGTCCATCACTCGCCAAGAAGATCATGCGAGCTGGATACTATTGGCCATTTATGGAAAAGGATTCCTACTACTTTGTCAGAAAATGCAAGAAATGTCAAGTTCACGGTGACCTGATACATGCACCAGCACAGGAACTGCAACCAATCACAACACCGTGGCCTTTTTGTCAATGGGGTCTTGATCTTGTGGGTAAAATCCATCCATCTTCATCCAATGGCCATAAATTCATTATTATCGCCACCAAATATTTCACCAAGTGGATCGAAGCTGTTCCACTTATCCAAGTCACCGGCAAGCAGATCGCCTCATTCATCCTCAATTACATCATCTGCCGGTATGGTGTGCCCATGTCCATTGTCACAGATAACGGTCTTCCTTTCAAAAATCAGGATGTTCGTGAGCTTTGTGAGAAATTTCATATCCAACACCGCTTTTCCACTCCCTATTACCCACAAGGCAATGGTCAGGCCGAAGCATCCAATAAAAACATATTGAGGATCCTAAAGAAGACAGTCAATGATGTCGGCCGTGATTGGCATGTTCAATTGAATCCAGCGCTATGGGCATATCGAACTAGCATTCGAACCCCTACAGGTGCAACTCCTTATTCATTGGTCTATGGTGCAGAAGCTATCTTGCCTATTGAGGTCGAGATACCATCATTACGGGTTTCCTTGCACAATCTCATCGATGATGAAGCCTACAGAGTATCCCGTCTTCAGGACTTAGAGTTACTTGATGAGAAGCGAGAAGCTGCATACAATCACCTCAAAGCCTATCAGCAGCGCATGAGTAGAAGCTACAATCACCGAGTTAGATCTCGTACATTTGAGGTAGGTGATCTTGTTCTTCGAGAGAATCCTCGCAACCAACCAAATAGAGAACATCAAGGCAAGTTTGAATCAAATTGGCTAGGCCCATATGTTGTCACTGCTGTATTTGGGTCCGGGGCATATCAGTTGGCTACATCAGACGGAGAACCACTCGCAGACCCAATCAATAGCATGCACCTCAAACGGTTTTATACCTAAGGTGTACAGAGCATCAGGCTCCCCTACATATCAGAAAAATACCAAAAACATTCAGAAAATGTCCTGAAGAAAATACAAAAACATTCAAAAAAGTAAAGAAAAATCATGCATCCAAACGGTGAACAACCACTCCGGTGGCACCTTGGGTAAGAACGATGGTGAAAACCTGGCAAACAGGCACCACTCGTAAAGGCTATGGCTCCATTATCTTTCAGACTTGTGGCGATCACATCTACTTCATACATACATCCATCCATCCATCAACCATGGCTTGTTATTCCTCTGCAATTATGATAGTACTCCATACATCTTGCATCCCGCTTTTTCATAGTCATGTCTAAAACTGGGGGCAATGCCTTTAACCTATTGATGGAAGTGGATTCTACATTGTCTTATGATTCATTAAGTTCTTCATTCAAACAATCATCAAAAATCCAAAAACATTCAAAAATATCTCGCAAAAATACCAAAAACATTCAAAACAATTCAAAATCCAAAAACATCGACAAAACCATTGAAAAATCACACAAAAACATGGCAACACCTTGTACATACTCATCCATGCAGATACCAAAACAAACATTGCGACAAACTACTCACACAATGACCATTTACCAAACAACCACACAATCCACATCAACAATCCAAAACTGTCTTTAAAACAAGGATGCATCCTTCCTTACCAAAACAAAGACAAGATGATGTTTTCTTTGACAAGAAAATTCTGTTAGGCTGTCAAATACTTGGTTGATTTGTGAGTAATTCATTTGTTTATCTGTATCGGGATCTTTTCAACATTGTTTTGTATCGTTTGTGCATTATTTCCGATGAAGTTCTGGGACATGTACTAATGGTGTCTACGTGGGAAGTTCACCAAGCTACGTGATCTTATGCAAAATGCAGTCATAGATCATTACGGCTTGCTGACTACAGCGTATACCTCGACCATATGAGCATGAACCATTACCAAGGATCCATATTCTTTATTCTTTATGTATATATTGTTTGTTTGCAGGTACAATTCTCTTTCTTTGGTTCCTCCTACCTCATCCAAACTGGATAAAGGTTTTATCTCTTATTACGGTATGCACTTGTCTCAGGATATGATCAGCCTAAGATCAAGGAGGACGATTCAAGTCATGCATGAACGGTGATAATCCTTGTCTGTTCCGCAAGCAATACTCAGGTCAACTTGATCCATTATATCAAGTTGCTTGTATTAACTTGCTATATAAAAATCCATGTAAGAAATACTCTGGTCATCTTGAATCTTTATGTCAAGTTGCTTGTATTTTCTTACAACATTTTAAAGCTCAATGATGAAAAATAAAGCACCATGGATCATCATTCCATCTCATTTGTATATATTGCATTCCATTGCATTCCATCCATCCATACATTCATAAATAGCTGCATATCATTCATACATAGTAATGACAATGGATACTCTATTTTCCTCTTCCTCCATAGGAATGTAATAGGTCCTCCATTTCTTCTATCTAACATTGAACCCCTCCCCACCCTCCCCATCTCGATAATCACCATCACATACCATACATCGTGTCCCCATCAACCTAATCAAGCCACGTTCATCACCATCCATCTCTAAATAGGAGGGATTGTGTTTCCCATCCTCACTCATCCACAAAATTAAGCCAGTTACTCTATCTACACAGATACATCGACTCTCACACACCTAGACTATCAACAGATACTCTGATCAAGTATCTTCGGGTCTCAACAGGTAATCGATTATGGTAATCCTAGACTACATCAGGCATTTATCACAATGACCTAGTCTCAACGGGGTTGCCATGATTCCCCACAACCATCCATCACACGCACACACTATCAATTGATCAACCAATCAAACACAATCCAACGGACAATTACATCAATTGTCTACGTCTCAACGAGTATTTTGCTTCATATACCTTGACTTCATCGGGCAATTACATCAATTGTCTAAGTCACATCAGGTCACTTTGATTCACTTACTCAGACTTTATCATGTCCAAGCGACCAACTGACATCAACTGTCACACTTTGACTTGACCGGGGCAATTAAACCGATTGCACCAGATTGTCCAAACAATTTTGATCAATTGTATAGCATCAATCCAAACCCCACACTACATCTGCTATGTATCTCTTGCATGACCTCAGGGTATTCGTTGGCTTGTTGTTTCTTCATATTCACTCCATTTTCTCCCATTCTTTCATCATTAGTTCTAATTTCTTCTATTCTACCTCCCCTTCGCTTTTCATTCTTTTTCGAGAGATCGCCCGATTTTTCAAAAAAAATCGGCCCATCCCTCGAGGGGGCATACCACCCATTAAATTTACATTTTATGGGGCATTTCTTCACACCTATTTTTCTTTCTTTGAAACGACGCGTTAAACCGCACCGTCTCAAAGAGGGGCAAATGTAGTCACATAAATTTGTCCACTTAATTAAATAAATACTTAGTATTTATTTGATTATTTAACCATCAATTAATGAATTAATTAAATTAATATTTAATTAATTCATCTTAACCCTATTCTCCTATTAATTAAATAAATTATTCAATTTATTTGATTTAATTCACTTAACCAAATTCAGACCATTAATTAAATAAATAAATCATATTTATTTAATTAAATCTTCTCTCACATTTAAATAAATTAATATTTATTTAAAACCCCCAAAATCCCACCTCTCACATTTAAATAAATAAATCATTTATTTAAATCACCTTTATCCTCCACCCACTTGCATTTTCCTACAAATGCAAGTTGCACAATTATTTTAAATAAATAATTTATTTAAATCACCTTTATCCTCCACCCACTTGTATTTTCCTACAAAAGCAAGTTGCACAACTATTTTAAATAAATTATTTATTTAAAATCCTATTTATCCTCACCCACTTGAAACCTTTAATGGTTTCCCTTAAAGTAGTCAAACTTGATGGCTTTAAAGTCTTCAAACTTGATGGCTTCCTTCTATAGTCTTCTTAAGACTTTAATGGTTTTCCTTAAAGTCTTCAAGCCTTTAATGGTTTCCCTCAAAGTCTTCAAGCATTTAAATGCTTTATCTTCATTTTCTCATTTAAATAAATTAATATTTATTTGAATATTTATCCAAATGCAAATTACACCATTTAATTGAAATAAATGATTTTATTTTAATTGAAAATACCAAAATTTCTCCCACTTGCATTTTCCTACAAAATCCACTTGTATGCCTAAACCCCTTCTAGATTCTTCTAAACCCTTCCTAATTAGCCTAATCCATCCCCTAAATATTGTCACATTCCTAAGCAAATTGGAGTCACTTCTCAAAGACTCCAAAGTCTTTGAAAAGCAATTAATGCTTTGTGTGTTCAACAAATTAACCCTCAAAGTCTTGGATAACCTTTGAAAGCTTCCAACCTTCAACCACTAAATGGCTCAAAGTCTTGGATAACCTTTGAAAGCTTCCAACCTTCAACCACTTAATCCCCAAAGTCTCCAATAACCATTAATGGTTAATTCAACCCTCCCACATGGTTAAAACATTTGTTTTGACTCAACCTCTACCCAACCCAAAGGTCTCATCAGGCCATTAATGCTTTGACCATGATTATCTCTTAAACATTTGCACAAAGGTTTATCCTTGGATTAACTCTTAATCCAATGGGTAATCTTAATTTAGACTTGACCCTTACCTTCTAGATAACCATGAGGTCTTCTCAGGCCTTTAATGCCTCCAACCTCTTCTCTCAACCCAATCCTATGTTGAAACTTGTCACCATTTTATTGGTGCCAATTGTGCACATGGATCCCCAACTTTCAATCCTAACCCTTGTTAATATTGCTCAATCTTAACCCTTCATTTCCCTATTTCTTCTATAAATAGAACCCTTCTCCTCAAGCAAAAGGAGAAGCATTTTAGAGTATTGTTGTTATACTGGCATTAGCATAGAGCTTTTTCATAGCATCACTATCTACTCTAGCATAGTATTTAGCTTTTCATTTCATATTTGAAGCTTAGTATTAAATCTCAATCCTCCATAAGCATCCATAGTGCAAAAAGCTGCTGAGAGCTACACTCATTTGGGACTTGGAGAGGAGAGGAACAAGGGAGGAGCAACTATGAGCATCTTGATTAGCTATTTCATTTTATGTTTATATGCTTTCTATTTCATGCTTAATATCTCTCTTGATATGCCTGTTTAGGATAATTTTTTGTTGCTAACACTAACGTTTGTTTCTTGTGCTCTTGTGTGTGTTGCCATCAAACAGATTTTCTAATCCTTTTTGCAGAGCATCAACTCCATTGGTGAATTTTCAAAAATCCCAAAGGGAGTTGCATTTTTTGAAGACCCTAGGGCATACATTCACTGTAACATTGAAGATTTAGGGTCTGAGGATTTAAATAACATGTTCATGAATGTTATCACTGATAAACAAGGTGTAGTCAAACCGAAACACGGGATTGTGGAAGATTTAGGGTTCGTAGACATCCTTCACATTCCTAAATTTTCAGATGAGATTGTACATTATGTTCTTAGCAGAGTTCACAGTAAATTTTTATGGCTGGACTTAGTTTTCAAAATCACTAAGGAAGTAATTAAGGTTGCTATTGGTTTACCTTCTATCGGCACTAGGCCTGAGAAGAAAAATAAAATTCCAAACAAAGAGGTTATGAACTTAACCGGTGCAACATTAGATAACATATCACTTAGGGTTAGTGATGTAACTGATAACAATGTCAAATATGCAAGTATGGTTATTGAAGACAAATTTTCTCATAGTAATAGACTGCATATTGTTTCTAGTGTATGCATTCATAATGCTTATGAGATGATAATGAACAATTCTCAAATTGATATTTGTGAGTGGTTGAAAGATGAATTGATAGAAAATTTGGATAAGATCAAAGGTGATAAGAAGGGAACTTTCAAGTTTGGGAATTTGATTGTGTGTTTAATGCTATATTTCTCAAAGGAGATTCCTGGTATAGGCCACAAGGACTTTGCCTATGATATTTATGCTGGAAAATAGATAAAGGAGGCAATTACCAGCATGGGCTTAGATGGTGACAAGCACGTAAAAGAGTATTTCAAATATTTTCAAGAAAAAATGAGACAAAGGGAAAGAATCCCTCAAAGCATTGTTGGCAAATATGACAAACATATATGCTTTGTTATTAAGAGAGATGAAGTATGGATGGAGACAGTTAGACCTAGACTATGAAATGGATTCACACATCATGGAATCTTATGTCAAGATACTCCTAGATGCTCCACCAAAACTGACTAAAAAATTATTTGGAAATGCTGATACTTTTGAAAAAGATGTTGAAATTCAGAAGCAGAGGAAGAAAAGAGACAAAATAGTAAAAGATGCTCTGAATTTTGTTGAAGTTATTACAAAGGGATTGTTGAAACTTGATCCAATGAGTGGTGTTGCTACACAAGAAATAAAATCAGAACAACAACCAGTAACACATATTTCTCTCATGGCTACCTCATGTGATTCTGATAATGATAAGGCTACAGAATTCAAAAGGGTGGATAGAAAGAAAAGAAAACCCTCACTAGCACCTGCTTCATCACCAAAGAAATCAAGGACTCTAAGAAAGAAACAACACGATGTGAGAGAGTCAAGTGATCCCAAGAAGAAAGTTACATAGAAGAACCTAGATCAAAAGGAACCTGATAAACATTCACCAGAAGAGCTTATCAATGAAATAACTCAAGATGGAAATATTGGAAATGTTAGTAAGTTCTATCATTCTTTCAAAAATTCTAATAAGGATACCATTGAGGAAAGTATAATTTTGTATCTAGATATATATAAGAAGGTTCTTATTGAAGTTGTAGATGTTCTCCCAAATGATTTATATCTGAGACTTGAAGCCAAGAGAATGTCAACTATGGAACTAGATAAGAAATTGAAGGTTGAGGCACTGCTAGTAGTTCATCCTGTTAAGTCTAAACAATAAATAGATGATTTGATATCTAAAGGTAATAGGACTATTTTTGCAAATGGTCATTGAAAAGTTAACCTCATGGCCGGCAGAATAAAAGAGATAGTAGATGAAACAACGGAAAAGTGGGACATATTATTTATTGAGAAAGAGAAAAGGGAAGAAAAATATAGACAAAAAGTTGGCAAATCCTTTACTAAGGTATATCAAAAAGCAGCTAAAGGTAAGAGTAAGGTTGGCAGTGTTCCTGATTTCACCATAAAAGATAACTTACCTCCACTGGCACAGGAAACCCCACTCATAGTAGCAAAGGCACTGACAGAAATGCAAAATCATTTGAAGAGAAGTTAGAGAAAGTGAAAGAAGATGATGTTGATCTCGAGTCAAACATTCTATTCACAATGAATATTGACTTTAAGGACATCAATATTGTAATGGATAAGGAAATTGCTGGGGAGAAGAAATCTAAATCTATAAATCTTGAAAATGTTGACTCACTGGTCAAGACTATTGACACTCTGCCGAATATTGAGATGCCAACAAAAAAAGAATAGATAGAAACTAAACCGATAGAGAATAAGAGTGACAATAAGGAAGAGAAAGTGAATAAGGAAGTGGTTAAGGCGGCTGAATAGGTATGTGGAGAAGAGAGGAAAATTATTGCAGAACCTAGCACTTCTCCCAATACTTCTACTGTAGATTTTAGACTGACGATGGTCAGTGAAGTACTTTTGGATTCTATTAAGAAGATAACTGAATACAATGCCTTAGCATTTAAGGCTATTGATGAATCTCTACCGATTTTGCAAATGATTGCACCGACATGCAAGGTAGATCACATTGTTGGTTCAATAGGTAAATTGGACACATTGTCCAAATTCATTTCTTCTAACATTCAAATAGTAGATAAAATAAATGAGGAAACTATTCAAGAAAGAGTTAATAAGAAAAAGGAATATTTCTTTGAAAAAATAATAAAGGATTGTACAGAACAGATTGATTCATTGCTACCAACATTGAATTCCACCATTTTAGAATACAAGGACTTGTACCGAGAAGCCTGCAAACCTCATCATTTAACAAAAGACATTGATGAACAAATAAAGAAAAATCAGAAAGAGATTAATGACATTATAGATAACATGATTGGTTCTTCAAAACTAACATCAGTTTTGGATCAAGAGATGGCTATTCATGAAGAGAAGATTGAAAATTTGGAAAGAGAGAAAGAAAGGTTCAGGATGAAAACTCAGGAGTTGAAGAATAAACTTGGTCCAAGATTGGATAATCTATTAACACACCGGAATGCATTATCCAAGGCAAGTATTCAAGGAGAAAGATCACTGGAGCAACAAATGCATTATCTCACCAGGATGATCAAGCAGACTGAGACAATAATTTTCTATAGTACAAAGTTTTTGCAGAGTCTTAACTTGGTTTTGGTAGATATTTTTCAGATTGTACATAACCGACTATATGTATCTAAGTAATTTTTTTAATTTTTGAGACTTTTGACATCCTTTGTCATTGATGTCAAAGTGGGAGTGGTAAAATGAGAGAAATGTATAGAGTAAGGCATGGTGACATGTGAATAGAAGGAGATCATTTGCTCAGGGGGAGCACTTTCAGTTTTGGATTTCAGTTTTTCATTTTTCTCATGAGTGTTGCCATCAATGCCAAAGAGGGGCATTGTTGGAATTATACACTCAGATGAGAATGGTAGATGTTGTCATTGATGCCAACAAGCTTCATAGTGGAAACAAAGTTCAAAGCTTCAACATGGTTCATAGTTTCAACCAAAAATAGACTTCACCTACCGGCACCGACATCCAATTTACACCAGCAAAAGAATAAACCGATAGTCTAAGCTGATTTGGCAATAATATTGTTTGTAATCTAAATTATATTTTTATGGCCGACATGATGTATTGTAAAGACTCATATATGTATGAGGTCTTGTAGGTCATTTGAAATGTAAGTAATATAGGTAGGTATGTGTGTGTGTAAGGGGTATATGTGATAAGATAGGGATATGATACTGGATAATTGTTTATGCACTTTGATGTATTTATTTTGAGAGTGAATAAGAACCAGACTAGAGCGAAGACTATTTTGTGAAAGAAGAATCATTTATCAACATGGTTTTTGGTAGAGGTATCAGACAAAGGTTAAACCAGTACTTAATCCAACATTGCAGATGCTATTTTGGAGCAGTACATTGTTATTGGATTTAACCATCAAATTGTGTAGTCAATGGGACTCCATTTTGTTGTTGAGCAGTGAAATCTAGGTAGTTGGCCTTCTTGCATGTGCAGGCCCTTATTGTACC
Organism: Cryptomeria japonica; assembly: GCF_030272615.1. NCBI lineage: Eukaryota > Viridiplantae > Streptophyta > Pinopsida > Cupressales > Cupressaceae > Cryptomeria > Cryptomeria japonica. The sequence goes on from NC_081405.1 coordinate 618,727,420, forward strand.
AAGTAATATTTATTCATATTGGCTAGTGAGTAAATATTGTGGGTCACAAATCCCACCAAGTTTTTTCCCCTACCGAGTTTCCTCGTCAAAAATATCTGTGTTATGGTGTGCATTAATGCTAATTTTTTTGTTTCTCTTTACTGCATTATTATTTGCTTAGCAGTATATTAATTTCAGTTATAAAGTTGCAAATAAGTTTAAATCTTTCATCTACTGGCTAGACATTGATTCACCCCCGCTCTTAGTGTCTTTGGGGTTAACCAAGTATCTAATAACAACTAGGAAAATTTTAGTTGGGAAGTGGAGTTATCTTTAAGAGCTACAATGTCTGTTGAATTAGTGGTTAGGTATTGTTAGCTTCAGATTGGAATTACAACCACCATAATAGACCTACAAGTCACACCACTAGGATCTTATGGAATTGTTCTTGGCATGGATTGGCTATATGCCCACAGAGCCAAGATGGATTATCACCAGAAAAATATCGAGTGTGTGGATGATCATGGTACTTCAATAGTAATCTTAGGGATTTAGAGACTTGTATCACTTCATATGATTTCCACTATGTAGCTTAAGCGGAGCATGCGAAAGGGATGTCAATTATTTTCCATCACCATTAGGGATAGAGAAGAAGATGATGAGAAGGAACCATCACTTGATGATCATCCTATCCTTAAGGGATTTGTAGATGTGTTTCCTTTCAAGCTACTTGGCATGCCACCTCGTAGAGAGATTGATTTGCACATAGATCTTGTACCAGGAGCTGAGCAAGTTTTGAGAGAACCATATAGGATGACCACTAATGATCTTAATGAGCTCAAGATGCAGCTAGAGGAACTTTTAGAGAAAGGTCATATTTGTCCTAGCATCTCCCCTTGGGGCACACCAGTCATCTTTGTATAGAAGGATGTATCCCTTCAGTTATGTATGGATTACTGATAGTTGAACAAAGTGACCGTCAAGAACCAATACCCTTTTCCCATGATCGATGACTTATTTGATCAGCTTCAGGGTGCAAAAGTATTTTCTAAGATAGATGTAAAGTCAGGGTACCATTAGTTGAGGATAGTAGAGAGTGATATCCACAAGACTACTTTCCATACTAGGTATGGCCACTAAGAGTTCACTGTGGTTCCATTTGGTCTTACGAATGTTGTAGCTATATTTATGAGTTTCATGAATGGGAGACTCCATACTTTCCTTGACCGATTAGTGATTGTGTTCCTTGATGACATATTGATCTATTATCAGAATGAGAAGGAGCATGAGGAGCACTTGAGATAGGTATTGTAGTCTTTTAGAGATAATTAGTTGTATGGTAGTTTTTCAAAGTGTACATTCTTTAGATCAGAGGTTAGATACCTAGGACATGTCATATCTGATGATGGGATCTCTACTAACCCATAAAATATCAAAGCTATTATGGATTGGCCAGTGCTAACTAGTGTGACAAAATTCAGGAGTTTCATGGGTATAGCAAGATATTGCAGACACTTCATTGAGGGGTTCTCTAGGGTTGCACATCCTATTACATCTCTTCAGTGAAAGGGAAAGAAATTCAAGTGAACAAAAATGTGTGAGAGGGCCTTTCAGGAACTCAAAAAGGCACTTACTAGTGCACCTATTCTTGTTGTGCTAGATCCCTCAGCCGATTTCATGGTATGTGCAGATGCTTCCTTGGATAGTTTAGGAGTAGTCTTTATACAGGATGGTCAAGATATAGCATATGAGTCTAGGAAACTTAAGACTCATGAGATTAAATACCCTACTCATGACCTTGAGCTTCCAGTAGTGGTGCAAACACTTGTGAGGTGGAAACAATTTCTTTTGGGTCATCATTTTGAGCTTTATTTGGATCATCGAAGATTGCAGTACATATTTACTTAGCCTAATCTTAATGCTCATCAAAGAAGATGGATGGAGTTTTTATGTGAGTATGATTTTGATGTTCACTACATCAAGGGCAAAGAAAAAATAGTTGCAGATGTCTTGAGTAGGAGACGTCATGAGATATACTCCTTGTCTATAGAAACAGATTTGAGAGATCGTATATTGTAGCAGTTGCCTTAGGATGAGTGGTATTTAGAGGTATGCCATGTAGTATGATCTCAGGAGACTCTAGAAGGTAAGTATGCAGAATATTAATTAGAGTTTGATGGACTACTACACCATAGAGGGCGCATCTATGTACCTTCTTCTAGAAGGTTGCATGATTTCATTCTGATGGAGGCTCATAGAGCTTCTTATAGAGCACATTCCAGAGTTAAGAAGATGCATGCAGATTTGAGATGATTATATCATTGGCCAGGCATGCGGCAACTCATTGTTGTACTAGTAGCCTGATTCCTTGAGTCCTAGAGAGTCAAGGTAGAGCACCACCATCCAGGTGAGTTACTCTAGTCTCATGCGATACCAAAGTGGAAGTGGTATACTATATCGATCGATTTCGTCATTGGTCTTTCTATGTCATTGCATTGTCATAATGCATTATGGTGATAGTCGACAAGTTGATCAAAGTGGCCCACTTCTCACCTATTCGGACTACCTTCACAGGACCAGTAGTGGCACATGTATTCTTACAGGATATTGTTAGACTTCATAGCATTCCACACAAGATTATTTCAAATAGAGATTCCCTCTTCACTTCTTCCTTTTGGAAGGCATTGCAGGAAGCAATGGGTACCAAAATCAACTTTAGCACAGCCTATCATCTAAAAATGGATGGACAGACAGAGAGGGTGAACCAGGTTTTGGAAGATATGCTCCATATGTACATGATGGATCATCAGACCGAATGAGAAGAGTACCCTCCTTTGGTAGAGTTTGCCTATAATAATGGGCATCACACTTCTTTGGGGATGCCAGCTTATCAGGATTTGTACGATAGACCTTGTAGGACACCTTTGAGTTGGGACCGCATTAAGGATAGAGTAGCTATTGGTCCTCAAATAGTTTGAGATATGGAGCAATAGGTGGATTTGATCAAACAACGCTTCAGAGAGGCACAAGATAGACAAAAGAAGTATGCAGATGCAAAGAGGATAGATTGTAGCTTCATGGTTAGGGACAGAGTCTTCTTGAGAGTGCGACTGCATAAGAGTCTAGTCCATTATGGAAAGGGATCTAAGCTCGCACCTCTCTTTGTGGGACCTTTTGATATCCTTGAGAGGATAGGACCAATTGCATATCATCTAGCTTTGTCATCTAGCCTGCCACGCATCCATGATGTGTTTCATGTGTCAGTACTGAGGAAATATATTTATGATAAGTATCATATTTTAGATTATGATGCCTTGCAAGTGGAGTCGAATAGGTAGTTGGCTTTGGAGCCCATTCACATTTTGGCTCGTTAGACACTGGCTCTTCAAGCCCAAGGGATAGACAAGGTTAAGGTTTAGTGGGATTGTTATGACAAGGTTATGACATCATGGGAGGACATAGCATGGATGAGATCTCAGTACCCCCATCTTTTTTATGAACTCCAGGAGGAAGTTCATGCCTAGAGGGGGAGGGTGTGAGGCTCTACCCCGAGCCATCATAGTATTGCAATTACTTTTCATGTTGGACCTATTATTGATACTTTATTTTGATGCATTATGGATATAGATTCTATATGATCCAATGATTGGATAACATTGAGATGGTGTATGTCATTTATTTCTGATTTGCGGTACTTTATTTATGATGTTATAAATTATGGATGAACGCCTTATGAATGATTGAATTTCATGATGATTATGATGATGCCATTGAGTAAATTATTTCATGTGGATTTTATTGGATAATTGGTAATTTGATTATTATGATTAAAATTGTATGCAAAGTATTTGAATTGTATCATTTTCATATATTAATATTGCATGTTATTATTTGGGATTACTAATATGCAAAGTGAGTTGTGCAAGAAAACTAATCCATGTGACCATGGAAACTATTAAGAGAATCAAGCTAAACCTATGCGTGTTTTTGAAGCCAAGGGTTTTCTATTTGGAGAGAGAACACCTTGTGTGTAATGTGTTTTATTTGTAAATGTGAATTCTTTAATGTGTGATTAAATTGAATTTGTTAAAATTGTTAATTCCAAAAAGAGGCATTGCCATGTATATTTAAGTATTGTGTATTTTTATGGTGTCACTTGACACCTGTGTTGTGAAGTGAGTTGGTAGTGACATGTCCCTTGGAGGGAATTTGTTTAACCAATTCATTTTTCAAAATATCTTAGTGTGGTCCCAAAAGAGTCTTGGATAGAGAGCCATTAGAAATGACAACTCAAGTTTGACCCATAGGTAAACTCTAGGTGAGTTTCTAGAGGGTAAAACTAACTCCTATGGTTTGGTTAGGGGTATTTTTAGAGCTCTATATGTTATACCTATGGGTAAAGGTCAATTTTAACCATGTGACCACTCACGTGTGACTGTCAAGTCACCTCAAAAGTTGAGTTTCCCAAGATGGATGAAATTCAACTTTTGAGTATTTCTCCTAGGTTAGACAACCTTCCAATTGAGTGATAGTTGCTCTTCCCCATTTTATTTTACCTTTTTCAGTTGCCATTTTTAGAAATCCTATAAGAGGTTGGGAAGACTAACCTATGAAATCTCACACCCATTCCAAGAGGTTGGAAACTGTGGAAAGAGTCTACTTAGGGAAGGGATTCAAACTTAAGATTTTGATCACCACTCTCCATTTTTGGAGACTTAGAATTCTTGTTGGAAGTTTTGGTATTTCAGTTGCATTTCTAAGCTTTGGAAAGAAAAGAATAGTGGATTGGGCATCTCTCCTTCAACCTTTCCTCATTCCATTTATAGGATTAAATTTGGTAGTATTTCTTCCTTGTATATTGCATTTTATTGTCATTGTGAAGGAAAGATTGTATGTGCATTTTGCTTGTTGTTTACATAGATTGGAAAGTTCAGTTTTGGAGTTGTTCCTTATTTTCTTTTTATGTGTTATATGGTTTATGTGTTTTGGGTGTTTCAAGGACATACTCACCCTTGGGAGGGTCGAGTAGCCTTGGGGGTGAAGGGATTCTCAACAGTCAAAGAGTGTAGAGACTCTCTTCTTAGAAGAGAGAGATACACAAAGGTTATGGGACCCTTGCTACAATATTTTTATGTTAAAGCAAAGGAGGTCATAAGGGGAGATATGAGATTTTATGCCATGGGGGACAAGTATGTGACTTGTGATGGCCTTACTTTGGTAGCCTTGTAAAGGCATTAGTTTCTCCTTCTTGTAGATCTCCTCTAGGTACTTGGTCTACCTTCACCCCACCAAAACAATAGTCACTTGGTGACATTGTTTATCCTTGGGTTAGGAGTTCAAGTGTTGTTGAGTTTCTTCTTGTTTTGTGTTTGATATGTCTATAGCCCAATTAGCCTTGGTTCTCCTAGCTCGAGGGTGGCTTCATGTAAGCCTAGATTGGTAGGTGAGCCTCCATGGTCACAACCTACAAACTTTATTTGCAGGTTTTATTTGGGAATAAAGGATGGAGTAAAGTCAAGCTTGTGCAAGTTTCATATTTAATGCTTTGGGCATGCAAAGAAAATGTATTTTAACAAGTCCTCATTTTTGTAGAAATGAAGAGGCTTGAGTTTGTAACTTTCTGATTGTTGTGTAAAGGAATCAAAAAATCTATATTTACCTAGATTATATTCATTGCAAAGAAATCAAAGAAGCATTTGTGTTTATTCCTATCTAGGTATTTATTACTTTGAAATAGAGTAGAAATGGGAATCTTGTTTTCTATTTTATTATCTATTGAAAAGAAATGCATGCTAAAATAAAAAATGGTAGATAAACATTTAAGTCAAATCATTTATTTAATCTTATCTTTTTCTGCATTGTGTTATGTTAGTTGTATAGTTATTAATAGAAAAGAAACTTATATTTTTGATTATAGATTAAACAAAAAAAATATACTTCTTAGAGTTAAGTCTTAATCTTATTCCATATTTGCATCTTTCTATTATAATGGATAAATACGAAATTAGATAGATAAATGTGTTGGTATTTTTGTATGGTTCTGTCATTGATGTCAACACCTACTAAAACACTAGTACTCTAGAGATCCAGCAACATTCACCAGGAAGAAAGTAACTATTGCATAGTTACTGGTATATCGTTCACCGGTAGGATATAATGATCATTGGCACTTGGAATGATATGGAAGACACTCGGTAATGTCGAAGACATCATGTGGACACTTTTTTTTGAAGAATTAATCATTGGTATATTCATACTTGCATATTTTCTTTTACTAGCAAATAGGTCCAGGGTTATCTAGGGTTTCACTGACAGGTTTATCTTTTCCATCCCCCCCCCTCTCTGGTTCATATGATTCATCCCCCCCCCCTCTCAGTTTTCTCCAGGACCTAACAATTGGTATCAGAGCCGAGTCCTCCTTTTGCAGAAGTTTAACAACTTGAGGAGATTCAATGTCTACTAACTATTTCAGGAAGGACAATCCTAAACTTGATGGAACCAACTATGGAATATGGAAGATCAAAATGGAGACACATCTGAATTGCATTGGTAAAGACATCTGGGAAGTTATAAAGAATGGTTTTACTACTACTGTAGCTGGTCAGACTGCTCCAACTACCTTAGCTAAAGATGAGGAGAATGATTACAAAGAAAGAGAAGCACTTCTAAGCACATTATCAGATCAACAAATCATGGGATTATCAGATAGGTCTACTACTAAAGCTATTTGGTATCATTTGGAAACACTGAATGAAGGAGATTCTATAGTCAAGATTGCAAAACTTGAAAGCTTTCGAGTCAGGTATGAACATCTGAAAATGGAAGAAGATGAAAGGATTTATGCCTTTATGGAAAGAGTAAATGAAATTGTTTCAAAAATATTAAGAGGATTTCCACTAGCATATAAAATGAAGGTTACTGCTATAAATGAGTTGAGACCAATGCCTAATACATCAGTAATGAGGGATACATTGATTGGAAAACTTTTAGCTTTTGAAATTGAGGAATTTGGCCTCTTTCCTACTATAAAGACAGATTTGGCCATCAAAGCATCAACATCATCTGCTCCATTATTTGACAAATCAGATTGGAAAGCCTTTTAAGAAAGAGAACTTGAAGAAATTGAAGCACTTTTTGCAAGGAAAATGCCAAAAGGTCCAATTGGAAGTAGGTATGAAGGTAAAGCACCCTTGAAATGTTTCCACTACAATAAGATTAGTCATATGGCTTCGAGATACCCTGATAGACATGCTAGACTAAGAGAAGAAGCTAGAAGAACATACAAGCCTAATCCTGAATATCAGAGATACAGATTTAAGAAGAACAAAGACAAATCTTGTTACAATGCTGATGAAGGTGTGACTGATGGTTCTGATGAGGATCTAGCAGACAATGGATGGGTTTGTGTTGCTGTGCAACTGGTAGAACAAGCACTAGCAGCTAAAGTTGAAGTAAAGGATGAATGGATCATTGACTCAGGATGCTCACATCATATGATAGGAGACAAAGGTAAATTCTTGAACTTTCAAGAATACAATGGAGGTTTAGTAAGATTTGGAGATGACAAAGCCTACTCAATCAAAGGTAAGGGTACAATATCTCTTGATGGTAAGCATAACACTGACAATGTCTACTATGTTGAAGGATTAAAACATAATATTTTAAGTGTTGGTCAATTGGTTGAGAAAGGATTTCAGTTACAATTTAAGAATGGAAAATGCAAAATCATGAATAGAACTGATTGGGAAATTGCAACTGATAATCAGACTAGAGGTGATATCTTTGATTTGAATAATAGTGAAAATGCATGCTTGATTACACATATAGATGAAATTTGGTTATGGCATAAGAGACTCTGTCATGTAAACTTTGATTGCATTGTGAAGATCAGTACTTCTAAGGCAGTTAGAGATCTCCCTAAAATTGTGAAACCTCAGAATACAATTTGTAAGGAATGTCAATTTGGAAAACAAGTTAGAGCTAGTTTCAAAAGTATTCCAGAAAAATCCAATAATGCTCTTGATTTGATTCACACTAATTTATGTGGTCTAGCTAGAACTAAAAGCTTACAAGGTGATAGATATTTCATGCTAATTATTGATGATTATTCTAGAATGTGTTGGGTTACTTTTCTTAGAGAAAAATTAGAAGCACTTGGAAAGTTTAAACTGTTCAAAGCAATGGTTGAAAATAAATATGGTAAGAAAATAAAATGTTGAAGATCAGATCAAGGAGGAGAATTCACATCTAAGGACTTTAATACATTCTATGAAGTGAATGGAATCAGAAGGCAGTTATTAGCACCTCAGACACCACAATAGAATGGAGTTGTTGAAAGGAAAAATAGAACTATCTTAGATGCAACAAGACGCATGTTTTCATAAGCAAATCTACCACATGTGTATATGAGAGAAGCCGTCAGCACAACCATCTATACATTCAACAAATTTCACATCAAAGGTGAAACCGGTAAGACCCCTCATGAACTATGGTTGGTAATACTCCTACTCTTAAGTATTTCAGAATTTTTGGAAGTAAATGTTATATTAGAAGAGATGAGTATATTGGCAAATTTGATCCTAGAAAAGATGAAGGAATATTTCATGGTTATTCATCTAAAAGCAAGGCATATAGATGTTTTAACAAGAGATTGGAGAAAATTGTTGATAGTACAAATGTAAAGATTGATGAACAATTCAAAGGAACTTCAAGGTATATAGACTCTGAACTAGCAACAGAAATTGTGACAAATGATCCTACACTAAATCCACTAGTACAGAATGAAGATCTAGTTACCCCGGTACCATCAGAGGATTCCACAATAATTGAAGACCAACATCAAACTAAGACACCCCAGTATGTAAGATTGAATCATTTTGAAGATTAGATAATTGGAAACAAATTTAAAGGAGTTATGACAAGAGGAAGATTGGAAAATGAAGAGGTATGTCTTATTTCTCAAATTGAACCATCATCTGTTAATGACGCATGTGAAGATAAATTTTGGATTAAAGCTATGGAAGAAGAATTAGGACAAATTGAGAAAAATAATACTTGGAGATTAGTTCCCCGGCCTAAAGATAAAAATGTAATTGGAACTAAATGGGTATTTAGAAACAAACTTAATGAAGATGGTAAGGTTGTCAGAAATAAAGCAAGACAAGTGTGTAAGGGATATTCTTAGAAAGAAGGAGTTGATTACAATGAAACCTTTGCACCGGTAGCTAGAATTGAGGCAGTCAGATTATTCTTGGCTTTTGCAGCTCCCAAGAACTACAAAGTTTATCAAATGGACATTAAATGTGCATTCTTGAATGGAGTTCTTGAAGAGGAAGTCTATTTTGAACAACCTGATAGATTTTCTCTGACAGATGACAATGATATGGTTTGCAGGTTAAGAAAAGCTCTGTATGGATTGAAACAAGCCCCAAGAACTTAGTATACAAGGTTGGATAAGTATCTTTTAAAGATTGGTTTCACTAAAGGAAATGCAGACAACAATTTATATTACAAGATAACTAATGATGACATCTTGATTATAGAAGTATTCATTGATGATATAATTTTTGGAGAAGAGGATGGATGATGTAAGGAATTTTCTATTAAAATGCAGCAAGAATTTGAAATGTCTATGATTGGAGAAATAAAATTCTTTTTAGGATTGCAGATTTCACAGACTGATAAAGGTATATTGTTGAGTCAATTCAAGTACCTGAAAGAGTTATTAAAGAAATTTGGAATGGAGAACTCTAAAGCGGTAAGCACACCTATGACTACAAATGACAAATTATCTCAAAGGGATGAATCTATACCTATTAATCTAACTAGATACAAATCTATGATAGGAGGTTTACTATATTTGATACAAACCAGACCTAATATTATGAATGCAGTATGTATTGTTTCTAGATTTCAAAGTAATCCTAGGGAAAATCATGAATCAATAGTAAAAAGGATTTTCCGGTACTTACAAGGCACTGCAAATCTTGGATTATGGTATCCTAGAAATGAAAAGTTTGATCTATATGCATACACAGATGCAAATTGGGCAGGAGATGTGGATGATAAAAAAAGCACCACCGACGGAGCATTCTTTCTTGGAAAGAGATTAGTTTCTTGGTTGAGTAAGAAACAGAGTTGTACATCTTGATCAACAGCAGAATCAGAACATGTTGCAGCAACAACTAACTGTACATAGGTATTATGGCTTAAACTAATGTTGAAAGACATAAAGGTAAAATGCAAGGAACCTCTCACTATATATTGTGATAACACTGCAACAATTGATATATCTAAGAATCCGGTATTACATTCTAAAACAAAACATGTTTTTATGCAACTAAATTTTCTAAGGGAAAAAGTTGAAGTAAAGGAGATAAAACTGGTTTATGTGAATACTAAAGAACATCTTGCAGATATTTTCACAAAAAATTTTCCTAAGGAGACTTTTGAATATCTCAGAGATTAGCTTGGAGTAGTACCACCACCGGTAGAAACTTAGACAGTTGATGACTATCATCAACCGACAGAATTGAAAGACAAATCTTTTACTCCAGTCTTTGATGAGGAAGCTACTTCTCAAGGGGAGTAGTTGGTATATTGAATTGATTGGTATTTTGTATATGAACTTGGTCTTATTATAACTTTGGCATTTGATGTCAAAGGGGGAGAGATATCTATGGAAAAACACATTAACTTTTGGAGAAATTGGTATGAAAATCTCTAGATAAACACATGTTGTTCCCAGGGGGAGAGATTGTTGTTTACAGGAGATTGTTGGTTTTTGGTTTTTGGCATTTTTGTTTTGGCACTTTGATGGTTTTTCCATCTTGTGTTGCCATCAATGCCAAAGGGGGAGATTTTTGGTATTTTGGTATGGTTTTTTCATTGATGTCAACACCTACTAAAACACTAGTACTCTGGAGATCCAGCAACATTCACCGACAAGCAAGTAACTATTGCACAGTTACTGGTATATGGTTTACCAGTAGGATATAATGATCACCGACACTTGGAATGATATGGAATATACCTGGTAATGTCGAAGACATCGTGTGGACACTTTATTTTGAAGAATTAATAATTGAATATTCATACTTGTGTGGGGGGTAAAAAGTGACACTAAACAAACATGCCCTAATCTCACTTTCAATCACACACTTGTGGAATACGAAAGAGCCTAGAGGTATCACACAATTGGCTACTTCTTTTTGTGGAAGAGAGAGCCACGGGATACCTATTAGGATTTCTATTCCTTTGTTGCAAATGATAGATAGAATGATGCAAGTTCAATCCCTAACCCCAAAGTGCAAGTATGAACTAATAACAAGATTGCAGAATTGAACTTAAATAATGGAAAGCTATAAACACAAGAATAAGACAAGAATGAAAATGCCTACCCGGAGTCAAAATCTGAGTGAAAAAGTTCAGGATGGGGGTGCGGGCGCCACTGTCCTGATTCTGCACCTAAAACTGCTCCGAAAACTACTGTTTTGCAACCTGGAAAGATGTCAAAAATGCTGAAAACTGTTGTCTATCAGGAGGACCAGGGCGCCCAGCGCCCCTATCCCATGGACCAGGGCACCTAGTGCCCCTGTCCTGGTAGGACTAGGGCACCCCACGCCCCTGTCCTGATCTTTTTCTCTGAAACTTGGTGTGGAGTGTTGTCTCAGCCTGCTTCTTCCGGATCTGTAACTTGCGGCGTCATCCGAATTCGGAAACCCAACCCCAAGGGAGGGGTACAAGCCAATCTTCAATCAGTGATCCCCTATTGCTCTTCAATGCCTTCAGAGCCCTAAATGGATGAATGAAATTGATGAATGCTTGATGGATGGATGTTGAATGTTGTTGAAGTCTTCAAAGATCTGCTCTTTCGCTGCATAGAAGGCCCTTGAAACCAAAAATTCCCGAATCCTTTCAAATGAAGAAAGAGAGCTCTGATGTATGAAACCCTAGGTCTTAATTTCAATTTTTGGCCTACCTAGAGATTGAATCTCCCACCAATTTCTTGGGGTTAAGATTTATTTTATGATTGGATCGCGCTCCTAAAATTTCGAGAAAAATGTTCGGGACCATGTGTACACCAGGCGCCATGGTCCTGACAACTTTTCACCAAATTTTCAGGGTCATCGGATATGATGATTTTAGAGCGAATCCTAAAGTTACAGCTGATTTCGAGATGTTTTGACCCCCGAAATCGAGCCCCCAAGTTCAAAATAGGACCTAATTAGGGTTTTTGATTAAATGATGTATTGGAAGAATAAAATGAAAGGGGCACACTTTAATGAAAAGGGCCCAAGTTTATGATATGGGAGATGATAAAATATAACCTTAGACCTAATTAATTTGATTAATTAAGTGCTAAAGGGGAAATGCAATGCAAAATGCAAAATGCGCCAAGGCGGGAGCTAAACCAAGTGTGAAATTGTACCACTTTAGCAAGTGCGTACAATTTACGATGCTACATTTAGCCCCCACTTTAGCGGTCATATGAACACTACGTGCATATGCAAGCTAAAGTACAGAAAAGTAAACATTATTTGAAAAAGGATATATCCATAAGTCTGTCGAACGAAGCCCCCAGCGGTATCTACAGTACACAGTTAGGAACTGCACCCTACAAAACACACGTTAGATCACAAAATCAGCTAATGCTTACTAAGGAAGGTGATGAAAATTCGAGGGTAGCTATATGCCCCCCCCTATTTCAGCTTGCTAATTTTAGTGAGTTGAAACAGGGTATCATGTTTACCACTTCGAATTGTTAAAGAATATTGATAACAAATGCTCACAAGAAGATTTGATATGAGATCAAAAACTAATGGAGAATAATTTGGTAAGAAAGAGGACTAAACCTCAATCCCAACACAACAAAGAGTGTGAGGATTTGAGAGTTCTCTAACACAAGATGAAGGATGTAAATGGAAGCAAAATGCAAAGAGAAGAAAAGAAAGGGAAAAAAAGCATGAATACACACATTGGTGATCCATGAGAAGAATAATGAGAGAGAAAACATGGACTTCTTTCCCCTAGATCTTGTCTAGGTGATCCATGGGAAAAAGGACATGGAAAACTAGCCCCTAGAGTCTGTCTAGGTGATCCATGTAAGGGAAAAGAGTGAGAAAGTCTAGCCTTATGCCGCTAGTTCCACTCAACCTCGTGCATGTGTGTGTAAGTGAGGTTAGAAGCACCTCATAGGAGTCTATGCCCGAGTATGCTACAACCTGTATATGTATAGTACAAAAGTGTGACATCTCGCTCTAAGAGTCTGTGCTCTGGTTCCGAGAATAATCACCTTGCATAAAAGAAAAATGGAGGCATCTCGCTCTAAGAGTCTGTGCTCTAGTTTTGAGAATGACCCATTGCTCAAAAAGTGAAATGTTTATAAGCAAAGTAGAACAAGGATACCTACCTTCATCACAAAAGAAGATACCCCAAAAATGCAACAATGTCATAGATCCAAGCAAGAGAGTTTTGCACTCTTTAAGCCAGGATAAGATAGTTGAAAAGGGATATCTTGTAGTATGTGTAAAGGAGATCCTTAGAGGAGAAGAGATCTTTGTACAAAAGACACCTATCCCTGAGAGGAATTGTCTTATACAAACATCTTCTAAAATAAGACAACGAAGAGAATAAGAATGCAATACTTCCTTCTTTTGTGAGGTGAAAGTGATTCTTAATGAAGGATGACGCTCTTTTTAACCCAATTGGGAGAGTGAATTCATTATGGATGTATTTTACCAAGTGCAAAAGAGGTTATAGTCAAGGACTCACACCCCTTGTAAGAGAGAATCCTTGAACAAACAACAACAAATGCATACAAGGAATAACATCAAGTAATAAAGTTCACACCATCCACGAAATAGGAAAAAGTGGATCCTTAGATAAAAATAAGGAAAGATCATTGCCTCCCAAGGATAAGGATAATGAGAAGGACTTACACAATCTTCTAGGGAGAGATTTAGACATAATAAAAATGTACTACATACTCACATGAGTTCATGCAAGCAAGACATTAGTGTATGTAAAATGCTCCTCACAAGAAGTGGGTAAGGTAAGAAAGAGAATACACATCTTCTCCCATATCTAGGAAAAGAGGATTCTAAAGAAAAGATGATCAATATTTCCACACTATTACGCCATAGGAACAAGAGATAACATGGAAAAATTAGGCTATTATGTTGCTTCAAAAATATGATTGCACTTGAAATTGTACCATCATGAATGACAATGAGCCCCCAGTAAATGAGCTACCAATGTCACATAAGGATGAGCAACATAATAGCCATTAATGTTATTTAAAGACATGATGGATTGAATGAGGTATTTGAATATGACATGCTAAATGCTCAACTATAAGTGAGATCAAAAACATGTATAAAATGATAAAAATTGAAGAAGAAAAGTCACAAGAAATCTTAGAAGAAGGATGAGTATAATTTATTAGAGCCTTATCCCTGGAGGAAAGGACTTTATGATGAATAGGAGATAAAGATTCATAAGTGGATTTAGAAATTTGAGGGGAGTCATAAAGAGATTTGTTCATCGCCAAGATTTCCTTATGAGGGGAATGAGAGTTGATAGAAGTAGAAGATGATTTAGTTGAAGTGAGATCCTCATCACTACTAAATATAGCATTCACATTGAGAGATGGTCTTTTAGATGCTTTGGTGGGCTTAGAAAGATTATATCCAAGTCCAAATGAATATTCATGCATGTTATGTTCTAAAGGAACTTTAATTCCTTGTTCATTTGTGCCACAACCATTTCCACTATAGCCACTCTTAGCCAAAATGTGAAAACCACGACCATAATGATTAGCCATTTCAGAGAGAAAAGGTGGTTTTTCATAAGACAAAGAAACAAATTCTTCCGAATTAGAGGTGTGAGGAGAAGAAGTTTGAGAAGCGGCCACAAAATTATTGCTCATAGGTTCAAGTAAGACTAATTGATCTCTAGTTTCTTCCTTCTTTTTAACTTTAAGCTCTCTAGGAGGAACCCTATACTCACCTACAAAGGTGGGATTAAAATCAAGAGATCCCCAATCGTCTTCTGTGAGAACCTTCTCAGGATAAAAAGCCTTTTCATGTGTAGATTCAATTTGAGAAGAACCTTCTTCAGGAACTTCAGACTTATCCAAAGAATTTTGATTATCAGAGGGTGATGATTCATCCATAGGTGTCTTGTTTAACGAGTCATCACTAGAAGAGGAAGGATTAGAAGAACTCCCTTTGGAAGTAGATGTTTGCAAACAAGTTTGAAAATTAGTATCACCTATCAAGGTATATGTCTTATTGTTATAAATAAATTTAACTTTTCTATGCAATGTAGAGGGGACAGCTTGCATACTGTGAATCCAAGGTCTCCCTAATAACAAGTTATATGTTAGATTTCCCGACATAACATGGATAGGAGTAGGCAAAGTAACAGGTCCCACTGTGATGGGTAAGGTGATAATACCTAATGAAGACTTAGCCACATTATCAAAGCCTCGAATGGGACGAGAGTCAGGCTCAATAAGGGATGTATCCACATTCATCTTATGCAATAGATTAATGCTACACACATTAAGGCCAGAGCCATTATCTACCAGTGTTCGTCTTATAGCAATGTCATTTATGATAACCACAATCATCAAGGGATCATTTTGATGTTGAATTTCACTAGTAGGCAACTCATCTTGAGTAAACTCAATTTGAGCTTTAGGATTCATCACAGAGTTAACCAAAGACACTATATTACTAGATATATTAGGTGGAGGAACATTCAAATTTTTCAAGGCATCTTGTAACATTCCATGATGAGCGGAAGAATTTTGGATCAAATCCCAAAGGGATATCTTAGCAGGGGTAGCTTTAAGTTGTTCAATATGATCATAGTCCTTACTAAGCATTTGTGAAATATGAGGAGCTTGAGGAAGAATAGGTTGGGAAGGAGGAAGTGAAGTTGGGATAACTGGAGGAGGACTAGGTTGCCTATTATTTCTTGTGTTATAGGTATGAGCAACCGCATGATAACTCTCTCTAGTCAGTTGCTTAGCATACTCATAAGGGCTCTTAGTAGAATAACCTCCTTGCATAGTAATAATAGGTTTCTTAGGAGTGCAAAAATAATCATTAGCATAACCACCTTGAACCACTAAGATAGGCTTATTTAAAGGTTGAGAATTTTGAGAAGGATAAGCACCTTGGACAGTGAAGAGAGCTTTGTTAGGTGTTTCATTCACATGTATCAAATTTATTGAGGATGGCTTAGAGGAATGAACAAAAGTGTTGGAAGAATTGTTGATAGTCTTCTCTTGCACTAAAATCTTATCAATTTTAGGAGAGAGGCAAGGGGTAGGCATTGATGTTCTAGTAGGAAAAGTAATACTAGGAAAGGTCATATAATCCTCTATCATCAAAGGATCTACATGGGGAATAAACTCTCTAGGAGAAGGATCAACACTACTCTCTAAAGTCTCACTTTTGAGAGTGAGATCTTTGAAAGAGATGTTAACCATCTTTCTTTGAACTAGGGTTTCCTTATGAGTAGAACTAAGTTGAGGAGAGGGAGATGCTTTATTTTTAGAGGGAGAATGATTGAGATTCAAGGAAGGTGAGAAACTATCAAGGGAGTTTTCAATCTTGATTTCATCCCCTTTGGATAGGGGTAGAGAATAATCTACACCTTCTTCTAATGGTTCATCCCAAATAGTGAAGTTGTTGAAAGGAATGTTTGAAGTATTGTTAATTTTGGGAGAGGAGCTAACATTGTTTATTAATTCCTCATCCTTGGGAGGGAGAGCATCAATAGATGTGTTAAACTCATCCTCTTTCCTCAAAATATGTTCAATATGATCTTTAGGGGAGAGCTAATTAAGGAAATTGCTTATTATTTCATCTTCTTTCTCTAAGGGATGCTTATGGGTAAGACAAACTTTAGGAGAAGGGTAAGCATTTATCATTAATTCATCATCTCTAGTGGGAATTTTGTTGGAAAAGGAAATGCCATCACTAGGAAATGTAGGGATAATGTCATCTTCTTGCACAAAAGGATCCTCATGAAGGGAGTGTTTTTTAGGAGGAACATGAACATATTTCTCCAAAGATTCATGCTTAGGAAGGAGATCTTTGAAAGAAGTGTTCATAACCTCTTGTTGCACTAACATGCCCCCATTGGAAGGACCAACTTTAGGAGAAAATAAGTCAATGTCCATCAATACCTTTTCACTTAGAGAGGCATCATGTAGGGAAGGTGAAGTAACATTAAGAAAGGTGTTTATGATATCATTCTCTTCCTCTAGGATAGCTAAATAGGAAGGGCACATTTTAGGAGAATTGTCAAGATCACTCTTAAAGTCTTCATCCTTAGAGCATGGGAGAGTCTCAAAGGGATTGGTAGAAACTCTTTTAGGCACTAAAATGTTGTTATAGATGGGGGGAGGTTCTTTAGGAAAAGGAAAAATTGAAACAAGGGAAGCTAACCCATTATCACATCTATGAAATGAATGCATCATGACAACAATTTTCCTCTTTCAAATGATAACACATGCAAAATAGAAGGAAATGTTTAATTTTAACCAATGCAAGGACTTAGAATGTAGATTTAGAAAATGAAATTTATGATTCAAATGAGTTCCTAAATCAGATTTGAAATTATTGATCCCAATTAAGCTATCCACAAGTTCAACTTTGAATTGAAAAATTAAGGTTTTTAGCAAAAATTTCCTCCAGATTTTTGAATCTTGCAAGAAATTAAAACTTGTAAATACAAATTTGATTTTGAAATAGCATAAACACTAAAATTTGAAAACATAAATCAGAATTAGAGAAGATTGGAGTTCACGTCGAGTTCACCAAAATGTGGGGGGGAAAAAGTGACACTAAGCAAACATGCCCTAATCTCACTTTCAATCACACACTTGTGGAATACGAAAGAGCCTAGAGGTGTCACACAATTGGCTACTTCTTTTTGTGGAAGAGAGAGCCATGGGCTACCTATTAGGATTTCTATTCCTTTGTTGCAAATGATAGATAGAATGATGCAAGTTCAATCCCTAACCCCAAAGTGCAAGTATGAACTAATAACAAGATTGTAGAATTGAACTTAAATAATGGAAAGCTATAAACACAAGAATAAGACAAGAATGAAAATGCATACCCGGAGTCAAAATCTGAGTGAAAATGTTCGGGACGGGGGCACGGGTGCCACTGTCCTGATTCTACACCTGAAACTACTCCAGAAACTGCTGTTTTGCAACCTGGAAAGCTGTCAAAAATGCTGAAAACTGTTGTCTGTCAGGAGGACCAGGGCGCCTAGCGCCCCTGTCCTGGTAGGACCAGGGCACCCCACGCCCTTGTCCTGGTCTTTTTCTCTGAAACTTGGTGTGGAGTGCTGTCTCGGCCTGCTTCTTCCGGATCTGTAACTTGCAGCGTCGTCCAAATTCTGAAACCCAACCCCAAGGGAAGGGTACAAGCCAATCTTCAGTCACTGATCCCCTATTGCTCTTCAATGCCTTCAAAGCCCTAAATGGATGAATGAAATTGATGAATGCTTGATGGATGGATGTTGAATGTTGTTGAAGTCTTCAAAGATCTGCTCTTTCGCTGCATAGAAGGCCCTTGAAACCAAAAATTCCCGGATCCTTTCAAATGGAGAAAGAGAGCTCTTATGTATGAAACCCTAGGTCTTAATTTCAATTTTTGGCCGACCTAGAGATTGAATCTCCCGCCAATTTCTTGGGGTTAAGCTTTATTTTATGATTGGATCGCGCTCCTAAAATTTTGGGAAAAATGTCCGGGACCATGTGCACGCCAGGCGCCATGGTCCCGACAACTTTTCACCAAATTTTCAGGGTCATCGGATATGATGATTTTAGAGCGAATCCCGAAGTTACAACTGATTTCGAGATGTTTTGACCCCCGAAATCAAGCCCCCAAGTTCAAAATAGGACCTAATTAGGGTTTTTGATTAAATGATGTATTGGAAGAATAAAATGAAAGGGGCACACTTTAATGAAAAGTGCCCAAGTTGATGATATGGGAGATGATAAAATAGAACCTTAGACCTAATTAATTTGATTAATTAAGTGCTAAAGGGGAAATGCAATGCAAAATGCAAAATGCGCCAAGGCGGGAGCTAAACCAAGTGTGAAATTGTACCACTTTAGCAAGTGCGTACAATTTACGACACTACAACTTGCATATTTGCTTTTATCGACAAATAGGTCCAGGGGTATCTAGGGTTTCACCGGCAGGTTTATCTTTTCCAGATCAGCATGGCATGCTATGAAGATGATTTATTATTGTTGTAAATGCATTAAGCTGACATGTTTAATCAGTTATTGCATTAGATATTATATTGATTGTAAAATATTTTTATTGTAATATCTTGTTGAGCCGACCTACTAAAATTGGTCCTAGGTTATGGTATAAATGTAAGATCTTATTTATAAGATCAAATGTGGAATGTGAAAAAGAATTGTGTGAAGGTATATGCAAGATTAAAAAGTGGTATACATGAAGACATCATTTGAAGGTGAAGCTAGGTTTTTGTGAAAGTGTATCAACATTACATCGGTACTGAATCCAACATATTAAGATGCTATTTTATGCAGTACATTCTTATTGGATTTAACCATCCAGCTGTAGTTAGTGTGACTCCCATTTTGTGATTGAGCAGTAAGCTCTAGGCTGTTGGCCTTTCTGCATGTACAGACCTCATTTATGTACACTTACTATCTGCAGTAGTATCATTTGATTGTGGGTAAGGTTTCCCACCATGGTTTTTCCCCTTACAGGGTTTCCATGTACAAATACTAGTGTTATGTGTTGTGGATGGCTTTGTATTTATATTTCATGCATTAATCTTTACTGATATAGCAATTTACTTTTAACACTGTCTACCGACATACTTAGCCAATTTACCAGTAGTAAGCATTAAGTTGGTTAAGTGGTTTTTGGTTTGAATTTATTAGACAACTGATTCATCCCCCACCCCCTCTTAGTTGTCTCCGGGACCTAACAAAATGTTGTTGTAAAATAAAACATTACTGTTGAATTTATAAATCTAGAAATACACATTTTAGAAGAAATCTTAAATCTATGCATTCTTATTTCAAAAAAATGAACTACATGTTATTGAACAATCTATTATGTTTATAATATAACCTACTCTCAGTTAATGGAATGTTGCATATATATATATATATATATATATATATATATATATATATATATTTATATTTATATCCCTACTTTTAAACTAAGTTTCTATTAGAAAAAAGAAAAAAGATTTATATGCTGCATTTTTAAAAAATTAAAAAAATACAGTGAAGCTGAAAAAAATATATATTATTTAACTTGTATATGAAAATACTTTTTTTTCCTATTCTGGTTCATATAGAATATAAATATATTTACACAGTCTCATATATTTGTGTGTGTGTGTATGTATATTTAAATTCTTTAGGAATTAAATATATTAAAAAAAAACTTACTATTAAAAAAAATTGCAAAATAAATTGATTTGGCCGATTTTTACTTGGCTAGGGCAAGTCGCGACCTATGCGGGCCGCATCCACATAGTTGGCCACAACCTCTATGTGTGCTATGACCCACATAGGGAGCGGCGATGACTATATGAGCTGTGACCCACACAGTAAATCGCGACCCACAGATCAGTCATGGCCACTGTGTGGGCCGTGACCCACGTAGAGGGGTGACCCACTGTGTGGTGCTGTAGCGCCACCAGTGGCCACCTCCTTGCATCACATCCATGGTGGATCCTCCCTCTCCACACCCTCCTCTCTATCACATCATCTTTCATGAGGTTTGGTCCTACCACGACAACCATTCCCCATTCCCTATGACCCTAAAAAAAAGATAGTTAGAAGTGAAAACCCTAACCCAATTTTGGGTTAGGGTTAGTAAATAAACAATAGAAAAAACATACAGTTAAGACAAAAGGATGTAAAAGAATATTATGTTAGGTCCTGGAGACAACTAAGAGGGGGGGGGTGAATTAGTTGTCTAATAAATTCAAACCAAAAACAACTTAACCAACCTAATGCTTAATACCAGTAAACTAGTTCAATATGTCGGTAGACAGTTTTAACAGTTAATTGTTATACTGGTAAGGATTAGTGCATGAAACATAAAGACAAAGTCATCCACAACACATAACACCAATATTTGTATGTCGAAACCCTGTAAGGGGAAAAACAATGGTGGAAAACCTTACCCACAATCAGATGATACTACTCCAGATAGTAAGTGTACATAAATGGGGTCTACACATCCAGAAAGGCCAAGCGCCTAGAGCTCACTGCTCAATCACAAAATGGGAGTCACACTAACTATAGTTGGATGGTTAAATCCAATAAGAATGTACTGCACAAAATAGCATCTTCATATGCTAGATTCAGTACTAGTGTAGTTTTGATTGTCTTAAAAACCCTTCTTCAATCTTCAAATGATGTCTTCATGTATAACTCTACTTATTCTCACATATACCTTCACACAATCCTTTTTCGCATTCCACATTTGATCTTACATTTATACCATAACCTAAGACCAATTTTAGAGGTCGGCTCTACAAGATATTACAATAAAAACATTTTACAAACAATACAACATCCGATGCAATAACCGATTGAACATGTTTGCTTAATGTATTTACAACAATAATTAATCATCTCCATAGCATGCCATGCTGATCTAGTAAAGATAAACCTGCCGATGTAACCCTGGACCTATTTGTTAGTAACAACAAATATGCGAATGCTAATGTACCAATAAACAAAACTCAAAAACAAAGTGTCCACACAATGTCTTCAACATAACCAAGTGTTTTCCATATCATTCCAAGTGTCGGTGATCATTATATCTTGTTGGTGTACTAGATACCGATGACTCTGCATGAGTCACTTTCTTGCCGGTGAATGTTGTTGATTCTCCAAAGTGCCAAAGTTGATAAGTGTCTAGTAGGTGTTGACATCAATGACAAAACCATACCAAAATACCAATAATCTCCCCCTTTGGCATTGATGGCAACACAAGATGGAAAAACCGTCAAAGTGCCAAAACAAAAATGCCAAATACCAAAAACCAACAATCTCCAAAAAGAGATCATAACCAGAAATCAAAATACATATACAAAGAGTAGTAATCTCTCCCAAACAACAATCTCTCCCCGTGGGAGCAACATGTGTTTTCCTTGTGTTTTTCCATACCAATCTCTCCCCCTTTGACATCAAATGCCAAAGTTACAACAAAACATCTTACCAAGCCAAGTTCATATACAGAATAACAATTACTTTAGTATACCAACTACTCCCCCTAAGAAGTAGCTTCCCATCAAAGCCATAAAAAAAGATTTCTCTGTTAATTCAGCCGGTTGATGACAATCATCAACTGTCTAAGTCTCTACCAGTGGGGGTATGACTCCAAGCTAATCTCTGAGATATTCAAAGGTCTCTTTAGGCAAAGGTTTAGTGAAGATATCTGCAATCTGCTCTTTAGTATTCACATAAACCAGTTTTATCTCCTTTGCTTCAACATTTTCCCTTAGAAAATTTAGTTTCATAGAAATATGTTTGGTTTTAGAATGTAATACCAGATTCTTAGATATATCAATTGCTACAGTGTTATCACAATAGATAGTAATAGGTTCTTGCATTTTATTTTTATGTCTTTCAACATTTTCTTAAGCCATAGTACCTGTGTATAGTTAGTTGCTACTGCAACATATTCTGATTCTACTATTTATAAAGATGAACAACTTTGTTTCTTACTCAACCAAGAAACTAATCTATTTCCAAGAAAGAATGTTCCACCGATGGTGCTTTTTCTATCAAAGTTTTCATCTATGTATGCACATAATTCAATGTTTTCATCTATGTATGCACATAATTCAAAGTTTTCATCTCTAGGATACCATAATCTGAGATTTATAGTGCCTTGTAAGTACCCAAAAATTGTTTTTACTGGTTATTCATGATTTTCTCTAGGATTACTTTGAAATCCTGAAACAATATATACTACATTCATAATATAAAGTCTGGTTTGTGTCAAATACATTAAACCACCTATCATAGATTTGTATCTAGTTGGATTAACAGGTGTAGATTCATCCCTTAGTGATAGTTTTTCATTTGTTGTCATAGGTGTACTTACCGGTTTAGAGTTCTCCATCCCAAATTTCTTTAGTAACTCTTTTAAGTACTTGGATTGACTCAAGAATATACCTTTATCAGTCTGTGAAATCTGTAATCCTAAAAAGAATTTTATTTCTCCAATCATAGACATTTCAAATTCTTGCTGCATTTTAATAGAAATATTTTTACATAATCCATCTTCTCCTCTAAAGATTATATCATCAACAAATACTTCTATAATCAAGATGTCATCATTAGTTATTTTGTAATATAAAGTGTTGTCTGCATTTCCTTTAGTAAAACCAATCTTTAAAAGATACTTATCTAATCTTGCATACCAAGCTCTTGGAGCTTGTTTCAATCCATACAAAGCTTTTCTTAACCTGCAAACCATATCATTGTCATCTGTCAAAGAAAATCCATCAAGTTGTTCAATGTACACTTCCTCTTCAAGATCTCCATTTAAAAATGCACATTTAATATCCATTTGTTTGTGGTTCTTGTGTGCTGTAAAAGCCAAAAAAAATCTGACTACCTCAATTCTAGCTACTGGTGCAAAGATTTCATTGTAATCAACTCCTTCCTTATGAGAATATCCCTTACACACTAGTGTTGCTTTATTTCTAACAACCTTACCATCTTCATTAAGTTTGTTTCTGAAAACCCATTTGGTTCCAATTACATTTTTATCTTTAGGATGGGGAACTAATGTCCAAGTGTTGTTTTTCTCAATTTGTTCTAATTCTTCTTCCATAGCTTTAATCCAAAATTTATCTTCACATGCCTCATTAACAGATGATGGTTAAATTTAAGAAATAAGACATACCTCTTCATTTGTCAATCTTCCTCTTGTCATAACTCCTTTAAACTTGTTTCCAATTATCTGATCTTTAGAATGATTCAGCCTTACATACCGGGGTGTCTATGTTTGTTGTTGTTCCTCAACTATTGTGGAATCCTCAGATGATACTAGGGTAATTGGATCTTCATTCTGTACTGGTGGATTTAATGTAGGTTCATTTGTCAAAATTTTTGTTTCCAGTTCAGAGTCTATATACCTTGAAGTTCCTCTGAATTGTTCATCAATCTTTATATTTGTACTTTTAACAATTTTCTGCAATCTTTTTTTAAAACATCTATATGCCTTGCTCTTAGATGAATAACCAAGAAATATTCCTTCATCACTTCTAGGATCAGATTTGCCAATATACTCATCTCTTCTGATATAACATTTACTTCCAAAAATTCTAAAATACTTAAGAGTAGGAGTATTACCGAACCATAGTTCATGAGGGGTCTTACCAGTTTCACCTTTGATGTGAACTTTGTTGAATGTATAGAACAATGTACTGACTGTCTCTCTAAAATATATATTTGGTAGGTTTTATTCTTATAACATACTTCTTACTGCATCCAAGATAGTTTTGTTTTTGCTTTCAACAACTCCATTCGACTGTGGTGTCCGAGGTGCTGGTAGTTGTCTTCTGATTCCATTTACTTCACAAAATGTATTAAACTCCTTAGATGTGAATTCACCTCCTTGATCTGATCTTAAACATTTGATTTTCTTACCGGTTTTATTTTCAACCATTACTTTGAATAGTTTGAACTTTCCAAGTGCTTTTGATTTTTCTTTGAGAAAATTAACCCAACACATTCTAGAATAGTCATCAATGATTAGCATGAAATATCTACCACCTTGTAAGCTTTTATCTCTAGCTGGACCACATAAATCATTGTGAATCAAATCAAGAGCATTATTGGATTTATCTAGAATACTTTTGAAACTAGCTCTAACTTGTTTTCCAAATTGACACTCCTTACATACTGTATTCTGAGGTTTGGCAATTTTAGGTAAATCTCCAACTGCCTTAGTAGTACTGATCTTCACCATGCAATCAAAGTTTACATGACAGAGTCTATTATACCATAACCAACTTTCATCAATATGAGCAATCAAGCATGTTTTTTCACTGTTATTCAAATGAAAGATATTACCTCTAGTTTGATTACCGATTGCAATTTCTAAACCAGTTCTATTCATGATTTTGCATTTTCCATTTTTGAATTGTAACTGAAATCCTTTCTCAACTAATTGACCAACACTCAAAAGATTATGCTTTAATCCTTCAACATAGTAAACATTGTCAGTGTTATGCTTACCATCAAGAGATGTTGTACCCTTACCTTTGATTAAACAAGCTTTGGCATCTCCAAATCTCACTAAGCCTCCATTGTATTCTTGAAAGTTCAAGAATTTACCTTTGTCTCCTGTCATATAATGTGAGCATCCTGAATCAATGATCCATTCATCCTTTACTTCAAATTTAGATGCCAAGGCCTGTTCTACTAGTTGAGAAGTAGGTGCCAGTTGATCTTCTGTTATAACAACAAAAACCCATCCATTGTCTGCTGGATCCTCATCAAAATCATTAGTCACACCTTCATTAGCAATGTAACAAGATTTATCTTTATTCTTCTTAAATCTGTATCTCTGATATTTAGGGTTAGGATTGTATGTTCTTCTAGCTTCTTCTCTTAGTCTAGCATGTTTATCAGGGCATCTTGAAGCCATATGACCAATCTTATTGCAGTTTAAACATTTAAAGGGGGCTTTACCTTCATACTTACTTCCAACTGGACCTTTAGGCATTTTTCTTGCTAATAGTGCTTCAAGTTCTTCAAGTTCTTCATTTTCTTTCCTACTTTCTTCAAGTTCTCTTGCATAAAAAGCTTCCCAATCAGATTTGTCAAATGATGGAGTAGATGATGTTGATGCTTTAAAGCCCAAATCTGTCTTTATAGTAGCAACAGGACCAAATTCTTCAATTTCTAAAGCTGAAAGTTTCCCAATCAATGTATCCCTAGTTATTGATGTATTAGGCATTGTTCTTAACTCATTTATAGAAGTGACTTTTATTTTATATGCCAGTAGCAATCCTCTTAAAACTTTTGAAACAATTTCATCCTCACTTAAGGTTCCTCCACAACATTTAATACCCAAAACAATCTCATTTACTCTTTCCATAAAAGCAGAAATCCTTTCATCTTCTTCCATTTTCTGATGTTCATACCTAACCCAGAAGCTTTCAAGTTTTGTAATTTTTATAGTGGAATCTCCTTCATTCAGTGTTTCCAAATGATCCCAAATAGATTTAGTAGTAGACCTATCTAATAGTCCCATGATTTCTTGATCTGATAATGCACTCAAAAGTGCTTCTCTTGCTTTGCAATCATTTTCCTCATCTTTAGTCAAGTTGGGTGGAGTGCGCTGACTCTGAGTAGGAACAATATAACCATTCTTTGTAACATCCCAGATGTCTTTTCCAATGCAATTTAGCTGTGTCTTCATTCTAATCTTCCATATGCCATAGTTGGTTCCATTAAGTTTAGGACTGTCCTTCTTGAAATAGTTAGTAGACATTGGATCTCCTCAAGCTATTAAACTTCTACAAAAGAGGACTAGGCTCTGATACCAATTATTAGGTCCCAGAGACAACTAAGAGGGGGGGGATGCGGGGTGGTGAATCAGTTGTCTAATAAATTCAAACCAAAAACAACTTAACCAACTTAATGCTTAATACTTGTAAACTAGTTCAATATGTCGGTAGATAGTTTTAATAGTTAATTGTTATACTGGTAAGGATTAGTGCATGAAACATAAAGACAAAGTCATCCACAACACATAACACCAATATTTGTATGTGGAAACCCTGTAAGTGGAAAAATAATGATGGGAAACCTTACCTACAATCAGATGATACTACTACAGATAGTAAGTGCCAAAAAATGGGGTCTGCACATGCAGAAAGGCCAAGTGCCTAGAGCTCACTGCTCAATCACAAAATGGGAGTTACACTAACTACAGTTGGATGGTTAAATCCAATAAGAATGTACTGCACAAAATAACATCTTAATATGCTGGATTTAGTACTGGTGTATTTCTAATTGTCTTCACAAAAACCCTTCTTCAATCTTCAAATGATGTCTTCATGTATAGCTCTGCCTATTCTCGCATATACCTTCACACAATCCTTTTTCGCATTCCACATTTGATCTTACAAATAAGATCTTACATTTATACCATAGCCTAAGACCAATTTTAGAGGTCAGCTCTACAAGATATTACAATAAAAACATTTTACAAACAATACAATATCCGATGCAATAACCAATTGAACATGTCGGCTTAATGCATTTACAACAATAATTAATCATCTCCATAGCATGCCATGCTGATCTGGAAAAGATAAACCTGTTGATATAACCCTGGACCTATTTGCCGATAACAACAAATGCGAATGCTAATGTACCAATAAACAAAACTCCAAAAGAAAGTGTCCACACAATGTCTTCGACATAACCAAGTGTTTTCCATATCATTCCAAGTGTCGATGATCATTATATATTGCCAGTGTACTAGATACCGATGATTGTGCATGAGTCAGTTGCTTGCCGATGAATGTTGTTGATTCTCCAAAGTGCCAGAGTTGATAAGTGTTTAGTAGGTGTTGACATCAATGACAAAACCATACAAAAATACCAATACATTAAACCCTAGTTAGGGTTTAATATTAAAAAGAAAAGAGAAATAAGATAATAATGGGAAAACCCTATTTAAATTAAAATTAATTGTTAAGGTAGTTATTTTTATAAAAGGACATTGGGGGACATATAGATAGATATATATATATACAAATATATATGTATACATATATATATACATATATATATATATATATATATATGTATACACACACACACACACACACACATATATATATATGTATACACATATATACATCTATATATATATATGTATATATATATAGATGTATATATGTGTATACATATATATATATGTGTGTGTGTGTGTGTGTATACATATATATATATGTATATATATATATGTATATATACACACACACACACAAACATATATATATGTATACATACATATATATACATATATATATGTATATATATGTATGTATACATAGTCACAAAAATCTGTCTAGTTTAATTAAATGAATATTTGCTATTTATTTGATTAAAAATCACTAGCCATCAGTTAATTAAATTAATACTTAATTAATTCATCTTCAAACATTCTTCTATTAAATAAATAAATTATTTAATTTATTTTAATTAATTCATTGAACCAAATTCAAAATCAATTAAATGAATAAATCCTATTTATTTAATTTAATCCCCTTTCTTATTTTAAATAAATTATATATGTATATGTATATATATGCATGTATATATAGTCACATAAATCTGTCCAATATAATTAAATGAATATTTGCTATTTATTTGATTAAAAACCACTAGCCATTAGTTAATTAAATTAATACTTAATTAATTCAATGAACCAAATTCAAAATCAATTAAATGAATAAATCCTATTTATTTAATTTAATGCCCTTTCTTATTTTAAATAAATTAACTAAAACATTTATTTAAATCATTAAATCCCCCCCCACTTGCATTCTCCTAAAAATGCAACTTGCACCTATTTGTTGAAATAAATGAATTTTATTTTAATAAAAATCCTATTTTCTCTCACCCATCAAACCCACTTGCAATTCTAATCCCCTTCTTGGTTCTTCTAAACCCCTTCCTAATTAGCCTAATCCATCCCCTGATTATTGTCACATTCCTAAGCAACTTGAAGTCACTTCTCAAAGACTCCAAAGTCTTTGAAAAGCATTTAATGCTTTGTGGGTTCAACAATTTAACCTCTAAAGTCTTCCAAACCACTTATGGCTCTTACATATCCATTAATGGTTAAATCCACTTACACCCATGGTTAGGGACTTTGACCCCTAACTCAACCCTCATGTGACCCATGTGTCTCCTCAAACATTTATTGCTTTGACCATGGTTATCCTCACTAACTCTTGAACAAGAGTTTATCCATTGGATAAAAGCATTAGACTTTGGATAATGAATTTATTCACTCAACCCAACCTTAACCTTAACTCCCAAGTTACCTCTCTATTCATGTCAAGCATTTAATGCTTATTCCCTCTCTTCTCAACTCATCTCATGTTGACACTTGTCATCCTGGGATTGGGTTGAAAGCCCTCACATGGATCATAAACCATTCAATCCTGACCCTTTTTGAGATTACTCAATCTCAACCATCCATTGCTCCAGTTTTCTTATAAATAGAGCTCATTTCTTCATAATCCAGAACCTAAAAACCTGTATGCATTTACATTATAGCCATTTTTAGAGAGCATTAGATAATCAATCATATTCACTCATTTGTTTTAAAATCAACACTAGCTAATTAGATAATCTCTTGTTTTAGCTCTTGTTCACATTTGCATAACATCTTAGATTAATCGGCTTTTCATCCTGAACCTCTATAAGGCATCCATAATGCAAAATACTACTGAGAGCTACACTAATTTGGAACTTGGAGAGTAGAGGAACAAGGAAGGAGAAGCTACCAGCATGGTAGAGAGCATATGGAGAAGTTTACTTACTTTTTGTAGATTCCTTAAGCTTTCTATTTGTTTAGTAGTGTCTTTCTTGATATGCTTTCGTAGGATAGTATTTAATCTTTGATTTGCTAACACTAATGACTAACTCTTTTCTCTTGTGATTCCTTGTGTGTGTTTAGCTATCAAACCAGGTTCTTACTAATCCTTCCCTTTTGCAGAGCATCATTCGGTGAACCCGATGTGAATCAAAGAACAAATTTTTAAAACTACTAACTTGTTTGACTATTTTGCTTGACACAGGTCGCGCTTTGGTGCTTTTGTTTGCGCTTTAGTGCTATTAAAATTTGATCTTTTAGCACTATTGTTTTCACAATAGCGCTATTGTCTCAAATTTAGTGCTATTGTCTCTAGTGTAGCACTTTTGACTATTAAGTAGGATGTTTGTCTCTATTTTAGCGTGTTTGTATTGTTGTATAAGTATTTTACTTTAGCGTTTTTGTCCTTACTTTCACGCATTTGTGTTAAGTAGTGCTTTTGTTTTCACATAGATTAGCACTATTGTAATAGAACGTTGTAAAAAATGCCTTGTAAATGATAAATTTATTTTTATTAGGCTTGTGGAAGCCCACCATATATTCGGATTTTACTAACTTTTCATTTTGTGTGCAGGTTTTGAACTAACCCTTTTTGTTGCTTAAGATCAAAATTTTCATTTGGTGCTTTAAAACTCACAAACAAATTTTGTGTTTCAGGCGAGATAGGCAACTTGAAAATTTTCATTCGGTGCTTAAAAATCAACTTCAAACACTTCATTTTGGTGCATAAAACTCAATGAAATAAAATTTAATTTCCTTGCATCAAATCAGGTTTAAAAAAAAATCACAATCCACACTTGGTTTTTGGACAAATAAAAAGAACAATCAACTTGTCTCATTTTGTAAAATGATTTATTTCAGGTAAACGTGATTTTCATTAAGTTGACCAGGATTTCATTTTTTTCCTAGTTTACACAACACATTGCCTTTGAAGGATAAAAAGAACACCATGAATGTTGGGGTAGCATCTCGAAATAGTTAGATCACCATTGCAATAAAAAGTTAAAAAGAACAAGTGTATTTTGTGTTTAGCACACTTGTGCAAAAGAGTTTGTCAAGTGGTCCTACTTCTAACACACACTATCCTCTCCCTTGGCTTTCGTGGTCCTAGGTGCAAGAAAAGTGTTAGTAAAACTCAAATTTTATCTTTTTAAGAGAGGCATGCCAAGAGACACATCACTATTGGGAACGACCTCATGTGGTAAATCCTTTGAGCTGCTATAGAAATCAGGTGAGAGAGAAAGCTATAGCCTTGGGTATAGTAATTCCTATAGTGTAACTTGCCAAAAGGACAAATTGGCCCCACCACAAGTTACAAGGCTCTTAAGTGAGTCACTGCAGAATGAACTTATGTCAAAAAACATCAAAAATTACTAAACACCTGTAAGTAGTAGCCCACCCATTCTATTGATTGAGGATATTTGTGATAAATTCAGTGCAATAGCATAGAAGGTTTTGCTCCCAAGATGCTCACCATACATATTTGCTTGAGTAGAAACATAATTTTTTTAAAGGTTACTTGTAGCCGGATAAAAGTGGTGATTCCCCCATCATAGGAATCGTCTATTTGTTATGCTCATGCAAGACTTAGTATATCACATCCTTACCTACCACGATGGGATTCATAAGGTATGTAGTACCAAAGTTGAAGAAATATCAAGATGTGAGCTGAAATTATCGCAACTGGCCATTTGACCTTAGGGATAAAGAGTTTTTGAAGTGTTTTTCATTTTGAGTCAAGACTAGTGCAAATTGAGATGACTTCAGGCTTTGGAAACACCTAAAATGTTAGGCCCAATATGGAAGGCTAATGTACTAAGACGGGAGGGGTGAATCAGTACTCCAAAACTTTTCTTCAATAATAACTTTATTGTTATGCATAAACTGAATAGTGCAGTAACATAATATAAAGCTAAAACAAATAGATAACAATCATACATGATTCACTCCATAACAAATATATTTTGGTAACGCAGAAACTCTTGGTTAGAGAGAAAAACTACAGTGGGGATGGCACCCACAACTTCACTAGTGCAATAATAAAGAGTGCTTGATTAGAGCTACATGTTTAGCTATTTCTGATAGCTTACCCTATTAGGAGTAACAAGATCTATTAGATCTACCTTGCTAAAGGATTTTACAACACTTAAGCTAAATGTTTCACCTGGTTAGAGGCTTTACAATTTATAGACTTGTTTAGAGTCTTTTACCCTATTAAAGGTTTCTCTTATAAGTTAAAAATATTACAATAAATCATTACAAATATCTGCAACTTTACATCTAGAATGTTATAGCAGATTCTATGTGCTTATAATAGATTACCTTATTTATAACATACCTCGGTAACCGATATAGTAACTCGATAAACCCTTCTGTTTACTCTATTCTTCGACTGTTCTGTAAAAACCTTCTCGGTGACCTTTGTGTCTCTGTAACAGTCTTCTTACACTCATGCACACACCCTTTTTAATTCTTAACTCATGCTATATAAATAGATCTCTTATGTCGGTGATTCATTCATTGCTTCAATCTTACAAACATGTTTTATCGAATGAATAACCATGCAAAATATTTCATTGGTTAGATGACCTCAAAATCATACACAATCTTTAAGTGCAATTTCCAATGTGATAACGTTCAGATGTTCCTCGATTTTGTAACATGTTTTCATATGTATGTCCAGGTTCAATGAATTTGGGAACACGTTTCACTCGGTGTGTCATCTTTGCTGCTCAGTAGACATGAAATGATACTTGGTAGATAGCTCGATGTATACTACGTTCTGAGACTACTTTCTTCAATAACAAACTAGACTGTGCATACTGACTAAATATCTCGGTAGAGATAACCGACTAGAGTATATATAATAACTTTGACATGAAACTAATGGCAACTTGATAAGTAGTAACAATCTCCCCTTTTGACATTAGTTGAGATGTTTGACAAAAACTACTTTCAAAGTTATAACTCAATAATCTATATACATGCAAAATTTGACTATACTGACAATATATACAATAGTCAATAATATAATATATCCAGATACACTCCCCTTATCGATATACTTGTACAAAACTTCTAATATTTCATGCTTGGTGATCAATGTTCTGTGTGCTGCTCTTGATCTATGCTTGCTATCTTTTTCACTACTCTTGGATACTCTGCTTGCTTTGCTCGGTATAGTCCCCCTGTATACTATACTGCTTTTGTTTGATACTTTGAATACTACACTCCCCCAATACTATATCACTCCTCTAATACTATATCATATCACTCCCCCTTTTTGACAAACATAAAAACTTAATTACCATTCGAGGGTGGTAACTGGTCCAAAATGGATTTGTACTTGGTCCGTGCTTCGGTGAGAGCGATAGAGAGGGCACTCTTTACACTATCCATTAAAGAATTTTGTGCTTGAATATCAGCCAATAATGATATTAAGCCATCTAGAGTGCTTCCCTCTTGTGTAGTAGATAAGGAGGTGGCTCGGTTGATCTGTTCTTGGATGGATGAAAGATGAGGAAGGAATAATGTCTGAAGTGTCATTATGTCCATCCTGATCTTGTGTTCTTCATTTCTTAGGTCCAATTGTTGAGCCATGAGCTGTTGTAGCTTTGTATAAAAATTTTGAACTGAATTTGGCTCTATGGTCAACTTGCTTGAGAGATCGGTGATCTCTTTCTCAATTGCCTTTGTTTTATTCTTAATGTCTTTAATGAATAAAGAAAATGTGCATAGTTTCTGAAATAAATAGAGAATGTGCTTGAGTTGAGGAGTCAACTCAACAATAAATTTGACAAGTTTAACTTTACTAATGGCTATAGCTTTCTGTACCTCTTCTATCATTTTTGCAGTGAGCTCCTTGTCTTTTAGCTTGCTCAAATATTCTGATGCATCTACTCCAGATGTCTCTATCTTTGTTATGAGTTCATCTAGTTGAATGTGGATGGCTGCATTTGTTGATACTGTAGCTTCAGGTAGCATATCTATTAAGAGTGCTTTCACCTTCTGAAGTACCTTATTTTTCTTTTGAATCACCATTTGTTTCTCTTGTTCGGCCTTTGCTTTGCATAGTTCACCAAAATCAATGAGTGCTTACCCCTTTAATTTTGATATGTCTACATTGGGCAACACTATTGGTTTTGACAAATCAACTTTAAAACTATGCTTTTTCATCTTCTTTTCTTTATCTTTCACCAATGGAACTAAGACAATGGCTTGTGAGGCTTCATGACCCTCGGTAGGTTGCTCGGTAGAGGCAACACTTTGGTCGGTTTCTTTAGCCTCTGTAGAGTCCTTGAGTGTCTCGGTACTTGGTGTCTTAGTTGCAACATTCTTAGTGCTAGAAGGTGATTGAGATGTTTGTTCTTGAGTACTACATTCTCCTATTGTAGACTTGTGACCTTCGGTGCCTTGCTCTATGTTATGAGGGGTTTCAGTTGAGATAGGTTGTTTGGTCGGTGGATAAGGCTGAACTTGTTCCAAGATGGATTCACTAGATACAAGTTTTGCATATGCATTGCCTTCTATCATTTCCTATTCTGGTGCCTCTGTATCTGTGACATCTTCATCTATTTGAATGGTGTCAGCAGGGTCTTGCTTGCTGACATCAGGATCTTGCTCAGTGACATCAACGATTTTAATTGTAGCTTGCTCACTGACATCCTTGATTTTAAAGATTTCGTGCCAATTTGCTTTCTTCTCATTTTCTACTTCAATATACAACCCATTAATCACTTTTAAGGCTCTTTATTTGACAAGAAACTTTGAGTTGTAGGTTGTCAGATATTCTTTTATTTGAGCTACTGACATGTTAGGAAAGAGATGAACCAGACTCCTTTCTCTGATCTATTTCTCTGAGTCCATTGCATACTTACACCTATTTTCAATATGCAAATAAAGTTCATTCAGAAGTGACTTAGCTAGTTCCAATGGAGCTAACTAGAATTTTAGAAGTGTGCAGATGACAACTTCTTTAATTTGTCTCTTCTTATCATTATTTCTTGTTTCATACTTTACATATCTAAATGATCCAAATCCTCCATATTCTTTCAGATTAGCATAGAAGTTTTCAACACTATGTACATTTACCTTCTTGCTTTTGACAATCTAAAATTTTCTTGCACCCTCTGATTCGATATCACTAGACTCTTTTGCCAAAATGAATCTCCAAGTAGATTTCTTGTAGGTCTTTATTACCTTGGGAATAGTAACACTCTTTGTTTTCTTACTTGGTCAAGATGTTGATGCTCTAGTGTTAGGTCACTTTGGAGGTGGAGTTGGTGAGGCCTTTGATGTGTCTTGTTTCTTTCTCTTCAATACTTTTCCCTTAGGTAATTCAATGCTTAGTGTTATAGCTACCTCTTGGGCTTTAGATTCCTCTTCGGTAATGGCAATGGTGCCTTTGATAGGTGTAGAGGAAGAGTCTTCTCTGAATTACTCTGATAATGCCTTTATCATTTTTTGTTGCCTTTCTTGTAGCTTTGGGTACTACAGTGCTCATCTTTACCTTTTCCTTCACTTCCTCATAGGTTCCATACCTTAGCTCGATAGCATCCCTCGATAATGTAAGAAATGCATCAATTTGATGTTGTGTGATGTCAAAATCAATCTCATAACCCATCGGTGACAAAGATTGAGTCCTTGGTTCAACAACATTCACATAGCAGTAATTAGTGTCAACTTCAAAACATATGTCATTTTTGTACTTCTCCACTAGCTGGGGTGGAATCCGGTACCTGTTATGCATTTTCTCTTGAAATTTACTAAAGTAATCATCCATAATATCATTGAAATTATCACCTAACTTCTTGATGAATTGATTGATCTGATGGGTGATTGGTCGGTGTAGTTCCCAAACAACTTTACCGACTGATGGAAAGAATTTTTCAAAATAGAAAAACATGCATACAAGTAATGATCCAAACTTTAGTGTATTAGCCAAGTTGTTCTTCTTTGGCTTCCTGATGGTGTTCATATTCTCAAACAGGTTCTTCAGCAACACCTCACATAGATTAATTTTCATTCCCTTTTTCACAATTTTGTATGCTAGGTCTACTGCTGCACAGGGTACACTACTTGCTGATTGGAAGAAACAGTAACCTATAACTCTAATGGCAAATTTTAGTTCTTCATCTGTGACATTATTCAATATCAATCCTTTGCAATCTGATTCCACTCTGGTTAAACTAATCAATTTGGTCTATGATATCATCTTTTGAGCTCGGGTATGATCATAA
This sequence comes from Cryptomeria japonica, assembly GCF_030272615.1. Lineage (NCBI taxonomy): Eukaryota > Viridiplantae > Streptophyta > Pinopsida > Cupressales > Cupressaceae > Cryptomeria > Cryptomeria japonica. Next base: position 618,763,325 of record NC_081405.1, read on the forward strand.
ATGGGGTAACTGGTAATCAGATGAATGACTTCCCTGGTAATCTTAAATGGTTGCTCTTCTAGCCACATGAAATCATTGTGAACTCTTCTTAGAACAAACTTGACCCACTAGGGTTTGAACACACGGGGATAGGTTAGGGCTTCAATCAATCCCTTGATCTTGATGTGCTCATACTTGCTATTTAATTTACCATTTGTGCACAACTCATCATAGGTGTTTAATTTCAACATGACCGAGTTCTTCAACATGACATTTGGTGAAGAATCTCACATCCTCGGCTAATAACACTCTATCCAGGATGAGTGAAAAAGAGGTTTTGTCATCTGGTTTAGATGCAACTTTGGGAGTCAAAGAATGTTTTAGTGAGGGCTTCTCTAAATTCTTGACAACAATTGGATCTTGGATCTTGGGCACCATTTTAGATTTTAGATAAAAGCTAACAAAGAATCCTTGGGGTTTCAGGATTTTCAAACGACTGACGTTTCACACTTAGTGAATAATAATAGCTTGATAAGATCAGTAAACCAGCTTAATAATGCATTGAGATTGATGTAAATACCTTGAATTTTCTTTGTAGGACGTTTGATCGCCTTGGATTCGCTTTTCTCTACTCTCTTGAAAACTTGGTGACTTGAAAATGACCGCGAAGATTCTTTTAAGTACACAATATGCCTTATTAGGCTCTGTGCAGGTTAGGTCAAAAATATTAAATGCACTCAGTTCCACTTAACTTTCTTTCCTTTTTTTTTCTCTTTAACCGAGTAGCCAAACTTCCTTCATTCACCGACTTTACAGGCTTCCTGTATACACTGACTTGACAGGTTTCCTGTATAGTGCTTCAAAAGACTCTGATAGAGTTTCAAACTTACAAATACATCTTAATTATGCAGATTTTGAATTAAGTACATAATAAAATAGGAACTGTTAAGATTTAACCTTGAATAGAATGCAGTGTTAGGCCCAATATGGAAAGCTAATGTACTGAAAATGGAGGGGTGAATTAGTACTCCAAAACTTTTCTTCAATAATAACTTTACTGTTATGCATAAACTGAATAGTGAAGTAACATAATATAAAGCTAAAACAAATAGATAAAAATCATACACGATTCACTCCATAACACATATATTTTGGTTACGTAGAAACTCTTGGTTAGAGAGAAAAACTGTGATGGGGATGGCACCCACAACTTCACTACTGCAATAATAAAGAGTGCTTGGTTAGATCTACATGTTTAGCTATTTCTGATAGCTTACCCTATTAGGAGTAACAAGATCTATTAGATCTACCCTACTAAAGGATTCCACAACACTTCATCTAAATGTTGCTCCTGGTTAAAGGATTTACAATTTATAGACTTGATTAGAGTCTTTTACCCTATTGAAGGTTTCTCTTACAACTTCAAAATATTACAATAAAATCATTACAAATATTTGCAACTTTACATCTGGAATGTTATAGTAGATTATATGTGCTCAGAATAAGTTACCTTTCTTATAGCATACCTCGGTAACCCATATAGTAACTCGGTAAACCCTTCTGTTTACTCTATTCTTCGACTGTTCTCTGAAAACCTTCGCAGTGACCTCTATGTCTCTATAAAAGTCTTCTTACACTCATGCACACACACACTTTTTAATTATTAACTCATTCTATATAAATAGATCTCTTATAATGGTGATCCATTCATTGCTTTGATCTTACAAATATGATTTATCGAATGAATAACCATGCAAGATATTTCATTGGTTAGATGACCTCAAAATCATACACAATCTTTAAGTGCAATTTCCAATGTGATAGTGGTTAGAAGTTCCTATCTTGTAACATGTTTTCATATGTATGTCCAGGTTCAATGAATCTGGTAATACATTTAACTCGATGTATATCAACTCGGTATGTCATCTTTGCTACTCGATAAACATGGAATGATACTCAGTAGATAGCTCGGTGTATACTATGTTTTGAGACTACTTTCTTCAATAACCGACTAGACTGTGCATACCGACTGAATATCTCGGTAGAGATAACTGACTACAGTATAAAGAATAACTTTGACATGAAACAAATGGCAACTTGATAAGTAGTAACAATCTCCCCTTTTGACATTAGTTGAGATGTTTGACAAAAACTTCTTTCAAAGTTATAACTCAATAATCTATATACTTGCAAAATTTGACTATGCTGACAGTATATAGAATAGTCAATAATATAATATTTCCAGATATACTCCCCTTATCGATATACTGTACAAAACTCTGATTTTGCATGCTTGGTGATTTGTTCTATGTGCTTTTCTTATTATACTATATACTGCTCAGTGCACTGCTCTTGGATACTCTACTTGCTCTTCTTGGTATACTCCCCCTGTATACTATACTCCTTTTGTTTGATTTATGCTATAGTCCCCCAATACTGTATCACTCCACTAATACTATAACATATTACTCCCGCTTTTTGACAAACATCAAAACTTAATTACCATTCGGGGGTGGTAACTGGTCAAAAATGGATTTGTACTTGGTTCGGGCTTCGGTGAGAGCAACAGAGAGGGCATTCTTTACACTATCCATTAAAGAATTTTGTGCTTGAATATCAGCCAATAATGATATTAAGCCATCTAGAGTGCTTCCTTCTTATGTAGTAGATAAGGAGGTGCCTTGGTTGATCTGTTCTTGGATGGATGAAAGATGAGGAAGGAATAATGTCTGAAGTGTCATTATGTCCATCTGGATCTTGTGTTCTTCATTTCTTAGGTCCAATTGTTGAGCCATGAGATGTTGTAGCTTTGTATAAAAATTCTAAACTGAATTTGGCTCTATGGTCAACTTGCTTGAGAGATCAGTGGTCTCTTTCTCAATTGCCTCTATTTTATTCTTAATGTTTTTAATGAATAAGGAAAATGTGCAGAGTTTCTGAAATAAATAAAGAATGTGCTTGAGTTGAGGAGTCAACTTAGTAATAAATTTGACAAGTTTCACTTTGCCAATAGCTATAGCTTTCTGTACCTCTTCTATCCTTTTTGTAGTGAGATCTTTGTCTTTTAGCTTGCTCAAATACTCTGATGCATCTACTCTAGATGTCTCTATTTTTGTTAGGAGTTCATCCAGTTGAATGTGGATGGCTGCATAAGTGGATATTGTAGCTTTAGGTAGCATATCTATTAAGAGTGCTTTTACCTTCTAAAGTACTTTATTTTTCTTTTGAATGGCCATTTGCTTCTCTTGTTTGGCCTTTGCTTTGCTTAGTTCATTGAAATCAATGAGTGCTTGCCCCTTTAATTTTGATATATCAACATTGGGCAACACTATTGGTTTTGAAAAATCAACTTTAAAACTATTCTTTTTCATCTTCTTTTCTTTACCTTTCACCGATGGAACTAAGACAATGGCTTGTTAGGCTTGATGACCCTCAGTAGGTTGCTCGATAGAGGCAACACTTTGATCGGTTTCTTTGGCCTCAGTAGAGTCCTTTGGTGTCTCGGTACTTTGTGTCACAGATGCAACATTCTCAGTGCTAGAAGGTGCTTGAGATATCTGTTCTTGAGTAGTACCTTCTTCTGTTGTAGACTTGTGACCTTCGGTGCCTTGCTCCGTGTCATGAGGGGTTTTAGTTGAGACAGGTTGCTTGATCAGTGGATAAGGCTAAACTTGTTCCAAGACTGATTCACTAGATACAAGTTTTGCGTATGCATTGTCTTCTATCATTTCTTATTCCGGTGCCTCTGTATCCATTACATCTTCATCTATTTGAATGGTGTCAACAGGGTCTTTCTTGGTAACATCAGGATCTTGCTCGGTGTCATCAACAATTTCAACTATAGCTTGCTCACCGACATTCTTGATTTTAAGGATTTCCTACCACTTTTCTTTTGTCTCATTTTCAACTTCAATATACAACCCATTCATCAGTTTTAAAGCTCTTTGTTTGACAAGAAACTTTGAATTGTAGGTTGTCAAATGTTCTTTAATTTCAGCTATTGACATGTTAGGAAAGAGATGAACCAGACTTCTCTCTCTGATCTATTTCTCCGAGTCCATTGCATACTTCCACCTATTATCAATATGCAAGTAAAGTTCATTCGGAAGTGACTTTAGTAGTTCCAATGGAGCTAACCGGAATTTTAGGAGTGTGTAGATGATAGCTTCTTCAATTTGTCTCTTCTCATGATTATTTTAGGTTTCATACTTGACATATCTAAATGATCCAAATCCTCCATATTCTTTCAAATTAGCATAGATGTTTTCAATACTATGTATATTTAAATTCTTTCTCTTGACAATCTGAAATTTGCTTGCATCCTCTGATTCGGTATCACTAGACTCTTTTGCAAAAATGAGTCTCCGAGTAGATTTCTTGTATGTCTTTGTTACCTTGGGAGCAGTAACACATTTTGTTTTCTTACTAGGTGAGGCTACAGATACTCTTGTGTTAGGTCACTTTGGAGGTGGAGTCGGTGAGGCCTTTGATGTGTCATGTTTCTTTCTCTTCAACACTTTTCCCTTAGGAAATTCAGTGCTTAGCCTTATTGCTGCCTCTTGGGCTTCAGATTCCCCTTCGGTAATGGTAATGGTGCCTTTGACAGGTGTAGAGGAAGAGTCTTCTCTAAATTTCTCTGATATTGCCTTTATCATTTTTGTTGCCTTTCTTGTAGCTTTGGGTACTACAATGCTCATTTTTAACTTTTCGTTTACTTCCTCATAGGTTCCATACCTTAGCTCAGTATCATGTCTCGGTAATGAGAGAAATGCATCAATTTGTTGTTGTGTGATCTTAAAGTCAATCTCGTAACCCATCAATGACAAAGATTAAGTCCTTGGTTCCACATCATTCACATAACAGTAATCGGTGTCAACTTCAAAACATGTATCATTTTTGTATTTCTCCACTAGCTGGGGTGGAATCCTATATCTGTTATGCATTTCCTCCAGAAATTTACTGAAGTAGTCATCCATAATATTATTGAAATTATCACCTAACTTCTTGATGAAGTCATTTATCTAATGGGTGATTGGTCGGTGTAGTTCCCAAACAACTTTACTGACTGATGGAAAGAATTTTTCAAAATAGAAAAACATGCATACCAGTAATGATCCAAACTTTAGTGTATTAGCCGAGTTGTTTTTCTTCAGCTTCCTGATGGTGTTCAGATTCTCATATAGGCTCTTTAGAAACACCTCACATAGATCAATTTTCATTCCCTTTTTCACAATTTTGTATGCCAAGTCTATTGCTGCACAGGGTACACTGTTTTCCCTTGCTGATTGGAAGAAACAGTAACCCATTACTCTTATGGCAAATTTTAGTTCTTCATCAGTGATATTATTCAGTTTCAATCCTCTGCAATTAGATTCCACTCTGGTTAAATTGATCAATTCCTTCTATGATATCATCTTTTCGGCTCGGGCATGATCATATATGGGGTAACCAGTAATCAGATGAATGATTTCCTTGGTAATCTTAAATGGTTGCTCTTCTAGCCACATGAAATCATCGTGAACTCTGCTTAGAACAAACTTAACCAATTGGGGTTTGAACACATGGGGATAGGTTAGGGCTTCAGTTAATCCCTTGATCTTGATGTGTTCATACTTGCTATTCAATTTACCATTGGTACACAACTCATAATTGGTGAAGAATCTCACATCCTCGACTAACAACACTCTATCCGGGATGAGTGAAAAGGCAGTTTTGTCATTCGGTTTAGATGCAACTTTGGGAGTCAAAGAGTATTTTAGTGAGGGCTTCTCTACATTCTTGAAAACTATGGGATCTTGGATCTTGGGTGCCATTGTAGATTTCAGATAAAAGCTAACAAAGAATTGTTAGGGTTTCAGGATTTTCAAATGACAGACGCTTTATACTTAGCAGATTATGGCAACTAGATAAGATCGGTAAACCAGCTTAACAATGTGTTGAGATTGATGTAAATACCTTGAATTTTCTTTGTAGGAGGTTTGATCGCCTTGGATTCGCTTTGCTCTGCTCTCTCGGAAACTTGGTAAGTGTAAATGACCGCAAAAATTCTTTTAAGTACACCATATGTCTTATCGGGCTTTGTGCGGGTTAGGTCAAAAACATTAAATGAACTCGGTTCCTCTTTAACCGATTTACTCTCCTTTTTTCATTTTAACCGAGTAACCAAACTTCCTTCATTTACCAACTAGACAAGTTTCCTGTATTCACCAACTTGACAGTTTTCCTGTATAGTGATTCAAAAAACTTTGATATAATTTCAAACTTACTATTACATCTTAATTATGCAGATTTGAATTAAGTACATGATAAAATAGGAACTGCTAAGATTTTAACCTTGAGAGAATGGATTCCCTTCATACCTTTACCGATTGATTTGGAATAGGTGCATCTAACTCAGTAGGTAAGGTGGTTTCTTCATTTGACACAATTTCCTTCTTTTTCCAAATCATCTTTAATTTGTCGTTTATTTCTTCAGTGTCTTTTCTAGGGTGATCTCTGCAATCTCTAGCTAAGTGTCCAACTTTGTGACAATGAAAACAAGCCATACTAGGATTTCTCCATGATCTTCGGTTGTTCATTCCAAACATTATAAAGTAGTTGGCACTTATATGTCCATATCTTCCACAACATTCACACCATATCCTTGTATTGTAATCCCATGGTACTGCAGAATATTGTGGGTAAGGATGTGTGTGAGTTTGGTAACCTCTAGCATTTGCTTGGTGTGTAGACCACATATAGTTCTTTTACTTAAGCTAGCACTTCTCGGTACTATGTCCATATCTATTGCCGTTTTTACAAAACCCTTTGAATTTTGCCTTCTAATAATTGTTAACAGACTTTGTCCTACATATATTAGATGTGTGACCATATTTATTGCAATTGTAACAATAACCTTTAGACTTAGTGACATTCAGTTGCTTAGCTTTTCTAATTTGGCACATGGCAGCGTGACCTTGATTTCCATAGTAGTTGCAAATAGGATTCTTTCTTTTGATGTTATTCTTGTTTCCAGCTTGCTTTGATGATTCTCCTCTCTCGGTAGTATGAATTCCCTTCTCGGTAGAGTCTTTTCCTTTGCAATCGGGTCCTGCATCTTTGTTCGGTCTTCTTGTATTCAGTTGCTCATCCAACATCTTTGATGCTTCATAACTCTTCTTGAGTGTTTCTTTGGATTTCTTCTCTATTTCAAGTTCATCGGTCAACCTTGATACTTCAAGTTTCAATGCTTGATTCTCATCAATTTTCAGAATTGCTTCATGATGTGCATAACCTAGTTGATCTGACAAGTTTTGTTGAATTCCAGTCAACCTTGTGATTTCATCATTCTTATCAGATACTAAGACTTCAAGTTGTTGTTTCACTCTTTCTAGATCTCTTACTTTATCCTCAGTTGTCCTCAATGCATCAAGATTTTCAGTCATCTATGTGCTAAAATGTTCATGTTCTCTTTTCATTGCTTTCAATTGATCAGCCAGTGCTTTGTTCTTTTTTTTCAATACTCCAATCATTTCTTTAGTTTCTTTAGATATACTATTCTCGGATGATGTCTCAATTTGTTCCACTAACTCTTGAGAGTCCTGCAAATCATCAGATAATCTTCTTCTTACTTTCAGAGATTTTTGCATTTGTCTTTGCATGTCTGCAATTAGTTGATTAGCATGATCCAGTTCTTCTTGCAGATATACAATCCTCTGAGATTGTTTATAGCCTTCCATTGATAAGATCTTTCTCTTTAGGTAGTTAAACCCTTTTCCAAGATTCAAGCTCTGATACCGATTGCTAGGCCCAATATGGAAAGCTAATGAACTAAGAGGGGAGGGGTGAATCAGTTTTCCTAAAATTTTCTTCAATAATAACTTTACTATTATAAATAAATCGAATAGTGGAGTAACATAATATAAAGCTAAAACAAATAGATAACAATCATACATGATTCACTCCATAACACATATTTTGGTTATGCAAAAACTCTTGGTTAGAGAGAAAAACTGTGGTGGGGATGGCAACCATAGCTTCACTACTACAATAATAAAGAGTGCTCGGTTACAACTACATGTTTAGCTATTTCTAATAGCTTACCTTGTTAGGAGTAACAAGATCTATTAGATCTACCTTGCTAAAGGATTTCACAACACTTCATCTAAATGTTGCACCTAGTTAGTGGCTTTACAATTTATAGACTTGATTAGAGTCTTTTACCCTATTAAAGGTTTCTCTTGCAACTTCAAAATATTACAATAAAATCATTACAAATATCTACAACTTTACGTCTAGAATGTTAGAGCAGATTCTATGTGCTCAAAATAAGTTACCTTGCTTATAGCATACCTCAGTAACCCATATAGTAACTTGGTAAACCCTTCTGTTTACTCTGGTCTTTGAATTTTCTTTGAAAACCTTCTCGGTGACCTCTATGTCTCTGTAACAGTCTTCTTACACTCATGCACACACACTTTTTAATTCTTAACTCATGTTGTATAAATAGATCTCTTATAACGATGATCCATTCATTGCTTTGATCTTACAAATATGATTTATCGAATGAATTACCATGCAAGATATTTCATTGGTTAGATGACCTCAAAATCATACACAATCTTTAAGTGCAATTTCCAATGTGATAACGGTTAGAAGTTCCTTGATCTTGTAACATGTTTTCATATGTATGTCCAGGTTCAATGAATCTACTAACATGTTTAACTTGGTGTATATCAGCTCAGTGTGTCATCATTGTTGCTTGATAGACATAGAATGATACTCGGTAGACAGCTCGATGTATACTACATTTTGAGACTACTTTCTTCAATATCCGACTAGACTGTGCATACCAATTGAATATCTCAGTAGAGATAATCGACTAGAGTATATAGAATAACTTTGACATGAAACTAATGGCAACTTGATAAGTAGTAACATACAGTCCCTTCATACCTTTACCGATTAATTTGGAATAGGAGCACCTAACTCGGTAGGTAAGGTTCTTTTTTCATTTGACACAATTTCCTTCTTTTTCCAAATCATCTTTAATTTGTCTTTTATTTCTTTAGTGTCTTTTCTAGGTTGATCTCTGCAATCTCCAGCTAAATGTCCAACTTTGTGACAATGAAAACATGCCATACCAGGATTTCTCCATGATCTTCGGTTGTACATCCCAAACCTTATTAAACAGTTGCCACTTATATGTCCATATCTTCCACAACATTCACACTAGATTCTTGTATTGTAATCCCATGGTACTATAGAATACTATCGGTAAGAATGTGTGTGAGGTTGGTAACTTCTAGCATTTGCTCGGTGTGCATCCCACATATAGTTCTTTTGCTTAAGCCAACACTTCTCAGTACTATGTCCATATCTATTGCAGTTTTTACAAAACCCTTTGAATTTTGCCTTCTGATAATTGTTAACAGACTTTGTCCTACATTGATTAGATGTGTGACCATATTTATTGCAATTATAACAATAACCTTTGGACTTAGTGACATTCGGTTGCTGACCTTTTTTGATTTGGCACATGTTGGCAGTGTGACCTTGATTTCCACAGTAGTTGCAAATAGGCTTCTTTCTTTTGATGTTGTTCTTGTTTTCAGCTTGCTTTGATGATTCTCCTCTCTCTGTAGTATGAATTCCCTTCTCAATAGAGTCTTTTCCTTTGTAACTGAGTCCTACATCCTTGTTGGGTCGTCTTGTATTCAGTTTCTCATCCAACATCTTTGATGCTTCATAACTCTTCTTCAATGTTTCTTTGGATTTCTTCTCTATTTCAAGTTCATCAGTCAACCTTGATACTTCAAGTTTCAATGCTTGATTCTTATTATCCTTCAAAATTGCTTCATGATGTGCATAACCTAGTTGATCTGATAGATTTTGCTAAATTCCAGTCAACCTTTTGATTTCATCATTTTTATCAGATACTAAGACTTCAAGTTTCTATTCCTCTCTTTGTAGATCTCTTACTTTATCCTTGGCTATCCTTAATGCATCAAGATTTTCAGTCATCTATGTGCTGAAATGTTCATGTTCTCTTTTCATTGCTTTTAGTTGATCAGCCAGTGCTTTATTCTTTTCTCTCAATACTCCAATCATTTCTTCAGTTTCTTCAGATATGCTATTCTTAGATGATGTCTCAATTTGTTCCACTAACTCTTGAGAGTCCTGTAAATCATCAAATAATCTTCTTCTTACTTTTAGAGATTTTTTGAATTTGTCTTTGCATGTCTGTAATCACTTGATTAGCATGATCCAACTCTTCTTGCAGATACACAATCATCTGAGATTGTATATAGTCTTGCATTGATAAGATCTTTCTCTTTAGGTAGTTAAACCGTTTTCCAAGATTGATGCTATGATACCAATTGTTAGGCCCAATATGGAAGGCTAATGTACTGAGAGGGGAGGGGTGAATTAGTACTCCTAAACTTTTCTTGAATAATAACTTTACTGTTGTGCATAATCTGAATAGTGCAGTAACATAATATAAAGCTAAAACAAATAGATAACAATCATACATGATTCACTCCATAGCACATATATTTTGGTTATGCAGAAACTCTCAGTTAGAGAGAAAAACTGCGGTGGGGATGACACCCACAACTTCACTACTGGAATAATAAAGAGTGCTTGATTAGAGCTACATGTTTAGCTATATCTGATAGCTTACCCTATTAGGAGTAACAAGATCTGTTAGATCTACCTTGCTAAAGGATTTTACAACACTTAAGCTAAATGTTGCACCTTGTTAGAGGCTTTACAATTTATAGACTTGTTTAGAGTCTTTTACCCTGTTAAACGGTTCTCTTACAACTTCAAAATATTACAATAAATCATTACAAATATCTGCAACTTTACATCTGGAATGTTATAGCAAATTCTATGTGCTCATAATAGATTACCTTTCTTATAGCATACCTTGGTAACCCATATAGTAACTCGGTAAACCCTTCTGTTTACTCTGTTCTTTGACTGTTCTCTAAAAACCTTCTTAGTGACCTCTGTGTCTCTGTAACAGTCTTCTTACACTCATGCACACACCCTTTTTAATTCTTAACTCATGTTGTATAAATAGATCTCTTATGTCGATGATTCATTCATTTCTTCGATCTTACAAATTGTTAGGTCCCGGAGACAACTAAGAGGGGGGGGGTGAATCAGTTGTCTAATAAATTCAAACCCAAAACTTATTAACTGACTTAATGCTTAATACTAGTGAATCAGTTAAGTATACTGGTAGACAATGTTAGCGGTAAATTGCTATACCGGTAGCAATTAATGCATGAAACATAAACACAAAGTCATCCACAACACATGACACCAATATTTGTATGTGGAAACCCTGTAAGGGGAAAAACCATGGTGGGAAACCTTACCCATAGTCAGATGATACTACTGTAGATAGTAAGTGTACAAAAAGGGGTTTGCACATGCAGAAAGGCCAATATCCTAGAGCTCACTGCTCAATCACAAATGGGAGTCACACTAGCTACAGTTGGATGGTTAAATCCAATAAGAATGTATGGCACAAAATCACATCTTCATATGTTGGATTCAGTACTGGTGTAATGCTGATATGCTTCTACAAAAACCTAAATTCACCTTCAAATGATGTAATAATGTATGCCTCTACTTTATCTCGCATATACCTTTACTTAAATCTTTTTTGCATTCCACACTTGATCTTACAAATAAGATCTTACATTTATACCATACCCTAAGACCAATTTTAGTAGGTCGGCTGTACAAGATATTACAATAAATACATTTTACAAATAATATAATATCTGATGCAATAACTGATTAATCATGTTGGCGTAATGCATTTACAACAATAATAAATCATCTCCATCATGTGCCATGTTGATCTGGAAAAGATAAACCCGTCAGTGTAACCCTACATAACTTGGACCTTTTTGCTGGTAAAAGCAAATATGCAAATATGAATATACCAATGATTATTACTTCAAAATAAAGTGTCTACATGATGTCTTCAACATTACCAAGTGTCTTCCATGTCATTCCAGGCACCAGTGAATATTATATCCTACTGGTTAATCATATACCAGTAACTATTGCATAGATTACTGCTTGTCGGTGAATGTTTCTAGATCTCCAAAGTAGGTGTATTTAGTAGGTGTTGACATCAATGACAAAACCATACCAAAATACCAACAATCTCTCCCTTTGGCATTGATGGCAACACAAGATGGAAAAACCATCATAGTGCCAAATACAAAAACTAACAATCTCCATATCTCCCCCTAGGAGTAACAATCTTTCATAACAATTTCTTCTTAAATGTGTTTTTCAAAATCTCTCCCCTAAAATCTCTTTTCCTTACCAAAAAGATAATGTGTTTTTCCATAGATATCTCTCCCCCCTTGACATCAAATTCCAAAGTCACAAAAGGTCAAGTTCATACAAAATACCAACCAATTCAATATATCGACTACTCCCCCTTTGAAGTAGCTTCCTCATCAAATACCAGAATAAAGATTTGTCCATTTAATTCTGTTAGTTGATGACAATCATCAACTGTCTAAGTCTCTACCAGTGGTGGTATGACTCTAAGCTGATCTTTGAGATACTCAAAAGTTTCCTTAGGCAAAGGTTTTGTGAAAATATCTGCAAGTTGTTCTTTAGTATTCACATAAACTAGTTTTATCTCTTTTTCTTCAACTTTTTCCCTTAGAAAATTCAGTTTGATAGAAACATGTTTTGTTTTAGAATGTAATACCGGATTTTTAGATATATCAATTGCTGCAGTGTCATCACAGTATATAGTAATAGGTTCCCTGCATTTTACTTTTATGTCTTTCAACATTTTCTTAAGCCAAAGTACTTGTGTACAATTTGTTTCTGCTGCAATATATTCTGATTCTATTATTAATAAAGATGTTCAACTCTATTTCTTACTCAACCAAGAGACTAATCTTTTTCCAAGAAAGAATGCTCCTCCAATGGTGCTTTTTCTATCATCCACATAACTTGCCCAATTTGCATCTGTATATGCACATAGATCAAAATTTTCATCTTTAGGATACCATAATCCAAGATTTGTTGTGCCTTGTAAGTATTGAAAAATCCTTTTCACTGCTGATTCATGATTTTCCCTAGGATTACTCTGAAATCTAGAAACTATACATACTACATTCATGATATCAGGTCTGGTTTGTGTCAAATACAGTAAACCTCCTATCATAGATTTGTATCTAGTTGGATTAATAGGTGTAGATTCATCTCTTTGAGATAATTTGTCATTTGTAGTCATAGGTGTGCTTACCGGTTTAGAATTCTCCATCCCAAATTTCTTTAGTAGTTCTTTCAAGTACTTGGATTGACTAAAAAATATACCTTTATCAGTCTGTAAGATTTGCAATCCTAAAAAGAATTTTATTTCTCCAATCAGAGACATTTCAAATTCTTGCTGCATTTCAAGAGAAAATTCTTTGCATAATCCATCTTCTCCTCCAAAGATTATATCATCAACAAATACTTCAATAATCAAGATGTCATCATTAGTAACTTTGTAATATAAATTGCTATCAGCATTTCCTTCAGCAAAATCAATCTTTAAAAGATACTTATCCAATCTTGCATACCAAGCTCTTGGGGCTTGTTTCAATCCATACAGAGCTTTTCTTAATCTGCAAACCATATCATTGTCATCCGTCAAAGAAAATCCATCAGGTTGTTCAATATAAACTTCCTCTTCAAGATCTCCAATCAAAAATGCACATTTAATATCCATTTGATAAACTTGGTAATGCTTGTGAGCTACAAAAGCCAAGAATAATCTAACTGCCTCAATTCTGGCTACCGATGCAAAGGTTTCATTGTAATCAACCCCTTCTTTTTGAGAGTATCCCTTACACACTAGTCTTGCTTTATTTCTGACAACCTTACCATTTTCATTAAGTTTGTTTCTAAATACCCATTTGGTTCCAATTACATTTTTATCTTTAGGCCGGGGAACTAATGTCCAAGTATTATTTTTCTCAATTTGTCCTAATTCTTCTTCCATAGCTTTAATCCAAAATTTATCTTCACATGCCTCATTGATAGATAATGGTTCAATTTGAGAAATAAGACATATCTCTTCATTTTCCAATCTTCTTCTTGTCATAAGTCCTTTAAATTTGTTTCCAATTATTTGATGTTCAGAATGATTCAATCTTACATACCAGGGTGTCTTAGTTTGCTATTGTTCTTCAATTACTATGGAATCCTTTGATGATACCAGGGTATCTGGATCTTCATTCTGTACTGGTGGATTCAGTGTAGGTTCATTTGTCATAACTTCTATTTCCGGTTCAAAGTCTATATATCTTGAAGTTCCTTTGAATTGTTCATCAATCTTTACATTTGTACTCTCAACAATTTTCTATAATCTTTTATTAAAACATCTATATGCCTTGCTTTTAGATGAATAACCAAGAAATATTCCTTCATCACTTCTAGGATCAAATTTGCCAATATACTCATCTCTTCTAATATAACATTTACTTCCAAAAATTCTGAAATACTTAAGAGTAGGAATATTACCAAACCATAGCTCATGAGGGGTCTTGCCAGTTTCACCTTTGATGTGAACTTTGTTGAATGTACAGAGTAGTGCTTATTGCCTCTCTCCAGTACACATGTGGTAGATTTGTTTCTGATAACATACTTCTTGCTGCATCCAAGATAGTTCTATTTTTCCTTTCAACAACTCCATTCTGTTTTGGTGTCTGAGGTGCTGATAATTGTCTTTTGATTCCATTCACTTCACAAAATGTATTAAAATCTTTAGATGTGAATTCTCCTCCTTGATCTAATCTTAAACATTTGATTTTCTTACTGGTTTCATTTTCAACCATTGCTTTGAATAGTTTGAACTGCCCAAGTGCTTCTAATTTTTCTCTGAGAAATGTAACCCAACACATTCTAGAGTAATCATCAATAATTAGCATGAAATATCTATCACCTTGCAAGATTTTAGTTCTAGCTGGACCACATAAATCAATGTGAATTAAATCAAGAGCATTATTTGATTTTTCGGGAATACTTTTGAAACTAGCTCTAACTTGTTTTCGAAATTGACATTCCTTGCAAATTATATTCTGAGGTTTCATAATTTTAGGTAGATCTCTAACTGCCTTAGAAGTACTGATTTTTACCATGCAATCAAAATTTACATGACATAGTCTTTTATGCCATAACCAACTTTCATCTATATGTGCAATTAAGTATGCCTTTTCACTGTTATTCAAATGAAAGATATTACCTCTAGTCTGATTACCGGTTGCAATTTCAAAACTAGTTCTATTCATGATTTTGCATTTTCCATTTTTAAATTGTAACTGAAAACCTTTCTCAACTAATTGACCAACACTTAAAATATTATGCTTTAATCCTTCAACATAGTAGACATTGTTAGTGTTATGTTTACCATCAAGAGATATTGAACCCTTACCTTTCATTGAACAGGCTTTGTCATCTCCAAATCTTACTAAACCTCCATTGTATTCTTGAAAGTTCAAGAATATACCTTTGTCTCTAGTCATATGATGTGAGCATCCTGAGTCAATAATCCATTCATCCTTTGATTGATCTTTAGCTGCTAGGGCTTGTTCTACCAGTTGAGCAGTAGGTGTTGGTTGATCTTCTGTTATAGCAACAAAAACCCATCTATTGTTTGTTGGATCCTCATTAGAATCATCAGTCACACCTTCATCAACAATGTAACAAGATTTATCTTTGTTCTTCTTAAATCTCTATCTCTGATATTCAGGATTAGGCTTGTATGTTCTTCTAGCTTCTTCTCTTAGTCTTGCATGTCTATCAGGGCATCTTGAAGCCATATGGCCAATCTTATTGCAGTTAAAACATTTAAAAGGTGCTTTACCTTCATACTTACTTCCAATTGGACCTTTTGGCATTTTCCTTGCAAATAGTGCTTCAAGTTCTTCAAGCTCTTCATTCTCCTTTCTGGTTTCTTCAAGTTCTCTTGCATAAAAGGCTCTCTAGTCTGATTTGTCAAAAGATGGAGAAGATGATGTTGATGCTTTGAAGGCCAAATTAGTCTTAAGAATAGCAATAGGACCAAATTCATCAATTTCAAAAGCTAAAAGTTTTCCAATCAATGTATCCCTAGTTACTAATGTATTAGGCATTGTTATCAACTCATTTATAGAAGTAACCTTCATTTTATATGCCGGTGGGAAACCTCTTAAATTTTTTGAAACAATCTCATCCTCACTCAAGGTTCCTCCACAACATTTGATACCCAAAAAAATTTCATTTACTCTTTCCATAAAAGCATAAATCCTTTCATCTTCTTCCATTTTCAGATGTTCATACCTGACTCGGAAGCTTTCAAGTTTTGCAATTTTGACTATGGAATCTCCTTCATTCAGTGTTTCCAAATGATCCCAAATAGCTTTAGTAGTAGACCTATCTGATAATGCGCTCAGGAGTGCTTCTCTTGCTTTGCAATCATTTTCTTCATCTTTGGCTAAGGTAGTTGGAGCAGTCTGACCATCTACAATAGCAGTATAACCATTCTTGGTAACTTCCCAGATGTCTTTACCGATGCAATTCAGATGTGTCTCCATTCTGATCTTCCATATCCCATAGTTGGTTCCATCAAGTTTAGGACTGTCCTTTTTGAAATAATTAGTAGACATTGGATCTCCTCAAGTTGTTAAACTTCTACAAAAGGAGGACTAGGCTCTGATACCAATTGTTAGGTCCCAGAGACAACCAAGAGGGGGGGGTGAATCAGTTGTCTAATAAATTCAAACCAAAAACTTATTGACCGACTTAATGCTTAATACTAGTGAATCAGTTAAGTATACCGGTAGATAGTGTTAGTGGTAAATTGCTATATCGGTAGGAATTAATGCATGAAAAATAAACACAAAGTCATCCACAACACATGACACCAATATTTGTACGTGGAAACCCTGTAAGGGGAAAAACCACGATGGGAAACCTTACCCACAATTAGATGATACTACTACAGATAGTAAGTGTACAAAAAGGGGTCTGCACATGCAGAAAGGCCAACAGCCTAGAGCTCACTGCTCAATCACAAATGAGAGTCACACTGACTACAGTTGGATGGTTAAATCCAATAAGAATGTACTGCACAAAATCACATCTTCATATGCTGGATTTAGTACCAGTGTAATGCTGATATGCTTCTACAAAAACCTAACTTCACCTTCAAATGATGTCTTCATGTATGCCTCTACTTTATCTCGCATATACCTTTACTTAAATCTTTTTTGCATTCCACACTTGATCTTACAAATAAGATCTTACATTTATACCATACCCTAAGACCAATTTTAGTAGGTCGGCTCTACAAGATATTACAATAAATTTTTTTTACAAATAATATAATATCCAATGCAATAATTGATTAATCATGTCAGCTTAATGCATTTACAACAATAATAAATCATCTCCATAGCGTGCCATGCTGATCTGGAAAAGATAAACCTGCCGGTGTAACCCTAGATAACCTGGACCTTTTTGCCAGTAAAAGCAAATATGCGAATATGAATATACCAATGATTATTACTTAAAAATAAAGTGTCCACATGATGTCTTCAACATTACCAAGTGTCTTCAATGTCATTCCAAGTACCGATGAACATTATATCATGCCGGTTAAAAATATACCAGTAATTGTTGCATAGATTACTGCTTGCCGGTGAATGTTGTTGGATCTCCAAAGTAGGTGTATTTAGTAGGTGTTGACATCAATGACAAAACCATACCAAAATACCAACACAAACATTTTTTATCAAATGAATAACCATGCAAAATATTTCATTGGTTAGATGACCTCAAAATCATACACAATCTTTAAGTGCAATTTCTAATGTGATAACGGTTAGATGTTCCTTGATTTTGTAACACATTTTCATATGTATGTCCAGGTTCAATGAATCTGGTAACACATTTCACTTGGTGTGTCATCTTTTCTACTTGGTAGACATGAAATGATACTCGGTAGACAACTCAGTGTATACTATGTTCTGAGACTACTTTCTTCAATAACCGACTAGACTGTGCATACCGACTGAATATCTCGGTAGAGATAACTGACTAGAGTATATAGAATAACTTTGACCTGAAACTAATGGCAACTTGATAAGTAGTAACATAAAATACATTTTAAGAAAATGGTCATAAAAAGTTCAAAGAATTGGGTTGATCTAGACCCACACCTATTTGTGCCTTTTGAGGCAACATTCTTGTGTTTGTGTGCTTGCTTTGTTTTCTTGTCAAAGGAAAAATAAAAAAATCAGTTCCAAAAAC
Source organism: Cryptomeria japonica (assembly GCF_030272615.1). NCBI lineage: Eukaryota > Viridiplantae > Streptophyta > Pinopsida > Cupressales > Cupressaceae > Cryptomeria > Cryptomeria japonica. The sequence goes on from NC_081405.1 coordinate 618,781,613, forward strand.
AAGTATTACATTTTCAAAATACCAACAAAAGATCAAAAAGAAAGAGCAACAACAAAAGTATCAAACTATATGACCATTCTTCACATCTTGAGAAAGAAGAATCCTCATCAACACATCAACTTGAAAAAAAGACCAATAAGCTCAAAGGATTTTATCAAAAGGAGGAAATTCTTCTATCTTAATAGACAAATCTTTGTCTCTCATATAACCTTGTTACATCACATGCGTCTATAGCTTCAAGGAAAATCAAATGAGTTTGATCAAGAGTCATTAAACCACAGAGATTTTTCTCAATATAGAGCTTTGATTTATCATCAAAATAAGGGAGGCAAGATCAATCCTACCTTCTTTCCACATATTTGAATCACATATAACTCAACTAAGGTAGAACCACCAACCCTTGAATAAGAAGAGGAAGATTTTGTTCCTTTTGTAACACAAAGTTTCTATTGAAGTTAACATTTCATCCATTTCCCCACATCCACACATCATCAATCCATTCCAACTCTCAAAACATCAAGAGGTTTTTGTCCTAAGTTCTCTTTTGATATTGCTTGAATCAAACACAATACATCACTTTTTAGAGTATCTCTACATCTAGGATAAACTCATCCTAAGAGGCATTTCTACATAGGTTAAAATAGGTCTATGAGTGAATCCTCTTAGTACTAGGTAGTTGGGTCTATAACACATCTCAGATCTCTCTAAACCTTATCATATCAAACATTGTCAATCAAACACAACAAGCAATTCAAGAAAAATCTTTGGTAACATCTACCTTTAGTGCTAGAGATCCATATGCAAAACACCCCACCAAATATCAATCTTTCATTCCATCACCAACTCATCATCATTTTCATCAAACTTCAAAAAAAACTTATAAACAAAATGGATAAAAACCAAATCAAGGTCTAGACAACAAGAAATTGAAGAGGAAGAGGAGGAAAATATCAATGAGTTCCAAAAAGCCCTTGGAGGAAACACAAATGATGAAATCCAAGCACTCCTACTCCTGCGGCAATAGAAAGGGCACAACACAACCCTCTCTTTAATAGACTTTTTGATGAAATACTCAGGAGAAATGATGATGCTCACTTTTTAAGATTTGCTCAAGAGGGGGTAAACTACCCTCTGACTTTGATGTTGCACAACTAAGACAAGCATCAGAACACCAAAGTCACAATGAGGATGAAATAGGTCAAGATCGCATTAGATATAACCTTCATCAAGATAATCCCACATCTCCTCCTCCTCCAAATGAAATATACATGTTGCAGCAACAAGTCAAAAATCTTGTCCAACAACTTCATAGTGGTGTAAAAACTAATCAATTTTCACTCAATGACATTTGTCCCTATCCCTTTGATAGGAATCTTCTTATGCCACCTTTTCTACGAGGGTTTGAAACACCCAAGTTTGAAAAGTACCAAGGAAAAGGAGACGCTCATGATCATGTTAAAGAATTCCATTCAGCTTGCCTCGAAGTGGCATACAAGGACACATACCTAATGCAAATTTTTCCCCAAATTTTCGGAGGAACAACCACATCATGGTTTTCCTGACTACCAGGTGGCATTAGGACCTTTGAAGAACTAGTCTAGAAGTTCTTGGCACATTACTCACACAACATTGAACATGATATCACCATGGCTGATCTATGTAACACTAAGCAAAAACCAGGCCAGCTATTTTCAGTTTTTCTGCAACGATGGCATCAAATGTCTAGCAGACGTTATCTTCAGTTACCTGAACAAGAACTGGTGAAAATATCTATTTCCAACTTAAATGATGAAATGCAATTTCACCTAGATGTAAAAGACATAGACTCTTTCAATGAGATGATCACCAAAGGTTTAAAATGTGAACGAGCTCTCATCAAAAAAGGGCTTATCAAGATATACAATGAGCCAAAGGATGGCCCTCGCCCACTCTTCAATAGTGACAAGCCTAACTTCTAGAACAAAAACAAAAACATCATCAATGACGGGGTTGTGGATGCAAGAGCTATCAAAAGTGCGCAACCTATGGTCAAATTTGTAGGACAGAACCCCCCACCCAAGAATAACACAATTGCTCCTCCAAATCAAAGACATAATGTACCTCAAGAGGAACCCAAACAGCATCAACAAAATTTTAAACTAAAACGAACATACACTCGATTAGGAAAACCTATTGAAACGGTGTTCCGTCAGTTGGTTTCTCAAAATCTAGTGACCTTACCCAAAACATCAAATTACGAACCTCAAGTTAAACCTTCATGGTGGAGGGATACTGAACATTGTGATTTTTATCAAGGGAAAGGGCATAAGACAAGCAATTGTCACAGATTAAAAGATCTTATTCAGGATCTTATTGACTGAGGTGAAATTGAAATCAAAGGAGATGACCAAAAAACAACAAACAATGATCATCTCATGTTAAAAAATCCACTTCCATCACAAGATCAAAGGGGTCCTTCCACTTTAGGGAGAAATATAGATACCACTGATTATAGGCAAGCCGCATATAATTACACTGTGAATCACCTATATGATGCCAGTGAACAAATTGCAACTATTACCATAAAAAATCCTAGCTCCACTTGCAATGTTGTTACACGTCATGGCAAGATCACCATAAAAGAATCTCCACAAGGCATCCCATCTATCCCAAAGCAGTATAACCTTGTGGAACAATTAGACAAAATGCCTGCACTAATATCTATCTTAGAGCTATTGTGCCTATCCCCATCTCATAAAACAATCTTGGATCAAGCTCTCCAAGAGGCATCAGTCCTTGCAAACCTAAATACATATCAGTTCCAAGCTATGGTTGAAAACCTAAGATCATGACCTTGTCTCACTTTCTCTGAAAGTGATAATGCATCCTTCCAACAACCTCATAACACCTCACTCCATATTGAAGGGTTTATCAACCAACATAGGATCAAGCGAGTCTTGATCGACAATGGAGTAGGCCTGAATATCTGTACACTACAATTGGTCATAGAATTTGGATATGTGATTGAATCACTGGATCCCTATAAGAAGATAACAATCAAAGCCTATGATGATGTAGATCGTTCATCCAAAGGGACAGTTGTGCTACTGATCTGAGTGGGCCTAGCAGTGAAGCACATCATCTGTCAAGCTCTGTACCTTCGTCTGCCATATAATTTGTTGTTAGGAAGACCTTGGATACATGCCATGCAAGTCGTTCCATCCACCTACCATCAATGTATCAAGTTCCCTCATAATGGTGTATAAATTGCAATCCTGGGCGATGCAAATCCCTTTACGTATTGTCACAATATAAATCACCAACCAGAGATCACCATTCCCAACAATAGAGAAGCCATCCCATCCACATCATACGTAAGTCTAGCCTCTCTTTTCAGTTCAAACACCACTATACCCAAGCAAGAGAAGATCAAGATGAAAATAGCAGAGGAAGGTCCTAGGGAGTACAATTTGAGTCAACTCTTTTGTGTTGGACAAATGCCTACTTCTCCTAGAACTCATGGTAAACTTCAACGGTTCCTTCAAATGCCCCTGGTCAATCTAGCATGCACTTTGATGCCTTTCATCCTTAGAAGGAGTCTAGAAGAAGAGACCAGAGATGAAGACCTAGCAGAATGGATCTATAAAGATCCCATCACCATGGACATTCCACAAGCTAAGCTTCCCACAGATCAGTATAGAAAAGGCCTTCTAATTATGCAACGAATGGGTTATGATGGTCATAGTGCTTTGAGATCTTTCAAGCAAGGACGACATGAACCGCTGCAATCGGAATTAAAGCGAAAAGATAACACAGGACTAGGCTTTCAAAAGGAGATCCTTCCTAAACTTAGATTCAAAGGAAAACCCAGCAAACCTCTATATCAGCTAGCTACAAAGAAGTCACCTTTGATTATATTAGCAGCACCACACACCATAGAAACTGCCCCATTGAAGCTAAAAATCCTATCAAAAGCACCCACAACACCATTCATCCCACCAATCAAACCAACAACCCCATCAGCAGTAGTCATAACATCAATAGCACCATTAGTAGTAGCAACTGTATCAAAACCCGTAGCAGTATCAACAACACCGGCAATTTCAGTAGAAGCAAGAGATTCAACACTACCAATACTTCCCATATCAGATTCATTGATCCCCATAATCCTTCCTACAACACCAATCATTTCATCTACAAAGGTACAATAACCAATCACACCTGTAGTGTTTAACTCAAAGGACATCCTAGTATGGTATAGTAATCAGATACTAAAAAGCGACTCAGAGACTGCTCACATGAGTGGGAATTTGATTCCGTCCAACTTAATACTTTAGATGAGGAAGACACATCACTACCTCCACGTGGCAAAGACATCCTTGTTTACGGAGAAGCAAAGATAAAGACCTCTTGGATTCCTGAACTAGAAACTTCTTCCACAGACCCTACGTCACATCCTACGCCTGATTATAATAGGGAGAGTACCATTAATGACCTTCACCACAATGTCTTAACCCTCATTGACACATTTAAAGAACTTAAGCTAATCGATGAGGTAATACCCATTATCCATCCTGAACTCATCGAATGGAACCAACCTAATCCCCCATGCCTTGACCATTTCCAAAATGATGAGGTGATCATTGACTTTTTGGAACTACGGGATAACATACCAAGTGGGGATCACAAAGTTGGATTCACCATTGAACTTAATAGCGCAGCATACTTCGGGGTAGATGCCAAACCTTTCAGCTACAAAAATATAACAATAAAACATGGATCTTCCAGTGAAAACCACACTGTGGCACTCTTTGATCCCAAAAAAGTAAAAAGAAAGAGCATGTCCAATGGTGAAAACCTCTTCGAGGTGCAGGAGGATGAAATGTTTGACATTCTCCCCTCTAGTATAGAGCGAGAATGATCAACAATTCTCATCGAGGAAAAGAAATAATACAACGTGGGGACTCCTGAAACTCCTCACCACATACATCTGGCATCTCTTTTAACTCTAGAGGAACAGCCTAAGTTTGTTGAATTCTTCAAAAAGCATCAGATCAACTTTGCATGATCATATGCAGATATGCTTGGACTTGATCTTAATTTAGTAATGCATCATCTCACCATAGCAGAAGGAGCCAAGCCTGTCAAGCAAAAAATTTGCAAGATGCATCCCTAGATCGCGGTACTAGTCAAAGAAGAACTTAAGAAACTCCTGGATGTTGGTTTTATTTGACCAATTGATTATGCAGATTGGATATCCAATATTGTACCTATTGGAAAACCAAATGGGGGCATCCATATCTGTACTAACTTTAGAGATCTGAATAAAGCATGTCCTAAAGATGACTTCCCCCCACCAAACATTGACATAATAGTGGACCTAGCAGCAAGGCATGCCATGCTTTCACTCATGGATGGCTTTTCAGGGTACAACCAAATAAAGATCAACATAAGATGGCCTTCACATGTCCATGGGGAACATACTACTAGAATGTAATGCCTTTTGGTCTAAATAATGGAGGAGCGACCTATCAAAGGGAAATTACCACCAGCTTTCATCACATGATGCATACTATAATGGAAGATTATGTTGATGACTTACTGGAAAAATCACTAACAAGAGAAGGTCATCTGGAAATATTAGATAAAATATTTGATAGACTGGAACAATATCATGTTCGACTCAACCCAAAGAAATGTGTCTTTGGAGAAACCTCAGGGAAGCTTCTAGGATAGATTGTCTCAAGCAAAGGTATTGAGGTTGACCCAACAAAGGTAAAAGCAATCATGGATATGCCACCTCCATGGAACATCAGCCAACTAAGGACATTACAAGGACAACTTCAATCCATCTAAAGATTCATTGTACAACTGGCAGATAAGTGTCATCCCTTTACATGCCTATTACACAAGAACATCTGCTTTCAATGGGATACCAGATGCCAACAAGCAGTCTAGATGCTTTCAGACTATCTCATGAATACACCATTGCTGATCCCACCAGATCCAAGCAAATCTCCATTGCTCTATATTTCAGCAACAAATACAACATTGGGAGTACTACTGGCTCAACACAATACAGAAGGGAAAGAGTGTGTTGTTTACTACATCTCTCGCACATTGGCTGGCTATAAACTCAATTACACACCTATTGAGCGAGCTTTCCTAGCAGTAATCTTGGTAGCTACTAAACTAAGGCACTATCTATTAACACATAAAGTACAACTCATTGCCAAGATCGATCCACTAGAGTACTTACTTAGCAAAGCAGCATTGATGGACCGCCTAGCAAAATGGGTGACGATTCTAAGTGAATTTGACATCGAGTATGTGGACTGTAAGGCTATCAAGGGCCAAGTTATTGCAGATTAGTTGGCCGATGCACCACTCATTTCCAATTTTCTAGATGAAGAGATCTTCATGATCACAGTAGCACAACCATGGAAACTATACTTTGATGGTTCCTATACTAGGCATGGCTCGGGGGCAGGTATCCTGTTTATCACACCTCAAGGTGACAGCATCCTGAAGTCTTACAGGCTCACATTTCCATGTAAAAACAACATAGTAGAGTATGAGGCCTTGATTACAGGACTCAAACTAGCCATACAATGGAAATTGAAAGTGCTATAGATATATGACGACTCCCAACCGGTCATCCGATAAGTAACAGATGAATATTAGACCAAGGATGACAAACTCATGCCGTACAAGCAAATGGTGGACAGTTTAAAGGCATCATTCACTATTGTCACCTTTGAGAAGATACCTAGAGATTAGAATCAAGATGCTGATGCTATGGCTACCATTGCATCTCTCCTAGATCTTCCACATAATTCAACATGCTATGAGTTCTTGGTCGAACAGCTTCAGATTCCTACTTATGATATCCCCAAATTTGAGATGATATGTTGCCTTATTGGTTCGGAATCCCCATGGTACGGTGAGTTCTACATCTATCTCTGCGATCACACACTTCCTCTGAACCAATTGAATAACCAATGTAAAAACTTCATACGGCAAATCGCTCGATATATTAGTATTGCTGAAACCCTATACTAATTCAGTCTTGATGGTACTCTCCTTCGTTGTCTGGAATGGGATGAGATAACAAAGGCCTTGGAAGAGGTACATGAAGGAATTTGTGGAACTCATGCAAGCAGTCCATCACTAGCCAAGAAACTCATGTGCATTGGATACTATTGGCCATCCATGGAAAATGACTCCTACTATTTTGTCAGAAAATGCAAGAAATGCCAGGTTCATGGAGATCTGATACATGCACCAGCATAGGAATTGCAACCAATCACAACACTATGGCCTTTTTATCAATGGGAACTTGACATTGTGGGTAAGATTCATCCATCTTCATCCAACAACAATAAATTCATCATTACCCCTACGGAATACTTCACAAAGTGGATCGAAGTTGTTCCAGTTACCCAAGTCACCGATGAGCAGATCGCCTCATTCATCCTTAATTACATCATTTTCCAGTATGGTGTACCCATGTCCATCATCACAGATAACAGGCTTTCATTCAAAAATTAGGATGTCCGTGAGCTCTGTAAGAAGTTTCATATCCAACACCGCTTTTCCACTCCCTATTACCCACAAGGCAATGGTCAGGCCGAAGCATCAAACAAGAACATATTGAGAATCTTCAAGAAAATAGGCAATGATGCTGGTCATGATTGGCATGTTCAATTGAATCCAGCACTATGGGCGTATCAAACTAGCATTTGAAACCCTAGAGATGCAACTCCCTACTCACTGGTCTATGGTGTAGAAGCTTTCCCTCCTATTGAGGTCGAGATACCATTTCTATGGGTTTACTTGCATAATCTCATAGATGACGAAACCTACCGAGTCTCACATCTCCAAGAATTAGAGCTACTTGATGAGAAATGACAAGCTGCATACAACCACCTCAAAGCCTATCAGCAGCACATGAGCAGGAGCTATAATCATCGAGTTAGACCTCGTATATTTGAGGTAGGTGATCTTGTTCTTCAAGATAATCCTCGTAACTAGCCAAACAAAGAACATCAGGGAAAGTTTGAATCAAACTGGCTGGGTCCATATGTTATCACTACTATATTTGGTTCCGGGGCATATTAGTTGGCTACTTCAGAAGGAGAACCGCTAGCAGATCCAATCAACAACATGCACCTCAAACAGTTTTATACATAAGCTGCAAAGAGCATCAAGCTCCCCTACATACTAGAAAAACACCAAAAACATTCAGATAAATGTCCTGCTGAAAATAGTAAAGAAAAATCATACATCCAAATGGTGAACAACCACTCCAGTGGCACCTTGGGTAAGTACAATGGTGAAAACCCGGCAAACATGCACCACTTGTAAAGGTTATGGCTACATTGTCTTTCAGACTTGTGGCGATCACATTCATTTGCATCCACTCATCCATCAATCCAAACCATGGCTTGATAATTGATCTATAATCAAAGATAGTACTTCATGCGTCTTACATCCCGCTTTTTCATAGTCATGTCTAAACTAGGGGCAATGCCCTTAATCTATTTGATGGAAGTGGATTCTACATTTATTTGTGATTCCTTGAAGTTCTACATTCAAAAACTATCCCACAAAATACGAAAAATATTCAAAAGTATCTCACAAAATCCAAAAACATTAGAAAACATAAAAAAATAATAAAAAACATGGCAATGATTTTATACATATGCACCCAAGAAGATACCAAATAGACATTCTAAAATACTCAAACAATGACCAATTCTCACATCGACCAAACAATCAACATCAACACTCACAAACTGTCTTTACAAGGATGCATCCTTCCTTACCAAAACAAAGACAAGATCACATTTTCTTTGACAAGAAAATTTTGTTTAAGCTATCAAGTACTTGGTCGGTTTGTAGGTTATTTATTCATTTATATCAGGTTCCTATGCTACTCCAGGATATCTACAAGTGATTAGAGTGGTCGGGATGGTTCCTAAGCATTGTTTTGTGTCTTTTGCAAATTAATCCAATGAAGTCCTGGGGCATGTACTAATGGTGTCTATGTGGGAAGTTCACTAAGCTATGTGATCTCATGCAAAATACAGTCATGGATCACTATAGCTTGCTGACTACATCGTATAGCTCGACCATATGAGCATGGAACATTATGGAGGGTCCATATTCTTTATGCTTTATTTATGCTATTTGTTTTTAGGTACAATGCTCGATCCTTGGTTCCTACTGCCTCATCCAAGTTTGATATTACCATGCTCAATGATGAAAATAAAAGCACTTTGGATCATCATTCCATCTCATCTATTTATATTGCATTTCGTTGCATGTCACCCATCTATTTAATCATTCATTATTCATATGCATGGTTTTGTATGCAAATGTGAACAAGATTAATATGAGAAGTTATGGGAAAATGAGTTGGTCTTGGATACCATCATGACAGAGTTCTCTGATACATCATCAGTGCATCATGCAAAGTCTAAAAAACCTTACATTCATCTATCATAATCACATCATCATTGTTGGTATTTTGGATATGTTGATATGGTTTTGTAATTGATGTCAACACCTATTAACACTTATCAATTCTGGCACTTTGGAGGATTGGCAATGTTCACTGGCAAGCAAGTGACTTATCAACAGTCACTGGTATCTGGTACACTGATAAGATATATTGTTCACTGGCAGTTGGAATAACATGGAAAACACTTGGTTAAGTCAAAGACATCGTTTGGACACTTTATCTTTGAGATTTGTTCATTGGTATATTCGTGTCTGCATAGCTGCTGTTACCAACAAATAGGTCCAGAATAAGCACCGACAGGCTTATCTATTCCAGATTAGCACGACACACTTTGGAGATGATTTTGTTGTTATTATAAATGCATTAAGCTGACATGTTGAGTCGGATATTGCATCGGTTATTGATTTAATTGTAAATTGTTTTATTGTAATATCTTCTAGAGTCGACCTACTAAAATTGGTCTTAGGTTATGGTATATATGTAATATCTTATTTGTAAGATCAATATGCTATTGGGAAAAGAAATTGTAAGAAGGTGTATGCGAGAATAAGCAGAGCTATACACACAGACATCATTTGAAGGTGAAGTAATATTTTTGTGAATGCATATCAAAACTACACTGGTACTGAATCCAGCATATGAAGATGCTATTTTGAGTAGTACATCATTATTGGATCTAACCATCCAATGGTAGTCAGTGTGACTCCTATTTGTGTTTGAGCAGTGAGCTCTAGGCACTTGGCCTTTCTGCATGTGTAGACCCTATTTGTATACACATATTATCTACAGTAGTATCATCTCATTATGGGTAAGGTTTCCCACCATGGTTTTTCCCCTTACAAGGTTTCCACGTACAAATATTGGTGTTATGTGTTATGGATGTTATTGTTTTTCTGTTTCATGCATTAATCTTTACCAGTACTGCAATTAATTAATAAACTGTCTACCGACATAAAGTTTGGTTTACTGGTATTAAGCATTAATGTTGGTTAAGTTGTTTTTGGTTTGAATTTATTTGACAACTAATTCACCCCCCCCATCCTCTCAGTTGTCTCTAGGACCTAACAATTGGCATTAGAGCTTAGTCCTCTTTTTGCAGAAGTTTAACAGCTTGAGGAGATCCAATGTCTACTAGCTATTTCAGGAAGGATAGTCCTAAACTTGATGGAACTAACTATGGCATATAAAAGATCAGGATGGAGACACATCTAAATTGCATTAGAAAGGACATCTAGGATGTTACAAAAAATGGCTATATTGCTCCTACTCAAAGTCAACCTAATCCACCTACCTTAGGAAAAGATGAGGAAAATGATTGCAAAGCAAGAGAAGAAATTTTGAGCGCATTATCAAATCAACAAATCATGGGATGATCAAATAGATCTATAGCTAAAGCTATTTGGGACCATTTGGAAATATTGAATGAAGGAGATTCCATAGTCAAAATTGCAAAACTTGAAAGCTTCCGGGTTAGGTATGAAAATCTGAAAATGGAAGAAGATGAAAGGATTTTTGCTTTAATGGAAAGAGTAAATGAAATTTTTTTGGGTATTAAATATTGTGGAGGAACCTGAAGTGAAGATGAAATTGTTTCAAAAGTTTTAAGAGGATTTCCACTAGCATATAAAATGAAATTTACTACTATAAATGAGTTAAGAACAATGCCTAATGCATCAGTAATTAGGGACACATTGATTGGAAAACTTTCAGCTTTTGAAATTGAGGAATTTGGTCCTGTTGCTACTATAAAGATAGATTTAGCTTTTAAGGCATCAACATCATCTGCATCATCATTTGAAAAATCTGATTGGAAAGCCTTTTATGCAAGAGAACTTGAAGAAAGAGGGAGAGAAAATGAAGAACTTGAAGCACTATTTGTAAGGAAAATGCGTAAAGGTCTAGTTGGAAGTAAGTATGATGGTAAAGCACCCTTTAAATGTTTTAACTGTAATAAGATTGGTCATATGGCTGCAAGATGCCCTGATAGACATGCTGGATTAAGAGAAGAAACTAGAAGAACATATGTAAGCCTAACCCTGAATATCAAAGATACAAATTTAAGAATTATAAAGATAAATCTTGTTATCTTGCTGATGAAGGAGTCATTGATGATTCTAATGAGGATCCGACAGACAATGGATGAGTCTTTGTTGCCATAATAGAAGATCAACCGCCACCTATTGTTCAACTGGTAGAGTAGGCCCATGTAGCTAAAGTTGAAGTTAAGGATGAATGGATCATTAATTCAGGGTGTTCACATCATATGATTGGTGATAAAAGAATTCTTTTTTCAGGAATATAATGGAGGTCTGGTAAGATTTGGAGATGATAAAGCTTGTTTGATCAAAGGAAAAGGTACTATATCTCTTGATGGTAAGCATAATATTGACAATGTTTACTATGTTGAATGTTTAAAGCATAATCTTTTGAGTGTTGGTCAATTAGTTTAAAAAGGATTTCAGTTACAATTGAAGAATGGAAAATGCAAAATTATGAACAGAACTGGTTTGGAAATTGGAACTGGTAATCAAACTAGAGGTAATATATTTCATTTGAATAACAGTGAAAAGAAATGCTTGATTGCCCATATTGATGAAAGTTGGCTATGGCATAAGAGACTCTGTCATGTACATTTTGATTGCATTGTGAAAATCGATACTACTAAAAAAGTTAGAAATTTACCTAAGATTGTTAAACCTCATAATCCAGTATGTAAGAAATGTCAATTTGGAAAACAAGTTAGAGCATCTTTTAAAAGTATTCTGAAAAAAAACAATAATGCTTTTGACTTAATTCATACAAATTTATGTGGTCCAGCTAGAACTAAAAGCTTACAAGGTGATAGATATTTCATGCTAATCATTGATGACTATTCTAGAATGTGTTGGGTTACTTTTCTCAGAGAAAAATCAAAAGCACTTGGGAAGTTCAAACTATTCAAGGTGATGGTAGAAAATGAAACTGGCAAGAAAATCAAATGTCTGAGATCAGATCAAGGAGGTGAATTCACATCTAAGGAATTTAATACATTCTATGAAGTGAATGGAATCAAAAGAGAATTATCAGCACCCCGGATACCATAGGAAAATGGAGTTGTAGAAAGGAAAAATAGAACTATCTTTGATGCAGCTAGAAGTATGTTATCAGAAGCAAATCTACCACATGTATATTGGAGAGAGGCAGTAAGCTCAGTGGTCTATACATTCAAAAAAGTTCACATCAAAGGTGAAACCGGTAAGACCCCTCATGAACTATGGTTTGGCATTACTCCTACTCTTAAATATTTCAGAATATTTGGAAGTAAATGCTATATTAGGAGAGATGAGTATATTGGAAAATTTAATCCTAGAAGTGATAAAGGAATATTTTTTGGTTATTCATCTAAGAGAAAAGCATACAGATGTTTTAACAAAAGATTGCAGAAAATTGTTGAGAGTACAAATGTGAAGATAGATGAATAGTTTAGAGGAACTTCAAGGTATATAGACTCTGAACCAGTAATAGAGATGCTGACAAATGAACTTACATTGAACCCACCAGTACAGAATGAAGATCCAGTTACACTGGCATCATCAGAAAATTCCACTATAACTAAGGAACAACAGTAAACAAAGACACCCCGGTATGTAAGACTGAATCACTTTGAAAATCAGATAATTGGGAACAAGTATCATAGAGTTATGACAAGAGGAAGACTAGAAAATGAAGAGGTATGTCTTATTTCTCAAATTGAACCATCATCAATTAATGAGGCATGTGAAGATAAACATTGGATTAAAGCTATGGAAGAAGAACTAGAATAAATTGAAAAGAATAACACATGGACATTAGTTCCCCGACCTAAAGACAAAAATGTAATTGGAACAAAATGGGTATTCAGAAACAAACTTAATAAAGATGGTAAGGTAATCTGAAATAAAGAAAGACTAGTGCATAAGGGATATTCTTAGAAAGAAAGAATTGATTATAATGAAACCTATGCACCGGTAGCTAGAATTGAGGCAGTCAGATTATTCTTGGCTTTTGCAGCACACGAGAACTAAAAAGTATATCAAATGGATATTAAATATGCATTTTTGAATGGAGATCTTGAAGAAGAAGTTTACATTGAGCAACCTAATGGATTTTCTTTGATAGATAACAAAGATATGGTTTGCAGGTTAAGGAAAGCTTTGTATGGGTTGAAGAAAGCTCCAAGAGCTTGGTATGCTAGATTGGATAAATATCTTTTGAAGATTGGTTTTTCTAAAGGTAATGTTGACAACAACTTATACTATAAAGTGACTATGATGACATCTTGGTTATAGAAGTTTTTATTTATGATATAATCTTTGGAGGAGAAGATGGACTATGTAAAGACTTTTCTATTGAAATGTAGCAAGAATTTGAAATGTCTACGATTGGAGAGATAAAACTCTTTTTAGGATTGCATATTTCACTGACTGATAAAGGTATATTCTTGAGTCAATCCAAGTACTTGAAGGAGTTACTAAAGAAATATGGGATGAAGAACTCTAAACCGGTAAGTATGTCTATGACAACAAATGACAAATTATCACTAAGGGATGAATCTACACCTGTTAATCCGACTAGGTACAAATCTATGATAGGAGGCCTACTGTATTTAACACAAACAAGACCTGATATTATGAATGCAATATGTATTGTTTCAAGATTTTAGAGTAATCCTAGAGAAAATCATGAATCAACAGTAAATAGGATTTTTTGGTACTTACAAGACACTACAAATCTTGACTTATGGCATCCTAGAGATGAAAAATTTGAATTGTGTGCATAGACAGATGCAAATTGAGCAGGGCATGTGGATGATAGAAAAAGAACCACTAGCGGAGCATTTTTTCTTGGAAAAAGATTAATTTCTTGGTTGAGTAAGAAACAAAGTTGCACATCTTTATCAACAACAAAATCAAAATATTTTGCAGCAACAACTAGCTATACATAGGTATTATGGCTTAAGAAAATGTTGAAGGACATAAAGGTAAAAGGCAAGGAACGTATAACTATCTATTGTGATAACACTACAACAATTGATATATCTAAGAATCCGGTACTACGTTCTAAAACTAAACATGTTTCTATCAAATTGAATTATCTGAAAGAGAATGTTGAAGCAAAAGAAGTAAAACTAGTTTATGTGAATACTTAAGAGCACATTGCAGATATTTACACTAAACCTTTGCCTAAGGAGACTTTTGAATATTGCAGAGATCATCTTGGGGTCATACCACTACCGGTAGAGACTTAGATAGTTGATGTTTGTCATCGACTGACAGAATTAAAAGAGAAATATTTTACTCCAACTTTTATGAGGAGAGCTATTTCTTAGGGGGAGTAGTTGGTATACTAAATTGGTTGGTATTTTGTATTTGAACCTGGTTTTTGTATTGACTTTGGCATTTGATGTCAAAGGGGGAGATATTGATATGGAAAAACACAAGGAAAACTCATGTTACTCCTAGGGGGAGAGATTGTTACTTTGGGAGAGATTTTTTACTCTGTATATCTGAATTTTGATTTCTAGTTATGATCTCTTTTAGGAGATTGTTGGTTTTTGGTATTTGGCATTTCTATTTTGGCACTTTGGTGGTTTTTTCATCTTATGTTGCCATCAATGCCAAAGGGGGAGATTGTTGGTATTGTGGATATGTTGATATGGTTTTGACATTGATGTCAACACGTATTAACACTTATCAACTCTGACACTTTGGAGGATTGACAATGTTCACTCGCAAGCAAGTGACTTATGCACAGTCATCGGTATCTGGTACATCGACAGGATATATTGTTCACTGGCACTTGGAATAACATGGAAAACACTTGGTTAAGTCGAAGACATTGTTTGGACACTTTGTCTTTGAAATTTTTTCATTGGTATATTCATGTTTGCATATTTGTTGTTACTGTCAAATAGGTCCAAAATAAGCACTAGCAGGCTTATCTATTCCAGATCAGCATGACACGCTTTGGAGATGATTTTGTTGTTATTCTAAATGCATTAAGCTAACATGTTGAATCAGATATTGCATCGGTTATTGGTTTACTTGTAGATTGTTTTATTGTAATATCTTCTAGAGACAACCTACTAAAATTGGTCTTAGGTTATGGTATATATGTAAGATCTTATTTGTAATATCGATATGTGATTGGGAAAAGAAATTTTAAGAAGGTATATGTGAGAATAAGGAGAGATATACACTTAAACATAATTTGAAGGTGAAGTAAGGTTTTTGTGAAGGTATATCAGAACTACACTGGTACTGAATCTAGCATATGAAGATGCTATTTTGAGCAGTACATCATTATTGGATCTAACCATCCAATTGTAGTCAGTGTCACTCCTATTTGTGTTTGAGCAGTGAGCTCTAGGCACTTGGCCTTTTTGCATATGCAGACCCCATTTGTATACACATACTATCTGCAATAGTATCCTCTGATTGTGGGTAAGGTTTCCCATCGTAGTTTTTCCCCTTACAGGGTTTCCACATACAAATATTGGTGTTATGTTTTTTGAATGTTATTGTCTTTCTGTTTCATGCATTAATCTTTACCAGTACTGAAATTAACTGATAAACTGTCTACTGGCATAAAGTTTGGTTTACCGGTATTAAGCATTAAGGTTGGTTAAGTTGTTTTTGGTTTGAATTTATTTGACAACTAATTCACCCCCCCCTTTCAGTTGTCTCCGGGACCTAACAATCATTACATTTAGTTGCATTTGCATAAAACCTAGTTCATTTCCTTACATATAGGATTATTAAAATCTTAAAAATTCTTCATTAGCATGCATTTCATATCATTTAGTTGTATTTAGATACATATCATTCATTATCATTTATTTACATTAATATTATCATATCATTTCATCATTGCACAACTCATGACATTTAGATTCATTTATATAAATAAATTAGTCATCATTACATTTACTACCATTATTAGCCATTACTTTGCATTCATTTAGTATCATTTATCCTCCTCATTTACCATCATTTAAAACTTGTTTACCATACATTTATTTAGATTCCCATAGTTGCATGCATCTATATATCTATCCATTAGTTAAGTGCATTCATCTATACATCTAGTATATTCTTATACTCATTTATTTCATTTAGAATTCATTAAAATGCATACATTCTCCTTTTTAATTGCATTAAGGTGTAGTTATTCATTACCCATGAATTACATTCCCATTACATTACCATTTTCACTTAGCTATATTTTACCACCATTTAGCTCATAACACAAAAACCAGGTGTTTTAAACATTGGTTTATACATTATACATATACATTCATTTAGATATCATATAAACATTTGTACTTTACACTTGTTTATCCATGTTGCATCCATTTTTAACCATCTAGATGCATTTACATAAATCAAACATACAGGGCATCAATCATCATTCCAAATCATCATCTCATCATCACATCGACATAAAATACAAGTACTGTCTATATCATCATTAGCATCATTTCATTATGCATACATACTCATCATGGCATTACATACATAAAGCATTTTACCAACACATCATGCATATATATAAACCTGCATCCACATATTAGCATCCGATTGATAAAACATGCATGTAGACATCATGTAAGAATAAATCATAAATCTAGACATCATATAAATAAATCATCTCATCAACGCATCCATATAGCAAGTACAAGTATCCATCTAAGCATACATCATAAAATCATCATCCTGCATAACATCCATACATATCATCAAAATGTATATCATCACAAAATATCAGATCTCCTCATATATCATATCATATCAACAAAAACATACATGTATCAGAGTACAATGAAGTTGAAAATATCAGCTACCAAGAGCCATCCAGGACATAGTCTAAAATGACAATATGATAGCATACATAAATGCCACTCTGACCAAATGCTGCACCACCATCACCACCTACACCACCATCACCACCTTCTCCCCCACTATCCCCCACACCACCTGATCTATCTCTCCGTGGAGGACCCATCACACCACCACCACACTACATCCTTTGTGATCGCTCTAATCTCGCCCGCCGCATCTGGGAATAGCTAAGTGCTCGCTGACTAGCTGGCACCACCTACTCATATAACCCCTACCAATAATCTATCTCTGCCTGTGCTCATCGCATCTCCCTCATCACATCCCTAGTAGGACCCTGTGCTCCTACTCCTGCTCTCACTCGTACTCTATCCTACAACTCCGTTAATATCTCCACAGCCTTATCTCTCTCCCACAACACTATAGTCAACTCTGACTCTTGTGCAAACCGCTGCATATCTCTAGCAGCCACCTCTTCCTCCATATCCTCTAGTCGAGTCTGCAAAAATAATATCATATGATCCCGTAGATCTCCACCCCCTATCACTCCCTCCCCTGTATTCATAGGTGCCTCTCCAGTGGCTCCCTCCCCTGTCTCCATAGGTACCTATCCCTCACCTGCATCCCTGCCACCTAATCTCATGCCTCCCTAAATGAAAGGTCCTTGCGATAGCCGCAATGGGTGCCCACCTCTCCCCCTCCGCTCTAATCATCCACCACCTCCTCCAAAACCCCCACCCCCTCCTCCTCCTCCATCACCACCTCCTCCATCTCCTCTCCCTCATACACCTACATGACCTCCTCTCCTCCTCCGTCCCTATCTCCTCTCCTCCTTAAAGGATGGATTAGGCTCTGCTAGATCTTGTTGGTATTTTGGTATGGTTTTGTCATTGATGTCAACACCTGCTAAATACACCTACTTTGGAGATCTAGCAACATTCACCGGCAATCACTAAACTGTTCAAATAGTCACCATTATATGGTAAACTGGCAGGATATAATGTTCACCAGTACCTACATTGACATGGAAGACACCTGGTAATGTCAAAGACATCATGTGGACACTTTACTTTGAAGTAATAATCATTGGTATATTCTTATTTGCATATTTGCTTTTACTGGCAAATAGGTCCAGGTTATCTCGGGTTACATCGACAGTTTTATCTTTTCTAGATCAACATGGCACGCTATGGAAATGATTTATTATTGTTGTAAATACATTAAGCTGACATGTTCAATCAGTTATTGCATCGGATATTGTATTATTTGTAAAATGTTTTATTGTAATATCTTGTAGAGCCGACCTACTAAAATTGGTCTTAGGGTATGGTATAAATGTAAGATCTGATTTGTAAGATCAAGTGTGGAATGCGAAAAAGATTTTTAGGAAGGGTATATGTGAGATCAAGCAGAGATATACACGAAGACATCATTTGAAGGTCAAGTTAGGTGTTTGTAAAAGCATATCAGCATTACACCGGTATTGAATCCATCATGATGTTATTTTGTGCAGTACATTCTCATTGGATTTAACCATCCAACTATAGTTAGTGTGACTCCCATTTGTGTTTGAGCAGTGAGCTCTAGAATATTGGCCTTTTGGCATGTGTAGACCCCTCTTGTACACTTACTATCTGTAGTAGTATCATCTGATTGTGGGTAAGGTTTCCCACCGTGGTTTTTCCCCTTACAGGGTTTCCACGTACAAATATTTGTGTGATGTGTTGTGGAAGACTTTGTGCTTATGTTTCATGCATTAATTCTTTCCGATATAGCAATTTTCTGTTAACACTATTTATCGACATACTTAACTGTCTTACCGGTACTAAGCATTAAGTTGGTTAATAAGATTTTGGTTTGAATTTATTAGACAACTGATTCACCCCCCCCTCTCTCAGTTGTCCCTGAGACATATAGATCTGATATCTCAGTAATCAAATGTGCTGCAATGTACTGAGTGTACTCATCTAACACCCCAGCATCTACCACCCCCGACCTCATCTTCCATGGTCTCGCCTGTAATGTGTAGAACTCTACCAAATCCTAATCATAACGTAACACTGGTCGCCATAGGAACCTTTCTTAGACTACTCTAGAGTACTCTCCAGAACCACTCGGTAGTCCCTACATCTGCCCAAACTATCTCAAAACTCTACCTAGAAGTCGTCTCTCCACATTGCAGGTTGTCCTACTAATGAAGTATCATGTCAAAAGCACATACGACAACGCCTCTACATCATCCTCCCATGTCTCACACTCAATCTATGACCTCCAAATCACAATATCCGAATCGTCTAGTGCCCACTGCTACCACTCTAACTTCCCCAGGTGAGGCTGACTCATCATACTTCCATACATGTATGCATATTGCTGGTCCACTCCTCGGAATCTCAAAATAACTAGTCATGTAATAGGTAAGTGCTCCCATGCCTAAATATGAAGCAGAGTGGTCCCCACTCCCAATGAGCCCACCCCTTAGTATGCTACCTTATGTAAATCTTGATATAAGTGCGATAGCACACATGGTCCCCATACAAACTGGGTCCCCTCTGTCACCATCTTCTCGATCACCTGACCCGAACCAATGGCAAGTCCATGCAATCGTCAATGTGGACATAGTAGTCTCCCAACAATCCCTGATAGCACTGATGGTAATGGCTCATACAAGGCTACTATATCCTCCCAGGCTATCGACCCATCATCAATAAATACATCCTCATCAAAGAATCTATGCACTTCTGTTGTCCCCCAAGATCTATCATATGTCACAAACTCTCCTCAAATGGGAATGTGCAGGATGCGCCATACATCCTCCAGTGTAACTGTCATCTCCCCCTGCGCAAAGTGAAACATGCATGTCTCAGTATGCCACTACTCTGCTAATGCTATGATCAAACCATAATTCGTCTGAATCACGGGCATATACATAACATCATATAGGTCTGTCGCTATAATACAATCCACCTCAGCCTCTGTCAATCGATTGCACAGCACCTGTGTGGCAAGATTCCTCTCGCGCATCTATAAGACACGAAGATCCTCTTATACACATGCATCCACCATCATCATTAGTTGTTTTGTTTCAAACTTTCTTAAGTTCAAACCTAGACTATCAATAGATACTTTGATCAAGTATCTTCGAGTCTCAACAGGTAAGCAATCATGGCACACCTAGACTACAACAGGCATTTATCCTCATGACCTAAGTCTGATTAGGGATGCTATGGTTCAAAACAACTCTCAACTCACATCTCCATCCATCATTGGCATCAGAAGATTCTTTTTGAAAAATATTGGGGCATCAACCTTCCTACCAAAAGCGCTATTCTATACACAACAGTGCTAATATTATCACAAAAGTGCTAAATCAACTACCCAATAGCGCTAAACCGATAACAGTGCTATATCAACTATACAATAGTGCTACCTAACAAAAAAAATGCTCAATCAACTACTCAATGGCGCTAAAACAGCTATACAATAGTGCTACCCTTGACAAAACCACTATGTAATAGCGCTATAGCAGCACAATAGCACTAATTTACTTGACAATAGCACCAAAACATAGTTTTAGTGCTATTATGTTGACTCAACTTGGACCAAGCAAAAAACATACCAAAAATACATGAAAATAAAAAATTCAAATTCACATACTGCTGATCCGTAGTCGTTTGGCTGCTAAAATTGACAAACTCACTCTAGCCAATGATCTGCTATGGCAACTGACATCTTGATTACTGTTTGCTCTTTCAAAAGGTCACTATCAGAGCTCAAATTTCACTATGGACGCGAATGCAAATCAGCCCGTTTTCACCCCTTTCGCCCCATATATACCCTTTGCCGTAACCCTAATTTTCCCCCGTTCACCACCGTGGACCCCATGAACTTCTAGAGCCTCGCATTTCTCTATTTTATCTTTGATTTCTTCTATTTTTCACTAGTATTGCTAAAATATTATCTTCTACGACCCCACCAATTTTCATTCTTTTTCGAGAGATCGCCCGATTTTTTTGAAAATTTTCAGCCCATCTCTCGAGGGGGTATACCACCCATTAAAGTAACATTTTATGGGGCATATTTCTTCACACCTATTTTTCTTTCTTTGAAATGAAGCGATAAACTACATCGTCTCAAAGAGGGGCAAATGTAGTCACATAAATCTGTCCAGTTTAATTAAATGAATATTTGCTATTTATTTGATTAAAAACCCACTAGCCATCAGTTAATTAAATTAATACTTAATTAATTCATCTTCAAACATTCTCCTATTAATTAAATAAATTATTAAATTTATTTTAATTAATTATTTATACCAAATTCACAATCAGTTAAATGAATAAATCCTATTTATTTAATTTAATCCCCTTTCTTCTTTTAAATAAATTAAATAAAACATTTATTTAATTCATTAAATCCCCCCCACTTCCATTCTCCTAAAAATGCAACTTGCACCTATTTGTTGAAATAAATGAATTTTATTTTAATAAAAATCACATTTTCTCTCACCCATCAAACCCACTTGCAATTCTAATCCCCTTTTAGATTCTTCTAAACCCCTTCCTAATTAGCCTAATCCATCCCCTAATTATTGTCACATTCCTAAGCAACTTGAAGTCACTTCTCAAAGACTCCAAAGTCTTTGAAAAACATTTAATTCTTTGTGTGTTCAACAATTTAACCTCTAAAGTCTTCCAAACCACTTTTGGCTCTTACATGACCATTAATGGTTAAATCCACTTGCACCCATGGTTAGGGACTTTGACCCCTAACTCAACCCTCTTGTGACGCATGTGTCTCCTCAAGCATTTATTGCTTTGACCATGGTTATCCTCACTAACTCTTGCACAAGAGTTTATCCATTGGATAAAAGCATTATACTTTGGATAATGAATTTATTCACTCAACCCAACCTTAACCCTAACTCCCAAGTTAACTCTCTGGTCATGTCAAGCATTTAATGCTTATTCCTTCTCCTCTCAACTCATCTCATATTGACACTTGTCATCCTAGGATTGGGTTGAAAGCCCTCACATGGATCATAAACCATTCAATCCTGACCCTTTTTGAGATTACTCAATCTCAACCATCCATTGCTCCATTTTTCTTATAAATAGAGCTCACTTCTTCATAATCCGGATCCTGAAAACTTGTATACATTTACATTATAGCCATTTTTAGAGAACATTAGACAATCAATCATATTCAATCTTTCGTTTTAAAATCAACACTTGCTAATTAGATAATCTCTTGTTTTAGCTCTTGTTCACATTTGCATAACATCTTAGATTAATCATCTTTTTATCTTGAACCTCCATAAGGCATCCATAGTGCAAAAAGCTACTGAGAGCTACACTAATTTGAAACTTGGAGAGGAGAAGAACAAGGAAAGAGAAGCTACCAGCATGGTAGAGAGCATATGGAGAAGTTTAGTTACTTTTTGTAAATTCCTTAAGCTTTCTATTTGTTTAGTAGTGTCTTTCTTGATATGCTTGCTTAGGATAGAATTTTATATTTGATTTGCTAACACTAATGACTAACTCTTGTCTCTTGTGATTCCTTGTGCATGTTTAGCTATCAAACCAAGTTTTTACTAATCCTTCCCTTTTGTAGAGCATGTATATATATAGTTTTAATTTCATTTTATTAAATTTATTAATGCATATTATTAAAGTATAATGATTATTTTAAGGATAAAGGGGTAATTTATTGTTGAATATGAAATATTTAATATTTAATATTTAAGGGGCATTTATTTCAACATTAATGTGAAGTTATTGGGTCGAAAATTATTATATTTGATTTAGTTAGCTTTAATAGACGAATTTAAAAACGTTATTTGCATTGGCTCAATTAATTATTTATGATTGCAATGGAATATGTATTATCATTTATTTTATTAGTATCAGAAGTAATTAAATACTATTAGGGATGATTTTTATATCTTGGTTAAAAATTGAAGATTTATTTGGGTAAATTAATTAATTAATTAATTAATAAAGTTGTGATGACTTCTAGGGTAAAATATTTCAGTGTTAAAAATGTAAACGCTATAATTGTTGAGTTAATTAAATTAACTATAGGAACCCATTATTTTAATACATGATTTAACCTTTAGTGTAAACAAATTTAGTTGTCACATCTTTTGATCGTAGAACATCTAGTATTTTAGTGTTGTTAAAAAAAACAATTTGTTGTTGCATTTTTGCCCAAAAGTTTGGGCATGATAAATGCCTCTAGTTTCTTCAAAGATTCCCTGGGACCCTCCACAACATGCAAACCAAAAGATTTATCACAATGAGCATCCTTAGCACTTATTAGAACTCACAGGATACCTCCATCCCAGGCCTCATAGCCACAACCATCTGTTGATTAATTTTCTTTTGCTTCGCTTGTGACACCCTCCACATGAGCTCCACTACTTCCGCCATTTATATCTTTTCCCACCATTTGTAAGTGCATGTAGCTGACTTATTTTTCAAAGATGTACTAAGATTACATGGATTACCTAATAGCATAGTTTCAGACAAACACAATAAGTTTGTTGGTTAGTTTTGGAAAACACTTTGGAAGAAGATGAAACCGATTTGAAATGCAGTTCTACTCTTCACCCATAGACTCACGAACAAACAATAGTAAATAGGAGCTTGGGTAATTTGTTGAGATTCTTAGTCGGAGAGAAGACTAGAAGTTGTGATTTGATTCTTGCACAAGAAGAGTTTGCCTACAATAATTCAGTAAACAAGAGTACAGGAAAAACACCTTTTGAGATTGTTACCGAAGCGCACACTAGAGGTATATCGGACTTGAGGGATATCAGTAATAAAGATAAGAGGAGTGCAAAAGTAGAATAATTTTTAGATCAAATGAAGGCCTTACATATTCAGGTTAAATAATAATTGGAGGATATGAATAACAAGTATAAGGAGAAAGAAGATGAGAAGAGATGACAAAGATTTTAAAGTTATCGATGAAGTGATGGTGTATCTGAGAAGAGATATTTTCAGTTGGAACCTATAAGAAGTTGTAGATGAGGAATTTTGGACCTTACAAGATATTAAGGAAGTTCAATTTCCAAAATGCATATGAAGTAGAGCTACCAAATAGTCTGCGTATTTCACTTGTATTCAACATTGCAGATCTACATCAGTATCATGAATCAAGGAATTTAGTAAATATTGTATAGCAGACGTGGAGAAGCAGTATCCCCAAAAGGAACTAGTTCAGATTGAAGATATTTTGGACAGTATGATTGGGCATAGTACTCAAAGTTGTAAGTAAAAAGAGTATCTTGTGAAGTTGAAGGACATACTAGTTGAAGATTTGTCTTGGATTTCTCAGGTAGACATGGACCACCTTGTTTTTCCTTTGGCCCCAGTAAAGTGAGGGACTCACTTTTTTAACAACCTTAGATGTCTGATGCAAGAGAAACCCTGGTTCTTGACAATCTTGCATCAACCAAAATTTTTTATTTTCAAGTTTGTTTTCTATTTTATAGTTTCAGCATTTCTTTCTATATTTTCTTGCATTTTCTCACTCGATCTTGCGGAGCTAGATTTTTCTTTTTAAATTTTGTATCTTCTTTATCTCTAAACCATGGGACTTTTGGATCATTTTTCAACAAGTTATCGCTTCTAGATTCCGAGACAATTTTCTAGCTTAGAATACTAGAACCGCTTGGACCTATTTTCTATTGTTGAATCTTGCGGATCATTTTTGTAGCTTTTGGAGCTTCAGCTAATTAATTGCAATATTCCTTGGCATGTGGCCGACTTTCCCTCTGATCCACACTTCTTCCTTTGGATTTTCCAGAGGATTCTCTTTAGCGGAGGCTGACCTGGTGGTTTTGCACGTTTGATCTTGTTCCTCAGTATTTAATCCCTCTTGGGCTAATGTAGATCTCTCTTGAGCATATAAATCAGTGTAATTAACCATCATAATTCATTGCAGAGAATATAGAAGATATATCTTAATATTTCAAGGTCTGGAGTGGACAAATTCTTTAATTGAGCATGTATGAAGTAGGTCAGCGAACTAAATCTTGTATTCTGGATGTTACCATCCATTTGTAATCAGTTTTCATAATCTAATTCATTCAATTCTACATTTCCTCCATCATCTTGTGTTGCTTTTATTTTGTTTACTCTTGTTGCATGATCCAGATAGATCCCATTGAGGTCCCTCTTAATCGTGAATGCACTAATTTCCTAATACATTCCAGAGAAGAGCATACGGAAGTTAAGCAACTAAACAACTTCCTCGAATAATCTTGAGAGGAGGGTAATACAAAAACATTTACAGATCATCACAATACTTACTGAAAACATAAATAGATATAGTAACATTCAAACCATAACATAGTGATTTACGTAGGGAAAACCCTTTCAAGAAAAAAAACCCACTCTCCAAAAGCCGCCCAATATATTATTCCGCAATCAAAATAGATTATGATATAATTGCAGAGCAAGCTCTTCACAAGAGTACCACTAATCAGAGATTCAAGGGTAACTCAATATCTATAAGACTCTTACACACAACCTCTATCTCATGCACCTCATATATATGATATATAATACAAGAAAGCATCAAATGGTATTACAAAACCATGGGCTAAAACTACCCAATAAGGTGTAGACAACCTTATACCCCTTCTAGATGACCTATGATGTGATAAAACACACATCAACATGTGTCCCTCCCTTTTATAGCTCATTTATATGTCTGATACAGATTATATTTCCTATTTCAGGAGTACAAATTTTCAGAGGCCATAACTTGTGAACTATGTGTCTGATTCATAAATCGTTTGAAGTGCTGAAAAGCTCGTGAGGTGCTCTATTGCCTTGTAATTCTCTATACCATTTATGCCCACTTTTTAGGGTGTTTTGGGGCCTATAAAATCCTCAAAATCAAATTTAAACCTTTCATTGGACCCCTCCAAATTGAAATATTTTATATCTTCTAAACTACTTTTGATCTTGCAATGTAACTTTACTGGAATGATTATCTAGTCAACTAGAAGATTCGGGGAGAATTCCGTACCATTTGCGCCCAAATAAAAACATACTATAAGTATCAACCTCATGTAAATGCAAGATTGAGACACCATTTTCGAAATAAAGGGGACCCCTCTGGTTTCTTTGAAAATTACCTGGGATCCTCTACAACATGCGGACTAGAAGATCCATAACAATGAGAATCCTTATCACTTAACAGAACTCGTAGGGTACCTCCATCCCAGACCTCATATCCACTACCATTTGTTGATTCCTTTTCCTCCACATTTCCCATGACCCCCTCCATGTGAGGTCCACTGCTTCCACCAATTATGTCTTTTCCCACCTTATGCAAGTTCAAAATTTCCACCGCTCCTGCTCCCTCCACTGCTTCCGCCATTCTGTTCTTCATCAAATGATAAGGACATGTACAATCTTATTGGGTTGATCAATTCCAATAATGCCTTACCCTTATTAGTAATATAAGTTATGCATTCTCACTTTTCCTTATTTTTTATTATATGTATGTATGTATGTATGTATGTATGTATGTGTGTGTGTGTGTGTGTGTGTATACAAAATTTAACAAGAAAAATCTTGCTCCGCAAGATCCTGTGAGAAAATACAAGAAAATACAGAAAGAAATTTTGAAACTGCAAAACAAAAAACAAACTTGAAAATAATTTTTTTTGGTTGATGCAAGATTGTCAAGAATCGGGGTTGCTCCTGCATCAGACATCTGGGGTTGTTGAAAAAGTGAGTCCCTCACTTTGCTGGGGTCAAAGAAAAAACAAGGTGGTCCACCTCTACCTAAGAAATCCAAGACAAATCTTCAACTGGTTTGTCCTTCAACTTCACAAGATTATCTTTTTACTAACTCCTTTGAGTACTATGCCCAATCGTACTATCCAAAATATATTCAATCTGATCTGGTTCCTTTTGGGGAAACTTCTTCTCCAAGTCTGCAATATAATATTTACTAAATTCCTTGATTCATGATACTGATGTATATCTGCAATGTTGAATATAGGTGAAATAATCAAACTATCTGGTAGCTCTATTTCATATGCATTTCTGAAACTGAACTTCCTTAAGATCTTGCAAGGTCCAAACTTCCTCATCTACAACTTGTTATAGCTTCCAACTGGAAATCTTTCTCTTCTCAGATACACCTAGTATTTTTGCACGTTTGATCTTGTTCCTCAGTATTTGATCCCTCTTAGGCTGATGCAAATCTCGTTTAAGCATACAAATTAGTTTAATTAACCATCATAATTCTTTCCAGAGAATATAGAAGATATATCTTAATATTTCAAGGTCTGGAGTGGACAAATTTTGTAATTGAGCATGTATGTAGCAGTTTAGTGAACCGAATCTTATATTCTAGATGTTACCATCCATTTGTAATCAGTTTTCATAATTTAATTCATTCAATTCTACATTTCCTCCATCATCTTTTGTTTCTTTCATTGTGTTTACTCTTGTTGCATGGTCCAAATAGATCTCATTGAGGTCCCTCTTAATTGTGAATGCACCAGTTTCCTATTACATTCCAGAGAAGAGTGTAAGGAAGTTAAGTAGCTAAACAACTTCCTAGACTAGCATTAAGAAGAGGGTAATACATTTTTTTTAATAGATCATCACAATACTTATTGAAAACATAAATAGATATAATAACATTCAAACCATAACATAGTGATTTACGTGGGGAAAACCCTTTCGAGAAAAAATGCCACTCTCCAAAAGCCACCCAATATACTATTCCGCAATCAAAATAGATTACTATATACTTGCAGAGCAAGCTCTTCATAGGAGTACCACTAATCAGAGATTCAGGGGTAACTCGATAGCTATAAGACTCTTACAAACAACCTTTATCTCATGCACCTCATATATATGATATATAATACAAGAAAGCATCAAATAGTATTACAAAACCATGGGCTAAAACCACCCAATAAGGTGTAGACAACCCTATCCCCCTTCTAGATGACCTATGATGTGTGAAAACATTAATCAACATGTGTCCCTCCCTTTTACAACTCATTTATATGTCTAATAGAAATTATATTTCCTATTTCAGGAGTACAAATTTTTCAGAGGCCGTAACTTGTAAACTGTGTGTCTGATTGATGAACCATTCAAGTGCTGAAAAGATCGTGAGGTGCTCTATTGCCTTGTAAACTGCTACACCATTTATGCCAACCTTTCAGGGTGTTTTGGGGCCTATAAAATCCTCAAAATCCAATTTAAACCTTTCATTAGACACCTCCAAAATAAAATATTTTATATCTTCTAAACTAGTTGTGATCTTGCAATGTAACTTTACTGGAATGATTATCTAGCCAACCAGAAGCTTCGGGGAGAATTTCACACCATTTCATGCCTAAATAAAAATATACTATAAATAGTAACCTCATGTAATTGCAAGGTTGAGACACCATTTTCCAAATAATGAGGACCCCTCTGGTTTCAACAACATGCGGACTAGAAGATTTGTAACAATGAGAATCCTTATCACTTAACAGGACTCACAGGGTACCTCCATCCGAGACCTCATATCCACTACCATCTGTTGATTCCTTTTCCTCTACATTTCCCATAACCCCCTCCATGTGAGCTCCAGCGCTTTCACCATTTATGTCTTTTCCCACCTTTTGCAAGTTCAAAATTTCCACCGCTCCTGCTCCCTCCACTGCTTCTGCCACTTCGTTCTTCATCAAATGATAAGGACATGTACAATGTTATTGGGTTGATCAATTCCAATAACACCTTACCCTTATCAGTAATATAAGTTATGCATTCTCACTTTTCCTTATTTTTTATCATATGTATGCACATGCATGCATGCATGTATGTATGTATGTATGTATGTATGTGTGTGTGTGTGTGTGTGTGCATTGCAAGATCACAACTAGTTTAAAAGATATAAAATATTTCAGTCTGGAGTGGTCGAATGAAAGGTTTAAATTTGATTTTGAAGATTTAATAGGCCCCAAAACACCTTGAAAAGTGGGCATAAATGGTGTAATGATTTACAAGGCAGTAGAGCACCTCGCGAGCTTTTCAGCACTTCAAACAATTCGTGAATCAGACACACAGTTCACAAGTTATGGCCTCTGAAAATTTGTACTCCTGAAATAGGAAAGACAATAGAAAAAGAAAACTAACAATAAAAGGACCAGGAACACCAAAAAAAAACACAAGGGATGAAGGAAAGACTAATTGAAACTGAAGGGCCAGCAAATTATCACGGGGGAGTCATATAAATAGAATTTTATTTTAAATAATTTCTGATAAGAAATATCCTAGAAAAATATCTACTACATAAGCTATTATAGCATATGTATCTACTACATAAACTATTATCACATATGTATTAATTTCTTATCATCAACATTGTGATCTCATGCAACAGTATTATGATTGTGCTATCATAAATATTCTTGTTGAATGAGCAATCTAAATACTATACATTCAAACAAATATCAAAGAAACAATAGAACAAATTAATATTTCTACAATTATATAATTGTTTAAATGTAAATGTAAATTTGATTCTTGCATAGCATTGTTTCTTTTTTAGATTGATTTACATTTTCAATGAACAATTACTTATGATGGGCCATCCTACCATTCTTTACAAATGAAAATGTCAAATACTGTCATTTTAATAATATAGAGTATGTGGCCATGGGATCCAACACTTACTTGGAACGCACTACAAGTGAGGCAAAGTATCAAAATTGTACTCATTAAGAAATCAATTGTTCGAACTCCACTTAACCCTATTGAAATTCAAAAAATATGTGTGGGAAAACATTAACTGTTTCAAATCCTGATAAGATTCCGACGGGAGATTTAACGGATGTGATGAATGGCTCACCAATATAAAAGGCTGTGACCAACGTAAAATATTTACGAATTGATTCTCGGAAACATGCGTCAACAGCAGTGCTAAAATGTGAACCTTTTTACTAGATTTAGGGCAACGCCTCTGGGTGCACTTTTCTAAAATATGAACAGTCCTTCATCTGGCTCCACTATATGAATGTTGTCTTCCTTTAGGTGACATAATAATGGCTACACAACTTATTCCCAGATGTTTTTCTAACAGTATTGAGAGTTTTACTTGCAGGTTCAATGTGATTTAAGCTGTTCCAATCGGATATCTATATTTCTCTTATTAAACCAAGATCTATTCATTATTGCAATTCGACATTATCTTAAACTCCAGTAAGCAAGTTTCTGCAAGTGGAAAAGGCGAACAGCAACTGTCCATGAAAAGTTAAATATGTTTAGAATGGGTTGGTCTACCACGTGGAAACCCTAATTTAAATTTGTTTTGCTCTGATTTTCTCCATCCATCGTTGTGTTATGTACATTCCTCTCATAAACAATAATTAATTAGAGGGTAAATATTTATGCGGGCCATTCCACTGGCATTTAGGGATATGGTTGGTCTTAACAGTCGTTCAACTTGCTCTATCATTCATAATATTTTATAGGAATTGACTTGTACAGATAAAATCATGGGTCAATTTAAACAAATCAGTTAATGGTGTGCGAGGCAAGTTGCCAGATACGGAATGGTCGGTCCAGTTGGTAAGAAAAAATTAACAATCTCTCTTTCCTAGAAAGGAATCGTTTTCTCGTGTCATGTTGTGATGTACGTGTTGCTCATGATGGTACGAACAGTTTTAAAAAATAGAAATATAAAACTACATAATGGCATTAACTTTCTTAATACAGTGGAGGGCACATTATTCTGTTTGTTTTTTATGACAGCAATTTTGTTGCGTATTCTACAATTGTATTTCTCCCAAGTTCAAAACCATTTATATTTCCGTCATAATAGCACAATTCTTTATTGCAATAATTGGTAGGCATGCATGCTTGAGTACAAATTTTCTTGCAAATTCCACCCACTGTAACAAACAATTGACAAAAATCCCAGGTCTATCTAGAAAAGAACGGGTTTAGGGATAGTGATGTCGTCTTCTCAATTCTATGCTCAATTTCTCTTCAGTATACATGATCCATCATCACCAACTTTTTCAGACATTTGATGACGAGTGTGTTGGTTTTCAGGGGTCCAATAAGCCCTTCAGAATGTGAGCAAGTGATCACTAGAGAATGAAAGTGTGTATTTGCTTCCTACCATGTTAAAGTTACTGACCATGTGAATGTATAAAAGTAAACGATTTAAGGATTCTTCTAAATATTATCTATATATAGATAAACAGGTATCGTAGTTTAGTTAGATAGACTAAGTATTCTAAATAACTAAATGTGTATAGAAAATTAATTAAATAATAATATTTAAATTTTAATTGTAATGCACTATCCTTCAAAGATTAATAGACAGGTCTTATTGTAGTTGAGTTAGATTTATAGTCAGGTCTTATTCTAGTTGAGTTAGATAGACCAAAACATGTTTAATGATTGAATGCATAATATAATAAATCATAAAATTGTGTTTACTTGTTTTGATTAAAATAATTAGGAAAGGCCCCTAACCTATTACAAATCTAGCATAAACCATCAAATTCAAGTAAACAACCAACTAGACAACAAAGTTAGAGCCAAATAAAATACACGAGTGCCATAATGATTCTTAGGTTATTCACATGTTCTATAATGATCAAATATAATTATTTATTCATCAATGTCAGGTAAAAGTACAAATGTGTGTCACACTTTTACAAAGAAAAAGGTTAACACAACAATAACTGTTCAATTTCGTCACCATAAAGTGGCATTTGTATTTTGAATTTGAAGATGATGTAAACTAATGAAATGTGTAAAATTTGGTGAGGTTTAAGTGTGCTAATTTTCAAATTTTTGTGTCAATAAATTATATTATTTTTTAGCTTTAAAGTCCATTTTTTTAATTTCTGAAAAACGCTGAAAAATCAAGGGGTTTAGTTCCAACTACAAAAGAAAATGTAAATCAACTTATTTTTTCTCGATTTGGATATCTGTTATAGATGACATATATTTACAGTGTATAAAAAAATGAATAAATTTTTGATATATATTTTCTTTGTTATAGCATTTGGTAGTCGAATATACCAGAATTTGACAGTTTTTATCTCCCAACATAATTTCTCTATTCAATTTATGATAATCAAAAACTGAAAAATACCCTTTTGGAGAAGACAAGCTATCAGGGGTCGTGTGTTGTCCTGATTGCATGTCTTAAGGTGTATATAATAATTTTATGTGTATGTATGTACATGTATGTGTGTGTATGTATGTATGTAGAGATATATATGTATGCATATATGTGTATGCATTTTTTTGTATGTGTATGTGTATGTCCTAATGTGTACATATAATTATTATATGTGTATCTATGTATGTATGTAGCTATGTATATATATGTGTGTGTGTGTGTGTGTGTGTGTGTGTGTGTGTGTGTGTGTGTGTGTGTGTGTGTGTGTGTGTGTTATTTATGTACATGTATATCTTTTCTTTCTAATTTTCCAAACTAATATGATACAATAAATACAAAATATATATCTGTTTTTTTAAAACTATTTTATAAAACTTAAAAAAAAAAAAATTTCTATCAAAAAAATAATTTTCTTTCAAAAAGTATTTAAAAATCAACAACATAAATTAATATGATACAATAAATATAGTTTCTTAGAAAAAATTAAAAAATGGACTTACCACCGAAACACTTTTGGCTAGATCGTTGTAGTTCTTCTCGCAATCCTGCTTAAGTCCAAGCCACTGAATGCAAAATGAGGGGCTTGGACGGATTTCTTGGTCTATATAGCGCAACGAATTTTTGGCCAGAAACATTCTAGCTGAAACATTTCCGGTCGGAAATTTTTTGCCACACGAGAGCTACGTGGTCGCCAAATTGGTCCGACCGGAACATAAACTGATAGCCTGAAGTGTTACATAGATCCGCTCGATCACCCTATCCTTGTATTTATATATTTAATAATTATTTTAAATAATTAGAATGAATGTCCTTTTATACATGAACATAACACCAAGGTAGAAATTATTTTGAATGGCTGTCTTCAGATCAAAGTATAAAATTGGACTTTAAAAATTATGATTTGAACTTTATGTTTAAAATGATCATCATCATATTTAGATTGATGAGCCCATATACATGAACTAGATTAGATAATTATGTTGGATCATTGTCCATTAAGATTGGATTAATGATTAAAAATAATCATGTATTTTTATAGCATAATTTAGTTTTTTTTTATTTCTTTATTAAAATTAGATTATCTGCACCATAATATAAAGTTCTTTATTATTTCAAGAAATAATTAAAAAAATTATGTTTAAATTTTTAAACTAATACCAATAAAATATTTCATGTCAAGGTGGTATGTATGTATGTATGTATGTATGTATGTATGTATGTATGTATGTAGGTATATGTATATGTATATGTATATGTATATGTATATGTATATGTACATGTATATGCATGACAGAACATGGAAATAGATGTGTTTTCAATAGACAAACAAAAAAATATCAAGTTTCAAATTATTATATACCAAACAAATGAAAGATTTTTTCTTTTTTACCATATAAACAATTGTGTGGCTTGTAGGTTCATTTTTTTAACATTTTACCAACAACTAAATTATCTATTTATAAAATAGTAAATTCAAATGGAAATTTATAATGTATTTCTTACCCCAATTTCTTCAACAATTCCTTAATGTATTTAGCCTGGGAAATAAAAATTTCTTTATCATTTTGATTTACTTGCAAACCAAGAAACAAATTTAACTTACCAATCATGGACATCTAAAATTCCTTCTTCATCTCATTAGCAAAATTTCTGCACATACCTTCATTTCCTCCAAATTATGTTATAAACATACACTACAACAATGAACATTTTACCTGAATTAGTTTTGAAAAATAAATTGTTGTCAATTGAACTCTTCTAAAAACCTTGATTATAAACATACACTACAACAATGAACATTTTACCTGAATTAGTTTTGAAAAATAAATTGTTGTCAATTGAACTCTTCTAAAAACCTTGATTAATCAAATACTTATCCAACGTTCCACACCAAGCTCTAGGGGCTTGTTTCAATCCTTACATAGTATTCTTCAATTTGCAAATAATGTTTAGGTCATATTTCAACTTGAATCCTTCCAGTTGTTCAATGTAAACTTATTCTTTCAGTTCTGCATTAAAAAAAATTTATTTCACGTCCGTCTGATAAACTTTAAAATCTTTAAAAGATGCAAAAGCCAAAAACATCTAGATTGACTCCATCCGAGCAACTAGAGCATGTGTCCCCTCAAAATTAATGGCTTCACTCTAAGTATAACCTTTGCAAACCAACCTTGATTTATTTCTCGCAAACTTTCCATCTTCATCCATTTTGTTCCAGAATACCCACTTTGTTCCAATCATATTCTTATCTACCGATCTGTTAACTAATTCCCATATATAATTCTTTTGAATCTGAGCTAGCTCTTCTTTCATTTCCTCCATCCAATTTTTATCATTGCAAGATTCTTCTACTATTTTAGGTTCAATCTCTAAAAGAAAACATATCAGAAGTTGTTCTTGATTTGCTTTGCTTCTTGTGATGATACATTTTCTCTTATCTCTAATGATCTAATCCAATGAGTGATTCTTCTGAACATATCTTGGTGTCTTAGATGTATATATCAGAGATTCTTGAGCTTCCTTTTCTTCTTCTCCTTCTCTAATATTCTCTTCACTTTTTCTGTCATCTTCTAACAAACTCATATCTTACCAGTTTGTCAGACTCGTTAAAATTATCTTCATCAATTTTTACATTTGCACTCTCAACAATCTTGTTCAGCTTATTGTTGAATCATGAGTATACGTTCTCCTTGTAGAGTATCCTAAAAATATGCCTTCATCAACTCTGTTGTCAAATTTTCCAAGATTATTTTGATCTCTTTGGATGTAGAACTTGCTTCCAAATACCTTTAAATGTTTTATTGTTGAAGTTCTACCATGCCATATCTCATAAGATGTCTTTCCATGTCTATTCAGGTATATAATTCTATTAAGAATGTACAGTGCAGTTTGAATTTCTTTTCTCTAATAGACTTCTGGGAGTTCTTTTTTGATCATTGCTTAGGCTGCCTCTTTAATTGTTTGGTTCATCCTTTCCACTACACCATTCTATTGGGGTGTTCTCGGGGCAAACAACTGCCTTCTAATATCATGTTTCTCACAAAAGGTGTTAAAATCATCAAAAGTAAATTCTCCTCCTCTGTTAGACCCCAAATATTTAATCTTTCTGTCAACTTCATTTTTAACTTTAGCCTTGAATATTTTGAATTTCTCTAATGCTTTTGACTTCTCTCTCAAAAATGCAAACCATGACATTCTAAAATAATTATCAATCAATAATATGAAATACTTATCACCTTGTATAATCCTTATTCTCGTCGAACTACACATGACAATATGCTAAAAATCCAACAATCTGATTGATGAATGCACCTTTCTTTTATGTGTTCCTTTTGTCTCCTTTCCAACTTGACATTATATGCAAATGGTGTTATTTGGTCTGGTTAGCCTCGGTAAATCTCTAAATGCACTTGATGAGGTAATCTTCACTAAGTTGTGAAAATTGATATGACACATGCTCCGGTGCCAAAGCTAGCTATCATTGATCAGAGATAACAAAAAATGCTTTGTAGTTACTTCTAGAAGATACATGTTTTCACTAGTCCTTTTCCCTACCGCAATAACAACTTTAGATCCTTTATAGATCTAACAACCATCATTCTTTAATACAACATTGAAACTATTTTTGCTCATCTATCCAACACTCAAAATATTATGTTGCAAACCCTTCACATAGTAAATATTTCCAGTATTATGCTTTCCATCAAATGAAATTAAACTAATTTCTTCCTATTGTTCATATTTCAACTTAAATCCTTCCAGTTGTTCAATCTAAAATTCTTCTTTCAATTTTCCATTTAAAATTTTTGATTTCATGTCCATCTGATAAACTTTAAAATCCTTAAAAATGAAAAGGCAAAAGCATCTGGATTGCCTCTATCCAAGAAGCTAGGGCATGTGTCTCCTCAAAATTAGTTCCTTCACTTTGAGTATAACCTTTGCAAACCAACCTTGCTTTAGTTCTCACAACCTTTCCATATTCATCCATCTTGTTCCATAATACCCACATTGTTCCAATCATATTCTTATCTACCTATCTATTAACTAATTACCATGTCTAATTATTTTCAATCTGATCTAATTCTTCTTTCATTGCCTTCATCGAATTTTAATCATTGCAAGCTTCTTCTACTATTTTTGGTTCAATATCTAAAAGTAAACATAATAGAAGTTGTTCTTGAGCTACTTTGCTTCTTGTGATGATACCTTTGTTCTTATCTCCAATTATCTGATTTATCGAGTGATTCTTCTTAACATATATTGGGATCTTAGATGTATATGTCAGAGCTTCATGAGCTTCCTTTTCTTATTCTCCTTCTCTATTATTCTCTTCTCTTTTTCTATCATCTAGTTCATCAGACTCATATCCTACCAATTTTTCGGACTCTTTAGAAGTATCTTCATCAACTTCCACATTTTCACTCTCAATGATCTTGTTCAACTTATTGTTGAATCACGAGTATACCTTTCTCCTTGTAGAGTATCCTAAAAATATGCCCCCATCATCTCTTCTATCAATTTTTCCAATATGATCCTCATCTCTTCAGATGTAGCACTTGCTTCCAAATACCTTAAAATATTTTAATGTTGAATTTTTTACTGTGGCATAACTCTTCAGACGTCTTTCCATGTCTATTTAGGTATATTGTTCTATTAATAGTTTACACTGTAGTATGAATTTATTCTCTCCAATAGACT
The DNA here is from genome assembly GCF_030272615.1 of Cryptomeria japonica. Lineage (NCBI taxonomy): Eukaryota > Viridiplantae > Streptophyta > Pinopsida > Cupressales > Cupressaceae > Cryptomeria > Cryptomeria japonica. The sequence continues at coordinate 618,818,843 of NC_081405.1, forward strand.
TCTAGGAGTTCTTCTCCTTTGGTCATTTCTTAAACTACCTCTTGAATTGTTTGGTTCATCCTTCTCACTACACCATTCTATCGAGGTGTTCTTGGGGCAAACAACTGCCTTCTAATACCATGTTTCTCACAAAAGGAGTTGAACTCATCAGAACTAAATTCTCCTCCTTTGTTAGATGCCAAGCATTTAATCTTTCCATCAACTTCATTTTCAACTGTAGACTTGAAAATTTTGAATTTCTCTAATTCTTCTAACCTCTCTCTCAAAAATACAAGCCATGGGATTTTAGAATAATCATCAATTAATAATATAAAACACTTCTCACCTTGTATAGATGAACCACACATGTCAATATGCACAAAATCCAACAATCGGATGGATGAATGCTCCTTTCCTTTATGTGTTCCTTTTGTCTGATTTCCAACTTGACATTATTTGCAAATGTTGTTATTTGGTTTGGATACCCGCGGTAAATCTCTCAATGCACTTAATAAGATAATCTTCACTAAGTTGTAAAAATTGATATGACACATCCTTTGGTGCCAAAGATAGCTATCATTGAGCTAAGATAACAAAAAATGCTTCGTAGCCCCTTCTAGCAGATACATATTTTCACTAGCCCTTTTCCCTACTGCAATAATAATTTTGGATCTTTTCGGGATCTCACAACCATCATCCTGTAAGATAACATTGTAACCATTTTGGCACATCTATCCAACACTCAAAATATTATGATGCAAACCCTTCACATAGTAAACATTTCTAGTATTATGCTTTCTATCAAAAGAAATAAAATCAATTCCCAGAATTTGTGTTGTTTGATCATCTCCTAGCCTAACAGAACCACCATCATACTTATCAAGTTTCAAAAGCTTACTTTTGTCACCAGTCATATAATTTGAACATCCACTATCAATCAACCACTCATATGTATCTCTTCTAACATTGAAAGTAGTATCAATAGTCTTAGGGATATAGATATTAGGTATATATCTTTCTACCAAAAACAAACAGTCACCATCTTCATAATCCAATTTATCATTTGAAATACCATCATCATCTTTGACATAATAGGCTCTCTTATTAAATTTATCTTTACCTTCTCTAGATTTTTGTCTTGAACCAATTTCTGGACACCTAGTAGCACTATAACCAATCTTTCTACATCTAAATTATATAAGGGGTAACATACCTTTGTATTTGTTCATGCCTTTCTCCACTTTCCTTATGAAGTTTGCTCCAATCACATCTAAACTTTCATCTTTCAGATCTTACTTAGATGATTTAAAGGAAGACTTAGTGTTAGCTTTATCTTTTCCAAAGTTCCTTAACTCAAATGTTGATAGAGTACCATAAATTTTCTCTCTAGTGAACTTCTTCACATCATAGGTGTCTTTAATAGACAAGATCTTGTCATTGTGGCTTTGAATAAGGGACATCAAGATCTTCTAAATCATTTTTTCATGAATCAAGGTGTTCTCCCAAGTTCTCTGATTTCATTTACCGCACTATCAACCTACTAAAAATATCTAGTTACGTGTTCTCCTTCTTCCATTTTCAAATTATCATATCTAAGCTTAGTTGTTACCTTATTTGATAATTTGACTCTATCATTTTCTTTATATAAATATCTCTAAATTTTTCCCAAACTTCATAAGGAGTAATCAATGAAATAAGCTTTGTCAATTCAATCTTAGATAAAGTACTTAGTGCAGCCATGGATGGGAGGGTCCCCAAAGGGGAAGTCTAGTTCATGCAGAAAGATCAAAACAAATCAAGACAATATAGGAGAGGAAGAGAATGCCAGATCGAGCATAGATCAATTCCTTGATTCAAATGCTACTACCAGTAACATTCAGCTTGCATTCAGACAACTGCCTTATTACAAAAATACATCCATATGCATCAATACAGAAGCCAACATCGCATCAAATTAAAATCTAATGTTCTATATCCTGAATCCTGAATCTACTACGATCAAATACATCATTATATAGCATCCAGGAACATCTTGTTCAACCAAGAAAGTCCACATTCCCCAAAGAAAGGAAAATGAAATGTGTAGATAGGTCGACCCAAAGATGAGATAATCCTCCAAAAAGGAATCACCATGAGGCACAAACCAACAAGAGGGTCAGCCAGGCATCAAAGATCATCCCACACATAATAAGTCATCTCTACAAATCAAGGAATCACTCTGCAAGATTTGAGAACACCAACTAGTCATTAAGCTCAAGCATCCGAGAAATAGAAAAATGCCAGCCAATCCGAAAGCACTAACTTACTGGAAAGAGATCCAAAAGAAACACACATCCAGAAAAAGAAAGATGAACAAGAATGAAGTTCAAATATAGCTCTGCAACAGAAGTGATCAATGCCAAGATATCTCATAACACTCAGAAACAAAATTGCTCAAAAGAACAAAGAAACTGAAAGGGAATATTTTTTGGGTGATACAAGATTGCCAAGAACCAGGGATGCTCCTACATCAGACATCCAGGGTTAATGAAAATTGAGTCCCTCACTTTGTGAGGACTAGAGGAAAACCTAGATGGTCTACCTCAACTTGACGAATCTAAGAAGAATCATCAACTAGTCTGCCTTTCCACTTGACAAGATACTCTTTGTACTAATTGCTTCATGTTCTCTTACTAGGTTTTCTATCCAAAACTTCTTCAATCTCATCAATTTTTTCTTAGGAAATTGCTTAAATTCCGGTTCGCTTTCATTGAGGGGTAAAAGTACAAAGTTGTGTCACACTTTTATAAAGCAAATGGTCAATGTCGATTCAAATTTTTAAAGTAAATCAATAGAAACTGAAATATATGTTTGAATTTTGAAATGATGTAAACTAATAAAATTTATATTCTTTTGTCTATTTTATGTTTGTAATTTTAACAAAATTTTAAAAAATTACTTGAATGCAGTTTTTTATAAAGTAAACACTATAATTTAGTTGCTGATAAAATGCTGAAATTGAAGTTACACAAGCCACTACACTTAATTTTTTATTTTTTATTTTTTTTCATCAATTTTTTTGTGTATATTTATAACTTGAAACTTTAGTGCATGGATATATTTTCTACTACTTTTTATAAATATATATTTTTCAATAAATTTAAAAAGTTGCATGTGCTGAAATATAACTCTTTCCGATTCCCACCAAATTTTTACTTAATTATTTATCCAAACTATAAAATAATTATATCATCTTGACATAGATTCCTTTGTCTACTGGTTCATATTTTTTTCAAAAAATTTAAATAAATTTTAGTATTTTTCCTTGACAAGATAATCAGCCTTATATTTTAGTGTTGATGACCTACTTTCAATTAAAAAAATATATAAAATATAAAAAACTAATTAAAATATTAAAAGATATATATTTTGGATAATTCACTTATAGATCTATAAAAGAGTATTTTTACATTTAAAAAAAAATATTTATAAGAGTAGGATTTGTTAAAACATCAAGTTTTGGAAGGGGGCCACATAAGTAAAAATAAATTTGTGGGCCTTTGTAGGGTGGAGTGAGAACGCTTTGAGCTCTACTAGGGTTTGAGGTTCCATATTGCATATTGCATATTTCTTCCTTCAAACCGAATTTACTACGGGATTTTTGTGTTCATTATGGCTCTAGCCAACTTTAGGCCAACAGTTGATACTGGTGCTAGAGTTTCTGCAATAGGCCCTCATGGCGCCTTAGAACAAGCACCCTCACAATTTATTTCTGAAAGTGTTTCATGAGGTATGTCCTCACCTGATGTTGTACTTCATGTTTAGGATTTTGTTAATGCCTGTGAATGCATTGAAAATGTTAGGGGTCCCACAGATACTGAGAGGGGGGGGGTGAATCAATATCTAACTGGTGATTAGAATTTCTTAACTTAAAACATTCAGAACATAATATAACCATGTATCGGTATGCAAGAAATAATGCAATAAATAGAATCAAGTACATCCACATGAAAAGTATACCATAACACAAGATGTTAATGAGGAAACCCAATGTGGGAAAAACCTTAGTGGGATTTGTGACCCACAATATTCACTCACTTGCAAATAAGAGAATATTACTTACAATAGGGGTCTGCACATGCAGGAAGGCCAACTGCCTAGAGCTCACTGCTTAATGGGAAGTCTCACTAACTTACAATAAGGATTATACAAATCCAATATCTTGTACTGCTTTACAATAGCATCTTCAATGCCTGATTCAGTACCGATTCTTGCTCTGTTCTTTACATATACCCTTTGACCTATATTTCCCACATTAGGTCTGCCTAATATTTTCTTTCATGCTTCTACATCACATATCCTAAATGTCTACAATGATCTCTTTTATATATAAGATTCATTTTACAATTTGCCAAGTCATCTTACAATAATAAACAAAATATTATATAACAAAATTCTATCGACCTTTGTTACCGGCATACTTCCTTTGTTCTATGCTGGTGTCGGTGTCCTGAGTGCCGGTGTAGAGTGTGATCTGCTGAGGACAGTATAATGTCTTTGTGGGTGCCATAGGATTGAAAGGTTTCCATCAATGAAAAAACCTTCAATCACATACAATATCTCATTGGAGTGTGCATATGCCAACAGAAAAATGTACATTGATAAGATATGTTGTGGGTAGGATCCCTCTTGAAAGCATTCTTTGTGATTGGGTCACTAAAGCCTAGTTTCCTCATGGAGTCCATCTTGACAGCGTCCAAAGTCTCACAAAGGGATTCTTTTTGTTTCTCTTTTCAAACCCTTCCCATGTTGAGGCTTTCCTCTGCCATGGGCCTTGGACCGTTCTGTAATCCCTCCTGGTATTTCAGTGCTGGTCTCGCAACTTTTCTGTGTCAAATGACAAAAAAATATGAGTACTAGTCTAGGTTGAGTTCCTCGGTCTTCCTTTGCCTTGTTGGACTTTCATGCAAACCATTGCTCAGTCTGTTGGCAAAGTGGTTTGCCTTGACCTAGACCTTTTTTTTAATGCTTGCCCTCAAAAGAGGGTTTGTGTTGAGGTCGACTTTTCACATGACCTGAAAGAAACTGTTGATACCCAAGTGGAAGGAAATACCTTCACCTAGAAGGTGCTTTATTGAACCTACCCAACACTTACTATTGGTGCCAGTTGGTAAAACACAAGATCAGGGATTGTCCATTGGCTACTATGAAAATTAGCCCTTGGTAAGGAGTTTGTCTCTCAACCTATGTAGGGAGCTAAGAAGTATGAATGGACCACTGTAGTTCGTAAAGGTAAAAACTCTACGGCTTTGGCCCAAAAGTTCTCGTTGGTTCCCATTCTCAACCGATGGTGGAACTCCCTACGCAGACACCGTCTTCCAAAGCAATTTCTAATTCAGCTTCAAACCTTAACTAGTACAGGAAGGACTCTTCGTAGGGTGTCACGCACCCACCTTGGGTGCACACTCCTCAGGCTATGTCTGCGATTTTTGCTCCACACTCTTTATGCCACTCTCGTAGCCCTTTTGGGTGTGCTGAGATTGTAGATGGTGGTTCATAAAAATGACAAGTTATCTTCAGTGGGGACCCATATTTTTTGTGCAATAGATTCTCCTCTCTTCGAGATGAGGAAGATATGCAAGTTTTGCCATGAACTACATCTCACGGAATATTCAAGGTCTCATAGACCTCACCAGAAAGTATTATGTTCAAGATGCTCATCAACATGTTGTAGGTCTGGATGTTCTTTGCCTCTAGGAAGTCAAAGTTGTTGGTTTCATGCTCAATATTGTGTGCCATGTTATTTGGCTGGATAGCCTTATTTTTGCCTCCTAGCATGAAGTTGGTCAAGGTGGAGTTGTCACACTCATTTCACCTTGTTGGGTCTCTATAGTTATTTCTCATGGTTTTGATCCCATACAACACATCGTCTGGTTTTTTATGTTAATTGATAATCAATCAATTGCGATCATTAATGTTTATGCTCCCAATGATGTGGTTGATAGATCATACCTCTAGCGCTGGATTGTAGACAATCTGCCACCTGGAAGTTGGGTCATGTTGGGGAAATGATCGAAAAATGTCACATCAACAAGAGGAGTGACGCCAAGATCATGATCTTCAGAAAGAAGAAAAAAGAGATTACGTAGTTATCATAGCACGATCAAGCCTTTTAAGAATTATGTTAGAGCAAGCTCTAGAATTTGTTCAAGTGTGTCAGACCCCACCAAGGTTGTGGTGGTTGGTATTGGGGTCAAAAAGACCCACTTTATTGTACATATAGTACCAAGCTTCCCACTCACCAGTTGTCTAGTGGAAAGGCAAAATTTCATCCCTATTAGTTGCCACCTCAACCATATTGAAGTCCCCACACATGACCCAACTTGTAGGTGGCAGATTGTCTACAATCCAGCACTAGAGGTATGATCTATCAACCAGATCATTGGGAGCATAAACATTAACGATCCCAATTGATTGATTATCAATTAACATCAAAAACCAAACGACGTGTTGTATGGGATCAAAACCATGAGAAATAACTATAGAGACCCAACAAGTTGAAATGAGTGTGACAACTCCACCTTGACCAACTTCATGAATGGCATGTTAGGAACACAAAGGACAACTGAGAGGGGGGGTGAATCAGTTGTCAATGCATTTCAACCCAATTATAACTTAATACTTAATACATGTAAACCAAACTTAATGTCGGTTAACAAATTAGCAGTTAATATCAATACCGGTGAAACTTAATGCATTAAACAAAAAGAGAAAAAAAATCCACAACACATAACACATATATTTTTGACATGGAAACCCTGTAAGGATAGAAAAACACAGTGGAAAACCTTACCCATAATCACATGATACTACTACAGATAGTATGTGTATACAAATGGGGTCTGCACATGCAGAAAGGCCAACCACCTAGAGCACACTACTCAAATGGGAGTCGCAATGACTACATTAGGATGGTTAAATCCTAGAATAATGTACTGCTACAAAGTGTATCTGCAATCCTAGATTCAGTACTGGTTTAAGCTCTGATAAGCACCTTTAAATCTTCCTTTAACCTTCAAATGATGTCTTCTTGATTCTCTCTATGATTTTCTCATATGATCTTCAATATTCGCACATACCATGACCATTGCTTCATCTCACAAATGAGATCTTACATTTGTACAAAATTGAAAACCAAATAGGAAGGTCGGCTCACTAAGAATATTACAATTAAATCAATTACAAATAAGTCTTGATGCAATACAACATGTTGGCTCAATACATTTACAATAATATGCAATCAATAGATCATCTCCATAATGTGTCATGTTGATCTGGAATAGATAACGTATACTAGTCCATAACCTAGACCAATCCGACGATAACAACAAATATATCAACCCGATTAGACCAATAACCAAAACACCAAAACCATGTATCCAAACCATGTCTTTGACATAATTAAGTGATGTCCAGATGATAACAAGTCATCATCAATACTGGTGAACCATATTACCTGTCAGTGAGCATATACCGGTGTGACTATGCATATGTCACTGACCTTGTCGGTGAACACAATGTGTCAGTTCAATAGTAAACCAATATAACCATAGTGCCAAATCAAGAATGTAGATCTCCAGAAGGATAAGTGTTGACATCAATGACAAAGCCAATGCAACACATCCATAATACCAACAATCTCCCCCTTTGGAATTGATGGCAACACTAGATGGAAAAACATCTAAGTGCCAAAGCAGAATGCCAAAAACCAAAAACCAACAATCTCTTGAATAGATCAATACCAGAAATCAAAACCAAAATACAAAGAGTATATATCTCTCCCCCCTTGGAAGAACAAGTGGTTAACATAGGCAAGGAGAATCCAAATGATCAAATCGGTTCTTTCAGCGATCCCTATTTATCAAATGTCATGCTTTTGGTTATCAGCTAAAGTTGCCAAAGAGTTAGACAGTTTGTTCAAAAAAAATTTGTGGGAAGGAGCTTAGGATAAGAAGAAAATTCCTCTCATTAATTGGGATACAACCTATTTATTAAAAATGGAGGGAGGAGCGGGTCTAAGAAAAATGGATTCGCATAATTTGGCTCTAGGGGCTAAATTAGCATGGAAAATGTATGATCAACCTCAGAAATCATGCTGCAAGATTATGGCTGCCAAGTATTTGGATTCAAATAATGCAGAAAGGATTTTTATAGTGGCTAACTCGATTAAGGGTTCACCAATTTGGAAATATATTTGGGAAAGCACAAGTATAATAACAGAGCATCTGACATGGAAAATTGGTAATGGAAGAAAGGCCAAATTTTGGAGAGATTCATGGAATGGGGATTCATCTCTAGCTGGAGAGATAAATGACACAGTTTGGGTTAATGAAGTAGAAGCAGTGGTTGGGCTATATGTGGCTGATTATATTATAGAAGGGCAAAAGGAATCAGAGTGGATTGAATGGAAATCAATTGGGGAATGGAAGCTAGAAAGGAATGCAGAACTAAAGAATATTCTAAATAGAAAAAAAAATCATATATCAAAAAGATGAGGATCAGTTATTATGGAGTGCTTCTAAATCAGGAAAATACAAGGTTAAATTGGGATGCGAGCTCCTTAGGAGCAAAATTCAGAATGTGGAGTGGCCCTTAATGTTATGTTGGCACAAAATGGTGCTACCCAAGGCAGGGGCATTCCTTTGACTGCTTTGCATGGTCGCATATTAACAAGGGAAAGGTTGAAAATAATCAGAATCTCAGGCCTGAGTGTATGCATTTATGCAAGGAAAATGAAGAGACAATGGATCATCTCTTATACTGGTGTTCGTTCACTAGAAAAGTTTGGGATTGGCTTCTGGGCAACCTTCAGTTTGAAACGGCTAGAAATCATTCATTAAATTTTTTTTTATTGGCATGGCCTTTCAGCATCAAAAAATCAAAATGGAGCATTCTATGGGTGGTTACTCTAGCTTTACTTGTTTGGCATATATGGAAGGAGTGAAATAGAAGAGTTTTTAATGAGGAGGCTCTGCCTCATGATACACTAAATCGTAAAATAAAAGGAGCCATAGAAGAAGTCATCAATGTGAAAGTAGTTGGTAAAAAGTATAGTTCTTACTCTTCATGGGACAAAGAGATGGAAAGACTTTGGAATTTAACGAAGACTAGTGACTATAAGCTTAGGGATAAGAAGTAGATCAGAGATAGTATAGTATGGTCTCCTCCCAAGACTGGAATCATAAAGGTTAATTTCGACGGAGCTAGCCGTGGCAACCCAGGAAAATCAGGATATAGTGTTATCATAAGGGATGAATTTGGCAACTTTGTCAGGGCTAATTATGGTCCTTTAGGAATCAACACAAATAATATGGCAGAAATGGCAGGGCTAGTAGCTGGGATGGAATGGTGTGTGGCCTGTGGCTTCCAGAACGTTGAAGTAGAGGGCGACTCGCAAATCATTCTGAATGGCTCGCAAATCATTCTGAATGGGATCTCCAAATAGAGATTTGAAAATTGGAAACTGGAGGCGTATCGTCCTAAAATCCAAAAATTATGTGATAGCCTCAATAGTTTCACCTTTAAACACATATACTGAGAGGGCAACTCAGCAATGGACTAGCTGGCAAACAAAGGAGTAGATTGTGATGAACCAAAACAAATGTCCAAAAGGGAGGATCTTTCGAAAGGACTACTTTCGGTCCTTGAAGCAGATAAAGCAGGAATTCCAAGAACTGGAATTGGATAAAAGAGATTTGTCTGAGATAAACAAGGTGCATCGAGGATGAGAGCAATGGTTTTAATTATGCCACGATAGCACGTAGTACTAGAGTTTTCTCATATTTAAATTTATTTCTTTTTGGAAGGAGGTCGACAATGACTACTTTTAGAGACAAGTGTGGATAGTCTAGTTAGAAGAGCACAGGCTCCAAAAATGGATGGATCTCGAAATCGAGGTAGTATGAAGAATCAGATGTTTGGTTCAAATGGTCCCTGAGCAAATCTGCAAGCCTAGAAAAGATACTTTCCGAAAAAGATATGGTCAAAAAGAGTAAGATTATAGCAGGTATAGGACTATGATTCAATATACATACCAGTCCTCAACTACTTAAGGCGTATGGGAAAGGCTTAGGCCTTGAAGGAAATTTTTGAATTCTTAGGGAGAGTAATAGGAATATAGCTGACCATGGCCTTCTTTGGAAGAATCAGCTGTGTAAACTATGAAAACTCATTGATCACATAGTTGGGGAATTTGTTTAATACTGAAGAGTATGTTTATGACTCTATTAGGGGGTTAGTGGGCATTACTTTAAATTTGGACAGACACTGGTGTGATGCTTTGGTATTGGAAGCCATCCTCCTCCCATTGGTGGATATATAGAATCAAAGGAGCGTGTGGTCAAGCTGTTAACAGGCTTCCTTAAACCCTTTATTGTAGATACGGTCACTGAAGCCATACTCGGTCTACAGGAAGATGTTAGAGTCAGCATTCTGAAGATTTATTTTCAATTTGAGAACTACCTTCGGTCGGATTTAGAGGAAGAAGAAGAGAGTGAAGGAGAAGACATGTAGGAAGAAGAGGACATAGTGGACAGTGAAGATAGAGAGGTGGACTCTATGAGTAGTGAGGAGGTTCGAGAAATGGCCCATAGAGAAGTGTGGAGGGAAGAGAGGGAGAGACTGAAGATATTTGGGGATGAGGCGTGGGAGATATATAGATGCGTAGTCTTTAATGGAAATATGGAACCATCTCGAAGGACAACTGAGTTAGACGACTGGTGGCTTTTGGAGAATTCCACTCGCAATACAATTGTGATTGGTGAGTACGCTACTGTTATATATCAAGCCTTAGGGGGATAGGTGTAAATCAGGGTATGCAAGGTTAGACGTGGAGTATTACTGGTTTAAGTAGGATCTATAAATTTATATTTCTATTATGAAGTAATGGCCCAAGTTTAGTAATTTGTAGTCGGAAAGATGTTTTGGTTTTTAGGGATGATGGTAAATCTCAATGTAATCTCTAAAATTTTCAAGCAATATAAGGAACTATCCCCATAAAAGATAGTACTTAATGATTAAAAAAATAAATATATCTCTCCCCCAATGAATAATGTTTTTCCATAGATATCTCTCCCCCTTTGACTTGAAATGGTGAAGAAGTTAAGAAGAAATACTAGAACATACAACCAACTACTCCCTCTGAGAAGTAGCTCTCCTCCATCAAAGCCAAAAAAAGATTTATCTATTAGTTTATGTCGGTTTGATACCAATATTCAATCATCTAAGTCTCTATCGGTGAGGGTATTACACCAAGTTGCTCTTTAAGATATTCAAAGGTTTCCTTAGGAAAAGGATTTATAAAGATATATGCAATCTACTCTTTAGTATTCACATAAACCAATCTTACTTCTTTTGCTTCAATATTCTCTTTTAGAAAATTATACTTGATAGAAAAATGCTTAGTCTTAGAGTGAATACTAGATTCTTTGATATATCAATTGTTGCTGAATTATCACAATAAATGATTATCAGTTCTTTACATTTTACCTTTATGTCCTCCAACATTTTCTTAATCCATAATACCTAAGTACAACTAGTTGTTACTACAACATATTCTGATTTTGTTGTTGATAATGATGTACAACTCTGCTTCTTGCTTATCCATGAAATCAATCTGCTACCAAGAAAGAATGCACCACCAGTGGTACTCTATTTGGCATCTACATCTCCTGCCCAGTTTGCATCAGTGTATGCACATAAATCAAAATTTTCATCTTTAGGATACCATAAACCAAGATTTGTTGTGCCTTGTAGATACCGAAAAATCCTTTTTACTACTAATTCATGATTTTCTTTAGGATTACTCTAAAATCTTGAAACAATACATATTGCATTCATTATATCAAGTTTGGTTTATGTCAAATATAGTAAACCTCCAATCATAGATTTGTATCTTGTCGAATTAACAGGGGCTGAATCATCCTTCAATGTCAATTTATCAGTTGTAGTCATAGGAGTACTTACTGGTTTGGAGTTTTCCATACCAAATTTCTTCAGTAGTTCCTTAAAATATTTTTTTTGACATATGAATATACCTTTATCAGTTTGTGAACTATGCAATCCTAGAAATAATTTTATCTCCCCAATCATAGACATTTCAAATTCTTCCCTCATCTTGTTAACAAAGTCCTTACACAATCCATCTTCTCCTCCAAAAATGATATCATCAACAAAAACTTAAATAACCAAGATGTCATCATTAGTCACTTCATAATATAAGTTTATGTTAGCATTACCTTTAGTGTAACCAAGCATCAAAAGGTATTTGTCTAATCTAGCATACCAAGCTCTAGGAGATTGCTTCAATTGATACAGAGCTTTCCTTAATTGGCAAACCATATCTTTATCATTTGTCAATGAAAATCCATCAGGTTGGTCAATGTAAACTTCTTCTTCAAGATCACCATTCATAAATGCACATTTTACATCCATCTGATATACATTATGGTTCTAATAGGCTACAAATGCAAGAAATAATCTAACTGCCTCAATTCTAGCTATCGGTGAAAAGGTTTCATTATAATCAATTCCCTCTTTCTGTGAATATCCTATACAAACTAATATTGCTTTTTTCTTGTTTACCTTACAATCTTCATTAAGTTTATTTCTAAATACCCATTTAGTTCCAATTATATTTTTGTCTATAGGCCGGGGAACTAATATCCATGTATTGTTCTTGTCAATATGTTCTAATTCATCTTCCATTGCTTTTAAATAATGTTCATCTTGACATTGTTCAATAACAGATACTGGTTCAATTTGAGAAATTAAGCATACCTCTTCATTTTCCAGTCTTCCACTTGACATAACACCTTAATACTTATTCCCAATTATCTGATTTTCTAAGTGATTTAGTCTTACATACCTAGGTTTATTCACATACTAATGTTCTTCAGTCACTATGGAATTCTATGATGATGCCAATGTGACTGGATCCATATTTTGTACTGGTGCAATCTGTATTGGTTCATTTGTGATCATCTCAACTACTGGTTTAGATTCTACAAACCTTGAATTTCCTCTAAAATGTTCATCTATCTTCACATTATCACTTTCAATGATCTTCGGCAATCTTTTATTAAAACATCTATATGCCTTTCTCTTAGATGAAAAACCAAGAAATATTCCTTCATCACTTCTAGGATCAAATTTACCAACATACTCATCTCTCCTAACATAGCATTTTCTTCCAAATATTCTAAAGTATTTAAGAATAGGAGTATTGCCAAACCATAGTTCATAAGGGGTCTTACCGGTTTCACCTTTGATGTGAACTTTGTTGAAAGTGTAAACCATTGTATTTATTGATTCTCTCCAGTACACATGAGGTAGATTTGCTTCCAACATCATGCTTCTAGCTGCTTCTAGAATAGTTTTGTTCTTCCTTTCTACAATTCTATTCTGTTGAGGTGTCTGAGGTGCTGATAGTTGTCTTTTGATTCCATTCACTTCACAAAATGTATTAAATTCCTTAGATGTAAATTCCCCTCCTTGATCAGATCTTAAACATTTGGTTTGCCTACCGATTTCATTCTCTACCATTGCCTTGTATAACTTCATTTTCCAAAAGCCTCCGATTTCTCCCTGAGAAAAGTAACCCAACACATTCTAAAATAATCATCAATAATTCGGATAAAATATCTCTCCCTGTAGACTTCTTGTTCTTGCCGAACCACACAAGTCAGTATGAATTAAATAAAGAACATTATTGGATTTCTCATAAATACTCTTAAAGGTTGTTCTAACTTGCTTTCCCATTTGACATTCCTTACATACCAGATTATGAGGTTTCACAATTTTAGGTAAATCCCTTACTACCTTAGTTGAACTAATCTTTACAATACAATCAAAATTTACATGACAGAGTCTCTTATGCCTTAACCAACTTTCATCAATGTGTTCAATCAAACATGTCTTTTCACTGTTATTCAAATGAAAGATATTACCTTTAGTCTGATTACCAGTTGAAATCTCCAATCCAGTTATGTTCATGATTTTGCATTTTCCATTCTTGAATTGTAACTGAAATCCCTTTTCTACTAATTGACCAACACTCAAAATATTATGCTCCAAACCTTCAACATAATAAACATTGCCACTATTGTGCTTACCATCCAGAGATATAGTGTTTTTTCCTTTGATTAAACAAGCTTTATCACTGCCAAATCTTACTAGACCTCCATTATATTCCTGAAAAGATAAGAATTTACTTTTATCACCAGCCATATGATGTGAACATCCACTATGAATGATCCATTCATCTTTTTCCTCAATTTTAGCTACTAGGGCCTACTCTACCGGTGGGACAATAGGTGTCATTTGATCTTCTTTTGTTGCAACAAATGCCCATCCATTGTCTGTTGGTTCTTCATCAGAATCATTTGTAACTCCATCAACATAGTAACATGATTTATCTCTATTCTTCTTAAATTTGTATCTCTGATATTTAGGGTTAGGCTTATATGTTGTTTTAGCTTCCTCTCGTAATCTTGCATGTCTATCGGGATATCTAGATGCTATGTGACCAACTCTATTGTAATTAAAACATTTAAATGGTGATTTACCTTCATACTTACTTCCAACTGGACCTTTAGGCATCTTCATTGCAAATAGTGCTTCAAGTTCTTCTAGTTCTTCATTTTCGCTCCTGATATCTTCAAGTTCTTTTGCATAAAGTGTTTTCCAATCAGATTTGTTAGATGATGATGCTCTGAAAGATAAATCAGTCCTAACTGTAGCAACAAGACCAAATTCCTCAAGCTCAAATGCTGAAATTTTTCCAACCAAGGTATCTCTAGATACTGCTGTATTAGGCAATGTTCTCAACTCACTAATAGCAGTTACTTTCATTTTGTAAGCCTGTGGAAAAGCTCTTAAAACTTTAGAAATAGTTTCATCTTCACTTAAGGATCCTCCATAACATTGTATTCCTAAAAAAATTTCATTAACTCTTTCCAAAAAAGTAGAAATTCTTTCATCTTCTTCCATTTTAAAATTTTCATACCTGACCTAGTAACATTCCAGTTTTGCAATTTTGATAGTGGCATCTCCTGCACTGAATGTCTCCAATTTATCCCAAATAGCATTAGCAATAGATCAATCTAATAATCCCATAATTTGTTGATCTCATAATACACTCAGAAGTGCTTCTCTTGCTTTGCAATCATTCTCCAAGTCATTACCTAGTGTCGATGGATTAGGTTGATTCAGAGTAGGACCAACATTGCCATTCTTTGTAACTTCCCATATGTCTCTTCCAATGCAATTTAGATGGACCTCCTCAAGTTGTTAGACTTCTGTAAAAAGAGGACTTAGCTCTGATACAAATTGTTAGGAACCGAAATGACAATTGAGAGGGGGGGTGAATTAGTTTTCAATGAACTTCAACCCAATTATAACCTAATACTTAAGACCGGTAAACCAAACTTAATGTCAGTTAATAGATTATTAGTTATTATCAATATTGGTGAAACTTAATGCATGAAATAGAAAGAGAAACAACATCCACAATACATAACACATATATTTTTGACGTGGAAACCCTGTAAGGGGAAAAACCAAGGTGGGAAACCTTACCCACAATCAGATGATACTACTGTAGATAGTATACGTATACAAATGGGGTTTGCACATGCAAAAAGGCGAACTGCCTAGAGCACACTACTCAAATGGGAGTCGCAATGACTAGAGTAGGATGGTTTAATCCAAGAATAATGTACTGCTTCAAAGTGCATCTACAATGCTAGATTAAGTACCTTTAAACCTTCCTTTAACCTTCAAATGATGTATGTTTGATTTTCTCTATGATCTTCTCATTAGATCTTCAATATTCACACATACCATGACCATTGCTTCATCTCACAAATGAGATCTTACATTTATACAAAACCTAAGACCAAATACTAAGGTCGGCTCACTAAGAATATTATAATTAAATCAATTAAAAATAAGTCTTGATGTGATACAACATGTCAAGTCAATATATTTACAACAATATCCAATCAATAGATCATCTCCATAGCGTGTCATGCTAATCTGGAATAGATAACGTATACTGGTCCATAACCTAGACCAATTTGTCGGTAACAACAAATATGTCAGCCCAATTAGACCAATAACCAAAACAACAAAAATAAGTATCCAAACCATATCTTTGACATAATCAAGTGATCTCCAGATGATAACAAATCATCATCAGTACAAATGAGCCATATAACCTATCGGTGAGCATATACTAGTGACTGTTAATAAGTCAGTGACCTTGCTGGTGAACACAATGTGTCAGTTTAACAGCAAACCAATATAACCTTAGTTCCAAATCAACAATGTAGATCTCCAGAAGGATAAGTGTTGACATCAATGACAAAACTAATGCAACACATCCATAATACCAACATGATAGCTAGCTAGGCAACGTGCTTCCAAAATGTAGCTCTACCTCAACACGTCTCTCTTACATCATCAAATCATGATGGCCCGCATTCAAAGGGTTTAGAAATTGGAGCCAAGGCCCCATCATCACACTAGTTGGATTGTGTGGTGGCATGATGCCATCACCTACTCTATGAGGTTTCTACACATTTATGGTAGACAACTTGCCATGTACCATAGGTGGTCATATGATGTGACCAACAAAGTTCTCTTTGCTGCCAGAGAAGCTCTGGCATTGAATCTTTTTGACTCCAACCTACAACTTCATTTATCCCAGCTCCGCCATCAAAAACAATTTGTAGATAGCCACTCTACCAGAGGAGCTCAAATCAAAGCCAGTTTACCTTGGCTCAAGGTGGGCGATAGGGCCTCCAAGGATTTTTTTTGTTGCTTTGCATGCCCATCATACCTCTGTAGGGATCAATAAAATCAAAGAGAAGTAGGCTCTTGTCACCAAACTGCCTGGTATTCTACAAGCCTTTGTCTTTTATTATGAGAAGGTGTTTATAGCATAGGGAGACTCTCTGGCTAGAGCCTAGGGTTTGCAAGACTGCTTAACTAATGGCTTTTTGAGTCTCAATAGGCCTTTTGTGATCTCTTACTGACCATTGATGATCTCAAGGAAGCTATTTTTTCTATGGTATATAATAAAGCCCCATATTTTGATGGCTTCCCCTGTCAATTCTACAAAGCTCTTTATCCTTGTATTGGTCCTAGCCTCCATAAGGTTTACCTGGAAGCTTTTCATTCCCAATCCCTGGGAAAAATGATTAACCAAGGCAACATCAAATTTATCCCTAAGGTTGGGGATCTAGAGGAAATTTGCAATTGGAGGCCTATTAGCTTGCTCAATGTCTCATATAAGATCATTGCCAAAGCCTTAGCTCTCAGGATTTTCCATCTCCTGCCTCTTGTTGTTTGTCCAGAGCAGACTAGATTTATGAAGTCTAGGTTTATTTTGGATAATATTATGGTTGTTTGGGAATGGATGGATTGGGCCAAATGCTCTAAATAATGGGAAATCTTCCTTAAGATTGACTTTGCTAAGGTGTATGATCACATCGAGTGGCCTTTTTATCTTGGCTATTCTCAAAGCCCTTGCCTTTGGTCCCTGATTCATCGAGTATGTCCAGATGTTATTCAGAGATGCCTCAGCCTATATCACCAATAATGGCCCATAGTCCAAGTCTTTTGGCCTTTTAGGATCTATTTTCTAGGGATACCCTCTGGCTCCTACTTTATATATTCTTGCAGTGGAAAGGTTTGGTTACTTACTTGCTAATGCTATCTCTACTGGGCTTGTTCATGGTATCTCCCTACCTCAATCACCTTCTCAACTTTCCAATGGCCACTTTGCCGATGATTCCTTTCTCACTCTCATTTAGGAAGAAGACAATGTGCAGATCATTCTTCATTATCTGAATACCTTTTGCTTCGCTTTTGGTTCGGCCATCCAATGGCACAAGATGCAATGTTATAAGAAGTATTTTCTACCCTCCCCACCTTGGATTTTGCAATATGACTGGAAATTGTTTTTCCTTCCAAGCTTTGCCTATGGATCTTTGGAATGTTGTTTAGCTAGGATTGAGAAAAATTTTACTGGATTACCAAACCTCTCTCTTGGCTGGTAAATTCCAAATTTTCTCTAAGGTGTTGGTTGCTACCCATGTATATTATTCTTCATGTTGGGCTCCTTCTAAGGCCTCTTACATGAAGTTGGAAAGACTTTTGTGGGCCTTTCTTTGGGCCTCTGGGTTTGACAATCATGAATTATATAAGGTTGCTTGGGAGTATTGTTGTCTTCTTAGGGAGTCTAGAGGGCTTGGCCTTATTTCTACCTAGAAACAAGGGCTTTCCTTATGTGCTAAATGGATCATTAGAGCCTTATCTGGTGACAATGCCTAGAAAATTCTTCTTCAGCATTGCATTTCTTCAGGCTTTCCTACCAACAGGTGAGCTTGGAAGGGGATTGGTTTTCAAACCCTACTCATTATGAAAGACCCTGTTCAGATCCAGGGTACTTTTGTGGTTAAAAGCATCTGGCATACTTGGGAAGCTATCAAGCCTTGGCTTTTATGGGCTGGTGATGGTTTTCGGGACAGGATGTTTATGAATCAACACAAGCTCTAGTGGTCACCTCTTTTTTCAGGTGCAAGGGTTACCACTAGCAAAAATCCAAGGTATTAGTGCTCTACATTTTTACAAACATGACATTAGAACACCTAAGGATCTGTTTTCCAGAGCTTCTACAAGCCTCTAGTCATGGGAGGACCTCCAGGTCCAGTTTCATCTATCTCGGCCAGATCGACAGACTTATGATCTTCTGGTCTTGGCCTTACCCCCAAATTTTTTACATAAGCTTGGCATTCAATCTATTAGACCTTGGTGGAAAGATTGGAAATGGTATCCTTGGACTCCTTTGACCAACTAAAAAACCAAAATTGGTTATCTCTGGTTGGTTCCTCATTTGCCTATGGTCCATATTCTTAAACAATGGTGGCACTTATAGTCTTCTAAGACTTCTTGGAGATTCAGGTTTCTTGTTGCCTGGTCTACCATCACTGAACCCAAGATTGGACACTTTGCTTGGTGTGTTGTTTTCCAAGGGTTGCCTTTGGGTTCCAAACTTAAGCATTTAGGGGTTCCTGATCCCCAAGCCCTTTTTGTGGTCACCCAGAAACTTTTATGCACATTTTTTGGTTCTATAGAAGAGCTCAACAATATTGGACCTGGATTCATGATTTTTTTTTATGTTTTTGGCTTGAGCTTTTTTCTTGGCATATGGCAATTCTGGGCAATTCATCTAGAATACCCTTTTAATTTCCCAGATATGGAATGCTTTTAGAATGGAGATCCTATTCACTCTTTGGAAGGATAGAAATGCAGTTTTTTTTACTCACATCTTTTTGGCTATTAATGTCTCGCTTTATGCTAAAGGTTGAATTTGTAATAACATATTAATACAGATTTAGGTACAAGCTGACAAAGTGGCCCTAGAGGTGGGCCACTTACAGGAGCTCCTCCAACACTAGGGAAACACCCCTTGTGTGATTGCCAAAGTGCCACCAGATTCTATCTCTGTCAACCGCACTCTGCCCCGTGGCCATCGTCACGGTCGCAGTTCCTCTATGCGTCGCTCTCAAACCCTATAGTCCCAGGCTCCTCGTCGCTCCTCCAGTAGGAGATACGATGCTTGGAGGTGTCCCTCATCTTCTCCTCTGCATCATGGCTATACCTCGGGATGGCCCTCTACTACTCTTGTGACTTTTTTTCCTCCTGCTGGTGATGGCTCTAGGTGGCCTTCTGCCACCACTTCCAAGTTTCCTCATCAGGCTCTGGAGATTTTTCCTCCTAGGTAGGACGAAGGAGAAATTGACAAGGATCTTGAAGATGGGTGGTCTATACCAGACCCGATTCCTAACCTTGCTGATGTATGGGGCAAAAAAGATGATCCCGATCCTTCTCCCTCGGCTACCTCTTATTTGGTTGCTTGAGGAATTTTTTTGATGAATAGATTGTTTTTTTGCTTTCGATCATTGGTCGTGTGACTCTTGTGGGGTGATCTTGTATCTCTCGGCCTTTTGTTGTGAATATGTACTTTAATATTTTAAATTAATAGAGAAGGCCTATTCATCATAAAACATCGAGTTTTTTATTTTTTATTTTTTTTGGCAATTAGACCCAAAGTGGTATAAAATATATATTTAGTAAACACTTCCAATTGGAAAAGTTATGGTTCATATATAACTAATCTATAATGAATCTATATAGACCATATTTTTGACTAAAATTAATTTTTAGTTAGAATTACATAAATTCACTTGTGCTGATAAGTTAGCCTGAAACGTGACACAATTTTGTGCTTTTACGCTGAGTTTTGTCTCATAATACTAATAAAGATCTACAATATTGAAAATAGGTGATATGTCTAGGGTGTCTAATAGTTGTACTTCGTATGCATTACCCGAATCAAATTTCCTCAAGAGCTTACATGCTCCAAACTTCTTGATCCTCAACTTATTATAGGTTCCAACAAGAAATCTCCCCTTTCTCAGATATACCATCACTTCATCTCCAACATCAAATTCATTATGTCTTCTTTTCTTATCTTCCTTCTCCTTATATCTATGGTGTATATCTTCCAAATATTGCTTTACTTCTGAATGTAGTACCTCCATATGATGTGCAAATGTTTCTTCTTCTGCACTCCTCTTAGCTTCATGTCTGATATCCTTCAATTGAGAAACTCCCTTACGATTTACTCTAGTAAATATCTCAAATGATGTCTTCCCTATACTCCAAGATACTAAATTATTATAGACAAACTCCTTTTGTGCCAATATCAAATCCTAGCTTCCCCGTTTATCTCCTCTCAAACATCTCAGGAAATTCCCCAAACTTCGGTTCACAACCTCAGTCTGTCCATCTGTCTGTGGATGAAATGTAGAACTAAACTTCAAATCTGTCTTCATCTTCTTCCAAATTTTCCTCCAAAAGTAACCAACAAACTTAGTATCTCTATCTCATACAATTCTCTTTTGTAAGCCATGCAATTTCACTTCTTTGAAAAATAGATCTTCTAGATGAACTACATTTGTTGTCTTCTTACAAGGTATAAAATGTGCCATCTTTGAAAACCTATCCACCACCACAAATATAGAATCATTTCCTCTCCGAGTCTTTGGTAATCCCAATATGAAATCCATGCTTATATCCTTCCAAGGTCTCTGGTACTATCAAAGGCCTTTATAGTCCAGTATTCTAACTACTTCCTTTTGCAACTTGCCAAATTATGCAACCTTGAACAAATTTCTTGACATCCTTATGAATCTGAGGCCAAAAGTAATTCTCACTCACCAAAGTCACTATCTTATCAATCCCAAAATGTCTTACCACTCCCCCACTATATTTCTCCTTGATCAAATTGTCCCTCACAAAACTTTGGGGTATACACACTTGATTTTCGCTAAATAACATTTCATCCTAAATGAAATAATCTATCCACTTACTCTATCTCATATTTCTTTGATTCAACTTACTTTGACTACTCAAATACTATAAAGCCTAATGATCTATGTATAATAAAAACTCCCTAGGTAACAAATAGTGTCTCCACTTCTTCAAGGTTAGAATTATGGAATAGAACTCTTGATCATACACCAAATATCTTCTACTTGCATCATTCAAATTATCACTAAAATATGCTATAGGTCTTCCTTCTTAGGTCAACACAGCTCCAATTGCACTTCTACTGGCATCATAATCCATTTGAAATACTTTACTGAAATTCAGTAAGGGTAACACAGGTTGCTCAGTAACCTTTTTCTTTAGCAATTCAAAACTCTGGTTTGCTCCAGATGTACACTTAAAATCTTTCTAGTCTCCTCACATTTTCTCAATCATAGGGATACAAATTGCACTGAAATTTCTGATGAACTTCCGGTAGAAACTAGCTAGTCCATGAAATGATCTTACCTCTCAAATACTGTCCAGTGTAGGCCATTCAACAATTGCTTTTACTTTCTTGGCGTCCATCTTCAATCCATCTGCAGATATCACAAAACCCAAGTATACAGGCCTCTCCTTCATGAAACTACACTTTTTCAGATTAATCATCAACTTCTCTTCTCTTAGTCTTTGCAAAACTTGTCTCATGTGCCACAAATATTCCTCTTTTGTCTTACTAAAAATCAAAATGTCATCTAAATTTATACAACCACAAACTTACCCAATAATTTATTCAATACCTAATTCATCAATCTCATAAAAGTACTCGGTGCATTAGTTAATCCAAAGGAAATTACCAACCACTCATACAATCCTTCTCGGATTCTCATATGATCATATCCACTCTTCAAACCAATCTTTGTAAATATTTGACTCCACTCAATTAGTCCATAATGTCATCCATCCTCGAAAAAGGAAATTTATAGTTCACTATAATCTGGTTTATTGCTCTTGAATTGGTACACAACCTCCATTCTACATTCTTCTATGGTGCCAACATAGTAGGTACTACACAAGGGCTCAAAATTTCTCTGATCAAAACTTTCATCAACAACTCTTGCACTTGCCTATTGACCTCTTCATTCTCTGTCGATGTCATCTGGTGTGCTCGCTTATTAGGTAGACTAGCTCTGAGAATAAAATCCATGCAATGACCTATGCTTCTCACAGTGAGTAATCCATCAGGTATATTATCTAAAATGATGTCTTCATAATCTATTAGCGACTATTTTATTGTTGGACACAATGGATCATTGACAGAGGGTGAATCAATGATTTAAACTCTTTTCTTTCAACAAGGAGATATCAGTAATATATAAAACAAACTGAGTGCTAACCGATAACTTAAACAATGCAATCAGAGTGTGTGAAAGGACCTGCTAAAACATTAATGTAACATATGGACAAGAATACATCACACAACACCAGATATATACAAGGAAAACCCAACGTGGGAAAAACCTTGGTGAGAATAGTTGCTCGAGATCTTCTACTTCAATCTAGTCTGATAATGGATCTTTGATTAAAATATTTAGGGCACCAACCCAAGGAGCATCAACTCATAGGAGAACCAACCCCTGCATAATTTATAGGCTACAACCTAAAGGAGCTACAAACCCTACACTAAGATGCAACTTAGTGATAACCATATAAAACTCAGAGATACAAATGAAATTACTATTGCAAATGAAGTTTTGCAACCTTACAATATTCTCCTCTTTTGGTTTCAGCCTTACCAGTCTGTATTCTCTCCACCCACTCTACAACTTAACTTTGTTGATAATTTTTCTAAAACCTCTCTCACAATGTCTTCCCTTTCTCAACTCACACTCGATCACTCTTATTCAAGCACATGTTTTGTCAGTTTGTCACCTCTATGTTGAATGCACTCTCCACTGGTTATTCCTTATACTGGTTTACTTTGCTTCTCCTTATCAGTCAATACTTTTCTCATAAACACTTCAAGTGTTTATCTCTTCAGCTCTTAGACAACAATTTCACACTTGTCTTCACACTGCAGCAACAACAATCACAGTCTCAAGTCATCATATTTAAACTTGAGCTTTCTCACCAAGAATCAATTCAAACTTGGGGCGGTTAGGGTTCCCTTCACCCAAAAAAATTTGCATGAGATCCGATCCAGTCTATCTTGGATCGATCACCTATACTCAAGGAATGCATCTATACATGTTTTCCATTATCCAATGCATACTTGCTAAACATAGCAATCTCGTACATGATTTTCTACCTTGAAATCTGTCGACTCATAAAAAGCTCAACTATTTCCTTCTCGAGGTCTTCTTGCAATCTGATTTATTTTCTTCGATCTAGGCACCAACTACTCCTTGATCTTCCTCTATCATTCTTTCTTCCTTGAGCCACATCAGTCAGTTACAATCCCTTGATTTTTGGCTATTTCATTAAAGTCGGCTATTTGATTCAACAACCATGTTGATGGAGGCTTCACCGACCTTTGCATATTTGCCACCTCAGCTCCACATGGCATCACAATGGTCATACACTTAGCTCACTGACACATAGTCGGTTTAAACTTCAACATTCAGCAAATTCATACAGGTACAGGACTTTACCAATGAGACCTTCATCTCCTGCTAACCGGTAGTGCACATTACACTGGTAGCACATCTTCTCTCCAAGGGTTTGTGATTACTTTAACATTCTGCCTCTTCATCATAAACCTACAGCCAACCTCCAGATTGGTTTATGCTATACCGGTTATCAGTCAACATGCTAACACACATGTGCGTCTCACCTCATACTGGTGAACTCACTGATAGTCTTAATAACTACTTGTCTTCCATCATACCGGTTGACAAGCCTTCATGTTATCTTCTCAATACCTTATTTGTCTTTCACCATACCAGTACACTATTATTCATATCGGATGACATACCTATACTGATAGCCTTCTTGCAATAATGGTTGACATCAATGACAACTTGTTACCCCTATATTTTTTCTTGTGCCTAAGTCTCATAATCAACTAAAAATCTATTATTGTTAATGTTTTAATGCTGAAGTTTTTATAGCCAAACTCCATGTCGGCTGGGAAATTTTAATTGTTTTATTTTTGGGTTACCCATATACCCAAACAATTAAATACCAATTTTTATGTGTCTCATGCAAAGATGATTTCTAGGTTATTCTCTACTTGGCTCATTTATTCTACAGTTAAAATTTCACAAGAAACTAATCTTTTAGTAAAAAGTTATACACGTTTTTTTATGGCAGCCCAAAGGAACAATTATCATTGAACCTTAACCTTGAACCTACTTAGGTTCAAAAGGTTCAATGTTCAAAAGGTTCAACACGCAGCCAAATATGAAAACAAACTAATAAATCAAATATAATATGGGTGCAATTTGTGTTTTTGAACCTTCTGATTGAACCCCGCAAGTTCAAAAGGTTCAAGCGGTTCAAAAAGTTCAAAAGGATCAAAGTTCAAATTTCGGGTTCATTGTAATTTTTGGTCTTTGAACTTGAACTTTGAACCTTCTTTGGTTCAAGCGCACAGGTTCAAGCTCCCAGGTTCAAGCGCACAGGTTCAAGGTTCGATTTCAAAAGTTCAAATTCAGAATTCAAAGATTCATCAGATGCAGGTTCGAAGTGTGTGAGTTCCAGATTTCAAAAAAAAGTTCAAAAATTCAATAACATTGGCATGGCTAATGTTTGTAATTGTCAATGTAATCCAGAACCATGGATTTTCTAAGAAAGAAAAATCAGTTTCGGTGTGGGGGCCTAACTTTTAATTAAAATGTTGGATCGCACTGAAAATTTAATATATTTTAGAAAACCTAGCTTTCTAAATTCTCACTGGAGTGATTGGGAAAATATTATCTCAGTCAAAAGTTATTTATCTCTAAGCACGGGTCTATAAAACTTCTGAGATAAAATGTTTGAAGATTTAAAACAAAAAAAAGTTAGCAGGAAGAGGATAAAAGATAAAAGAAAAGATTAATTAATTATCTTTTCAAGAATCAGTTATTGATAACTAAAAGTCTCTTTAAAAAAAGAGAGAGAGAGACTATATATATGGGGGAAAAAGAAAAGAAAGGGGCTGGGAAAATCTGTGATTTTTTGCCAGTAGTTAATATTCATTTTGTTTTGTTTATGAATTGATGTAAACTGGAATGACTCGAAATCAATGAAAAGTTATGGTGTTATCTTTAAATCTGTGTGTTTGAAGATTAGAAATATTTACTAGGAAGTTTTCTGTGAGCACGATAGCATTTTATGAACAGTTATCTCTGTGTTTTCTTCAATTGATGTTGTCATTACTTGTTAGCAGACCCATTGTGGATTGATTTGTGCTAATCCCCCTTGTCCTCTAAGGCTAGGCATCAATACTATTGTGTTTTTGCTATGCTTTGGATTTATAAAGTGAGCATTTTTGTGAATTAGAGTCTGTGAACTCTCACTAAATGTTCAGAAGGTTTTCTCTATTTTTAGTTTGAAGGCATTCATTTGTGTTGATGGATGAATTTTAATGCCTTTTAATGCCTTTTAATGCTTTTTGGTAAAAAGTGTCAGCATATATAATAAATTCATTGCAAATCATACGAAGAGCTACCCTCTAATACAGAGGTTGAATTTTCATTAATTCTTCTAACTGTTGGTATATTTGTTTCTTTCTAAAGGGTAAAATGAAGTCATATGTTGCTTAAAGAAGATAATTGTTAAGGTTTCAAGAAAGGGAGAAATCTCTTTACCAATAGATTTTTGGTGACTCTGCTGGGGATTTGAAATCAAAAGATCAGTCATTTTAATGTTTTTCCCAAGTTTTAAAGACATCTTTGTGTGAAAGGAGATTAGCGACTCTGTTTATGTCTAATTGAAGAATTCTAGTATGAAATTATGGCTTTAGTTGTAGCTCAGCCATGGGGGACTCATTTTGGTCCATTTTCTTTGCCCCAATATTTAGCCCTTCCTAAAGGATCAAGGGAATGCTTTCCAAAGTTTGTTGGAGATAAGAATCAAGATCCTAATGATCACATTAAAGCAGACATGGTTACTTGTGGGATTCTTGGAGTGAAAGAAGAGAATGTCTTTGTGAGACTATTTGTTGACAGTCTTGTTGGAAATGCCATTGAATGGCTTCAGAATTTGCAAGATGGATGCATTACTAGCTGAGATGACTTAAAGATAAAATTCCTTGGAAGATTTCAGCCTATGGTTGATACTTATAAGTTACTATTGAATTTATTTCAAATTCGGATGAAAAATGATGAATCTATGAGAGGTTTTATTGATAGATTTAATAGATGTGCTAGTAAAATTCCTCAAGCTTTCCAACCAACTGAAAGTAATCAACTATGTGTTTTTATTGCTGCATTGTAAACTGAAATTAAATTTCAGTTGAAGCGTAAGAAAATACAAAATCTGAAAGATGCACAGAAAGAGGCTATTGAGGTAGATGATGATATGTTGTTAAGTGGAATGAAATGCATGGATGAATGTGTTGTGAGGGAGCCAGTATCTGAAATTTGTCTTTATAATAAAAAAATTTATGCGAAGAAAGAGCTTCTACAAAAGAAACTTGTTATGAAATCAGCAAAATCAGCACTACCTATCTCTTATTCTCAAATTTTAATAGTCTTCAATAATAGACATTTCCAAGAACCTCCTGTGATAGAAAATAGCTCTCATAGCATTGCAGGGATTTGTCATTTGTATGTTGAAAATGATAATTCGTTTAAAGATGAGGGTGATCAAAGTGTACAATCAGAAATTTTAATAACTTGCTCAGAAGCTTCTTCTATAGAGCAAGGATTTGATGATGAACAATTAGATGGAGGTTTGCTAGAAAATGTCTCTTTTTCAGAATTTGAATCTTTTTCATTTGATACTTCTAATTCAATTTCAGCTAATAATTTTAATGAGGGAAGCATAAAAGATCAGCATAAACAAGAGACACCTTATGGTGAAAAAGTAGGGGGTATCTCTCATATTGATATGCAGACAAGGTATGAGTCTTTTCAGTTTGATTGCACTGCAAGATATTGAGGAATTGTTGCAGCCCAAAACATTGAAGAATTTTGAGAATACTGAAATGCAAACCAAGGGAAACTCATTCACCTCTATTATGATATCACACAGGCGATCTGAATTAGAGATATTCAAATTCAATTGTGAAGATGAGTTATTTGATAGTCATCCCAAGCTAGAATCATTTTGTTTTTAAGCTAATGTTTATAATGAATTCTTGGAAAATG
This sequence comes from Cryptomeria japonica, assembly GCF_030272615.1. Taxonomy (NCBI): domain Eukaryota; kingdom Viridiplantae; phylum Streptophyta; class Pinopsida; order Cupressales; family Cupressaceae; genus Cryptomeria; species Cryptomeria japonica. The sequence continues at coordinate 618,846,532 of NC_081405.1, forward strand.
AATGTCTAGAGAGTCAAAATTCAGATTTAGATAGAGACTTTCTCATAGACCATTCTTGCACTTTTGAAGAAGGTTGTTCTATTAAAAGCATGGCTTATTTTTCTAACATTCGTATGGAAGACTATTGTAATTTTAGTATGAATCAACTCACTAAAGATGGTGTTGAAATGTTGCAACCATAAGTCTATGATGCAGAGTGGCTCTTTGGACCTGTTATGTTTTTGAGGAAGTTTTTACAATGGGTTGTTATTGGATCCTTGTTTACAATGGTTGCAGGTTATTTATTCAGAATGATTCTACTTACATATCAACCACTTTTTCGCACTGGCACGTACTTCTCACAACCAGTTGATGGCTTTACATGAACAACCAGTTGCATTCTTGGAGGCGTGGGTTGTTTGCCCGATATTTTGTAAATAAATTTTTAGTGTGATTTAGGTGTAGCTTGTCTTAGTTTTCAACCTTGGTTTAGTGTGGGTTTTGGCTTGTTAGTTTTTTCCTTGTTGCCTCTTCCACCCTCTATCTAAGAAGATCCCTGTGCTTTGTTTCTCCTTGACTCTGTTACCTAATAGATGCTAGGCACTGATCTCTCTGAGAGACATTCTAGATTCTCCTAGTCCTTTACAGTCCTAGTCCCCAATCAGAGCCAATGTTACCCCTATATTTTTGTTGTTTCCTAAAGCCTCATAATCAGCTAAAAATCAATTATTTTTAATATTTTAATGTTGAAGTTTTTATAGCCAAACTCCATGTTGGTTGAGAAATTTTAATTGTTTTATTTTTGGGTTACCCATATACCAAAACAATTAAATCCCAAGTTTTATGTGTCTCATGCAAAGATTATTTCTTGGTTATTCTCTACTTAGCTTATTTATTCTATAGTTAAAATTTCACAAGAAATGGAGCTTTTTGTAAAAAGTTATGCAGGTTTTTCTATGGCAGTGCAAAGGAACAATTATCATTGAACTTGAACCTTGAACCTACTTAGATTCAAAAGGTTCAAGGTTCAAAAGGTTCAAAGCGTAGCCAAATATGAAAACAAAGTGATAAATCAAATATAATGTAGGTGCAATTTGTGTTTTTAAACCTTCTGATTGAACCCCGCAAGTTCAAAAGGTTCAAGCAGTTCAAGCGATTGAAAAAGTTCAAAAGGTTCAAGCGGTTCAAGCGGTTGAAAATTTTCAAAAGGTTCAAAGTTCAAATTTTGGGTTCATTGTAATTTTTGGTCTTTGAACTTGAATTTTGAACCTTCTTTAGTTCAAGTGCATAGGTTCAAGCCCATAGGTTCAAGGTTCAATTTCAGAAGTTCAAATTCAGAATTCAAAGATTCATCAGATGCAAGTTCAAAGTGTGTGAGTTCTAGATTTCAAAAAAAAGTTCAAAAATCCAATAACATTGGCATGGCTAATGTTTGTAATTTTCAAAGTAATCTAGAACCACAGATTTTTTTGACATAGAAACATGAGTCTCGGTGCGGGGGGCATAAATTTTAATTGAACCATTGGATTGTGTGGAAAGTTTAATATGTTTTAGACAACCTAGTTTTCTAAATTCTCACCAGAGCGATCGGGAAATTATTATCTCAGTCAAAAGTTATTTATCTTTGAGTATGGGTCTATAAAACTTCTCAGATAAAATGTTTGAAGATTTAAAACAAAAAAAAAGTTATCAGGAAGAGGATAAAAGATAAAAGAAAAGATTAATTAATTATCTTTTCAAGAATCAGTTATTGATAACTAAAAGTCTCTTTAAAAAGAGAGAGAGAGAGAGAGACTATATATATGGGTGAAAAAGAAAAGAAAGGGGCTGGGAAAAACTGTGATTTTTTAACAGTAGTTAATATTCATTTTGGTTTGTTTATGAATTGTTGTAAATTGGAATGACTGGAAATCAATGAAAAGTTATGGTGTTATATTTAAATTTGTTTTTTTGAAGATTAGTAATATTTCCTGGGAAGTTTTCTATGAGCACGATAGCATTTTATGATCAGTTATCTCTGTGTTTTCTTCAATTCATGCTACCATTACTTGTTAGCAGACCCATTGTGGAATGATTTGTACTAATCTCCCTTGTCCTCTTAGGCATTGGAGATAATCGATTAGGCATCAACACTGCTATGTTTTTGTTATGCTTTGGATTTATACAGTGAGCATGTTTGTGAATTAGAGTCTTTGAACTCTCACTAAATGTTTAGAAGGTTTTCTCTATTTTTAGTTTGAAGGCATTCATTTGTGTTGATGGATGAATGTTAAGGCCTTTTAATGCTTTTTGGTAAAAAGTGTTAGCATATATAATAAATTCATTGCAAATCATATGAGGAGCTGCCCTCTAATGCAGAGGTTGAATTTTCATTAATTCTTCCAACTATTGGTATATTTGTTTATTTTTAAAGAGTAAAACGGAGTCATGTTTTTCTTAAAGAAGATAATTGTTAAGGTTTCAAGAAAGGGACAAATCTGTTTACCAACACAACTGAATACCAATAATCTCCCCCTTTAGCATTGATGTCAATGTCTTCTTTTTTGGTTTCCAATTTCTCTCCCCCTTTGACAACAATGGAAAAGGGAACCTTAGTTTGACACCAATAATCTCTCCCTTGACTACATCCAGTTAAGACTCACTGTCCCCCTATGTCCATGCTTCATGATTCAAGAGTCATAAGATAGTAGTAATGGTTGACACCCCCTGAATCATGCAATCTGATATGCATTCAAGTGTTTCCAGATGGAGGAGCAACCCCCGTATTTTATCTCAAATACTCAAATGGGCCCAAAGGAAGTGGCTTGGTAAATATGCAACAATCTTCTCATCAGTTGGAACATACTCTACTATGACCTCCTTGTCTGCTACCTTCTCCCACAAGAAATGATACTTGATTGCAGTGTGTTTTGTTCTTGAGTGCATTACTATATTCTTGGAGATGTTGATTGCACTTGAGTTATCACACTGGATTGGAATAGGTTTCGATATCTCTACCTGTATATCCTTCAATGTCATCTTCATCCATAAAACATGTGAACAACATGTAGTAGCTGCTATGTACTTTGCCTTAGGAGTAGATAATGATACTAAATCTTGCTTCTTACTATGCCATGATACTATCCGGTCTCCTAAGTAGAAAGCACCTCCACTTGTCCTTTTCCAGTCATCAATACTTCCTGCCCAATCTGCATTAGTATAAGTTTGGAAAGAGAAGTTTCCTTTCTTCGGATACTGGAGACCATAGTTGATAGTTCCTTGCAAATACCTTAACATTCTTCTGACTGCATTTAACTGAGACTTTTTAGGAGTTATATCTAGTCTAGATGCTGTTAAATAAAATAGACTACTGATCATAGACCTATACAATGTTTTTTTAACTTCCAGTGATTCATCTAGTTTCCTCAGCTTACAACTAGTAACCGTGGGAGTACTTACTGGTTTATTGTCCTCCATTTGAAATGTCTTCAGCATGTCTTTCACATACTTGGTTTGGGAGATGAAAATTCCTTTCTCCTTCAGTGAGATATACAAACCAAGAAAATAGGACACCTCACCCTGCATGGACATCTCAAACTCTGTCTTCATCTGATCTACAAATTCTTTCCACATGATGTCCTTGTCTCCACCAAAGATAATATCATCCACATATACAACAACTATAATCATGCGATTTCCATTTACCTTGGCATACAAGTTTCTATCTACATTCCCTTTCTAGAGTCCTTGCTCCTTCATGTATTTGTCTAACCAGGAATACCATGCTCTGGGAGCCTACTTCAAACCATACAGGGATTTCTTCAACTGGCATACAAAAATCTCATCTTAATGCAACACGTACCCTTCCGATTGTTCCATATACACATCTTCTTCAAGATTTCCATTGAGAAAATCATATTTCACATCCATCTAACATACTTTATATCCCTTGTAGGGTGAGAAAGCTAAAAACATTCTGATTGCCTCTAACCTAGCAACCGGTGCAAAAGTTTCTTCAAAATCAATACCTTTCACTTGAGCATACCCTTTGGAAACTAACCTTTCTTTATGCCAAACTATCTTACCTTATTTATTCATCTTGTTCCGGTAGACCCATTTGGTACCTATGACATCCTTGTTTGCTTATCTAGGAGCAAGTTCCAAAGTCTGATTTTTCTCAATTTGTCTCAATTATTCATCCATGGCATCTACCCATTTTCCAAATTTGCTAGCATCATCAAAATTTTTGGGCACTACCTCAGTCATGAGATAGAAATTTACCTGCTCACCTTTCCTAGCTAATCTCCTTCTGGTCTGCAACCCTTATTTCCTATCTCCTATAATATGTTCTTCTGGATGATTCTTAAGCATATACTGGTTGGGGATCTTGTTCGGTGTATCTTCTACCAGTCCATTGTCAGATTGTTTTTATTTTCAACATCTAAATCATCAATGTAAGGTGTTGGTGCAAATTTTCCTCTATGTGAGTCTTCATCTATTCTCACATTTATACTCTCAACCACCCTTCTCACTCTCTTGTTGTAGCATTTATAGGATTTATTGTTGGTTGAGTATCCCAAGAAGATTCCTTCATCACTTAGGGAATAAAAACTTCCTAATCCATCATCATCTCCCTTGATGAAGCACTTACTTCCAAACACTCTAAAGTTTTTGAGTGATGGTTTCCTTTCATTCCATAACTCATATGGAGTCATTCTACTATTCACTCTTAACTATACCCGATTTAAAGTGTAGACATCAATATTGTAGGATTTTGCCAAGATCAAGGGCACAATGAAAAGCATAAAAGGAGAGACAATATAATGACAAGAACAAACTGTATTCTCATCAATATGCAAATGATCAACTGGATTAACCAATACAATGAATATAGGCCTTCTTATATAGGCATGGCCATATGGATGTACGAGCACACAATTATGACTTGTGGCTCAATGAGAAACAAGGGTAGGTAAGAAATACTAGAGGTAGGTAGGAGAAATAATATAATATTCCACAAGAGGTGGATGACCCACCGAATGTGGAGTGTAATAGCAAAATAAGACCACAAAAGGTGGAATTTCTCCTACAAGCTCTATCCCTATGTGCCCACTTCCCTAAGTGTCTCAAATCCAAACTACGAAGAGATGGATTATCCTATGTTAACTTAAGTAAAGTGTAATAATATCCAAAATGAATATTTATTTACACCAACACCCCCCCTTAAGTGCAACTTAGGGGAATGAAGACTCAAGTCAACAATGCAAGACGGGTCCCAGCTACTAGGCCATGATAGGTACCCATGTACAATATGAAAATGCAAGCAAAAAAATGCAATGCAATCTCTCACAAATGGAGAAAGGGAGAAAACCCAGTGGGAAAAAACTCCCCCCCAAAAGAGAGATGAAAGTACAAAAGACTCTCAAAGAAGAAGGACAAAACCTCAAGGAGGAAAAAGTCCCCCCCATAAGAGAGGACGGACAAGTCAGCTGACCCCCCCTAATGACACATCCTGCACCCCCAAGAGAGCTCGCAACTACTGGAACTTACTCTCGGTGAAAGGTTTGGTGAATATGTTAGCAACCTGCTCCGCTATAGGACAATACTGCAAATCAATGACTTGCTCCTGAATGAGGTCTTGGATATAGTGCATATGAATCTTGATGTGTTTGGTTCACTGGTGCTGGACCGAGTTCTTCGAGATCGCAATAGCACTCTGATTGTCACAATGTAGAACTGTCAGCCATGGAGTGGTGAATCCAATCTCAGTGAGAATCTGCTGGAGCCAAATGGTCTCAGTCTCTGCATTAATAGTGCCTCGATACTCAGCCTCAATCGAAGAGAGAGCAATATCATGTTGCTTCTTGCTCTACCAACAAATGGGGTGCAAACCAAGGTGAAAACTATAACCAGAAGTAGACTTATGATCATCAAGATCGCCAGCCCAATCAGAGTCTATGTAACCAACCAAGCGAAGTCCTGTGCCTGCTGCATAGTGAATCCCATAGTGATCTATACCCTGGTTGTAATGGAGGATGCGTTTGGTGGCTTTCCAATGAAGCTCATGTGGTTCCTGCACGAAGCGGGAAACCATGCCAACTGCAAATGAAATATCAGGGCATGTATGAGTCAAGTAGATGAGACTACCCACAAGCTAACAATACAAAGTGGCATCAACTGGTGGAGAAGAATGCTAAGCCTCAAGATTGACTCCTGAAAGAAAGGGAGTCAAGGCAGGCTTACAATCAGCCATATGAAAGCGTGCAAGTAGATCCAGAGCATACTTGGGCTGCGATAGTGTAATCCCGGAAGGTGACTATGAAATCTCTATCCCGAGAAAGTAGTGCAAAAGACCCAAGTCAGTCATAGCAAATCTGTCATGCAAAGCAGATTTGACCCTGCTAATGATGGATGAAGTACTCCTTGTAATGATCAAGTCATCAACATAGACCACAAGTATCAAGTGAGAGTCATCCTGTCGCAAAATGTAGACATTCGGATCGGAATGACACCTGGTGAACCCTGCGGAGAGAAGAAAGGAATCCATCTTGGCGTACCAAGCCCTGGGGGCCTACTTAAGGCCATAGAGAGATTTCCTTAGTCTACAAACCAAGGAAGTATCTTGAATGAAACCCTGTGGCTGCTCCATATAAATCTCCTCATCAAGATCACCATGAAGAAAGGCACTCTTCACATCCCTCTGATGTATAGTCCAACCATGAGCTGCAACAATAGTAAGTGTCAAATTAATGGAGTTCATCTTGGCTACGGGTACAAAGGTCTCAGTATAGTCAACACCTGCAACCTGCGAGAAACCTTTCGCAACAAGCCGAGCCTTATACTTATCCACACTACCATCCACTGCAAACTTGGTCTAATAGATCCACTTACATCGAACCATCTTTCTCCCCTTAGGGAGATGGACTAAATCTTGGGTGTTGTTCCTCACCAAGGAACTATACTCTTCCTCCATAGCTTGGTCCTACTCAGGAACCCCTAATGCCTCCCTAAATGTCTGTGGATCAGAAGCGGTAGCAATGAATGCATGTGGAAGATCCTAATGCTATGATCAAGTTCTCTGGGTATCTGAAGGATCCCCAATAAGAGAACCTGTAGACTCAAGTGTCTGTCAAGCCCAATGAGGTTGAGGTGGAGGCGAAGAATGAGGCTCCTCAACTGCAAGTGGACCCTGCGGAGGTGTAACCCTGCGAGTCAGAGTTGAAGGAGTCTCATCATCTGAATCACTAACATCACTATCCACAATGAAGGAAGGTGGAGGAGGTAGAGAGGCTAAGATAGGAGAGCTTTCCTCAAAGTGAACACTCCTCTCAATGAACACCTCATGTGTCTCAAGATCCATCAATCTATATGCCTTAACACCCTCAGGATATCCAACAAATATGCAAGGCCGACTCTGAGGTTCCAATGCCTTGTGTTTCTGTGGAGGTATGCGAGCCCATGCTAGACACCCAAAGACTCTGAAATGTCTCACAATTGGTTTCCTACCAGCCCAAGCTTCGAAAGGAGTAATACCTTGCAAAGCGTTGTGAGGACCCCGATTCTGGATGTGTGTGGCACAACTGATAGCCTCTGCCCAAAAAGCAGGATCAAGAGAACATGCATGTATCATATAGCTATCCATTTCTTTGAGAGTTCTATTCTTGCATTCTACAACCCCATTCTACTATGGAGTGTATGAGATAGAATGCTGAAGATCAATCCCATCAAATGTACAAAAATCCTCAAGTCTTTTGTTCACATATTCCCTTCCATTATCTGTGCGAAGAATCTTGACCACTTTCCCTAATTGCCTCTCCACACGAGTCTTGAAGTCCTGAAATCTATCAAATACTTCTCTCTTATGAATAAGAAAGTAGACCCAAGTGAAGTGAGATTAGCCATCAATGAAGGTGAGAACATAGCGGGCCTTACTAAATGAAGGTGCTGGAAATGGACCTCCTAAATCGTTGTGAACAAGTTGAAGAACTTCCAAAGCTCTCCAAGCTTTCCCCTTGTCAAACTTCTCTTTTGGATGCTTGCCCATGGAACAACCTGAACATACACCCTCTGAAAAACTGATTCGAGGTAGACCTGTGACCATGTCTTTAGTGCTGAGCTGCTGAAGATAGTGGTAGTTGAGGTGACCCAACTGCTCATGCCATAGCTTACTTTCTGAATTTGAATGAGTAAGAAAGGCCCTAGAAGGTGAACTTGGCACAAAGTGGGAGAATGAATAAAGCCTTGAGTTGTCATTGACTTATCCCACTGCTACCAAGGCATCATCATCAAGTTCCTTTACCACAACTGAATCTAGTGTAAACTCAACCTTTTTCCCATTCCCATAGTGAGTTATTTGGTAGATAGAGAGAAGGTTGGTAGACAAGTTAGGAACATAGAGAACATTCTCAAATGTTCCATCATCCATGTCAACTGAACCTTTCCCTTCAACCTCTACTTGTGTATCATCACCTATGTAAATGTGAGGTACCTTAGATGGCTCCAATGAAGAAATCTGCTCCTTTGTAGAACCCATGTGATATGAGGCACCCGAGTCAAGTATCCATTGCTGTGAAGAACCTGTTGAAGCCACAAATGCTTGCCCTTTTCCCTTAGACTGTGAGGAAGAGGAAGGAGATGAATCCTTCTTTGTGTAGGCGGATGGCAAGTTGATGTTGTTTTTCTTAAGAAGATTAGTTAACTCATCAACTTGCTTTGCGTGGCATCGATGCTCATCATGACCATACTTCTTGCAATATGCACAAGCTGGTTTATCCTTCTTAGGTGGTGTCCCCTTCTTGGAAGAGGATGAAAAATCGCCTTGTGATGGAGAGGATGATTGTCCTTTTTCCTAGTGTGGCTTAGACTTGGATTGCTTCTTCTTCTTGTTGGAATCTTTGCCTTGACTTCCTTGATTCCCTTGATTTGCCACCAAAGCCTTGGACTTTGAAGACTTGAGAAGTCCCATGTTCAACAACTTAGATTGTTCCAATATTAACATTTCTATGAAAGCATCAAATGAAGGCATAACATAGGAACTCCCCACTATCAAACGATGAGTTTGGAAGCTAGATACAAATGTTGCATATTCTGGTGCAAGCTTGTCCAACAAGTTGAATATCAACTGAGCATCATTTTTTTCAATTCCACAATCCTTAAGCTTTGCTCTTAGCTCATTTGCTTTGGTGACATAATCTTGGATTGTATCAAAACTCTTGGGATCCAAGTTGGTGAGCTCATTGTCAATCTGATAGCCTCTGATTTCACCAACTTGACCATACAATTTCTAAAACATATCCCAAGCCTCTTTGATTATTTTACACTTCTCAATGTGAAAAATAAAGTCATCTGAAACATATTTGTGCAAAGTTCCAAAAGCCATGCAATTCTTTGTGAGCCATTCTAACTGAGCATTTGGATCAGCCTTAGGATCAGGTGTTGTTGTTATTGTTCCATCTATGTAATGTCTGAGACCCTTTTCCATTAATTTACTCCATACTTTAATTTTCCATGATGCATAATTATGTGGAGTTAAAGGTGGAAATTTATGAGGACTCATTGCAACAAAAATGTAAATAACACAAAGAGAGGCACAATCACACAAGACACCCCCCCAAATTCACTCAATCAAAGAACCCCCCCCAAAAGTGATGATTTCGCACTTTATAATTAGTGCATATACAATGGGCCACTTGCAAAAGATGGCAAAGTGGACTTCTGATTACAATTTAACAACTTCCTCAATAAGGCCAAAAGAGACTCAAACTGATAATGCAAGAGATCTAAACTAAGATCCAAGCACATTACAAGCATCTAATAGGCCAAATAAGACCAATGTCTGAAAGTACAATTTCCACTCAAAATCTCTAAAATCTGATCATAGATTATGAAAGTAGACCAAAAAACATGCACTTTCAAAAAAAACGGCACCTGAAAAGTAGGTCGTATCAGCTCAAACGAGGCCTTTGAAAATGCAGAATTGAGGATTGGACAGGTACAGCTGAGAGAATCCAAAAATTTTGAAAAACCTATGCACCAATATCAGAAAATAACCATACCACTACGAAGATCATGAAATTTTAGCCCATTTCAAACAAAATTCCACCAAAAAAGGAGCAAAAATGAGCAAGATATGGCCTTTCAAAGTTGGACTGCAAAACTGAAAAATCTCAATGAAGAGGGGTTAAAAAAAATTTCAAAAAATTGCTGATGTGGCGCTGATGTCAATAATTTACTGGCTTAAATTTGACGGTCGTATGACCGTCGTGAAAACTTCACCTCCTTGCTGATTGGGCGTCTGTATCGTACGGACTGCTGACTAGGTGCGGTGACTGCGCAGCTGATTGTGCATATGGATTGCTGACATGGCATTGTGATAGGGTGTATGGTAGTCGACCATGGGCAAGTGGCCACCTGCCACGCGGTGGGTGCGTGTCTGCCGGTTTAGTGGTCGTTGGAGAGGAGAGAAGTGTTGCCGAAAGTTACCGGCGGTGGGGAGCCGAGGCACCAAAGGTGGAGGGAGCTGCCGGAGGGATGGAGATCAGTGGGCCGAGAGCCAAGGGAAGTTGGTGGCGGGAGCGAGGTGACTGGCGGGAGAGCGAGGTGGCTGGCGGATGGTCTAGGTGGCCGGCAATGGGAGACCTGGGCTCTGCGGGATGTGCACGGCAGTGGCGGCGACAGGAATTCTGGATGCTACAGGAGGTGCATGGTGGCGGCGGCGGCTCCGACAGCGCAGGTCTGCAGACTCCTAAAACCAACAAAAATTTTATTTTTTTGTATTTTTATTTTTATTTTTTTTTTGATCTCTTTTCTTGATATTTCAATTTTTTTTTTTTAAAAAATAATAAAAAGAATTTCGAAATTCGTACGATAATAGCCAAAATGGGGAAAAAAAATTTCTCACCAAAATAGGTTGACTTTATAGTCAAAATTTATGGAAACGGCCTCCTTGATTCAACGGTGATGTCCAAATCGCTATATGACGTCCCAAAAAATGAAGATCCCCAAATCTGATAATAGAAGCCTCCAAAATGTCTCCAAAAAACTAATCAATGAAGCCCCAATAGCTCTGATACCATGTAGGATTTTACCAAGATCAAGGGCACAATGAAAAGCATAAAAGGAGAGACAATAGAATAACAAGAACAAACTGTATTCTCATCAATATGCAAATGATCAACTGGATTAACCAATATAATGAATATAGGTCTGCTTATATAGGCAAGGCCATATGGATGTACGAGCACACAATTATGACATGTGGCTCAATGAGAAACAAGGGTAGGTAAGAAATACTAGGGGTAGGTAGGAGAAATAATATAATATTCCACAAGAGGTGGATGACCCACCAAATGTGGAGTGTAACAGCAAAATAAGACCACAAAAGGTGGAATTTCTCCTACAAGCTCTATCCCTCTGTGTACACTTCCCTAAGTGTCTCAAATCCAAACTACGAAGAGATGCATTATCCTAAGTTAACTTAAGTAAAGTGTAATAATATCCAAAATGAATATTTATTAACAGCAACAAGTATGAACTGCTTCCTTCCAGTACATATCCAGTATGTTGGCCTCATTCAACATAGTTCTGGCCATCTCCTTCACTATCCTATTTTTCCTCTCTACCACCCCATTTTGCAGAGGTGTCTGTGCAGCTGAATACTGTCTTTAGATTCCATGTTTCTCATAGTAGTCAACAAATTCATTTGAACAAAATTCTCGACCCCGGTCGGATCTTAAGGATTTTAATCAGTGTCCACTTTCATTTTCTACCATCTTCCTAAAAATTTTGAATCTCTCAAAATCTTGTGACTTATCATGGAGGAAGGTTACCGAAGTCATTCTTGAGTAATCATCTATGAACAACATGAAATACGTTTCTCCAGCCAATGCTCTTGTCCTTGTTGGCCCACATAACTCTGTATGTATCAACTCCAAAGGTCTTGAGGTGTTATATTCTTTTGTTTTAAAGCTAACCTTCACTTTTCTTACCTCTGACACATTCATCACATAATGTGCTTGCCGGTTTTATGATCTGAGGTATGTTTCTCACATATCGGTTCTTGCTTATCTTAACTAGATTATTAAAATTCACATGGCCTAATCTCTAGTGACACAACCATCTTTCATCAACTTGTCCAATCACGCATTGGGACTCATAGCATTCCTTCAGATTGTAGATATTACCCTATGTTCTCTTTCCTTCTGCTACCACTTGACCGGTACTCTGCTTTCTTATCTGACAATCGGTACAATTAAATGAGAAATTGTACCCTTTGTCACGCATCTGACTTACACTCAACAAGTTATGCTTCAAACCTTCCACATAGTACACATCATGAGCCTTGAGCTTTCCATTAATATTTATTGTACCATGACCTTTAATCTTGATGGAGGAGTTGTCCACAAACCGAACTGAACCAATCATCAAGCTTGATGAACTTTTTCTTATCTCTAGTCATGTGATTTGAGAAACCACTATCACCTACCCATAAATTCCTCCTTTCAACATGTAAAGCAATTTGTACAATCAAAATGGACTCTGTCTTGTTTTTCTCCTTCTCTACCCAAACTGATTTCTCTTCTTTCTTTTCCTCTTCTATCACTTTGTGTTTCGGTTTTGTTTCCAACTTCTCATCTAGTAGAATTCTCTTTTGCTTGTTAGTTCTTAGCTAACAATACCTTTCTATGTGACCAAAATTTTGACACTTATAGAATTTCACATTAGCACTATAAGATATACTCAATGCATTCTTATAGGACATTTGCATATTACTCCTACATTCATAACTCTTGTGATGAAAATCATTGCAATTCTAATATATGACATTTGTACTTTGTAATGAAGAAAATGAGCTTTTACTCTCAAAACTAGGGTTGACATTCATTTTCCTAGAATTCGCTATTCTATGACCAAACTTATTACACCGGTGATAATAACCATGAAAATTTGGAACATACTGGTTAGGTTGTCTTGAACTTGCAAATGACTACCTCATTGGGGGTCTTCCTTTCATGATGCTAACCCTTGTGAATCCTTCATGATAAATACATGCATTTCTCCATGCATCTGCATGTCAGTGCATTGAGTATGGTCTCCGGTTCAATGATTGAGTATATCGGTTTGTGTGGAGGTTTCTAGATACCTTTGGATATGTCTTCTTATCGGTATCCTTGCTTACCATAAATGTCTTCTTCTCTTCACCTTCATTTTAGGAAGTGAATTGTATCTCCTTATTGGATGTGTCTTTTCTATTTGAACTTTGGCCTTCTTGAAAAGCTAAGCCATCGGTATCTTTAGCTTGCTTATGTTTTCTCAACATCTTGTCTAGGGCTTCAGTGTTGCCTTCATATTTGCTTCTCACTTTTATTTCTTCTTGACTTTTCTCTAAGTCCTCCCAGAGTTTCACTATCTCTTCTTCCAGATTCTAATGTTCCTTTTCTTTTTAACTCAGACCGATACTAGTGACTTCACACATCCTCTTGGCCTCTTCCAAATAGAGTTTTAGGTATGCAATAGTTTTCTTGGACTCTTAAAGAGATTTCTCCAACAAATCTTGTTCTTCAACTGCAACCCTTTTTAAATTCTTTAAGTCTCTTCTTGTTTTCTTTAGCTCATCTAAGGAACTAATGAGATTTTCTTCAAGATCTACTTCTACTTCTTTCTCTTCCTCTTCTGCTTCTTCAGGTACCAGAACCTATTCAGCCATGAAAAGGTTTTCTCTGACTTCATCTCCACTACAACAGTCATCTGAGGCACTTTCCTCATCTATGCTATCATTTTCATGAGTGTAAAGACTACTCTGCTTCTGGTAGCCTCTTCTACCATGCTGGTAGACATTCTTCTTCCTATCCTTACTATATGATTTGCTACCACTTGATTGATCATCTTCTTTCTTGTCACCATAAGGACATTTAGCAACAAAATGTCCAATATTTCCACAGTTGAAACATTTAAAAGGCAACTTGCCTTTGTATTTTCCTGAACCTATCTTGAGTCTCTTGATAGAGTTTGCCATGATGTCATCAGAGTCTTCACCGTTTGCATCATGAGAAGATTCTTCCTTTCCTTTTCTTGATGTCTTGAATGCAACTTCTTTCTTCACAACATCACTACTGGCAGTCCTCATGTCATCCATTCTAAAGACTTTCAGATCTTTTCCTTCTTCTATTGCTGAGACCTTTGTATCATACTTAGATGTACAAGATCTAAGTAATTTCTTCACTATCACCTCATCTTTTATTTCTTCTCCAAGTCCTCTAATGGTATTTGTTGTTTCATCAACCCTTTGGAGATAGTCATCAATCTTCTCTTCATCTCTCATCTTCAAGCCCTCAATTTGTGCTCTCAATGTCTGCAACTTGGCTTCTTTGAATTTAGCATCACCTTCAGATATATTTTGTAGCTTATCCCAAGTCTCCTTGGCAGAGGAGCAATGCATGACTTTAACAAACTCATTATCAGACAACCCACTAAGAATGGCATTCTTATCTTTAGCATTGTTCTCATATTCCCTCTTAGCATCTAGATCAGTAGGGGGATTGTTAGGGACTATATACCTATTTACAACTGATATCCATACATCACAACCTAGAGAGGACAAATAGGTTTCCATTCTTTTACTCCAAAAGGCATAGTTGACACCATCAAACATAGGAGATTTTGAGGAGGCTGATTCATTTCTTGCCATTGTGAACACTTGACAGGATTTACACAAGCTAGAGAATGCTTTTGACAAAATAGGGTACCTAGGCTCCAATACCAATTGTTGGACACAATGGATCACTGAAAGGGGGGTGAATCAGTGATTTATACTCTTTTCTTTCCACAAGGAGATATTGGTAATATATAAAACAAATTGACTGCTAACCGGTAACTAAAATAATGCAAGTAGAGTATGTGAAAGGACTTACTAAAACATTAACATAACACATGCATAATAATACATCACACAACACCAGATATATAGGAGGAAAACCCAACGTGGGAAAAACCTCAGTGAGAATAGCTGTTGGAGATCTTCTACTCCAATCCAGCCTCACAATGAATCTTTGATTACAATATCTAGGGCACCAACCCCATATTTATGAGCACCAACTCAAAGGAGCACCAACCCCTGCACAATTTATAGGCTATAGCTTAAAGGATCTACAACCCCTGCACTAAGCTGGAACTTAGTGAAAACTGTATAAAACTCAGATATACAAATGAAATTACTGTTGCAAATGAAGTTTTGCAACCTTAAAATATTCTCCTCTTCCAGTTTCAGCCTTACCAATCTATATTCTCTCCACCCACTCTGCAAGTTGACTTTGTTGATTTTTTTTCTACAACCTCTCTCACAATGTCTTCCCTCTCACAACTCACACTCAATCACTCTTAATCAGGCACAACTTCTATCGGTTTGTCACCTCTATGTTCAATGCACTCTCCACCGGTTGTTCCTTATACCGATTTACTCTGCTTCTCCTTATTGGTCAATAATTTTCTCATAAATACTCCAAGTATTTATCTCTTCGGCTCTCAGATAGCAATTTCACACTTGTCTTCACATTGTAGCAACAACAATCACAATCTCAAGTCATCATATTTAAACTTGAGCTTTCCCACCAAGAATCAATTCAAGCTTGGGGTGGTTAGGGTTTCCTTCACCTAAAAAAATATGCATGAGCTATGATCCAGTCTATCTTGGATTGATCACCTGCACTTGAGGAATTCATTTGTACATGTTTTCCATTATCCAATGCATACTTGCTAAAGAGAGAAATGTTGTACATGATTTTCTACCTTTAAATCTATCGACTCATAAAAATCCCATGTGTTTCCTTCTTGAGGTCTTCTTGTAATCTACATTCTTTGCTTCGATCCAAGCACCAAATACTCCGTGATCTTCCTATGTCATTCTTTCTTCCTTGAGCTACATCAGTCAATTACAATCCCATGATTTTTAGTTGTTTCATAAAAGTCGGCTATTTGATTCAATAACCATGTTGATGGAGGCTTCATTGACCTTTGCATGTTTTCCACCTCAGCTCCAAATGGCATCACAATGGTCATACACTTAGCTCACTGACACATAGTAGGTTTACACTTGAATATTCAGCAAACTCATACTAGTACAGGCCTTTACCGGTGAGACCTTTTTCTCCTGCTACCTGGTAGTGCAAACTACACCAGTAGCACATCTTGCCTCTGGTGGTTTGTGATTACTTTAACATTCCACCTCATCATCATAAACCAATAGCCAACCTCCAGACTGGTTTATGCTCTACCGTTTATCACTCAACATGCTAACACACACATGCATCTCACCTCATACTGATGAAGTCACTGATAGTCTTAATAACTACTTGTCTTCCACCATACTAGTTGACAAGTCTTCATGATTCCTCTCAATAACTTATTTGTCTTTCACCATACCTGTACACTCTTTTTTATACCGGATGACATACCTCTACTGATAGCCTTCCTGCAATAGCGGTTGACATCAATGATAACTCAATGCCAAAATTTATCTCCTTTGGTTGTTCATCCTCTAGTTTCAAATCAAGTTCCTTAGGTATCAAAACATAACAAATATTTTCACTCTTTAACCCATCTAGAAAATTTATCCCATCTTCCAAATAGATTCTGACACTCGTGCATATCTCATTTCTTAAGGGTTCCTCTAAAGGTAACAAAGTTTTCTTCCTCCCATTTGCAACAATAGTATAGATTTTCCTTCTTCCATCATGCATATAGCCTGTCTATCATACTACTAGGGACTTCTAAATAAAACATGGAAAACATCCATAGGCATAATATCACACAGAACTTCATCATAGTATTCTCCTATCTTCAACTTAACCAAACATTTCTCACTTACCAAGATCATATGATCATCTCGAATCCATGCTATCTGGTAGGGTTTAGGGTGTTTCAACCTCTGCAACTTTAGCTTATTCACCATCTTCTCTGAGGCAAAATTGTTAGACAATTCAAATAACTAGAAGACAATTGATAGGCGGGGGTGTGAATTAGTTGTCACAGATTACAAGAACCATTAGCCATTTAAATTTTAATACCGGATCCCAAAATATTAATACCTGAATAAATGATAAACTAATTAAGCATAAGCAATAATCACATAATAAATACCATCCAGATAACACCAAGATTTGTATGTGAAAAACCCAGTAAAGGGGAAAACCATGGTGGGAAGCCTACCCACAGTTAGATAATACTTTTGTAGTAAGTATGTGAATTACAATTGAGGGGCTGGCACATGCAAGAATGCCAATAGCCTAGAGCGCCCTACTCATCACATAAGGAGCCTCACTGATTACATATAAATCCAGACTACAATCCGGAGAAGTGTTGAACTGCAAAAGATAACATCTCTTATGCCTGAGTGCAGTTTTGGTTAAGCTCAATACTGGAGGACTAAATTCTCTTACATAAACCCAATTCAATCTCAAACTATTGAACAACTCCTTTTCCTGAATGATATTACATTATTCATGCATTATATTCCTTGACCATGACCTCTCACATTAACCATGATAATCTACAATGAGATCTTACATCTATTTATAAAAAACCCTCGACCATAAACAATCAAGTCGGCCACCAGATAATAAACCAATTACATAATTACAAACCATGTCAACCTTAGACCTAACAAATAATATCAACACATAAGACATCCCAAAAATACATCAATAGGTCCTATCCAAATGTTACATTAAAGTCAGTCCATAACCTAGATCAACTAGGCCCAAGTATAGGTCCACACACTATAGAAGTGATCTCCATCTGCCAATTCTTGAACATGATCACCAACAACAACCTGAAACTCCATCAAAAGCTGCACCAATACCACTTATGCAATTCATCAAATATCTCCACCAGAAGCTCTACCGATGAAACCCTTGCCAGAACCAAAAACCAATCTTGTAAGCAAGCAGGATAGCATCGGATCACCAGACCAAAACCAACTTACCAAGTATGACCATGAGTATGATGAACAAGCAAATTCCATCACCAAACTATACTAGATCCTATCGGATCATGTTGGATCCAAGTTAACTAGAAACCACTCAACCTACTGGGACCAGAAGGGTGTTGGTAAAGAATCCAAACAGATACTATTGGCATCAATGATAAAACATCAATGCAACACATAATCAATTCCACCAAATGGCCAACACAAATTATCTGAACTACCATTATCAATAATAACCTTACAACACTTACCTTCCACCTTACATCTTGTTTGAAATAAATTATTCCTCTGAAATGGTTCCTCATCTGTCTTATTTTCGCATAGGGCTCTTCTTATCATCAAAGCTTCACCACCTCCCATCTTTTCAATGATCTAGTAGGTTCCTCTTTTGCAAAAATAGTTCTTCCACCATTCTCAGTCCTCTTATTCCCTTGTCTGCATTCAAAATTTTCGTGTCCTTCTCCACCACACTTGAAACTATCGTGCCTATGAAGTGTATACCTGCAACTGCAACACAAAACACTCAATAGATCATTACAAGAATGGTTAATTAATTTAAAGAAAAGAAAGATAAAACCATAGATAAGTGATATATCGCCTCCTAGTAAATGCGAGTATGAATTTTGCTCTCAGATCTGGTTAGGCAAATTCCAGTGACTTGACTACACCTAGATGGAGGATTTAAATGATAAATGATTAAGCTACAAGATTCCATGATTATGCTAGAAAATATGTAAAAATGATGTAATTAACCCATTATAACAATACTCAAATGATAAACTAAAAGCTATTATCCCTAGAGTAACAATGCCTGAAATGTAAATGTGATGGGATCATTATTGCTCCAAAATGGGGTCTATTTATAGGACTTCCAAGACTAAGGGTGAGGTGGTAGGAATCAATAGTCAAGATTAAGTCTGAAGATATCAATGGTGAAATTAGAGGTTGGAAAAGAAGTTGGATGAAAGGGAACATTTTCCATCTCTATGATGACAAGTGTCAAGAAGCTTCTAGAAAGGTTGGATGAAAGGGAACATTTGCCATCTCTATGGTGATAGGTATCAATAATCTTTTCTCATGAGAGGGCAAAGTGTTGAAGGAAAGGTGACATGGTGGTTAGGATGTGCAAGCTAAGATGGGGTTAATCAAACCTGAGGTTAGATGGAAGGGGTTAGGTTTAGGAGTAGTTAGGTTAGGTGGTTAGAAGTTAGGAAAATTTGAATGAAAAAATATAAATAATAGGAAAAAGCTAATTACTTTTCAACAACTCATAAATTGATTTGTTTTAATTAATTAGGGGATTTTAGAAGAAATGGATTTGATGATGAATTAAAGGGGATTATGAAAATGAACCTATTAAATAAATCCTTAGATTTATTAATAACTATATGAAAGGGAGAATTTAATCAAATTGCTTAGTGAATTCAATTAAATTGGGAAAGGGGATTAATTAAATAAATGCTTATTTAATTAATTATCTTTGGATCATATTTAGGTGTATACATTTTGCCCCTCTTGAAGCGAGGTGTGATGATGCATTGATTCAAAGAATAATCTCATTTTGATGATGATATTGGTTTGATAGGATGCCCCATTTATTGGTTGATAGATTGTGATATGATTATGCCCCCTCAGGAGATCAATTGAGAAGATTGATCTTTGGAGTTTTTGGATTTTTTGCGAAATTGATATCCTAATTAGAAATGATTTGATGTATGCAACTGTGTTTGATAAAAATGCAAGTTTAACAATTATGGTGATGTGGTTCTTGATTAATGATAAAGCTTGATTGATTAGATTGATAACATTGAGATTCAATTTAGTTTCAGGAATGACACGTCCTGTATAAGACAAAGAAGATCAAAGCGTCTGGTTTGAGGAATAAGATATCTTGTATAAGACATGATCAGAACATCTGGTTTCAACAAAGATACATCATGTATAAGACATGAGAAAATCGATTTAGATGTCATTGATTGATAGAATTGATAAGATTGATTGGATAAAGAACTGACAGTTTATTGATATCAAGTTGCAAAAAGATTTGGATATGTTGATGTTGGTTTTGATGAGAGGGTAGCATAAGATTTTTTCTAGGTTGACAATACTTAGAGATAGATGAATCATTAGTGTGATTGTGTATACACTTGTGATGATACCTTGATGATTCCTACGATAGATTTAACCTTGGATAAAAGGAGCATACGGGATCCCATGCAATAATGAAATGCAAGCTGATGCTCTGCAAAAAGGAATAGAAAATCTGTTTGATGGCAACACACACAAGAGCACAAGAAACAAACATTAGTGTTAGCAACAAAAGATTATCCTAAACAGGCATATCAAGAGAGATATTAAGCATGAAATAGAAAGCATATAAACATAGAATAAAATAGCTAATCAAGATGCTCATAGTTGCTCCTCCCTTGTTCCTCTCCTCTCCAAGTCCCAAATGAGTGTAGCTCTCAGCTTTTAGCACTAGCCATGGACGCCATATGGAGATTCAAGATAGTTGAATATGATAAGCAAATGCTATGCAAACGTAGATAGTGATGCTATGAGAAAGCTCTACACTAATGCCAGTATAACAACAATACTCTAAAATGCTTCTCTTTTTTGCTTCAGGAGAAGGGTTCTATTTATAGAAGAAATGGGGAAATGAAGGGTTAAGATTGAGAAATCTTAACAAGGGTTAGGATTGAAAGATATTAAATCCATGTGAGACTTTCAACTCAATCCCATGTTAACAAGTGTCACCATGAGGAGGCTTGAGAGGAGAGATAAGGAGCATTAAATGCTTGAGGGGACATGATGGTTACCCTAGTCAAAGAAATAAATGCTTTGAAGAGACACATGGGTTACATGAGGGTTAAGTTAGGGGTCAAAGTCCTTAACCATGGGTGCAAGTGGAATTAACCATTAATGGTCATGTAAGAGCCATAAGTGGTTTGGAAGACTTTAGAGGTTAATTTGTTGAACACACAAAGCATTAATTGCTTTTCAAAGACTTTGGAGTCTTTGAGAAGTGACTCCAATTTGCTTAGGAATGTGACAATGTTTAGAGAAGGGGTTAGGTTATTTAGAAGTGATTAGAAAATTCTAGAAGGGGTTTGGGCATGGAAGTGGATTTTGTAGGAAAATGCAAGTGGGAGAAATTTTGGTATTTTCAATTAAAATAAAATCATTTATTTCAGTTAAATGGTGTAATTTGCATTTGGATAAATATTCAAATAAATATTAATTTATTTAAATGAGAAAAATGAAGATAAAGCATTAAAATGCTTGAAGACTTTGAGGGAAACCATTAAAGGCTTGAAGACTTTAAGGAAAACCATTAAAGTCTTAAGAAGACTATAGAAGGAAGCCATCAAGTTTGAAGACTTTAAAGCCATCAAGTTTGAATACTTTAAGGGAAACCATTAAAGGTTTCAAGTGGGTGAGCATAAATAGGATTTTAAATAAATAATTTATTTAAAATAGTTGTGCAACTTGCTTTTGTAGGAAAATACAAGTGGGTGGAGGATAAAGGTGATTTAAATAAATTATTTATTTAAAATAATTGTGCAACTTACTTTTGTAGGAAAATACAAGTGGGTAGAGGATAAAGGTGATTTAAATAAATGTTAATTTATTTAAATGTGAGAGGTGGGATTTTAAGGGATTTAAATAAATATTAATTTATTTAAATGTGAGAGAAGATTTAATTAAACAAATATGATTTATTTATTTAATTAATGGTCTAAATTTGGTTAAGTGAATTAAATCAAATAAATAAAATAATTTATTTAATTAATAGGAGAAGAGGGTTAAGATGAATTAATTAAATATTAATTTAATTAATTCATTAATTGATGGTTAAATAATCAAATAAATACTAAGTATTCATTTAATTAAGTGGACAGAATTATGTGACTACATTTGCCCCTCTTTGAGATGGTGCAGTTTATCGCGTCATTTCAAAGAAAGAAAAATAGGTGTGAAGAAATGCCCCATAAAATGTAAATTCAATGGGTGGTATGCCCCCTCGAGAGATGGGCCAAATTTTTTTTGAAAAATTGGGCGATCTCTCGAAAAAGAATGAAAAGTGGAGGGGAGGTAGAATAGAAGAAATTAGAACTAATGATGAAAGAATGGGAGAAAATGGAGTGAATATGAAGAAACAACAAGCCAGCGAGTACCCTGAGGTCATGCAAGAGATACATAGCAGATATAGTGTGGGGTTTGGATTGATGCTATACAATTGATCAAAATTGGTTGGACAATCTAGTGCAATCGGTTTAATTGCCCCGGTCAAGTCAAAGTGTGACAGTTGATGTCAGTTGGTCACTTGGACATGATAAAGTCTGAGTAAGTGAATCAAAGTGACCTGATGCGACTTAGACAATTGATGTAATTGCCCGATGAAGTCAAGTTATATGAAGCAAAATACTCATTGAGACATAGACAATTGATGTAATTGTCTGTTGGATTGTGTTTGATTGGTTGATCAATTGATAGTGTGTGCGTGTGATGGATGGTTGTGGGGAATCATGGCAACCCCGTTGAGACTAGGTCATTATGATAGATGCCTGATGTAGTCTAGGATTACCATAATCGATTACCTGTTGAGACCCGAAGATACTTGATCAGAGTATCTGTTGATAGTCTAGGTGTGTGGGAGTCGATGTATCTGTGTAGATAGAGTAACTGGCTTAATTTTATTGGATGAGTGAGGATGGGAAGCGATGAAGGGATTAGGATGATGTTGATGATCAAGATAGGGAGGGTGAGGGGGGATTTGATGTTAGATAGAAGATATGGAGGACTAGGACTGAGTCCTATGGAAGAAGATGAGTAAAATAGAGTATGCATTATTATGACTATGTATGCATGATATGCAGCTATTATGAATGTATGGATGGGTGGAATGCAATGAAATGCAATATATACAGATGAGATGGAATGACGATCCATGGTACTTTATTTTTCATCATTGAGCTTTAAAATGTTGTAAGAAAATACAAGCAACTTGACATAAAGATTCAAGATGACCAGAGTATTTCTTACATGGATTTTGATATAGCAAGTTAATACAAGCAACTTGATATAATGGATCAAGTTAACCTGAGTATTGCTTGCGGAACAGACAAGGATTATCTCCTTTCATGCATGACTTGGATCGTCCTCCTTGATCTTAGGCTGATCATATCCTGAGACAAGTGCATACCGTAATAAGAGATAAAACCTTTATCCAGTTTGGATGAGGTAGGAGGAACCAAAGAAAGAGCATTGTACCTACAAACAAATAGTATATACATAAAGAATAAAGAATAAGGATCTTTGGTAATGGTTCATGCTCATATGGTCGAGGTATACGCTGTAGTCAGCAAGCCGTAGTGATCCATGACTGCATTTGGCATAAGATCACGTAGCTCAATGAACTTCCCACGTAGACACCATTAGTACGTGCCCCAGAACTTCATCGGAAATAATGCGCAAACGATACAAAACAATGCTGCAAGATCCTGATATAGATAAACGAACGATTGTACTCACAAATCAACCAAGTATTTGATAGCTTAACATAATTTTCTTGTAAAAGAAAATGTCACCTTTGTCTTTGTTTTGGTAAGGAAGGATGCATCCTTGTTGAAGACAGTTTGATTGTTGATGTTGATTGTGTGGTTGATTGGTAAATGGTCATTGTGTGAATAGTTTGTCAATGTTTATTTTGGTATTTGCATGGATGGGTATGTACAAGATGTTGTCATGTTTTTGTGTGATTTTTCAATGGTTTTGTCGATGTTTTTGGATTTTGAATTGTTTTGAATGTTTTTGGTATTTTTGTGAGATATTTTTGAATGTTTTTGGATTTTTGATGATTGTTTGAATGAAGAACTTAATGAATCATAAGACAATGTAGAATCTACTTCCATCGATAGGTTAAAGGCATTGCCCCCAGTTTTAGACATGACTATGAAAAAGCGGGATGCAAGATGTATGGAGTACTATCATAATTGCAGAGGAATAACAAGCCATGTTTTTTGGATGGATGGATGTATGTATGAAGTAGATGTGATCGCAACAAGTCTGAAAGACAATGGAGCCATAGCCTTTACGAGTGGTGCCTGTTTTCCAGGTTTTCACCATCGTACTTACCCAAGGTGCCACCGGAGTGGTTGTTCACCATTTGGATGCATGATTTTTCTTTACTTTTTTTAATGTTTTTGTATTTTCTTCAGGACATTTTTCTGAATGTTTTTGGTATTTTCTAGTATGTAGGGGAGCCTGATGCTCTGTATAGCTTAGGTATAAAACCGTTTGAGGTGCATGTTGTTGATTGGATCTGCAAGTGGTTCTCCTTCTGATGTAGATAACTTATATGCCCCAGACTCGAACACAGCAGTGACAACATATGGGCCCAGCCAGTTTGATTCAAACTTGCCCTGATGTTCTCGGTTTGGTTGGTTGCGAGGATTCTCTCGTAGAACAAGATCACCTACCTCAAATGTACGAGGTCTAACTCGGTGATTGTAGCTTCTGCTCATGTGCTATTGATAGGCTTTGATATGGTTGTATGCAGCTTGTCGCTTCTCATCAAGTAACTCTAAGTCCTGAAGACGTGAGACTCTGTAAGCTTCATCATCAATGAGATTGTGCAAGGAAACCCATAGTGATGGTATCTCGACCTTAATAGGCAAGATAGCTTCTGCACCATAGACCAATGAATAAGGAGTTGCACCTATAGGGGTTCGAATGCTAGTTCGATATGCCCATAGCACTGGATTTAGTTGAACATGCCAATCACGGTCGGCATCATTGACTGTCTTTTTGAGGATTCTTAATATGTTTTTATTGGACGCTTCAGCCTGACCATTGCCTTGTGGGTAATAGGGGATGGAAAAGCGGTGTTGGATATGAAATTTCTCACAAAGTTCACGGACATCCTGATTTTTGAAAGGGAGACCGTTATCTATGATGATGGATATGGGCACACCATACTGACAGATGATGTAGTTGAGGATGAATGAGGCGATCTACTTGCCGGTGACTTGGGTAAGTGGAATAGCTTCGACCCACTTTGTGAAATATTCGGTGGCGGTAATAATGAATTTGTGGCCATTGGATGAAGATGGATGAATCTTACCCACAAGGTCAAGGCCCCATTGACAGAAAGGCCATGGTGTTGTGATTGGTTGCAGTTCCTGGGCTGGTGCATGTATCAGGTCACCATGAACTTGACATTTCTTGCATTTTCTGACAAAGTAGTAGGAATCCTTTTCCATAGATGGCCAATAGTATCCATTGCACAGGAGTTTCTTGGCTAGTGACGGACCACTTGAGTGAGTCCCACAAATTCCTTCATGGACCTCTTCCAAAGCCTTTGTTATCTCACCTTGTTCCAAACATCGAAGGAGAGTACCATCAAGACCGCGTCGGTATATGGTTTCGGCAATAATAGTATATCGAGCAGTTTGGCGAATGAAGGTTTTACGTTGGTTATTTGATTGGTTGGGAGGAAGGGTGTGATCGCGGAGATAGGTGTAGAACTCACCGTACCATGGGGATTCAGAACCGACAAGGTGACATATCATCTTAGATTCAGGGATATCATAAGCGGGGATCCAAAGTTGTTCTACCAAGAACTCGTAGCATGTTGAATTTTGTGGAAGATCTAGTAGAGATGCGATGGTAGCCACGGTGTCAGCAGCTCGATTCTAATCTCTTGGTATCTGCTCAAAAGTGATAGTAGTAAATGGTGTCTTTAGATTGTCCACCATTTGCTTATATGGCATGAGTTTATCATCCTTTGTCTGATATTCATCTGCTACTTGTCGAATGACCAGTTGTGAGTCACCATATACTTCTAGTTCTTGTAATTTCCATTGTACGGCTAGCCTGAGTCCTGTGATCAAGGCCTCATATTCTGCTATGTTGTTTGTGCATGGAAATGCGAGCCTGTAAGACTTCAGGATACTGTCACCTTGGGGTGTGATAAACAAAATTCCTACCCCCGAGCCATGCCTAGTGTATGACCCATCAAAATATAGTTTCCATGGTTGTGTTGTTGTGATCATGAATATCTCTTCATCTAGAAAATTGGAAATGAGAGGATGATCGCCTATGAGTGGTGCATCGGCCAACTGATCTGCAATGACCTGCCCTTTGATAGCTTTACAGTCCACATACTCGATGTCAAATTCACTTAGAATCATCACCCATTTGGCTAAGCGACCTGTCAATGCTGCTTTGCTGAGTAAATACTTGAGTGGATCAATCTTTGCAATGAGTTGTACTTTGTGTGTTAACAGATAGTGCCTCAGTTTAGTGGCTGCTAAGATTACTGCTAGGCAAGCTCGCTCAATAGGCGTGTAATTGAGTTCATAGCCCACCAGTGTGTGAGAGATGTAGTAAATAGCACACTCTTTTCCTTCTGCATTATGTTGTGCCAGTAGTACACCCAATGCTATACTGGTTGCTGAGATATAGAGTAACAACAATCTACTTGGATCTGGTGGGATCAGCAATGGTGGATTCATGAGATAGTTTTTAAGTGTCTGAAATGCTTGCTAGCATTGGGCATCCCACTGAAAGCGGATGTTCTTGTGTAGCAGGTGTGTAAATGGGTGACACTTATCAGCCAGTTGTGCAATGAATCTTTGGATGGATTGAAGCCGTCCTTGTAGTGTCCTTAGCTGACTGATATTCTTTGGAGGTGGCATGTCCATGATTGCTTTTATCTTTGCTGGGTCGACCTCAATACCTTTGCTTGAGACAATGTATCCTAGAAGCTTCCCGGAGGTTACTCCAAAGACACATTTCTTTGGGTTGAGTCGAACATGATATTGTTCCAGTCTATCAAAGATTCTCTCTAATATGTCCAAATGACCTTCTCTAGTGAGTGATTTTGCTAGTAAGTCATCCACATAATCTTCCATCATAGTATGCATCATGTCATGGAAGATGGTGGTCATTGCTCTTTGATAGGTGGCTCCTGCATTCTTGAGGCCGAAAGGCATTATATTCCAGCAATATGTGCCCCATGGACATGTGAAGGCTGTCTTATGTTGGTCCTCTGGTGCGATCTTTATTTGATTGTATTCTGAAAAGCCATCCATGAGTGAAAGCATGGCATGTCCTGCTGTCAGATCCACTATGATGTCGATATTTGGTAGGGGGAAGTCATCCTTAGGACATGCCTTATTCAGATCTCTGAAGTCAGTACAAATGCGGATGCCCCTTTTTGGTTTGCCGACAGGAACAATGTTGGATATCCATTCTCCATAATCAATTGGTCTAATGAAACAAACATCTAGGAGTTTCTTGAGTTCTATTTTGACTAGTACTACAATTTGAGGATGCATCTTACGAAGCTTCTGCTTGACAGGTTTGGCTCCTTCTGCGACGGTGAGGTGATGCATGACTAAATCAGGATCAAGCCCAGGAATGTCTGCATATGACAATGCAAAGTTGATCTGACGCTTCTGGAAGAACTCTATAAATTTAGGCTATTCCTCTGGAGTGAGAAGAGATGCTAGATGTATGAGATGAGGATTTTCAGGAGTCCCCACATTGTATTCTTTGGTTTCCTCGATGAGAATTGTTGATCATTCCTGTTGTGTATTATCAGGGAAAATGTCAAACCCTTCATCCTCAGGCACCTCAGAGAGGTTTTCACCATTGGATACGCTCTTTCTTTTTACTTTTGTCAGATCAAACAGTGCCACAGTGTGGTTTTCACTGGAAGATCCATGTTTTATTGTTATATTTTTGCAGCTGAAAGGTTTGGCATCCACCCCAAAGTATGCTGCACTATTTAGTTCTATGGCAAATCCAGCTTTGTGATCCCCGCTTGGTAGGTTATCCCTTAATTCCAAAAAGTCAATGATGGCCTCATTGTTTTGGAAGAAGTCAAGACATGGGGGATTTGGTTGGTTCCATTCGATGAGTTCAGGGTGGATAATGGGCATTACTTCATCGATTAGGTTAAGTGCATTAGATGTATCAATGAGGGTTAAGACGTTATGGTGAAGGTCGTTAATGGTACTCTCCCTGTTAGAATCAGGTGTAGGATGAGACGTAGGGTCTGTGGAAGATGTTTCCAATTTAGGAACCCAAATGGTCTTTATCTGTGCTTCTCTATAAACAGGGATGTCTTTGCGTGGTGGAGGTGGTGATGTGTCTTCCTCATCTGAAGTATTAAGCTGTACTGAATCAAATTCCCATTCATGTGAGTCGGTCTCTGAATCACTTTCCAGCATCCGATTGCTATACCATACTGGGATGTCTTTTGAGTTAAACACTGTAGGTGTGATTGGTTGATGTACCTTTTTAGTGATCAGTGCTACAGGAAGTTTGATGGGGATAAAAGAATCTGGCACAGGAAGTATCGGTAGTGTTGACTCAGTGGCTTCTGCGGGAATTGCTGGTACCATAGATGCTGCTACGGGTTCTGATACAGTTGCTGCTGCTAATGGTACTATGGATGTAATGGCTGTTGCAAATGGGATTACTGGTTTGATTGGTGGGATGATTGGTATTGTAGATGGTTGTGTTGGGGTTGTGAGCCTCGATGGGGCAGTCGGGATGGTGATTGAGGCTGCTTTAATGATGAAAGGTGTCCTTTTTGCATTAGGTTGACATAATGGTTTGCTGGGTTTTCATTTGAATCTGAGTTTAGGAAAGATTTCTTTCTCAAAGCCTAGGCCTGTATTACCTTTGGGCTTTAATTCTGGCAGCAGAGGTTCATGTCATCCTTGTTTGCAATATCCTAAAGCACTCTGACCATCATACCCCATTATTTAAATAATGAGGAGGCCTTTGCCATACTGATCCATAGGAAGTTTAACTTGTGGTAGATCAGTGGTGATGGGATCTTTATGGATCCATTTTGCTAATTCCTCATCTTGGGTTTCTTCTTCTTGACTCTTTCCAAGGATGAAAGGCGTCAAAGCACATGCAGGCGTGATTAGTGGTTGCTGGAGTAACTCATGTGGTTTACCATGTGTTCTAGGAGAAGTGGGCATCTGTCCCACACAAAAGAGTTGACTCAAGTTGTATTCCCGGGGACCTTCCTCTGCTATTTTCATCTTAAGCTTTTCTTGCTTTGGTATAGTGGTGTTCAAACTGGCAAGAGAGGCTGGACTTATATATGATGTGGAGGAAATGGCTTCTTTATTATTAGGAACAGTAATCTTTGGTTGATGGCTGATATTATGGCAAAATGCAAAGGGGTTTGCATCGCCCAGAATTGTGATCTCTACACCGTTATGTGGGAACTTGATACATTGATGGTAGGTAGATGGAACGGCTTGCATGGCATGTATCCAAGGTCTCCCTAATAATAGATTGTATGGCAGAGGAAGGTCCAGAACCTGACAGATGATGTGCTTTACCACAGGGCCCATGCGGATTGGTAGTACCACAGCTCCTTTGGATGAATGCTCTGCATCGTCATAGGCTTTGATTGTGATCTTCTTACAAGGATCCACTGATTCTACCATATAGCCCAATGCTATGACCAACTGTAGTGTACAAATGTTCAGGCCTGCTCCATTATCTATCAAGACTCGCTTGATCCTATGCTGGTTAATAAATCCTTCGATGTGGAGTGAGGCATTATGAGGTTGCTGGAAGGAAGAGTTGTCACTTTCGGAAAAAGTGAGACAAGGTGAGGACTTTCGATTTCCAACCATGGCTTGAAATTGGTCTGTATTCAGATTTGCAGGGACTGACGCCTCTTGGAGTGCTTGATCCAAGATAGTTTTATGAGATGGCGATAGACGCAAAAGCTCTAAAATGGATATAAGTGCAGGGGTTTTGTCTAATTGTTCCACAAGATTGTACTACTTTGGGATGGAGGTGGTGCCTTGTGGAGCTGCCTTTATGGTAACTTTGGCAACACGCGTAACAACATTGCAATTTGAGTTGGGATTTTTGAAGGTTATAGTTGCAACTTGTTCATGGGCATCATACAAATGATTTACAGTGTAATTATATGCAGCCTGTGTATAATCAGTGGTATCAGTGCCTCGCCTAGAAGTGGAAGGACCCCTTTGATCTTGTGATGGAAGTGGATTTTTGAACATCAGATGATCATTATTTGTTGTTTTTGGGTCATGTCCTTCAATTTCAATTTCTTCTCGATCAATAAGATCCTGAATGAGATCTTTCAATCGGTGACAATTACTTGTCTTGTGTCCTCTCCCTTGATGGAATTCACAGTGTTCAGTATCTCTCCACCATGTTGGTTTGACCTGAGGCTCATAGTTTGATAGCTTAGGCGGAGTGACCAAATTTTGAGAAATGAGTTGTCGCAATACTTTTTCAATGGGTTCCCCCAAGGGAGTGTATGTGCGTTTTTGTTTTTGCTGACGAGGTCTTGGTTCATCGTGATATGTGATGCGACCTTGATTTGTAGGACCATTTGTGTTGTTCTGAGGTGGAGGATTCTGTCCTGCAAACTGAACCGCAGGTTGTGCATTTTGTATAGTCCTAGCATCCACAACCCCATCATTGACGATATTCTTGTTTTTATTCCAGAAGCTTGGTTTATCACTATTGAAGCGTGGGTGAGGACCATCTTTTGGTTCATTAAAGATTTTGATGAGTCCTTTCTTGATAAGTGCCCTTTCACATTTCAAACCCTTGGTGACCATATCATTAAAAGAGTCTGTGTCTTTGACATCCAGGTGAAATTCCATTTCTTCGTTTAAGTTGGAAATGAATATTTCCACTAGTTCTCGTTCAGGTAACTGAAGAGAACGTCTGCTAGACATTTGGCGCCATCGTTGCAGGAATACTGAGAATAGTTCACCTAGTTTTTGTTTAGTGTTGCACAGATTAGCCATGGTAATGTCGCGTTCAATGTTACAAGAGTAATGAGCTAGAAACTTCTGGATGAGTTCCTCAAATGTTCTAATGCCACCTAGTAGTCGGGAAAACCATGATGTGGTTGTTCCTCCCAAGCTTTGGAGAAAAAGGTGCATTAGGTATATGTCTTCATATGCTACTTCGAGACAAGCGGAATGAAATTCTCGGACATGATTGCGGGGATCCCCCTTTCCTCTATATTTTTCAAATTTGGGTGTTTTGAATCCTCATGGAAATGGTGGCATGTAAAGATTCCTATCAAAAGGATAGGGACAGATGTCATTGAGTGAGAATTGGTTAGTCTTGACACCACTATGAAGCTGTTGGACGAGATTCTCAACTTGTTGCCGCAACATCTCCATTTCATTTGGAGGAGGAGGTGGTGGGTTACCTCGAGGAATGTTATATCTGATGGGATCTCTACCTCTTTCCTCTTCATGGCGACTTTGTCTTTTTGATGCTTGTTTTAATTGGGCAAGATCAAAGTCAGACGGGAGTTTTGCTCCTTCTTGAGCAAGTCTTTAGAAGTGAGCATCTGCATTGCTCCTGAGTATTTCGTCAAAAAGTCTGTTAAAGAGAGGGTTATGCTGAGCCCTTTCTATTGTTGCAGGAGTGGGAGTACTTGGGTTTTCGTCATCTGCATTTCCTCCAAGTGCTTCTTGAAATTCATTGAGATTTTCCTCTTCTTCTTCTTCCCTTTCTATTTCTCATTGCCTGGACTGTGATCGGGTTTGAGCCATTTTGCTTGCAAGATTTTGTTGAAGTTGATCGAAGATGATGATGAGTTGTTTGATGAAATGAAAGATTGATGGTTGGTGATTTGTGTTGCATGTAGATCTCTAGCACTTTTAAGGTAGATGTAATCGAAATTCCTTTTTGAATTGCTTGCTTGTTTTGATAAGGTTGGATGTGATAAGGTGTAGAGAAATCTGAGATGTGTTACAAATTTAACTACCTAGTAATGAGAGGATTCACTCATTAACTAGTTTTAACCTGCGTAGATGTGTCTCTTAGGATGAGCTTATCCTAGATGTAGAAACAATCTAAAAAGTGATGTGATGCATTTGATTCAAGTAATATCTAAAAAGAGAACTTGGAGCAAGAACCTCTTAATGTTTTGAGAGTTGGAATGGATTGATGATGAAGTGATGATATATGAGTGAGATAATGGATGAAATGTTTTCAACTTCAATAAAAACTTTGTGTTACAAATGGGACAAACTCTACCTCTTCCCTTTCGGGTGTTGGTGGTATTTCTTGAGCTATGTTGTATGTGATACAGACGTTTGGGAAGAAGTTGGGATTAATCTTTCCTCCTTGATTTTTTTGATAACTTAGAGCTCTATATTGCATAAAATCTCTACAGTTCAATGATTCGGAATCAAATTCGTTTGTTTTTCCTTGAAGGTAGAGACGCATGTGACGCAGAAAGACTCTATGTGAGACAAAGATTTGTCTATTTATATAGAAAAATTTCCTCCTTTTTATCAAAGCCTTTGAGCTCAATGGTCTTCTTTTCAAGTTGATATTCTGATGACGCTTCTTCTTTCGCAAGATGTGAAGAATGGTCATAAAATTTGACTTTTTGTTGTTTGTACCTTGTTTTTGATGTTTTTGGTTGTTTTGATAGATGTTTGGTTGGATGAATACTTTGTTTTTGGGAAGTGATTTTTTGATTTTTCTTTGACAAGAAAACAAAGCAAGCACACAAACACAAGAATGTTGCCTAAAAGGCACAAATGAGTATGGGTCTAGATCAACCCAATCTTTGGACTTGCATATGACCCTTCCTTTAGATGTATTTTAAGGTGTATTTCCAAAGCCTGAAGTCGGCTCAATTTGTACTTGGTCTTTAAAATGAACACACTTCAAACACTTTTTATCCCTAAGGTCAAATGGCCAGTTGTGATAAATTTAGCCCACATCTTGATATTTCTTCGACTTTGGTACTACATACCTTATGAATCCTGCCTTGGGAGGTAAGGATGTGATATACTAAGTCTTGCACGAGCATAACAAATAGATGATCCCTATGATGGGGGAGTCACCACTTTATCAAGCCACAAGTGACTTTTCAAAAAGCTATGTTTCTACTCAAGGAAATATGTATGGTGAGTATCTTGGGAGCAAAACCATCTATGCTCTTGCACTAAATTATATCGCAAATATCCTCAATCAATAGAACAGGTGGGCTACTACTTAAAGGTGTTTAGTCATGTTCGATGTTTTTGGACATAAGTTCATTCTGCAGTGACTCACTTAAGAGCCTTGTAACTGGTGGTGGGGCCCATTTGTCCTTTCGGCCAGTTACACTGTAGGAACAGCTATACCCAAGGCTACAACTTTCCCTCTCACCTGATTTCTATAGCGGCTCGATGGATTTACCGCTCGAGGTCATTCCCAAGAGTATCGATCCCTTGGTAGGCCTCTCTTAAAAAGATAAAATTTTGAGTGTTACTAACACTTTTCTCTTGCACCTAGGACCACGAAAGCCAAGGGAGAGGATAGTGTGTGTTAGAGGTAGGACCACTCGACTGACTTTTTGCACAAGTGTGCCAAGTACGAAAGACACTTGTTCTTTTTAATCCACCATTACAAATGTGATCTAACTATTTGGAGATGTTGCTCCAACAGCCATGGTGTTCTTTTTAACTTCAAAGGCAATGTGTTTTGTAACCTAGAATTCGGAAATCCTGGTCAACTTAAAGAAAAACATGTTTGCTTGAAGTAAAATTTGTTTTTGCAAAAATCAAAACAAGTGGATTGTTCTTTTTATTTGCCCAAAAATTGAAGTGTGGCTTGTGATTTTTAAGTTTGATGTAAGAAAGAAAATTTGTTTTGTTGATTTTAAGCACCAAAACAAAATGTATCCCTAACTTGCAATGAAAGCAAAATTTTGAAGTTTGTTGTTTTTTTTTACTTTGCAATAAAGAAAGATGAATTTTCTTTTTAAGCACCAAAAACAAGTTTGAGGTTCATTTTATGCACTCTAAAATAAAATGTGAGGTTTATTTTAACTTGTGCAAGAAGGAAAAATGGATTCTTTTTAACCAAGTTTTGTTGAAAGAAAGTAAAAAAGAAACTTTTAAAGCATTTAAACTAACTCCTTCCCCTGCACAAAAAGATTAGAACCTGCATAAAAGACAATTAGTTAGAAAAATCCGCATGTTTTGGTGGGCTTCTACAAGCCTAATTTTTATTTATTTTTGGTTACGAGGTGATTTGTACAACGTTCTGTTACAGTAGCGCTAGTCTGTGTTTGAACAAAGGTGCTATTTAACACAAATGCACTAAAAGAAAGGGAAAGACAGAGAAGGGAAAAGTGCTGAAACAAGGTGAATAGCACCAAAACAATGTCAAACGTGCCAAAACAATGTCAAAAGTGCAACCTGTGTGACATTTTCAACATTCAAACATGTTATTGGTTGAAAGAAAAAAAAAAAAAAAAAGTTGATCTTTTGTGGTGTTTGGATTCACGTCGGGTTCACCAAATGATGCTCTGCAAAAAGGATTAGAAAATTTGTTTGATGGCAACACACACAAGAGCACAAGAAACAAACATTAGTGTTAGCAACAAAAGATTATCGTAAACAAGCATATCAAGAGAGATATTAAGCATGAAATAGAAAGCATATAAACATAGAATAAAATAGCTAATCAAGATGCTCATAGTTGCTCCTCCCTTGTTCCTCTCCTCTCCAAGTCCCAAATGAGTGTAGCTCTCAGCTTTTAGCACTAGCCATGGATGCCATATGGAGATTCAAGATAGTTGAATATGATAAGCAAATGCTATGCAAACGTAGATAGTGATGCTATGAGAAAGCTCTATGCTAATGCCAGTATAACAACAATACTCTAAAATGCTTCTCTTTTTTGCTTGAGGAGAAGGGTTCTATTTATAGAAGAAATGGGGAAATGAAGGGTTAAGATTGAGCAATCTTAACAAGGGTTAGGATTGAAAGATATTCAATCCATGTGAGACTTTCAACCCAATCCCATGTTGACAAGTGTCACCATGAGGAGGCTTGAGAGGAGAGATAAGGAGCATTAAATGCTTGAGGGGATATGATGGTTACCCTAGTCAAAGAAATAAATGCTTTGAAGAGACACATGGGTTACATGAGGGTTAAGTTAGGGGTCAAAGTCCTTAACCATGGGTGCAAGTGGAATTAACCATTAATGGTCATGTAAGAGCCATAAGTGGTTTGGAAGACTTTAGAGGTTAATTTGTTGAACACACAAAGCATTAATTGCTTTTCAAAGACTTTGGAGTCTTTGAGAAGTGACTCCAATTTTCTTAGGAATGTGACAATGTTTAGAGAAGGGGTTAGGTTATTTAGAAGTGATTAGAAAATTCTAGAAGGGGTTTAGGCATGCAAGTGGATTTTGTAGGAAAATGCAAGTGGGAGAAATTTTGGTATTTTCAGTTAAAATAAAATCATTTATTTCAATTAAATGGTGTAATTTGCATTTGGATAAATATTCAAATAAATATTAATTTATTTAAATGAGAAAAATGAAGATAAAGCATTAAAATGCTTGAAGACTTTGAGGGAAACCATTAAAGGCTTGAAGACTTTAAGGAAAACCATTAAAGTCTTAAGAAGACTATAGAAGGAAGCCATCAAGTTTGAAGACTTTAAAGCCATCAAGTTTGAATACTTTAAGGGAAACCATTAAAGGTTTCAAGTGGGTGAGGATAAATAGGATTTTAAATAAATAATTTATTTAAAATAGTTGTGCAACTTGCTTTTGTAGGAAAATACAAGTGGGTGGAGGATAAAGGTGATTTAAATAAATTGTTTATTTAAAATAATTGTGCAACTTGCTTTTGTAGGAAAATACAAGTGGGTAGAGGATAAAGGTGATTTAAATAAATGTTAATTTATTTAAATGTGAGAGGTGGGATTTTGGGGGATTTAAATAAATATTAATTTATTTAAATGTGAGAGAAGATTTAATTAAACAAATATGATTTATTTATTTAATTAATGGTCTGAATTTGGTTAAGTGAATTAAATCAAATAAATTGAATAATTTATTTAATTAATAGGAGAAGAGGGTTAAGTTGAATTAATTAAATATTAATTTAATTAATTCATTAATTGATGGTTAAATAATCAAATAAATACTAAGTATTCATTTAATTAAGTGGACAGATTTATGTGACTACACAAGCTACAATGCAAATGAAAATGCAAAGCTACGATCGGACCAGTCACTAGATTATTGTGTTTTGTCATCATTGACATTTTTAAAAATGTGGGAAGTGAGTGCAAACATCGATGGTATAATTAAACCATGATGACCTGAGAACTTCTTTTTTGGATTTTGATATGGAAACTTAGCACAAGCATCAAGGTATAATTAAACCAGGTTGAATTGAGTGTTGCTTGCATAAAATAGGCAGTATTAACTATTTCAATATGCAAATCAAAAATGTCTTCACTGATACTCTGATGATCATGTCCTGAGACAAATTTGCACATATTAATGACTAATTTTTAAACAATAGACAAGAAAAATATCATGTTCCTTTCTTGTTCCTCTAGTCAAAGACATCCTGGAGTCACTCAAAAATCGTGATAGTGAAAATCAATATAGAAAAGTTGAACAATCATGTTAAAATCCAAAAGATATCATCCATGCATTTAGACTAACTTTGTGATAGTTTGATGGTTGATAATTTGATCTCGTGTTCAAATGTTGGATATGTCTTAGTTTTTGCTTGATAAGAGTTGTCTAACCGTTTGTTCTACCTATTTGATTAAGCTCAGAATGATCAAGAGTTTTTTTTGCCCACAGCTAAGTGTAGGATTTTGCCCCAAGCCTAGAAACAAATTCATTATGATATACTCAATGATCCAAACCATGGTGAGAGATTTAGCTAGAATGGATGCGTATGCACAAAGGCTTTCTGATGCATACGAACAAAGCTGATGGAAAATGAATGCAAGTGGAAAGATGCATGAACTAATAGATGGAAGAGCTAGCTGACAGATAGCGCCTATTTACCAAGTTTTCACCATCTATTTTTATTGAACTTTTTCTCACATTTGATTTTTCTTTTGCATTTTATGCTTTTTCACTATTTTTTGAATGTTTTCTTTTTCACTGTTTTTGGTTTTTTGCCTTTTTAGACATAAAACTTCTTCAGATGCATGTTATTGATGTGTTCTTCGAGTTGATCTCCATCCTATGTTGATAGCTAATATACTCTTGATCTGAATACTGTTATGATCACAAATGGACCTAACCAGTTTGGTTCAAACTTTCCTTTCTTTTCTTGATATGCCTAGTTGCATGGATTTTCTTTTAATACTAGTTCCCCTACTTGAAAGATTTATGGTTTGACCCCGTTATTATAGCTTTGGCACATTCTTTTCTTATATACCTTTAAATGATCAAACACATTTTGTCTTCGTTCATGGATCATTTCTAACTCTTGTAGTCTAGATACTCATTGTTCTTCATCTGGGATGAGATCTTTTAATGATACTCATAGAGAAGGCATCTCTACATCTATTGGTAGTATTGCTTCTGATCCATAAACAAAAGAGAAAGGTGTGGCACTTGTTGGTGTGTGAATACTGGTATGGTAGGCCCATAAATCAGGGTTTAGTTGAATATGCCAATCTTTTCCAGCATCATTCAATGTCTTTTTGAGGATTTTCAAAATAGTTTTGTTTGATGTGTCTGCTTGCCCATTTCCCTATGGATAGTAGGGTGTGGAGAATCTTTGTTCGATCTTGAATTTCTCACATAGCTCTTGTACATATTGATTGTTGAGTGGTCATCCATTATTAGTGATAATGGTCATTGGTATTTCATAGCTACAGATGATGTAATTCAATATACATGTAGAAATTTGTTTTCCTATGATATTTGTGAGAGGTGCTGCCTCAATCTATTTTGTGAAATATTCTATAGTTACAAGGATGAATTTGTGACCATTAGATGAAGAAGGATTTTTCTTTCTTACTAGATCAAGACCCCATTGATAAAATGACCAAGATGTTTCAAGAGTATGAAGTGCTTGTGCTGGTGCATGAATCAAATTCCCATGGATCTAACATTGTTTGCACGTTCTAGCTATCTGAAAAGGAATCTCGTTCCATAGTCGGCCAATAATAGCCAGAGTGTATGAGTTTTTTTGAAAGGGTAAGACCACTTGAATGAGTGCCACAAATTTCATTATGTACTTCATTTAAGGCCTTCTTAGATTCTTCTTGCTCAAGACATCTTAAAAGAGTACCATCTAGAACTCGTTTAAATAGGGTATCGGCGACGAGAGTAAAATGGGAGGATTGGCGGTTAAAGTTTCTCTTTTGGTTCTTCAATAAATTGGGAGGTAGGGTGTTATCTTTTAGGTATGTGTAATTTTGGCCATAGCTTGAGGAATCATGCCCCACAAGGTGACAGATAGTTTGGGAATTAGGACAATTATGAGTAGGGTAAAACTCTTCCACCAGAAATTCATAACACTGTTGATTTTCTTGTGTTTGAAGGAGAGAAGAAAGTGTACCCATGGCATCTACTACTTTGTTATCATTTCTTGGAATTTGTTGAAAAGTTATGTCAAAAAAATATTTCATGAAATCATCCACCATCTTTTTGTAAGGCATGAGTTTGTCATCCTTTGTTTGATAGTCATCATTAATTTGATTGATGACGAGCTGAGAGTCTCCAAAGACCTGAAGTTGTGTAATGTTCCATTCTACAACCATTTTGATACCTGTAACCAATGCTTCATATTCTTCTATATTGTTTGTACATGAAAAGCTTAATTTATATGCTTTCAGAATTGTATGACCTTGTGGTGTGATGAGTAGAATACCTGCTCCTGATCCATGTTGTGTTTCATTATTGATGCTTTCTCTTAGACTGATATTTATGATATGTATTGTAAGATATGGATCAAACCCTGGAATGTCTATATATGACCAAGTAAAATTGATTTTTCATC
The DNA here is from genome assembly GCF_030272615.1 of Cryptomeria japonica. Classification (NCBI taxonomy): domain Eukaryota; kingdom Viridiplantae; phylum Streptophyta; class Pinopsida; order Cupressales; family Cupressaceae; genus Cryptomeria; species Cryptomeria japonica. The sequence goes on from NC_081405.1 coordinate 618,885,288, forward strand.
TCTTAAAGTATTCCAAATATTTTTGCCTTGCTAGTTCTGATAGAGAGATTGTTGGATGTAGGTCAGTTGTGTCAATGGTAACTACCTCTACTAGTTCTATTAGGATAGATGACTTCTCTTGATAAAATTTAGGTAAGGTGTCAAATCTCCAATCTTTCGGCACCTTGAGGAGGTTTTCACCGTTAGATGCATCCTTTATTTTTACTTTTTCCTGATCTGATATTGCCAATAAATGGTTTTCAGCATTAGACCTAGTATTGGTTTCTTTATTTTCACTTTTGCGACTAGGAGATTTGGCACCCACTTGACTCAAAGATACGTTAGCAGAATCCCTGGTGAAATTTGTTATGGGTTTGATTTCATTAAGATATAAGGATATGGCATGGTCATTAGGTAAGGTATCAATGGCCATATGTTCTTCATTTTCCCAATCCATAGGTTGAGGATAGCTTAAGAATAAAGGATCTTTAGGTTGAATAGTTTCAAAGATATTAGGGGTCATGATAGAGATGTCGGAGCTTTCAATATGTATGTCGATGTCTAGAATGATACTCTCATCAGAATGACCTCTCACAAGTAGCTCCTGATTGTCTTTGATTAAGTCCATATCAAACGAATGTGATTCTCATTCAAGTTGGCTAGTTCCTAGTGTTTGTCCTGCATATGCATGAACTACATCAAAACCTAAATCTTCTTATTCTTCCCTTTCAATTTGAAGTTGGTCTTGTTTGTTTTTCTTTGATAGAAAATGTTCTTCATTCTCTTGATCTCTTAGCTGCATTTGTTTTTCCATGCTTGGAAAAATTGATGTAGATGATTGTTCCTTAGATTCTGTGCTTGAAGATGTTGCCTCTCTATTATGTGGAACAATGACCTCTTGAGTTGATTTCAGATTACTACAACACTATAATGGATTTGAATCTGCTAGAATAGCTTGTGTGTCATGTATCCATGGTCTTCCCAAGAGTATGTTGTATTGTAATTCCAAGTCTAGAACTTGGCATGCTGTATCTTTTTGCAAAGGTCCCACTTTGATGGGTAATACCACAAATCCTTTAGAGGAATACTCTTCTTTATTATATGCTTTGATGGTGATCTTTTTCTGGGGATCAACTGCATCTTTGGAATAACCTAGAGCATGGACAAGACTCAATGAGCAAATGTTTAATCCAACTCCTCCATCTATTAGGACATGTTTAATGAGCATTCTATGAATGAGGACTTCAATTTGCAAGGGAGCGCTATGGGGATGTTGCAAGGAATCAATGCTTGGATATGAAGGAGATGAGCTTTGAATAGGATCCTCTGAAATAGGTTTGATAGCAATTATGAATATCCCTTGGGGAACTTCATCTTTGGATGTATTCTATGGTGATGATGCTATGGAAGGTTCTTGCAATTTTTTAAGAAGTGTAAGAATAGATTCCTTTGGAGAGTCAATTTGTTTATGGGGGAATAGACCATTGCAAGATATAGGTCTGTGATTGTGACCTTTCTCATCCAGATCATTTAGGGTTCTCTTGAATAGTTGTATAAAAGAGCCACCTTTCTTTGGATATGTATTTAAATCCTTGTTAGTTTTTGACATGTTTAGATTTTGATTCTGGACTTCTTTGATTTCTCTGATATGTTGGTTTGTTATGTGTTCTTGTCTTTTGTTTTGGTATGCCATGTTGGTATGATTTTCATCTATTTCCAATGTTTCAGTGATCTTATGTCTCTGTGCTCTAATTACAATGGGTATTGTGTTTGATATTGTGCTAGGATTCGATTGTTTAAATAGTCATTTTGATAAGTGATCAACTATCTAGGTAAATACAATAGCATGACATGACACTAAAAGAGGATTCAAGCGTTTAAAGGTTTACAAGTTTTTTTATCTTCAGTTTTTCAGTCCAATGGTGATGATTTGATAAGAACCAAGTCTAGTAGGAACGATATATCCTACGATGTGGGACAAGATTATCCTTACCAAATGTTTTAGTTTCGTGATAGAGGATGATAGATCCTAATGAGAAACTATGTTTGAGTGATCAGTTTATCAAATAGGGTGATAATTCACTTTAAGATGTTTAGATCTTGAACTTGTTGAGGGTGACTAATTGAAAATCTTGAGGTGTTTATGTTCTAAAGTCTGATTTCAATGGATGATAACTTGACCAAGTGAACCAAGAAGATAATCCAAGCATAGAATGCCAGATAATAGATGCTTATGATTATTGCAAATTGATCACAGAAGAATGACAGATCTGAAAAAGGCATGCAAGAAGAGCTCTAGACTGACAAATACAGAGACTCGTAGGATGGAATATCCAGCCCCAAAAGATAAGAGATACCAAACTATAGGATAAATCATAAATTTTATGTAAAAATCTTAGTTTCGTATGACATTTCTTTCTGAACAATACAACAAAAGGTTAACCTCATACAACAAATCACTAGATAGTACGATAGAGATCCTAACTCATACGACAGAGAACAAAGCAGAAATAAAATGTGTGTTTGTCTGGTCAAATTTTGATCAATGAAGTTTGATGTTTTGCTTATGTTTTAAGGTTTTAGATGTTTGATTTTTCAATTTAGGGATGAATACATAACAAACACACGATATGATAAGTGACCACGAGCAAGATAACCCTGAAGTTGGCTGAGGAGAGAAAACCTTTGCTTGCAAACTTAGGTACACACCCAATAGCTAATCAGAATACGACTGCTGAGTCTCACACAATGGATTCTCAATGCCATATTATCTGACTCCAAATGCTAATGGGGGCATGATATGGCAAGTATCTTGGGAGAGTTACTATCTCTCTTGAACAAAGATTATCACCATTTTAGAGGTGAATCAGGTAGCTTCTAATTTTAAACAGAACTAGTAAGGCATTTGTTTGGCACGTCGGGGTATAATACTCAATTAAGAGGTCTCCCAGCCTTGAAAACCAAGGCTTGATATACCCGATGGTACAGAGGAGAGCTATTCCTGAGCACTGTCGTTGACCTAATTTTCATCAAATAACATTTATTTTATAGTGGGTTGGATTGCTTGGCATTAGTCATTCCCACTTAGGTCGTTCCCCTCTAATCGGCCTTAATGGCTATGAGTTATTAGCTCCTCGAGAGGGCAGGCCTACTAAAGATATGCACTAATGAAAGAAAATGATGAGTCTAGCTTTCTGATCGCCTTAAAAAGGTGAGAGCATACTCACCTATCATCAAAAACACATAATACATGATTGTTCATTTTTAGCCAAAAAGACAAGTGTGCCTAAAAAAAACTTTAATAAATACACAAAGTTTTGTTGAATTATTTTAGGCAACCTGGAAAATAAATCCGTTAGTAGTTATTGATGTGTTTTGAATTTGGTCTTTGAATAGCATATCTTCGACAATCGTTCTATAGAAAAGAGTTAGGCTACCAAAAAAATATCATAAACAAGTCAGGATTAGCATTAGTAAAGCTCGGATTAAAATCTAAGAACCTTAAAATGCAGTGTATTTAAAAATACAGAGGAAAAAACTCGTATGACATGATTTACCAGCTCATACGACAAAACTTTAGATCTTGTGCAAATGAAGAAATAGGCTAGTATGAATTAGAATGGATTGTCATCTCGGATCATAAAGGAGTTTGTACGAGGCTACAAAGGAGCTCGTACGAGTTTCTGATTTTGTCTCGAGCAAACATGAGTGTTGATGAAGCTTAAGAGGTGAAAAATGATGATTTCGGCCCCACGCTGGGTGCCAAAATGTCATGCCTATGAAGTGTATACCTGTAGCTATGACACAAAACACTGAATAGTTCATTACAAGCATGGTTAATGAATTTAAAGAAAAGAAAGATAAAACCATTGCTAAGCAATCTATCGCCTCATAGTAAATGCGAGTATGAATTTTGCTCTCAAATCTGGTAAGGCAAATTCCAGTGACTTTACTACACCTAGATGGAGTATTTAAATGATAAATGATGTATTTAAGCTAGAAATGATAATGATTAAGCTACATGATTCCATGATTATGCTAGAAAATATGCTAAAATGATGCAATTAAGCTATGATAACAATGCTCAAATGATAAACTAAAATCTATTATGCCTATGGTAACAATGCCTAAAATGCAAATGTGATGGGATCATTATTGCTCCAAAATGGGGTCTATTTATAGGATTTCCAAGGCCAGGGGTGAGGTGGCAGGAATCAATGGTCAAGATTAAGTCTGAAGATATCAATGGTGAAATTGGAGGTTGGAAAAGAGATTGGATGAAAGGGAACATTTGCCATCTCTATGGTGACAAGTGTCAAGATGCTTTGCTCATGAGAGAGCAAAGTGTCCAAGGAAAGTGGACATGGTGGTTAGGATGTGCAAGCTAAGATTGGGTTAATTAAACCCGAGGTTAGATGGAATGGGTTAGGTTTAGGAGTGGTTAGGTAAGGTGGTTAGAAGTTAGGATAATTTGAATTTAAAAATTCAAATAATAGGAAAAGCCTAATTAATTTTCAACAGCTCATAAATTGATTTGTTTTAATTAATTAGGGGATTTAGAAGAAATGGATTTGATGATGAATTAATTAATTAAAGGGGATTATGAAACTGAACCTATTATATAAATCCTTAGATTTATTAATAAGTAGATGAAAGGGGGAATTTAATCAAATTGCTTAGTGAATTTAATTAAATTGGGAAAGGGGATTAATTAAATAATTGCTTATTTAATTAATTATCTTCAAACCATTTTTAGGTGTATACAGAAATAGGTTTCGATAAACTTTCTCTTATCATCTCTCTTAAAACCCTCATTCTGGTAACCACCCTATCCACCATTCCAATAGTGATTTTGTATGTTTCTTTGGTTTGAATCTTCATCACTCTTCTCTTCTGCCTTGCCTTTATTCTATTCTAAAAAGGATCTACCACCTCCAGTAAAGGATATATACCTCTTTGAAATATTATGCCTCTTCCTCTTTGTCTTTTCTCACGTCTCTTATTCAATCTTTCTTCATCTTTTAGGGAATACTGATAAAATTCTTCCATACTCTACAACTGCACCATACTAATCTCATCCTTTATAGACATTCTTAAACCATTAACATACATCACAATCTATTCAACTTCATCATCCACATGTCTGGATTTCATATTCAACTTTTAGAACTCCTTGGTGTACTCCTTCACACTAGATTCTTTTTGCTTTAGATTTTATAACCTTCGGAACTAATTGACTTGGTAATCCATCGGCAAAAATTTTGCCTTCCACTTACTCACCATCTGATCCCAAGATTTAATTTTCTACTTTCCTTTCGTCTATCTATTAGTCTACAAATGTTCCCACCATAAGGAAGCATGTCCCTTCAACTTTGTGCAAGCAAATTTCACCTTCTTCTATTCACTATTACCTTTGAAATCAAAGTATTTATCCATCTTGGTAATCCAATCTATCAAATCAGCTGAATCCAACTTACCACCATACTCCAATGGGTTAAAGTGTGGTTTACTATTCACATTTATCAAAGCTCTAATCAATCTTTCATCATCTTGCACTAACTCCTGTTGACCTTCATTTTTTAGTTTAGCGTTTTATTCTTCTTCTTCATCACTTACATCTTCAATATGTCGACCTCTTCTATGCACTGTCTCAACAACGTCCAAGTGATCCACAATATATCTCAACATCTCTCTAGTTTCCACCTCTCACATTAACTCTTCGCCCCATAGGAGCAAGTCCTCTATAGCTGCAGGTTGGATCTGCAATCCGCCACCCTACAACAAAATTGAATAGGACGAACCTCCGCTCTAATACCAACTAGTGCATCCACAGATGGGAGGGTCCCCAAAAGAGAATTATAGTCTATGCAACAAGATATAAACAAATCAAGACAACATAGGAGAGGGAGAGAATGCCAGATCAAGCAGGGATCAATTCCTTGATTCAAATGCAACTATCGCTAACATTTGGCTTACATTCAGGCAACTGCCTTATTACATAAATACATCCATATGCATCAATCCAGAAGCCAATATCAGATAAAATTACAATCTAATATTCTATATCCAGTATCCTAAATATAATACAATCAAATACATCATTATATAGCTTTTGGGAACATCTGGGTCTTCCAAGAAAGTCCACATTCCCCATAGAAAGGAAAATGAAACATGTAGATAGGTTGGCCCAATGAATAAATGAAAATCCTCCAGAAAATAAGCACCACGAGTCGCCGACCAACAAGAGGATTAGTAAGGCATTGAATGTCATCCCACACATGATAAGTCAGCTCCACAAATCAAGGAATTGCTCCGCAAGATCTGGGAACACCGACTAGTCATTAAGCTCAAGCATCTGGGAAAAAAAATGTGAGCCAATCTGGAAGCGATAGTGGGCCAGAAAGAGATCCAAATAAAATGTGGATCCAAAACAAGAAAGATGACCAAGAATGAACTTCAAATCCAACTCTGCAAGAGAAATGATCAACGCCAAGGTATCTGGTAACATTAAAAAACAAAACTACTAAAAAGAATAAAGAAAATGAAAATAAATATTTTTGTATGATACAAGATTGTGAAGAACTAGGGATGCTCCTGCATCAGCACTAAAGATAGCATCCCTTGCCTTTTCATATTTCTTCATAAGATGGAATCTCATCAAGAGTAGTGAGACCATTTTCCAGTTGAACATACTTAGTTTCCACTGCTTCCAAGTGTTGTATCCTAAAGAGATCAGGTGGCCTCTCATCTTCACTTTCTATAAATTATAGTTCGATCCTTCAAATATCGGAATAGTAAATTTATGTTCCATCGGATAAGGATCTACCTCAAGCGGTTAAGCTCTTCTCTAAGGAACCAAAACTCTGATACCAATTGTTGAATATATGAGCAACTTAGAGGGGGTGAATCAGTTGATAACTTAAATCAATCTTTTATTCTTTTCACATCCATACCACCTAACAGAATTAACTGAGAGAGATGTAGTATGAAAACATAAACATACAACAAATCACACAATGAAAACTAGATATGTGGGAAACCCAAGAAGGAAAAAATGATGGAGAATGTTAGTTGTCTATATAAAATTCTAGTTAAGGTGACACTGGTTAAGCTTATTTTTTCAAAGGGTGGCTCACTACAACAATGCTCACTGGTGGTGGTCTCAATTCCCATAAAAAGGCTCATTCTCAAAGAAAGAGAGAAAGAAAGAAAGAATCCACCACTGAAACACAATTTATAAAACTGGATTGTTTCTAGTTCCTCAATACCAAAACACTCACATATCACCAACACTCAAATCCTTCCAATCTCATATATCTTCAATAAAAATATCACACTTTTTCATACTAATAGGATCGGATCATCCTCATATATATAGGTCAATATTAATCATTAATCATTAATCATTCTGGTTGTGGGAAGGAATGGGAAGTAGACCATATCAAAACGCATGATCATTTTGTTGTTCATGCTCCTTGAGGCATTGATCACCTAGTGTAGCATGGATTTCTGGGGTGATAGTTTTGTTGAAACACATGGATCATACAATATAACAAAACATGTTGTCCAATCAAATCAATTGTGTATATATGAATCACCCAATATAATACAACTTATTGACTGGTAGTATTCATGAAATCTATGTGGACTCCTAACATAACACAACTTTCTAGATGTTGACCCATAGATCTACCTCTCTTATTAATGGTGTATGATCTTTCCTCTTTCTTTAAGTATGTTTGTACTTTTGTGATAAAATTTTAAGCATGATATTAATGGTTGAGATATCTATTGCATCAAGATGTTTTCACCTAGTTCACTTGGAGCATTTTTTATAGGTTTAGCACTAATGTCATTCAATTTGGAAAAATGTACCTTATCTTGAATTATTTTTGTGTAAATTGATAGGATCCTAACCTTAGAGGAATTTTCATCCCTTATCTTTATAGCATCTTATCCCTAGTTTATCTTTCTATCGACTACTCCCTCTCTATAATCTACTATGAGTATTTGTTGGCAATTGACACTCAATTGGTTGGTTTCACTATGGTGTCATTGATGGATTATGGTATCTTATTCCGGTTTCATGTTTTGGTTCATTTCTAAAATGGCAGGTACTCTATAGACACTACATCGGCACCGACACTGGAAGGACATAAAGATTTCTTTGGTCACCAACAATGCAGACCGACATGGTTTAGAATAAGGTTATCGGTATTGGAGGCTGACATCTCTTGGCTCCGGCATCGTCAATTTTTTTTAATATTTATGCATTCATCTTATCTAGCTGACATGTAATTTGATATTGTAATTATCCTTGCAAGCCGACATAAGGCATGATAAGTTGTATAGGATATATAGGTTAGTTGGATTAAATAATTTTTGTAATAGATAAAGGGTTTAGGCTTTCAGACCGAAAGAGATAGAGTTTTAACCCGAACTATATTCTGGCATAGAAGATGCTATCTTAGTAGTTCAAAACTTTTCTTGATTGTAGTCTAGATTTATATGTATTCAGTGAGGATTGCTTTGTGATTGAGTAGTGTGCTCTAAGTTGTAATCCTTCTTGCAAGTGTAGGCACCTTATATTTTGTAATATATGTTCATATGGCCAGTGGATTGATATTGTGGGTCACAAATCTCACTGTGGCTTTTCCTCTTTGAAGTTTTCGATGTATAATTTTTTGTGTTATGGTTCTTATTTTTGTTATTAGTTTATTGGTTGATTTACTTCTTTTAATTCTGTATGTATCGGTATACCGGTTGGTGTATGCATGTTTTAATAAGCTAAAATTGATCATTTTGGTATAACACTGATTCACCCCTCCCTCTTAGTGTTATTGGATTCCAACAATTGGTATCAAAGCCTTGTGCCTTAGAGGAAGATCATAAATCCAGAATCTATGGATATGGCTTTGGAGAAGAAACTTGAGATGGCACTTGAAGATTATGATGTTAAAAGGTTGAAGAACTTAAAGATACAAGATGAATTGAATTCTACTAAGGAATTCATTCTTGTCCTTCAAGAGAGGCTATCATCTATTGAAGCTAGGAGGAAGGAAATTTTGCAAAGTTGGGATGATGAAGAAAAAGATGCACTTAAGGAACCATGTTAGAAATTGAGTCAGGAGAACATGGTTATGAAAAATGAAATGGAAGTTATAACTATGATAATATCTAAGGAGATTGAGGATTGAAAGAAAAAGGAAGAAAATGTTGCAGTATCATTGAAGAAAAAATTTGAAGAATGTGGTAGGTTGGTTCACGAGAATGATATGTTGAGAATTGAATTAGTACAATCCAAGAGTAATGAACAAGAGCTTGAGATAAAAATGATAATTCTAAGAGAAGATATAACTACTACAAGTGAGTATAAAGAAAAATTCAAGATTAGCTCAGCACGGCTAGATGAGTTAGTGAAGAGACAAAGGCAGATTGGAGATTCCAGTGGACTTTGATTTGAGCAAGGATAGAGTTCTAGTACTACTAATGAAGATCAAAACCACAAGGCATGGGTAAAGAAATTAATGGTAGATGTTTTGTTTGCAATAGATTTGGTCACATGGCTAGACAATGTAGAAACAAAGAAAATTAGAACCCTAATTCTGCTCTTGGTAAATGTTCTTAATGCAATAAGTATGGTCATAAGATAGAAGATTGCAAAATGAATGTTAAATGCTATGCATGTGGAAAGTTTGGACATATGGTTAATCGGTGCAGATCAAGCAATCTCATTGGTTTTAGCAAAGCAATTCAAAGGAACAATGTTACATGTTATGCATGTAATGAGGTTGGACATATTGCTAGATTCAGTAGAAGTAGAAATCCACTAATTGGTAATGGAGGATGAAATGAGAAAGGGAAAGAGAAGGTTAGTGAAAGCCGGAAAGATCATACTCAAAGATGGGTTAGGAAGACTGAAGAACAATCATCAGATGGAAATTCACCAGTTACGTATTCAATAGAGGAAGTTGCTCCTACACCGACAGATAGCTCATCCAGTAACTGAGCCTGATGCCTTAGGGGTAGGAAAAATTCATGAAGATGCTGCATATGCCCCAAGAAGAGGTTCTGAAAGATATTCCAAACATTGGAGATGCTTATTTAGCATGGATATGTTCTGCTTGAGATCTAGTATCTTTTATCGGCAGTCATTTATGTCAATGGAAGATTAGGGTTTTTCTTGGAGGTTAAAAGGTTGAATTCACTTCATTATTGATCACCTTGCGTTTAGAGCGATCAAGGCATTTTAGAGCAATCAGATTTCTTCTTGAGCAATTTCACTGACAACTAGAAGAATTTGTTAAGGGCTTTCACCAAAAGCGATCAACTGGTATTTATCTTTAAACATGGAAGCAGGATCATCATCTATTCCTATCTTTGTTTCAAACCCGACTGTAGTAGAGGTCAAGGACGGCCCCAAGCCAATTTTTCAGGCGGTATCTGCATGTGGCTACCTTGGAGGATTCGGTTTGAGCATTTTCCTATGTTCCAGAGCGAGTTGTCTATGTTGAAGATGTTAGGCATACATACACTATCACATTGAGGACTTGGGAACATCTGAAATAAAGGGCATGTACATGAGTGAGCTGATGGGAAAATCTAGAAAGATCAAACCGATATACAAGAACATTGAAGACTTAGGGTTTACCAGTATTCTGGATATCCCGAAATTCAAAGATGAGATAATTAGGTATGTTTTGAGTAGAGTACATGGGGAGTTTATTTGGTTAGATAGACCTTATAAGATCACCAAGGAAGTCATCTGAGCAATCATTGGTTTACCATCGACTAGGCAACATCCAGATAAGAAGGTTTCCAATGATTTCATGAATAAAATCACCGACGTGACAACTGATAGGAGATCTTTGAGAATAAGCAATATTACCGACATAGACGTCAGATTCGATAGCATGATCATTGGGCATAAGGTAACTCTGTCAAAAGAACTAAATTTTGTTTCTAGTTCTTGAATTTTCGTTGCATACAAAATGATGAGAGAAAAAGTGAAATTTGATCTATGTGGTTGGATGTTAGATGAGTTATTAATAAACCTAGGAAAGATTAAAGGAGAAAAGAAGGGAACCTTTCGGTATGGTAACTCAATAGTCTTCTTAATGTTATTTTTTATGAATGATACACCCGGTTTTGGTAAAAGGAAATGTACATTTGACATCCTAGTAGGGAGACAATTGAAATAGTCAATTGCTTCTCTAGGCAGCCAGAGAGATGATAATGTATGGGGATATTTCAAAGCATTCTAGAAATATATGAAGTCTAGGTTAAGGGTTCCTAAACATATTGTATAAAAATATTTAACTGATATATGCTTCATGGTGAATAAGGATGAAACAATTATGGAAGCATTTAAGCCACGAAAGATTTGGATTGAGGAAATGAGCTATGAGGTGGATGCATAGATTCTTGAGGCTTATGCAAAAATTTTGATTGATGTACCTATTTATGAGGCAGAGAAGCCTTATGGCGCTACGAAACAAAAATCACAAGAGGTTGAAACAAAGTTCAATTGGAAGAAGAGAGAGAAGCAGGAAGGAAAAGCAAGAAATTTTGTTGAGAAGGTCTCACAGGACATTAAAGCATTAATTGATGTTGTCATGGAGAAAGGCAAGAAGAGGAAGAATCTAGAAGTACACATTGAGCCTGTTACAACAGAGTCTGAATCTGAGGATGACACACCCTTGGCATTCAAGAGGGTTGTAAGGAATAAAATAGAGGAAACAAAGGTAGAAGCTAAAAAGCAACCGGTTAGGAAGGTTACATTCAAAATACCAGCACAGAAGCAAGCACCAAATGCAACACCTTTAGCTGCATTTGGTATGACAAAGAGGAAGAAGAAGAATGACATTGATACAACTATTCAATCTGGTAATGTTCCACCTAAAACTTGTGCACAGTTAGTAGATGAAATAACTAAGGATGGCATGTTAAAGAATGTATAGTTTTACTATGATCATTCAGATGATGATGAACAAAGAGAGGTAGAGGAAGCAGTCTTATTATACTTGGATATTTATAACAAAGCCTCAATAGAAATTGAAAATCAAATACCAAAAAATTTGTATAATATGTTAGATGCTAGAAGACTGTTAGCAATGCAAGAAGATAAGCATATCAAAATTCAAGAGTTATTATCTGTTTATGTTACTACTGCTCTAGAGGAAATGGAAAGGACACTTAAGGTGGTAGATAGAAAATTCTTCAATAGCAAACATAGAATAACCAATCAGATGCTAGGACGGGTAAATGAGATAATAAAGGAAACTCAAAAGGCATGGGTTAAGTTATTTGGAGAGAACAAATGATTCTTTACTTCACTGGAATCAAAGATAGACATTGTAGACACCCCGGTTGAAGAAAAAGGAAAGGGGATTATGGGTACTTCACCCTCAATATTGAAGAACATTAAGATAGTGGAAATCAATCCCTCGGTAAATATAAATGTACAGATAGATGTTGAGATACTAGCTAATACATAGAGTGAAAAAGTAAATGATGTACAAGATACTAATATTGTCGATAACAGTCGTCCGGATAAAAATGTACAGGTCGAGGTTACAGTTCCTATAGAGGAACTGATAGTTACAAAGACTACACCAAGTGGCAAAGCAACCGGTGCAAGTGAGGAAGCCATAAAGGATAAATCATCAGAGAACAAGAAAGGGGAATCCGACAGGGAACCGATAGTAGGTCCATCATTGTTGTCAATTGACACCTTGTAGGTTGAAAAGAAAAACATAATTGAGATGATTCCTACTCAGCTCATGATTATGGCAGGATAAAAACTAATGAAGGAGGGATCTACAGACAAAGGGATTATTGATCAGTCAAACACTATTTTAAATAGACTAGTCCCAAAGTGCAAGACTGACAATGAAGCAAGCCCATCCAGCAAGATTAAGATAACTACTGAGCATATTTAAAATGATTTTCAATCCTTACAGTATATTTCAAACCAACAAGCACTGGAGAGGTTCACTCATGCTAAGAGAGATGCATTTGATTAGGTGATTGAATCTGAGAAGAAGAATATTAATGAAAAGATGAAACTAATAGAAAATTCTTTGAAGCAGTGTACAAATATTTATAGGGTATGTTGTAACACTGATATACTTACAGTTAACATGGAAAAATAGATAAAAGAATTTCAAAAGAAAATTGCAAATATAGCTAATTCTTTTGATGGACTGACTTAATTGAATACATCCATTTACGGTCAAATTTCTATTTTGGAAGCCCGGATTTCTGTTCTTGAGAAGAAAAGAGACAAAATTATAAGAAGAGCCAAAAGTCTTAGAGGCTTGGTGAGTCCCCAGTTGGATTCAATTAGTGTACATAAGAAAGAATGTATAGATATGGTGGGAAAGCCCACACCGGCAGAGGTAAATGAGAAAGAGTCATTTACACATATATTAAGTGGACTTGTATCCATTTCTGACACTTTCAAAACTATTTGTTAAGCTCTGATAAGATATTTTTTGGGATATTCATTGTACAGTTTAATTTGGATCTTTGACATTCTTTTTAGAATTTTTGATGGCATTGATGTCAAAGGGGGAGTGATATATATGTGAAAAACAATAAAAGGAGTTGTATACATTAGGGGGAGATATGGAGATATGCAAATATGGAAATATGTAGATATGGAGATATGGAAATGTGGAGTATTTTGCATTAATGAATATTTAGCTCAGAGGGAGTGGGCAAGATGGAACCTGTAGATGAAACCTTGACCATTTTTTACATAAGTGTTGCCATCAATGCCAAAGGGGGAGATTTTTGGCAATTGACACTCAATTCATTGGTTTTACTATGTTGTCATTGATGGCAAGATGGTATCTTATTCTAACTTCATGTTCTGGTTCCTCAATTGGTTGGTTTCACTATGTTGTCATTGATGGCAACATGGTATCTTATTATGGATTCATGTTTTTGTTTAGTTGTTTACTTATAGGCACATAACAAACACTACACCAACACCAACACCGATAGGAAATAAGGATTTCTTTGGTTGCCAGAAATGCAGGCGGACATGCTTTAGAATAAGGTTATCAGTATTGGAGGCTGACATCTCTTGGATCCGGCATGAAAAATTGTTTTTAATATTTATGCATTCGTGTTATCTAGCCAACATGTAATTTGATATTGTAATTATCCTTGTAAGCTGACATAAGGCATGATAAGTTGTATAGGGTATATAGGTCAGTTGGATTAAATCATTTTTGGAATAGATAACAGATATGGTGATGAATATGCAAATATGGTATAATGTAAAATACGTCAGAGAGATTATGTATGTAAGGATATTTATGTAAGGGTTATTCTAGTAAACAGTTTAGGGTTTTAGACTAGAAAAAATAGAGATTTAACTGAAACTATATTCTAGCATAAAAGATGCCATCTTAGAAGTTCAACACTTCTCTGGATTGTAGTCTTGATTTATATGTAGTTAGTGAGGCTCCTTTTGTTATTGAGCAGTGTGCTCTAGGTTGTAAGCCTTCTTGCAAGTCCAGGCCCCTTATATTTTGTAATGTCTCTTCATATGACCAGTTGATCGATATTGTGGGTCACAAATCCCACCATGGTTTTTCTTCTTTGAGGTTTTCCACGTATACTATATGTTATGGTTCTCATTTATGTGATTGGCTTATTGGTTGCTTTACTTCTTTAAATTTTGTATGCACCAATATATTGGTTGGTGTATGCATGTTTTAATAAGGCTAAAATTTATCATTTTGGTATAACACTAACTCAGCCCCCCCTCTCAATGTTTTTGGATTCCAATAATATTAGGATTATTTCATACTCTCACTAAAGAGGGGGCTAAATGTAGTGTCAAAAGTGGTATCCTTTAAAAATTTTATTTTTATTTGGCACGACTTTATTATTCTCTTTAGCAGATCCTTTTAAGCATATTTGGTTTGTTTTCTACATTAAATATTTATTGTCTTGCTAAGACAAATAAAGTTAGGTAAAAAACCCTCTTATATAGAAGCCGTTATGAAGAAGAGAGGGAATTGATGAGTTGTGAGTCAACCAAAAAATATGCAACCGAAAAAATACCAAAATACTAATTACCAAAGACCAAAACAAAAGGAATGCAGACTAGAAGAAGACTAGACAAATACCTCAAAACCACCAACTAGTTTCTTAAAATATTAGAAACCTTCACAGGAAACCACTCCTTGCTGAGAAAATCAATCTTATCCATGAAGGACAACTCATTGATAATAGAGTTCTCCTAGGTGGAAGTACAATACAGATCTTATCATTAAATTTTACTTTTTGACAAGACTTGGACATCGAACAAGTAGTAACCATAGACTTATCAACTCTCTTACGTTTAGAATTCTCCCTCTCCAATTCTTATTGTATCACCTACATCAATAATGTCAACTTGTTGATCAAGTTTTTGTTAAATGTGACAATGTCTTCTATATTTTTCATCATTTTATTTTTCTTATCCTAAAGATTGACAATGATCATCTATAGATTCATTCTTTCCTTGTCAGAAGCCACGTTAGATTTAATAGAATTCACCTCTTCATTTAGGATAGCCCACTTGACAACTTCTCATTCAATCATTCCCTAGAGGCCCACATTATCTCATGTATAGGCTTTCAAGTATAAATATACCCTTTGTATTATCCTTACACAAATCCTCCAATTTCATGGTCTTACCCTTCACTGTATAGATTTGATCCAATTGCCACTTCAAAAATCTATTTTATTGGTTATAGGAAGCGAAGACTTCATTTTATTTAGAGATAAGCTCCTCATAAAGGTTACAGATAAGGGACCAATCAGGTAAGGGATCCAAATGACCAATATTAGGGCTTTTATATTTCTAGGAGGACTTAAAATTATGAGGTATAGAGAACTCGAGGGACTAGTCAAAAGAAGGGGACAAAGTGGAGGTAGAATCATCAATTATTTCTTTAGTGGGTTCTATGAAAATAATATTATTCATTTTCTTGGACTTAATAGAACAAACCAAATTATTCATTTTGATCGTGCATTGGGGGTTAATATAGCTATTCTTATGTTTCCAACAAGGAAGGATTTTTATGATATAGGAGGAAAAGGATCCTAGGATGTTAGGCATAGAGGCCTAGTTCAGGTCAATAGCTAGAGATGGATTAGTGATGAAAGAGTGTGTGTTGCAAGCTAAGGTGAAACTTAAATTTTACTATTAGAGTCTTAAAATCAAACCTTGATGGAAAGAGATATCAATGGTTTATAATTCATCACTGAAACTAATTAAACATGGGGAAACTTTATCCAAAAATAAATTCATCTTTTTTTATTTTTTGATAAAAGGCATTAAGCATGGACAAAAAGAAAATAATCTTACTCCCATGCATAAATTTACTTAACATACAAAACATATGAGAGTGAAATTTTTTAATGGAGATTTAGTTGCAAAAAAAGTAAGTTGGACAATTACATTAAAATACATCCCTCTATCATCCACCCTACCCATATTCCAAGAGGGAAAATTTTATAGAAATATAAGGATTTTTTTCTTCATATTGCATCAATGTAGGAATAAAAATTCCCATGTTGAAAGGTGGGCCATAAAACACTATCATCCTATATGATATTCTAGTTACTGAGATCCACCTAAATCAAAATACTACCTATGGTAGACCATAGAGCTATAGTGAAAGAAAATATCACTAGAAGGGAAAAATTAGGCTTAATTGAATTAAAATACCAAAATAAAATCTAACTAAGCTTAACATTAAAGTTATCCATCTTACTAAGTCCAAGAAAATAATTTTCCCAACTCGTTGTAATAATTATATTGTACATAAGATAATAAATGGAAAAACCATTAAAAAATTGGTCTAAACAAAATATATTCAACCATTAGAGATGATGAGAGATATTCAAAATACACCTCTTCTAAGAGATTGTGCAAAGTGGTCTAGACCCTTAGGTCTTCAATAAAAGGTCCAAAATTTTCTAGTTGCATGATGTAATCAATACTACCATAGGTGAGATAAATTACGGTCGACAATAAAGATAAGGTCTATCACAAGGTAGTCAGGTGGGGTCATACTTCATATGAAATTTTTATATTTATCCATGATAATGTTTTTCTTAAAGCCTTTCTCATTTTCTAGCAGTATTCCATGATATGTTGTAGCAACATTAACAAATTTTCTCTGGATACCTAGGTTGACCATGTAGGAAAGAATCAGTGTACCTTTCTCATCCCATATGATTGCCTCCCCTCAAAGTTGACCTAGATTATTTTTAGAAGAACTATCACTTATTTTTTGTAGTTATCTAGTGGAGGCGAAGAAATTGACTTTTCTCTCTAAGAACTATAGGAATAGAGAGTAAGATAAAGAGATGCTCCAAGATGTCCCAATTTTTCGTGATGTTTAGGTAAAGGGAGGAGAGGTAATTTTTTTTTGGTATAAGAGAAGAACTTTATATTATTGTTTATGTTCTAAATGATACTTTGGAGTTGAACATCCCAGAGTTTCTTATTATCTTTGAAGATCTATTGTTTCCATGAACCCCAACATGCATGGAGGAAAGCTAACCACTAAAGTATAAAATGTAAAGGGTGGTAAAAAGGAGGATCCTAAGAATTTAAAACTTTGTTAGGTTGCACTTATGTGAGGCCTAGGATGGAGAGAAAATTACCATAATACTCTTCCTAACATTTCATGAATACTCACATTGGAACAAAAGATTATTTATTCTATCTCTACCTTTTTCACATGAGTAGTTAATTAAATATTTCTTGTTAATTCCATGATTTAATTCCAATTAAATACGAAAATTCAGACGAAATATTATATCAAAAACCCTGAAACTCCTATTTCTCATTTAGAAGCCTTTACTTTGTGGGACCAAGAAAGCCAACTCCATAGACTAACAAAAATCACCTAAAATTGTTTCCAATGATAGTGTTGGCCTTTACATTATCAAATCTAGTCTTGATTTTGGTACTTTACCATTTTATGTTATCTTTTTTATCAAAATACCTTGCGAACCCTATATAAAGCAGCTCCTCTATCATTCATAGATATAGAATTAATCAATCTACATTCTGCAACATCAAGGATAAAATAAATTTACAAGGAGAAAGAAACTACAAGTATTTAACATTCAAGGATGATTTCATATATGTCATTTATGTTTATCAAGTTATTATATTAAGACTTGTACATCTTGTCTAAAGACCATTATATCACCACCTTAATGTGAAACTCCATAAAAGGGTTTCATACATAAGGTATTGATATATGGGGAAGTGATGTCCTAGGCTTATAAATACAAGCTAAGATCTCAATACTCAATTTTATATCATTGCAAGATGAATTTGGTTAAGCTATAGTCTCATGGGGGAGCTGAAAACTAGGAATTATGTTCCTTTATTGTAATCAATTTGATATTATGAAATCTTTGTAAATGAAATAGTTTAAATATAGAAAAATGATTAATTTTAGCATAAATGGTAAATTAACAAAACAAAAAAACCAAAATAGTAAGCCACATCTATAAATAAGACAAAGAGAGGAACATATAGTTTAAATCTATTGTCAAGAGGTCCTATAGGCCTATTTCCTAGAATCCTAGCAAAAATGTCTTAGACATGGTTCGAGGATGCCTTTGTCTAGGAGTTTTAGCCTACCCAAAATATGGAACTATCCACCTTAGTCTAATATTCACACCTATATCCTACTCTATCATTGGATTTGAACCTACAAACAAAAAATGAGAAAAAGTGGTTGTGTCATATAAGAGTTGTCCTAAGTCAAATATTTTGTTGGTGTTCACATATGTACAACAGATATGATTGATAGAAAGAGATCTTAGCCGTAAGGAGGACAAACACTTAAAGATTATTGAAATTTTGAATTAAAATGATAATATCTATGATGTTATTCTCTTTTGACAAGTCATTCTTGAAGTCTTAATGTAATGACATGATAATGGAAACATAATATATCATGGAATTATACTTAAATGTAGTTTTTTGTAGCTCTCTACTTACTGTTCTCTTTCTTGTCCTCACCTTTAACCCAATAATGAAATTCATAAATATGTTAATAATAAATAGATTATTATACACATTCATATTACATATTCATTAAATGTTACACATCACATATTAATATTTTTTTAAATATTAAATATTCATTAATATTATTATTTACGTATTCATTAATAGTCTTATCAATATTATGTTTTCACTAATGTTCTTATTAATATTATATATTCATTAATAAACATGCAGATCACTATTGTCATCAAACATTATCTAATTCCAAGAATATGAACTATGAACAAACTAATGAAATTGAGTGATAACAGTTGTTGCTCCCTCCTCTATTTGTCTTTCTTCCATTACTGATATATCGGTGTTGGGCTCTTCAAATTTGTCTATCACAACAAATAAAGTTGAAGAAGGATGGATTACTATAAAGGGGAAGCATCCAAAGATGTCCAAGCCTTCCTTTGATATGAATCTTCATTCCCACAATGCCAATTGTAAATCTTGAGGGCTCTTGTAGTTGGTTGTTTGGGCTGGTTTTTCTGGCCCTGTCTTTGGTTGGGTTGCATGTTGTCTTTCGGGGCAGATTTTGTTTTTTGGTTGTGGCTCTCTCCTCTTTGTTGATTGGTCAAGTTCTATCCACTGCTTGATTTCTAAAAGGTTTCGAGTCCCTTCAAAACCTATTTTTCACGTAATAAAAAATAATCACTAATTGAATGGTTTAAATAATAAACTTTATCAATGTTAACCTTGTTATGAAAATAAATGGAGTGAATAATCAAACACCATCGGTTATGCTTTACTGATATGAAGGGGAATGCTTAGAGTTATGATTTTAGGAGATAAGAGACATGTCTCTTAAGTCACTTTTCCCAATGTATATGAAGACATTTCCAATCCTTTCCAAAGGAATCAAACAAGGAAGATAAGAAAAGAATAGAGAGGATTATTCAATGCTACTAGCAAGGAGACTATCACCACTGCTAGTAAAGATAGGAAAGAGAAATAACCTCAGTGATAGGTACAAAGTAGCACTAATAGAAAACATTGATGACAATCTAATATAAGGCACTAATGTGATATAATGTAATCGAAATCTAATAACTATGTCAAGTATAATTCATTATTGTAATGAGTTGAATTGAATAAAAATAATAACTTCATTAGAATATTGCAAATGGTTCATTGTATATGAGGGACCTTCTCTTAAGTACGTCGCTTCATAGTGGATGACCAAACCCTACCAAATGGAGCCAAGAGGGGTGTAGGATCAACTCTTGGGCTTAGGAGAGGTGGTGGTTGTCATGAGGGGGAACAATGCTAGGATACATCAATGGGTACGCCACTCCATGATGGATGCTTAACACCTACCACATGGAGCCAACAGGGATGTAGCATTTGCTCTTTGACTTAGGGTGGAGGGTCTCTTGGACACCCTATTTAGCTAACCTACTCTAATACACTAAGAATTGGATAATAAATAATGGAAACTAAAGTACAATCTCATTTTATTTAACAAATATAATACTACTAGTAATTAATACTTTAAAAAATAATATGTATATGTTTCAGTTTATAAGTATTACTTAAAAAAATAATATACAAAGGTACTCCCCATAAACTTAATTACCAATTTTAGATTTGAGAAAATTTAAAGTATAACTAATTAGGGCAAACTAGTCCCACCAAAATAGGGTCTCTGAAAGGGAGTCATAAGTGCTAAGGTTTGTTATGTTACAATAGGTTGTTGTTTATGTATTTTATGATACCTAACTTCTAGGGTTAATTTTAAAGATTTAATGTATAATATGACACAAAATAGGCTTAAAATGATCTAGGAAGAGGCACATTAAATTAGGGGCCCAAATAGAGTGTTAAATTGTAAATTAATTCAATTTACTAAACTACATGTATAATCATTGTAATTTCAATATATTTATTATTAATTTTTCCATATCCCCCTTAAAACAAGCTCTCTTTTACATCAATCATACTTTTTGTCGACGTGGGAATATGAACATAGTGTTTGACATTGCCAAGCCCCTCTATAAGAAAATTATTCTTTGTCATTTTCTTAAGTGTTAGTTTAGATCTAATAACAAAAATTATTATAGATGAGCAAAGAATGTAGTAATAGACATTCCATAATTTTGACCAAGTGACAACAGCTAGGTTGGTGCACCTAACACTCATGTCTAACACTTTTTAGATGGATTTTTGGGAGATAAACCTATAGGACCTCTTGAATACATTTCTACTCCTTTCTATTAATATAGGCATACTCAAACTAGTGTGACCAAAACATGAGTCCAACACTTTTTTGCTTAATTTATAGATCTATTTTATTTCTTTTGTTTTATTTCTATGTCTAGCCTACTAACTTGGTTTAATATTTTAAAATTTTATTTTATTTCTCAAAGTCCATTTTCCTATCATTAAACCTAGGCCTTAAATACACAATTTTGAATCTCAAATATATTATAAAAAAGCAACATAAACTCAAGTGTTATTCGGATTATAGCTAAACTTATTTTTCTTTCAATTCCATGCTATGAAGATTTGAGATCTTAGTTTTAAAGCATAGGCCTAGATATCATTTTCATACATATCAATTTTCTTTTATATTAGAGTGTTGAATCTAAATAAATTTTACAATATAAAAACCATGGATTTACTTTCATTAATGAAGTTACACATTTTTCATGGATTATTATAGAAATTAAGCAAGAAATTAGTTATGAGTTTTTAGTAACCTTAAACTTCAATAGTTTGGATTTCAAGAGAGAACATTATGCATATACCCCACCAAGTAGCAACACCCTCTTCATTATAATTTATCCTTAAGCCCATATTATTATACAATTATTGTAAGAAATTACCTTCCTCATTTTGTAAAATCCCCCTTGATACAATAATATTAGGTTCCCCTTGGTGCTACCATCATAATTAAACTTTATCCATCCTAAATCCTGAATTTCTAATTTAATAGTTTTTCTTTAATTTCTATTTGAGTGTCTCATTACATCCATGAGTTTATAAATAACCCAACTAGTTAAAATTTTCAGCTCTTGGGTGGAGGGGACCTTATGGGCAACTTAACAAATTACCTATGTTGATATTTTCCTTCATACCACTTATAACTACTTTAGTATCTTGCTTGCTATTTTTTAATTCTTCTCTATTTATTTTTCTCATTTCAAGCACCTCATGTTATGAAATGAAGAATTTGACTCCATATTTCTCTTATAATAGGATGATAGAAAGGAGAATTATTATTCCACCTTACAATAAAATATTTAATCATATCTTAAAAAATTGAGGCCACTTCTAGGGACGACAATATTTTTTCCTCAAATTTCCAAGTAAATTTGCAATGTAATAATAGATGATCTCTACCAACTTCTTCAAAATGGTAGAGAGAAAATATGTTAACCAATTTGAACTCCTTTTTTACCAAGTTGTCCATAGTCAAGATTTTGTTATGAGTAATAGTCCACCAACATAAGTTTCTTTCGAGTGTTACTCTATGGTTCCATAATATTTTTTTATTAAATGGATATAGAGGGATTTTATTCATTATCATTTTGTAAGAAATGTTAGTAGAGTAAATATCTAAGGGGTTTTGGGACAAAATAACTTCATTTTTTATAATAAAACTAAAGAAAATAGATTCTCCAAGTGTCTTAAGAAATTGATACCCTAGGTACTCATTCGCTAATTTCTAAGATAGGTTTATAGATAAACCCTTTCATTTTGGTTCCCTTTCATGCTACTTAATATATCTAGAGATCTTAGTGCAATACATATTGTACAAATGATCCTTGAGGGTGGTAAAAGAAGGAACAACTAATAGTTCATAATTGCGACACATATGATCTTCCAAGAAGTTTAGTCCTCTACCATTCCCCACTCTCCATCTACTCCCCTATATTAGATTGCATCTCATTTTGAGTATATTATTTTGTATTACATAACCTTTTGGTATTGCATGCAAATTTTGAAAGATTATGTTTTCTTAATTACTTAGGCCTTTACATTTTAAAAATTTTACGTAGCATTTTTTATTGAATATGATGTTCCTCCAATTTCAGAGAAGATGACTTTATTGAAATTATTTTATCTTCTCATAACTAGGCTTCATAACATTTTCTAGATTTGTTGATTTCACTTCACCATTAAGGAAGAAATTTGGAATAGGCATAGGTTGTAGACTAAGGTATTTTGTAGAGAAATCCTGAGGAGTTGAAACTTCCCATCTTGACTTAGGAGTTTCCCTTTGTAGCTAACTATCTTTCTTGGATTCTTTTGGTAATACCATTAGACTAGATTTTTGACATCTTATTTTTAGCTAAGAGATGCCCACAGTAGGTTACTAGGGGGACACATTTTTGGAATCGAGACATTATTTTTTATTATTTTGGAATAATTTAAAAGTGTTTTACAAAAATAGAAGATACCTTATCCATAATTGATGTTCTACTCTAAAATGATAACATACATGATGAAAAAATATTTTCATTGATTATCTTCTTGTACAAAAGAGATAAGAAAAAGGATATTGTCATGCAAGGTAAATGAGACAACACAATTCAGTTGGACTAACATATACCATGCTACGTATGATAATATGTCCCATCTTCAAAAGTAACATTATTGTACCTAGATCTTGGTTAACAATGTTATCATATGTATGGATAAATTAGAATGAGGAAATATGAAATGAAATTTCTATATTAAAATGAGGTAATATTTTAAGACTACAAGTATTTGAGTCATGAATGAAGATTAGTGAGAGGGCATATAATACATCTAATTTTTTATAGAAAAATTATCATTAGCAGATGAAATTGACTTTATATTTTAGGAGAAGGAAGCTCAATATAACACAATACTATATTTGATGTCCAAAAACATGCATTTTATCAAATCACTTACATCATTCAAACTAGAAGAATATGACATAACTATATTCTAAGGAGCCTCCTAAATAGTTCTATAATAAACAAAAGTATTATGAAGATCTCAGAGAGGGATCTTAGGAAGAGTAACTTAAAGTTTTTAAATAAGATCATATAAAAAAAAAATTGAAATATATTTAGGTACAAAGAAAGCAAAGGTATAGGATAATGAAGACATGCTAGAATATTAACATATTATTTATTTCTTTGATTATTATAAATTTGGGCTATTAGTGTATAATCAATAGTCACAATAACTTTTCAAGCAATAGATTTACTAAGATGTAAAAATAAAATACAGGCTATTACATAGTAGAATCACTACAACTAATTATTAATATTGTTGGATATGGTTTCTCTCTATTAACATATATTATTAGTTTCTTTGATTTCATAGAAACACCTTCCATCAAGGATATTTATGCTTTCACTTATGAAATCAACATTTTAATCTTGATTGTAGGTTCTTACGTAATAATGTACTTATGAACTAGATTAATTGTTTTTCCCATTCTCATTTGCTTTGCACTAAATTTAAAATCACCCTTCCTACATATAAATATCATAAATTTAGTAAATTTTGACTATTATCTTATCTTGATACTCATACAATTTTGAGTCATTTTTTCCTTGGCTATCATTAGTCAAGTTGGTGACTCATTAATATATACAAATTTCACCCAAGATATATTCCTTGTCCCAAATCATTTGATTCTCTCAAATTTTCTAACCATGCAAATATTATCTTGATGTAATTGGTTCATCACTTTGATGTTCAATTGATTAATACAATGGACTCCTTTGAAATTCACATTTAAATTCACTTAGGTTTAGGCATATTTACGAGCTAGAAATATAACTAATCTTTTCCATTCATTTAATTATTGCATGTAGATAATAATGTTATTCTAGGTTATGTTGATTGATATTTTAATTTTAAATATGACAATATTTATTTCCTTCTACTACTTTTAGTAGTCACAACAAAATTTCCATGAAATTATATACTCCTACTACTTTTTTATCTTGCTCCATATCATTGTCCATATATTTTGATAAAGTCATTATCAAAATATCATGCTTTTTAGAAAATAATTCAAGAGACTAGAAATTTTAAAATGCTCACAATGTTAACTTAGGCTTTAGGCTAACTTTAATTATCTAGCATAGCACTTAAATTATGGTCTTACCTAGTGATCTTCTTAGGATTATCATTCAGTATACAACTTATCCTACACATAAGTTAGTATAAGAATAAGTATTCATCCATATGTCATGTTCAAAATCAAGATCTTAGTGCTAGTAAATAATTCTCATCCTAAACTATAGTACGTACTTGTAGTATGAAGTATAATCATCTCTTACAAAAAGATATATAGTTAATAACTATAGTTTATTTGTTTCATAAACTATTAGTTTATTTTTAGCTAATATAGTTTGCAAATCACAACACCTTAAGTATTTTTATTTCATTATAATGAATGAAGATTTGAATGGCGATTGAACTATGTTTATATAAATGTGAGTAATGAATAGGATGGTGACATAATACAATAAACTCAACTTTATAGAACTTATATTAGTATATGAATGCAATGTCCTTAAATAAGGCTAAACATGAAATACAAAATGAAATAAATATATTTTCATCATTACAATTTCATATATAAAATAAGCATATATGCATTGTATATTGCAAAAGTCAATTAAAAAATCTAATGAAATCTAAGTAATTCATTAAGAAAGATAATTATTTAAATATGCTAGTTATATATTTTATTATTCAAAATATATAATTGGTCCTTATAATATTTTCGGGGACAAAACATACGTCACAATATTTAGTGCATTTGCATCCAACTAGTTACAATTATATGGTTCAACTAAATAATTTCTAATATATACTTAATTAACGTAAAGTAATTGATTGTGTCGATAATTGTGTGATAATTTTATTTTAATTTCACAATTACTGTGTTAATTCCGTTTTATAAGTCAAATAGGATAAAGTAAGTGTTAGGTGTGATGTTTCCGATTGAATTACCATTCAAATATAAGGTTGCCTTTTTGAATGAATAGTAATACATGAAGTTAGATCCTTGAAATGGTTTCTCATTCTCCGAGGTTGTGTTGGCAGATAGCCTCTATCTTATGCGAAGCATTTCCTTTCCAACCTGTAATTTAATGACATATACATATTCTGCTAGGATGCATTTTGCTTCAGCAGTTAGAAATTTGGAGAAAATAATTCTATATAAAATTCTATGCTTAGACAAAATAATAAACTATATATCATAACACATGACTGAGCTGGGAAGTTGAGGATTGGGAAGCCATAAATGGTTTTGAAGTCGTCATCTTAGACCCCACCTTACATGTATAGGCCACCGTCTCTGCCCGAAGGACCTGAAATATAATATTAGGACGCAAGGATGGATTCTGAACAATATTCAGTGTATATGAAGGATGCGCTTAATTTAATATCCTAATGTGCGACCCTTCATCTCACAGTAAGAAGCTTGGAGTGTTGACCCATTAAAACATAGCAAAAATACAAACATATAAAATCGTTTATTATGCTGGACCCATTTGATTCTTGCAATTTCCTAGGTATGGTTTGTTATACCCTCTTTGTCAATGCTTCGGAATATCAGACGAGAGAGAAATATTTATATAGATCCTCATGGAATTGTTTCGTACATAGGTTTTTTGCTAGCTGGACGCATGTGTAGGTCGCACATGGCAGCCTTTCGTTTTTAGGGCTCTTTATGCATATAGTTTCATTCTCACTGCATACAATCGCTCAGAGATCATGCCTGATAGCGCCGTTCCTGCATCGTTCCCGCCTTCCTCACTCAAGGTCAATAACGGTCGCAAATGCTTATTTAATTCCTATGGTTTTAAGAATCAAGGTTTTTAAATTGGGTGTTTAGGGTTACGAGTCCTTTCAGATAGACGTTTTAGGGTTTTTGTTGCTTCGAGAATGTATTTAAACAGTTAAGATCGTATCGGAATGGATACGGTAGTCTCTAGTTATTATGATTACTGATGATATAATGAGGGAAACGCGTTTTGCTAATCGAATTGTTCCATATCCCTGTTAATAGGGATTGTATTTAGCTAGGAATATGGGGTTATTATAGTGGGAATGGACGTAATTATTGTAATCATGTTTGTTAATACTTATGTAATTTTTCTGTTTTGTTGGGTTTATTCGATTTTTTGCTAAATCTGATTTTCCACTAGAAACCTTAGATTAAATTGTTAGGGTTACGAGTCCTTTACGATCATATCGGAATGGTGGTCTATAGTTATTATGATTGCTGATGTTATTATCATAGAAAGCGCGTTTTGATAATCGAATTGTTCCATATTGCTGTTAATAGGGATTGTGCTTAGCTAGGAATATGAGGTTATTATAGTGGGAATGAACGTAATTATTGTAATCAGGTTTGTTATGTAATTTTTCTCTTCTGTTAGGTCTATTCGATTTTTGCTGAATCTGATTTTCCACTAGAAACCTTAGATTGAGTTGTTATGTGCATTTTAGGGATGGCAGAGAAAGCCGGATTCCGGTCAGAACATCGAGCTGAGCTTAGGCAGCTATTACTCGATTGTAGAGCTGCAGAGGTATGCGAAATCGAGTTGCAAGATCATTGGTTATGATGGGAAAATGCCGGTGGAAAGTAAGATTGAAGACAACGTCGGTTTGGGAAAAGCGGTCGGCAGCGAGTGCATATGGAAAGAGGATTCAAATCAGGGTAATAGCAAAAGGAGGATCGTTCCCCTACTGAAACTAATGGACAGCGGTATGAGTGAGGCAACGGTAGAGAAGAATGGGAATCGAATAGAGGCCGGGAAGCTACAGTCGTCTCAGTACAAAGGGGTCGTTCCGCAGCCCAATGGAAGGTGGGGCGCGCAAATATACGAGAAGCACCACAGAGTTTGGCTGGGAACCTTCAACACACAACAGGACGCCGCCAGGGCGTACGACACCGCCGCCCTAAAATTCCGCGGCCAAGACGCCATTACCAACTTCACTGCTTTTAATGAGAACCAACAGGAAACAAATTTCCTTCGGCGGCATTCGAAGGCACAGGTCGTGGACATGCTCAGAAGACACACCTACATCGAAGAGCTGGAGCAGTCCTTACAAGACAACCCAGCAGAGGCAAGCAAAAATTCAAATATAGATGAAGCTGAGCTCTTAGGTGGTAACTCTGAAGATCTGCATAGGCCTTCTCATCCCAAGGAGCATCTGTTTGATAAGGCCTTGACGCCTAGCGATGTGGGAAAGTTGAACCGACTTGTTATTCCCAAGCACCACGCCCAGAGATGCTTTCCGCTTCTCCAAGCCGCCTCCAGCGGGAAAGGTGTGATTCTAAACTTTAAGGATGCCAAGGGCAAAACATGGCGGTTCAGGTATTCATACTGGAGCAGTAGCCAAAGCTACGTGCTTACAAAGGGCTGGATCCGTTACATCAAGGACAAGCATCTTCAGCCAGGAGATGTTGTGACATTCCATCGCAGCATGGGTGGCTCCAGGCCGCTCTACATCAGCTTTCACCGTCGACCCGGAAATCCCATTCACCTCAAACCAGTAGGTTTAGCTGGTTTTAGCCTTCCCCTACAGTCGGATTACAGGACATTCTATTCGGCTCCATCTGTTCAACATCAATCCACCATCTCAAAGGGTTCGGCCGAGTGTTTGATCCCATCTTATTCTTCATCTGTTTACAATTTCTACGGTAAGTCGGATCTTAGGACAGTTGATGATAGCCTGCCAAGGAAAAGTTTTGGTTCGCTTTCTTATCCTGATTCTTCTTCAGCTGTTACAGTGTTTGGAGTAAATCTATGTCGATCCTTGTCCACATTAAATCTCTTTCCGTGCTCTGACGAGGACTATAATAGTTTTCAATCACTAGAAGGCTGCAGCGCTGTTAGGGTTTTAGAACCAGAAAAAGGGGTAGTCTCTTGAGATGTTTTATGTTTGTACATGGCTTTCTCTAGGAATAATTCGTATGCCGTCTACTTGATGTTCATTCTTTTATCAGTATCTCTCAGAAATGATAAATGGGTAAGTTACTTTCGTTTGAATTTTATCAGTTTGGTATATGGTATACCTCTTAGTTGAAGCCTCAGAGTTTCGGTTACCGATGTGGTTCACTGAAAAGTACTACTAATGCTAGTAAAGCTAGGTTATTTCTTCATTAAGATTATTTGGTTCATTGTGGAACTGGATAATGAACTTCACCGTCGACATGACTACCTGGTTTTTTACGACCTTTATTCTGTCCATTTTGTACAAGGTCTCAAATCGTCATAAGTGGCGAATTTACCTTGTCTATTTTGTTATTCTACCTATTCCGTCCCTTGGAGTTGCATTTTCTATGACAAAATTTGTAAGAGTTATATGAATCTATAGATAATGCTAATGTCCGTTAAAAAGTTCTTTAAGTGCAATAAGGAAGGAAATCGCTGTATGATTCGGTCTCTTATGTGCCACTACCTATGTGGCTGACATGTTTACTACAGATTGGCAAAGGTTTCTCTAATGTTAAATATGTACCAGTTTAAAGTTAATCTGTATGTTCCACTTTCTAAATATGTCCGCATTAATTGATATAGATTTTCCACAATTTATATTTTATTAAAAAATCCCTTATGAAACCAACTATGTATGTCTTTTTATCAAATTAAGCACAACGCCATTTGCATGTTTTTTTTTAAAGATATTTAGAGGATTATGGGGTTTTAATTTTTATGGAGATAAAATGAAAGATTCAATTGCATTCTCAGGTTCCGTCTTTGTACTAACATTTTGGTAAGTTGTTTAGATCAAACTAGAGGTGTACACATGTATGATCTTCATTTGAGGACACAGTTTGTTGGAGTTAATCACCAACTATCTCCCTCTCCTATCAGTAGACATTCCTTCTTTCTTTTTTATACATGTCTTCTTACTCACTAAAAACTAGACACTTTTTATTTCATAATCTTCTTCATAGATATCTTATATTGTCATCTAATATTTTTTATTTTAATGTTGTGCTTAGTCCTACTATGCATACAAATAGATGAGAGGCAGTTTTAAATAGATTGTATAAAAATATATAGGAAGAGTCTAGAAGTTTCATTTTTACTACAACGAGAAGTTAGTTGTCATAACAGGGCAGTTTTGGAGTTTGGATTGTGTATGAAAAGAAGGAGCAAATGACTATGATTATAGTAACAGTGGCATAGCAGTGAAGCATGGAACCTCTATTTTTGTTTGAACTTCTAATGCAAAGGAAGAGTAGCTATTCTCAAGTGTATGCAACTGGCTAAATGATAAATATATATGAAATATTAAGTTTTTACAATCTATCTTTGATTTTACCTTTCTATTTACTCCTCTTTTGTTTTTTTATTATCCTCCTCTACCTCTTGCCATCAAGTGGTATCAGAGCTTAAGATCATTGGGTTGAATATTTTAAAGACTTTTACAAAGAGTTAAGGGTTACAAACAAAGTATTTATAGCTAACAATAACATCTATATCTAGAACAAGTCTCACAAATATACAAATGTCATAGTTAAATAGTAAAAACTATAATTATTAGGCAATAAAAGTGGAGGCTTTATTCAGTTCACAAGGTTTATGGGAGTTTGTAGAGAATAGCTAACCAGAATCAACAAATACAACAACATACAATTCTCTAACTCAACTAGAGAAGCATTTTCTAAAGGATAACAGAAACAAGGATTTACAATCCCTCTTTTGCATCTTTTAAGGAGTGCATGAAAGTATTTTTATAAATATTACAACAGCAAAAAAGTCAAAACAAGCAAGGGATACTCTCCTAGATACCCATCAAGGAATACCTAAGGTGAAGACAAGCAAGCTACAAATTTTAAGAAAGAATTTTGAGATAACATACATGAAGGAATCATATACAATACATTCATTATTCACTCAAATTGTTGGATTGGTAAACCAAATTAGATCACACAATGAACCCCTTGAAGGGAGGAGAGTGATTGAAAGGATTTTGAGAAGTTTTCCTACAAGGTTTGAATCTATTGTGGTAACCATAGATGAAAAAAAAAAAAAAAATTCATAATTTTCAGTTAGTGAGCTACATCCATTGTCTATTTCTCATGAGCATTGGTTAAGTAGGCCAACAAATTTAAGTTTGGAGCATGCTTTCAAGATGCAATTCTCAATTAACCATGGTCGAGGTAGGGAAAGATCAAATTTTATAGATAGAGGAAGAAATTCATACAGAGCTGGAAGAAGCAACTCATCAAGCTCAAATGGAAACTCAAGTGGAAGAGGCAACAATTAAACATTGTCTTAAAGTAAATCTCAAGGCCAAAGGTATGATACATCTTCAGTTAGATATCATTATTGCAAGAAATATAGGCACTATTTAAATGAATTTTGAAGGAAGAAATACTATTCTAGACAATAAAGCGCAAATTTTACTAAAGAAAACCAAAATCTAGGCAATATGCCTATAGCTTGCAATGTTGCATGAGAAAGTAAAAAAGACATGGTTTTTAGATTCAAGTTGTAGCAATCACATGACTCAATATTTAGAAATGTTTTCTAGTTTGGATGAAATTGTACAATTAGATGTCACTCTTGGAGTTGTTGGATATGGTTGTTCATTGTTGCTGCTAGGATATGTTGTTGTCATTGATGTCAACATTTTCCTGTGATGTATTCTCATGATTTTGGGATGATCTTCATATTCGGTTTTGTAGTTTGCTTATGCTATTTACTGCTTTGCAGAATCCAATATTTCCTCTTGTATATTCTGTTGGCATTCTACACTCTCGTGAGAAATGATGGTGTTTTCATTGCTGGCAACCTACTAGCAACTTTCAGGCAACCTTGTGGTATTCATCCGGCAAACCACTGGCAGGCACCGACACCAACAAATACTTCACCAGCAATAGCAACAATGCATACCGACACCCTAGCTGATAGGAATAAACTTTTGTTTATTGTATTTAATTGTAATTATCTTTTGTAAAGCCGACATGGCATATTGTAATAGACTCATATATGTATGAGATCTTGTAAATAATTTTGATATAGGAGATGAGATAGGAATGAACAAATAATAAGGAAGATATAAGAATGCATAGGACAAATTTTGTATAAGGTTTATGGTTATAGTACGAGCTTAAACTGATACTGAACCTGGCATAGTTGATGCTGATTTGAAGTAGTACATTGTATTGGATTCTTATAATCCATTTTGTAAGTCAGTGAGACTTCTATTTTCTAGATTGAGCAGTGAGTTGTAGGCAGTTGGCCTTCCTGCATGTGCAAGCCCCTCATTGTAAGTAATATTTATTCATTGGCCAGTGAGTGAATATTGTGGGTCACAAATCCCACCAATATTTTTCCCACACCAAGTGTCCTCGTTAAACATCTTGTGTTATGGTGTGTTTGTTATACTGTCTTTATTGTTCCTGTTTACTACATTAATTCTTATTTACCGGTACACTGTTTTGGAATGCAAAATACTTAATAAGGTTAAATATTCTGTTAACCAATTAGATAATGATTCACCCCCCCTCTCAATATATTTGGGACTATCATTAATCCTAATAATTGGTATTAGAGTCTGGTCCTCTATTTTCAAAAGCCTAACAACTTGAGGAAGATTCTGACACCGGTACAAATGGAAAACTTAAGAAAGCAATTGGAAGGAGCTCTTGTCGACTATGATTCAGAGAAGTTGAAGAATATTAAACTTGAACTGCACAAGAATTTATTCAAGGACTTAAGGAGAATCTTACCATTGCTAGAAATAAAAGAAAAGAACTTCATGAGAAGATGCAGAATAACAATGATGAAAAGGAAAGTCTTAATGAGCTTGTGAACAAAATGAGACAAGAAAACGTGACTATGAGGAATGAAATGCAAGATATGACTATGAGATTTTGTAAAGACATTGAAGATAGGAAGAAGAATGAAGATGAAAAAACTAGGAGACTCAATGATGCTGGAAATGAAAATCTAAGACTCAGTCATGAAAATGATATGTTAAAGACAGATCTGATTCACATGCAACATGATAAAACTGAACTTATGAGACAAATGGGAATTCTGGAAAATGAGTTGGCTACTACAACTCAACATAAAGAAAAATTCAAGAAAAGTTCAGAAGAACTTTATGATATGCAGAAAAGTCAGAAACCTAATGGAGATATTAATGAACTTGGATTTGAAGTTGGTGATAGTTTCGGTACTGTAAACAATCATGATCACAATAAATCGGTAAGACAACCTAATGCTTACAACTTTAATGGGAAATACTTTAACTGTAACAAGTATAGTCATAGAGAAAATCAGTGTAGATCTAGAAACAATCAGAACATTAATGCACCCACTGGTCAATGTTCCAAATGCAACAAAGTTGGTCAAAATTCAGAAAACTACAAAATGAATGTGAGATGTTATGTTTGTGGAAGATTTGGGCACTTATCTAATCAATGCAAAACACAAACCGACATAGGATATGGAAAGGCTATTCAGAAGAATAATGTGACTTGTTATGCTTGTAACAAAATTGGCCATATTGCAAAATCTTGTAGAAGCAAGACTTCACTGGCAAATAACAAAGGACCTAGTTTGAAAGGCAAAGAAAAGGTTGATGAGGTAAAGCAAGAATTTTCAAGACAATGGATTAGAAAGATAGATCAGGATGTTGATGAGACTATTCCTTCACCAGTAGAATAGAGTATTACTCCATTGGCAGGAAATTCCTCATCCAACTAAGAAGTAACCCTTTGGGGGTATTGCAGCAAGTTGAACATCATGCAGATTACCCTCGGTAGATGGTGAGAAGATAGATTTCTTCTTTACTGGCAGATGTGTTAATTTTTCACTTAACCGATGAGCATTTAATGCGGTTGTTGAAAGAAATTTCATTATAAATCATCATTTTTCCTTCATTTTTGAATCATCGAGCATTGAAATTGGCAGAGAGCGCGAAATCAGAGTGAAGGCATTCAAGGCAAATAAGTGAAGCGATTTCTTTCAAGCACTCAAACATTATCGGGCAGCTTAAGGTATTTTTCAAATGGCTTCCTCTTCTGCTCTCAAATTTATTGCAAACCCTACTGTTGTGGAAATTGTAAAACGTCCTAGGCTCATTTTCAAAATTATTCCTGAGATAGCTAAGCAAGATGATTCCATAGGTGCATTTCTGAAAATTCCTAAAGGTATAGCTTATGCTGAAGACCCTAGAATTTATATTCACTAAAATATTGAAGAATTAGATTCTGTGGAAGTGTTAAAGATGTTTAAAACCATAATTTATGATAAAAATAGAAATATCAAACCCAAGCATAAGGTTATTTAGACTTTAGGTTTTGTGGAAATCTTGAACATCCCTAAATTTTAGGAGGAAGTACTGAGAATTGTCCTAAGTAGGGCACATGGAGAATTTCTTTGGTTAGATTCAATTTGTAAATTCACTCGACAAGCAATTAGGGTATTGATAGGTTTACCCTCTACCAACAACAGACCAGACAAGACAATGAAGGTACCTAACAACACAGTCATGACCTTAACCAGAGCAACATCTGATAGTAGATCTCTGAGAGTAATTGAGATCAAGGATATCAATGTGAGATTCATAAGTATGATTTTAGGCTATATGACCACACATACAAACCGACTTAATTTAGTTTCTAGTCTTTGCATTAAAAGTGCTTATGATATGGTAAATAATAATGCAAAAATAGATGTGTGTGAATGGTTGAAGGATGAACTAGTTGATAATTTGTAAAAGATAAAAGGAGATAAGAAAGGGACATTTTGTTTTGGTAATATTTTGGTATGCCTTATGTTGTATTTCTCAAAACAATTTCCTTGTATTGGACAGAAAGATTTTGGATATGACATACCGGTAGGCAGACACTTGCAAGAAGAATTCACTGGCATGGGTACTGCTAGGGAAAACAATATAACTAAATATTTCAAAGCTTTCCAAGCCAAAATGAAAACAAGAGAGAGACTACCATAAAGTATAGTAGATAAATATGATAAGGAAATCTGTTTTGTGATTAAGAAAGATGAAATATGAATGACTTACCAAATGATCTATACAGAATGTTAGATGCAAAGAGGATTGCAGTAATGGAGTTGGACAAGAAACTTAAGGTTGACAAACTTATAGTTGTACATCTAGTTAACTCGAAAGAGGAGATTGATGAATTAATTTGTGAAGCTAACAGATTAGATTTTTCTAGTGGTCAATGGCAAGTGAGCTTAATGGCTGGTAGAGTTAATAAAATTTCAGAGGAAACAACTGACAAATGGGATCTCCTTTTTGTAGAAAAGGAAAAATAGGAAGAATTAAACCAGCCCAAGAAAACATTTAAAGTTTAACATAAGGACAAGGACAAAGGGAAAGGTAAAATTGGTGGAATACCAAACATCAAAATAACTGACAACTTACCACCACCCTTGGATACTACAATGGTACATACTGATGATACACTGGCTACTAAAAATGTGGACATAACACATGATGACACTAACCCTGAATCAGAAATTCTATTCACCATGAATGTTGATACTAAGGAAGTGAACAAGGTTGTGGACAAGGACAACACAGAGGTACAAGATGATATTGCTGGCAGTGGAAACATTGTTGAGCAACTGACAAAAAATGTTGAGGTTGAAATGCATTAAGATAAAACAGAGCATACAAAGGAACCTTTGGATAGTGGAAT
Organism: Cryptomeria japonica; assembly: GCF_030272615.1. Lineage (NCBI taxonomy): Eukaryota > Viridiplantae > Streptophyta > Pinopsida > Cupressales > Cupressaceae > Cryptomeria > Cryptomeria japonica. Next base: position 618,921,002 of record NC_081405.1, read on the forward strand.
GAATACTAGTAGTATAGATGTTGGCACTGTGAAATCTATAGAGAGAGATATCGGCAGGTGATAACATAGAGAAACCAACAGAGAAATAGGTACACATTGAGATAGTAAAACTGGTAATCACTGAGAAAGCGAAACCACTATAGGTTAAAACACAAACTCAGATTGATCCACTGGAGGTTGATACAAGCAAATTTGTTACTAACACTAGAAGCACTGAAATAATAAAGACAGTTGGTCAAACATCCAAATTCAGACCTACTAATGTGATAGAGGTACTTCTAGACTCAATTAAGAAGATAACTAACTGTAATGCATTGGCATACAAGGAAATTGATGACACAATACATATTATTAAGATGATTGCACCAAAATGTAATGTAGATAATGTAAACGATTCTTTAGGTCAGTTAGACACATTGTCTAAATTTAATGCTGAAAATATAATAGCAGTTGATAAAGGAAATGAGGATACATTAAAAGAGAAAATGGAAAAAGAAAAGAAAAAATTCTCTGAGGAGACAATAGAGAAGTGCACCAAACATATTAACACACTTTTACTGGCTTTGATTAGAACAATTTTGGAGTATAAGGAGCTGTATAGAGAAACATGCAAGCCACATTTGTTGACCCAGGACATTGAAAAAGAAATAAGCAGAGTACAAAATAAAATTGATGATATAGCTGATAACATTATTGGTTCATCCGAACCTATATCAATTATTGAGCAAGAAATAGCAAGACTTGAGAAATGAGATCTCTAAGGTATTAATTCAAGGGGAAAGATCACCAAAGGAGCATATGCATCATCTCACCGACATGATCTAACAAATCGAGACAACCATGAATGATAGCAATAGATTCATGCATAGTTTAAATTTGGTTTTGGCTGATATATTTCAAATTGTAACCAACCGGTTAAAAACATTAAGTTGAAATTTTGCACTCATTTCACAATTTTTGACAACCTTTGTCATTGATGTCAAAGGGGGAGTAGTGGACACAGAAAAATGGCTATTCAAAGGAGATCATCTGCTCAGGGGGAGCACATATTTTTGGTAAATTGTTGCCATCAATGCCAAAGGGGGAGATTGTTGGAATTCTACACTCTAGTGAGAAGTGATGGTGTTGTCATTGATGGCAACCTACTAGCAACCTACGGGCAACCTTCAGGAAACCTTGTGGCATTCATCCGGCAAACCACCGGCAGGCACCGGCATCGGTAGACACTTCACCGATAGCGGCAACAATGCATATCGACACCCCAGTCGACAGGAATAAACTTTTGTTTGTTGTATTTAATTGTAATTATCTTTTGTAAAGCCGACATGGCATATTATAATAGACTCATATATGTATGAGATCTTGTAAATCATTTTGATATAGGAGATGAGATAGGAATGAGAGAATAATAGGGAAGATATATGGAAATGCATAGGATAGATTTTGTATAAGGTTTATGGTTATAGTATGAGCTTAAACCGGTACTAAACCTGGCATAGTTGATGCTGATTTGAAGCAGTACATTGTATTCAATTCTCATAATCCATTTTGTAAGTGAGTGAGACTTCTATTTTGTAGATTGAGCAGTGAGCTCTAGGTAGTTGGTCTTCCTACATGTGCAAGCCCCTCATTGTAAGTAATATTTATTCATTGGCCAGGGAGTGAATATTGTGGGTCACAAATCCCACCGAGGTTTTTCCCACACCGGGTTTCCTAGTTAAACATCTTGTGTTATGTTGTTTTTTAATGCTATCTTTATTGTTCTTGTTTACTACATTAATTCTTATTTATGGGTACACTGTTTTGGAATGCAAAATACTTAATAAGTTTAAATATTTTGTTAACCGGTTTGATACTGATTCACCTCCCCTCTCAGTATCTTTGGGACTATCATTAATCCTAACATATTTTGACGTGATCAGATCTTCTGCGGAGGTTTTGGGATATTGTTTGGGATGATCTTATATATCTTCATTTTAGATGGTTCATGATTTTGTGCCCGGAAAGTTCTTTTCTTCATGGCTATTGTTGATTGCTTGTGTTCTTGATCCTTCTAGCTGTTGACAGATGAAGATTTGAAAAGTGGCATTGGTGTAGCTATTGTTGATGATTCTAACATTCTCGCTTGTGTTTCCTAGTCATGTCCTATTTGTTTTGGTGATCTGCACTGGTAGTTGTGCGAGTTTTTGGTGGTTTTCAACAACCGGTATTGATTTTTTGTGTTATGCAATATTTCTGGTGTAGCATGTTGCAGTGGATCTTGAAGTGATTTTTGACGGATGTGACCATTTCTGAATTTGAATTAGGTCCATGCTTTGTAATATAAATCATTATATTTGTCTAGTGGTTGATCTTTGTATCGTGTAATGTAATTTTTGTAATTATGAGTTGAGGGTTGAGGGTTTAGCCGACCTTGTTATCAAGGTTGATGAATTGTATATATAGGTGAGTTATTCACTAAGTTTTGGTGTCGGTATTGTATCTGCATTATCAAAGAGAGTTGAATGTGTGAACAAGCAATTTATCATTCAGTGAAGTTTTGAGGTGAGATTGGTGTTGCGGGGCAGACAATTGTGCTTAACCAAAACTGTCATCAGGATTTTGTAGAAGCTATCATTGCAATTCATTCCTTACGAGTTGTAGTCCAAATTATATTACAAGTCAGTGAGACTTCCCTGAAGGGTTGTAGCCTTTCAGGAAAATATCTTTTGAGCACGGAGCTTTAGGTAGTGTGCCTTAATGCATGTGCATTCCCCATTGTAATATTTTCACATACTACTACAGAGTATCATCTTACTGTGGGTACGTTTGCACCATGATTTTTACCTTAATCAGGTTTTCCAGACCAAAAATCTTGGTGTTATTGTTAATTTGCTTATATGTTTAATGTTGTAGTTTATCAGTTTACGTTTTGGAGTTTAATTTTTTCTAGATCCAGTACAGACTTATTCAACCCCCCATCTTAGTCTGCCTTCTTGATTGTTGCTAACAATTGGTATCAGAGCTAGATCCTCTGGTAGAAGCTTAATCACTTGAGGAGATCTGGGATGGCATCTCAAGGTATTGTTTTCAAGAAGGACAATCCAAGGTTTGATGGAAGTAACAATATTGTATGGAAGAGCTGGATGGAGGTGCACTTGAAATGTCTTGGAGAGGATTACTAGAGTATTACTAAGAATGTCTATGATGTTCCTCAAAATTGACCATCTAGTCTTGATGAGGTTAAGGAAGCATAATATAAAATCAGAGCGAAGGAAGCATTTCTTAGTGCCTTGACTAATTCTGAAATGATAAATGTTATGGGACTTCAAACCGCACATGAGATCTGGAAGAAGATTGAGATCATGTATGAAGGTGATAGTCAAGTGAAAGTTACTAAGTTGTAAAGTTTGAAAGCAAAGTATGAGACATTGAAGATGGGAGATGATGAAAAGATACATTCATACATGGATAAGGTGAATGAACTTGTCCCTTGTATCAGGTGTGCTATTGGAAAGAATGAGGAAGATGAGATTGTTGCTAAGGTGCTGAGATCTTTGCCTCTTGCTTATAAACATAAGGTTGCTACTATTGATGAGATCCAAAGTGTGACTATAACTTAACAAGAGATGTATTGGTTGGAAAACTTGTTGCATTTGAGCTGAGCGAAACTGGATAATTACACAGAAAGTCTGAGAATGCATTTAGAGAATCAACATATGTATCTTGTAAGAAGAAATATGATCCTAATGAGTGAAAGATATCTAGAGATGAAAGAGAAAGAAGATAAATAGCAAATCTATAAAGAGAGCTTGATGGCATTGAAGCATTGATTGCCCAGAGATTACCTAAAGGTGTCGGTAAGTATGATGGAAAGTTTCCCTTGAAATGTTTTTCTTATAATAAGATAGGATATTTTGCATCTAGATGCTTAGAGAGAATGGCTAAGTATGACATACATGATAATTTTGATAAGCATGATATGAATGATAGATATGAGAAGCATGAAAAGTATGATAAGCCTTATAAATCTAACTGAAAGTTTAGGAACCCAAAGAACTGTTATTATGTTGCATATGAAGCTGTTACAAATGATGAATCAGAAGGAGATGAAGTTGTGTTTATCAACATTAAAAAAGTTAGAACTATATCTATTGATTCTACTAGTTGTTTTGTTAAGGAGACATCTTTGGTTGCTAAGGTAGAGAAAAGGGTGAATGGGTGATTGATAGCGGTTGTTCACATCATATGACCAGTGATGAAAGAAATATTTTAAGCATGGAAAGGTATGATGGTGGAATAATTAGATTTGGAGATGACAAAGTCTGTGTGATCCATGGGAAAGGTTCTATTTCTATTGATGGTAAGCATCACACTAATGATGTCTTGTATGTTGAAGGTTTGAAGCATAATATTTTGAGTGCTAGAAAAATGGTTGATAAGGGTTATGATCTACAATTCAAGGATGGAAAATGAAAGGTCTTAAATGCCTCCAGTATAGAGATTTCATCTAGGACTAAGACTGAAGACATTTAGGAACCTGAGGATCAGACCAAACAGAAGAAACCAAGGTATGTTAAATTGAATCATTTTGAGAATCAGATTATTGGTGATAAGAATAAAGGCGTGATGACTAGAAGAAGATTAGCTGCAAAAGAAGTATCTTTGATTTCTAAACTTTAACCTAAAGATGTTGTTGAAGCCTGTAATGATGATAACTAGATAACAGCCATGGAAGAAGAGTTAGATCAGATTGAAAAGAATAATACTTGGGAACTTGTGCCTAGACCTAAGGTTAAAAATGTTATTGGTACTAACTAGCCTTTGAGGAACAAATTGAATGAAGTTGATGAAGTAGTCATAAATAAAGCTAGAATGGTCTAAAAAGGATGTTCACAACAAGAAGTTATTGATTATGAAGAAACTTTTACTCCAGTTGCTAGAATTGAAGTTGTTAGATTGTTACTCGCTTATGCTGCTTATAAATATTTCAAGGTATATCAGATGGATGTCAAATCTGTAATTTTTAATGGTGATCTAGAGGAAGAATTTTACATTGAGCAACCTGATGGATTTTCACTATCAGATGATGGAGACATGGTATGTAATTTGAAGAAAAACACTTTATAGATTAAAACAAGCTCCTAGAGCCTGGTATGCTAGATTAGACAAATATTTGTTGAAATTAAGATTTTCTAAAGGTATTGCTAATAGTAATCTATACTTTAAGATTGAAAATGATAACATTATAGTTGTTGAAGTCTTTGTTGATGACATTAATTTTGGTGGTGGTGATGATATGAGTATGAAGTTTGTCGGTGATATACAAAAAGAAGTTGAGATGTTTATGATTGGTGAGATGAAGTTTTTCTTAGGTTTGTAGATTGCACAAACAGGAAACGGTATCTTTATATCTCAAACTAAGTATGTGAAGGAACTATTGAATAAGTTTGAACTAGATGATTCCAAATTGGTTGGAACTCCTATGGTGTCTGGCTGGAAATTGTCTAAAAATGATGAATCTCTGAAAGCTAATCAAAGCTTGTATAGATCTATGGTTGGTGGACTGCTATATCTTAGTCAAACTAGGATTGACATTATGCATGATGTGTGTGTGGCTACTAGGTATCAAGCTGATCCAAAGGAGAGTCATGTCACTGTTGTTAAGAGGATATTTAGATATCTAAAGGGAACTATGGATTATGGTTTATGATATCCAAAAGAATGATGATTTTATATTGTGTGCCTACACTGATGTAGATTAGGCTGGTGATATTGATGATCGAAAGAGTACTACCAGTGGACCATTCTTTTTCAGTAAGAAATTGGTTTGATGGGCTAGCAAAAAACAAGATTAAGTATCCTTATCTACTGCTGAAGCTGAGTACATTGTTGTTGCTAGCAATTGCACTTAGATAGTTTGGATGAAGCAAATGCTTAAAGATATCAGAGTTATTCATGATGAGCCTACTATTATATACTATGATAATTCCAGTGCTATAAAAATGTCAAAGAGTCACATGAAACATTCAAAGACTAAACATATATCAATCAAATGTAATTGCTTAAGAGAGAAAGTGAATGAAGAGAAGGTGAAGTTGGAGTATGTATCCACAAAGGAACAAATTGTTGATATTTTCACTAAACCTTTGCCCGTAGATATATTTGTTTACTTGAGAGATAAGTTAGGGGTATCCACGCCTCTTGATGAGAACTAGATGAATTGAGTTGCATCAATCTGGTGAATATTAGAGCCTTATTATTTTATCTGAAGTGGTGTGTTGGTGTTGCTCCTCTACAAGAGTAGTCTATTGATTTTGTTGTGTGTCCTAGGGGGAGAGAGCATATGTTTTTGTTTTGGAGATCTTTGGCATTGTTATCAAAAGGGGAGAGAGATCATGTGAAAAACTTCATTATCTATCTTGATATTAGGGGGAGTTTGTTGGTGATATCTTCTTTCTTTGTATTGACTGTTCTTCAAATTTCATATGTTGGCATCAATGCCAAAGGGGGAGATTGTTGGAGTTGTCAGATATGGTTGTTGATTGCTACTACTAGGATATGTTGTAATCATTGATGTAAACATATTCTTATGATCTATTCGGCTGAGTTTGGGAAGATCTTATGATATGATTTTGTAGTTTGGTTATGCTGATCACTGCTTTACATAATCCGGTATATTCCGGTGTGATTGGATCTTCTACTGAGGTTTCAGGATATTTTTTGGGAGGATCTTGTGTATATTCATTTCATATACTTCATGATTTGGTTCCCCGCAAGTTATCTTTCTTCTTTGCAATTGTTGATTCGTTGTGTTCTTGAGCCTTCCAGACATTGACAGGTGAAGATTTAAAAAGTGGCATTGGTGTAGCTATTGGTGATGATTATAACATTCTTGCTGGTGTTTCCTAGTCCTGTCCTATTTTTTTTGGTGATTCACATTGACCTTTGTGTGATCTTTGGGTGGTTGTCATCAATCAGTATTGATTTTCGCATTATGTAGTATTTATAGTGGTGTAGCATGTTGTGATTGATATTGACATGATTTTTGGTGGATGTCATCATTTGAGAATTTGAATTAGGTCCACGCTATGTAATATAAATCATTATATTTATCTGGTGGGTGCTATTTGTTGGTAATTGACACTCATTGGATTCATATGTTGTGAATGATGGTAACAAGATTCTATAGAAGGCTTATATGGATAGATACCGACATTGGACGCATACACTGGAAGATACCGGTACTGGAGTAATCAAGGACATCACCAACACCATCACTGACACCGGCATCTAGCACTTCAGTGGAGTTGACATCAGTTTGGGATCCGAAAGCTTTATTTGTAAAAGTATTTTGTAATTATTGTATAGAGCCGACATTGAATATATTTTATATTGTAAGCTGAAATAAGGCATATTGTTTGTAAAGGGTATATAAGTTAGTTTATTAAGTTTATTAGGTCATTTTGAGACATGAAAAGGAAGTAGAATAGTGTGATTTGAAAGATATGTATGTAGATCATTTGCAAAGCATTCTTGGAGGAAAGGAGATACCGGTAAAAGGGTCTAGGGTTTATGAACTGATATAGAACAAAGCTTTAACTAGAACTCTTTCTAGCATTACAAATGCATATTGTGAGTTCACCATTACTATTTTATCTCAGCAGAAGCTTGTAATCTGTGAGACTCTTTTGTGTTGAGAAGTGTGCTCTAGGCAGTGTGCCTTCTTGCATGTGTAGGCCCCCATACTATGTAATATCTTTCATATGGCCAGTGAATTGATATTGTGGGTCACAAATCCCACCATGGTTTTTCCTCTTTCAGGTTTTCCATGTATAAAATTTTGTGTGTTATGGTGTTCATTCATGTGGCTAGTTTATTTACTTCATATTATATGTTTCTTCATTTACCGATTTATATGTGTATGTTATAATAAGTTAAAATCTTGTATTATCGATAGAACACCGATTCATCGCCCCTCTCAGTGTTCTTGGATTCCTTGTATTCAAACAATTGGTATCAGAGCTTGCTACCTCAGAGGAAGTTTAATAGATTGACGAAGATCCTGAAACAAGAATCATTGAACATGGCTATGGAGAAGACACTTGAGGTGGCACTTAAGGATTATGATGTTGAAAGGATGAAGAACTTAAAATTGCAAGATGAATTGAATTCTGATAGTGAATTCATTCTTGTTCTGCAAGAAAGGTTATCATCAACTCAAGCTAGGGGGAAGTAACTTTTGCTAAACCAGGATGATGAAGAGAAAAATGTACTTAAGGAAAAATGTCAGAAGATGAGTCAACAAAACATGTTGATGAAGAATGAAATGCAAGACCTGACTATGAAGATGTCAAAATATATTGAGGATAGAAAGAAGAAGGAAGAAAATCTTGTTGTATCTCTAAAGAACAAATCTGAAGAATGGATAGATTGGCTCATGAGAATGATATGTTGAGAATGGATTTGGTACAATCTCGGAATAATGAACAAGAGCTTGAAAGACAAATAATAACTCGGAGAGATGATCTTACTACTGGAAGTGAGTATAAAGAAAAATTTCAGGATTAGTGTTGCACAGTTGGATAATTTATTGAAAAGACAAAGGCAGAGTGAAGATTCTAAAGGACTTGGATTTGTATAAGGTGAAAGCTCTGATACTACAAATTAAGATCAAACAACCGATATGTAGAACTCATCAGAATAGAGGAAACCGGTAAGGCAATCTAATGCTTACAAATTAAATGGTAGATGCTTTGTTTGTAATAAATTTTGGCATATGGCTAAACAATGTAGAAATAGACCAAATCAAAACTACAATTGAGTTTTCAGTGAATGCACAAATTGCAAGAAATATGGTCATTAGTCAAAAGATTGTAGATTGAATGTTAAATGTCATGCATGTGGAAAGTTTGGACATTTGGCTAATCGATGTAGATCAAGGAATGACATTAGATATGTCAAATCAAACCAAAAGAACAATGTTACATGTTATGCATGCAACAAAATAGGACATACTGCTAAGTACTATAGAAGCAAGACTAAACCCATTAGCAATGACAAAGAAAATGAGAAAGGAAAGAAGAAGGTAGATGAAATAGAACAAGATCACACCAAGAGATGGGTTAGAAAGCCTAAAGAACCAAGTGGAGATGCAACTACATCGGTAACTGCACCAGGAACTCCACTGGTAGAATAGAGCATTCCTACATCAGCAGGAAATTCAACTGGTAACTGAGGCATATGCCCTAGGGGTTGGAAAAATCATTGCAAATCTTGCATATTACCCATAAGAGATCTGGAAAGAGATCTAACGAGTGTTATTGATCATTTATGGAGGTTTATCCAACATAAAACTATTAAACCGACATCTGGTAGGGCGCACCGCTAAGCATTTATGACAATGATGAAGTAAAGTTTACTCACTGATAAAAAGGGAAAATGGACTCATTTTCACTCACCCAACACTTGAGCAAACCAGAACTAAGAAAAGGCAAATCATAGGCAATCAAGTGCGAGCAAAGGCATTCTAAAGGATTTCCAGCAGTTATCTTAGAAGTAATCAAGATCTTTAAACTGATGATTGTTATCCATGTATTTCTTTGAAATGGCATCTGGATCATCATCTGCTACTACTTTCATTGAGAATCCCACTATTGTTGAGGTTAAGGATAGGCTTAGCCCTGATTTCAAGAAATTTCCTCAAATTGTAATGAAGGAAGACTCTACTGGCGCATTCTTGAGAATTCTCGATGGTGTAGTTTATGTGGAAGATGTTAGGGCTTATATTCATTGCACCTTGGAGGATTTAGGCACTGAGGAAATCAAGGGAATGTATCAATCTGTGATACTAGGCAGCTCCAGAACAATCAAGATGAAATATGAAATCATTGAATACATAGGGCTAACCAAAATCCTATATATACTGGAATTGAAGGACAAAATGATTAGATATGTTCTGAGAAGGGTCCATAATGAATTCATCTGGCTAGATTGGCCTCACATGATCACCAAAGAAGCAATTCAGGTGGTCACCGACTTACCCAAATTTAGGCAGGAACCAGGGAAGAAGATCTCCAACACTGAGATTGAAAAGCTCACCGATGCAACCCATGATGGAAAGTCAATGAGGGTCAGCACCATCATAGATACAAATGTAAAAAATTTCTAGCATGATCATCGAATACAAGGTAACACAATCAAGTCAATTGAACTCTATTGCTAGTTCATGTATCTATACTACATATCAAATGATAAATAATAATAGAAAGTATGATTTGTGTGAATGGTTAAGAAGTGAATTAATGATAAATCTTGGAAAAATCAAAGGTGTCAAGAAAGGAACATTCTGGTTTGGCAATATTATTATCTTCTTAATGTTGTATTTGATGAATGAGCTACCGAGTTTGGGAAAGAAACAATGGGCTCATGACATACCTGTAGGCATGCAGATTAAAGATGCAATCATCGGTCTTGGCAGCAACATGGATGAGAAGCTTTGGCACTTCTTTAAAACTTTTCAAGAGAACATGAGACTAAGGGAGAGAATCTCCAAACACATTATGGAGAAATACTCCCCTGAAATTTGCTTCATGGTAAAAACAGACGAGACTCTCATGGAAGCGGTGGAACCTAGAACAATATGGGTCACTGAATTAGGGTATGAAGTTGATGACAACATTCTAGAACTATATGCTAAAATGATGCTTGATGCTCCTTTGGATGATAAGGATGAACACTTTGGTATTGCGGAGGAGAAGGCTCTTGAAGTTAAAATTGGCTTCCATAAGAAAAGGAGGGAAAAGAAAATAAACCAAATATCTATCTTTGTTTAGAATGTAATTCACAGGATAGATACAAAACTAGGTTTTGGATCTAAACTGATAGATCAATCAGCAATGGCAGCTACAACAACTAAAGTGAAAAGTGCTCCTGAGCTAAAGAGGCCAGCAACTTTCATATCTCCTATCACTTCTGACTTTGATGCAAAGGATAATCAACATCTTACATTCAGAAGGGTATGGAGGAAGAAAGCTAACAAGCCTCAGGTAGAAGAGAAGAAGGTGGAGCCAAGGAGGAAGCTAGTAAGAAAGGTAACAAGAACATCCACACCTCCAAAAAGGAAATCTACTCGAAAGAGGAAGCCTAGTCCATCTGCTCCTACAACCCCCAACAAGAAGAAAAAGAGTGCAATAGATGAAGCAATTGAATCTGATGCAAGGAGATTAGATGCAATCAAGAGGGACAAAGAGATCAAAGAAGTTGAACTTTTGGGCATTTGTGGTACTATAAATAATGATGAAATGAAAAGATGTATAGAAGTTACAAATAGAACAATCTTTAGCAGCAAACCCCAGAAAATAATCTTAATGATGGGTAGAGTCAATGAAATAATAAATGAGACCAGAGATGGTTGGGCTAAATTCTTCCAAAAGAATCTTGATTTCCTTCATTCTCAAGAAGAATTTTCTAAGGCAACAACTCCCAGCATTCTGGATAGATCTAAATGAAAAGAAATTTTGGGAAGCTTAGATCAAATTTTGAATGAACTGACAGATAAACCAATAATTGATGAGAGTGTATAGACTATATTGACAAAGATAATATTTGTACAGTTTGAGAAGGGTAATGTATAGGATATAGATAATATTGTGGATAATGATCCACTGATAGTAATAGATACTGCACAAAGTGGGGAAGCCACCGATGCAAAAGAGGTTGAGATAAGGAGAAGATAGAAAAGGAAAAGGAGACTGAAACAACAATTGATTACTTAGCAAAATGTTTGGCAATCATAGAGATTCATCCCATAGAGCTAATGATGATGGTTGCTCAAAAGGTAATGAAGGAGGGATCTACAGACAAAGGAATAATAGATCAGTCAGTAAGAGTTTTGCACAAATTGATTCATGAATGTATGATTGAAAATGAAACAAGCCCTTTTGGCAAGCTTAAGGTATTGACAGAGCAAATATATAAAAAGTTTCAATCATTACAGCAAATTTTTGACTAACAAGAACTTGAAAGATTTACTTTGGCTAAGAAAGCCCCTTTTGACCAGATTATTGAGACAGAAAAGATGAAGGTTGAAGATAAACTTATACTTATTGAAAATTATTTGAAACAATGTACTGACATCTACAAGGTCTTTTGTAATATAGAGATTCTTACAGTAAATTTAGATAAGAGGATAAAGGAGTTACAAGAAAAGATTGCTAATATTGCTAGTTCTTTTGATGGACTAACTTCACTTACAACATCTACTGATGGACAAATTTTGACTTTCGAGAGCCAATTTTTTTCTTTTGAAAAGGAAAGAGACAAGATCATTCAAAGAGCAAGGAGTCTCAGAGGGTTGGTGAGTCCAAGATTGGATTCACTTGGTGTAAATAAGAAGGAATGCATAGATATACCTGAAAAGCCCATACCGACAGAAGTCACTAAGAAAGAAACACTTGCACATTTACTGAGTGGACTTGTATCCATATCTAAAACATTCAAACTGTATGGGATACCTATATATAGTTGCTAGAGAAAGATTATCGGGAAATCTTGAAATTGGTCAAGCTCCGATAAAGTAATTTGTAACAATTCTTTAACTAGCCTTTGGCATTGAAGCCAAAGGGGGAGTATATGTATGTGAAAAATATGTACATGGATATAATCCTAGGGGGGGGATATCAGACAAAGAGTATATTGCAAACATAGTCAATTAGCTCAGGGGGAGCATGTTTTAGTTTAAACGACGGGGAATCCATTTTTCACATGAGTGTTGCCATCAATGCCAAAGGGAGAGATTGTTGGAAATTGACACTCATTAGATTCATATGTTGTCATTGATTGCAACAAGATTCTATAGAAGGATTATACCGGCAGATACCAACATTGGAGGCATACACCAACAGATACTGGTATTGGAGTAATCAGGGTCATCACCGACACTAGCACCAACATCCAACACTTCAGTGGAGCTGATATCACTTTGGGATCCGAAAGGTTTTATTTGAAAAATAATTTTGTAATTATTGTATAGAGACGACATTGAATATATTTTGTATTCTAAGACGACATAAGGCATATTGTTTATAAATGGTATATAAGTCAGTTTATTAGGTCCTTTTGAGACATGACAAGGAAGTAGAATAGTGTGATGCAAAGGATATGTATGTAGATCATTTGTATATGAAATTAGTATCATGCAATGATCAGTAGATGTTTTGTAAATAATTCTTGAAGGAAAGGAGATACCGGTAAAAGGGTCTAGGGTTTATGAAACAATACAGAACATAGCTTTATCCAAAACTCTTTCTGGCATTGTAGATGCATTTTGTGAGTTCACCATTACTGTTTTATCTCAGCAGAAGCTTATAGTCAGTGAGACTCTTTTGTGTTGAGCAGTGTGCTCTAGGCAATGTGCCTTCCTACATGTGCAAGCTCCCATACTATGTAATATCTTTCATATGGCCAGTGAATTGATATTGTGGGTCACAAATCCCACCATGGATTTTCCTCTTTGATTTTTTCCATGTATAAAATTTTGTATGTTATGGTGTTCATTCATGTGGATGGTTTATTTACTTCATGTTATATGTTTCTTCATTCACCGGTTTATATGTGTATGTTATAATAAATTTATTTCATCTTGTTTTACTGGTAGAACACTGATTCAACCCCCCTCTCAGTGTTCTTGGATTCCTTGTATTCCAACAATCTTTGTATCAAGTAATGTATTTTTTGAAATTATGAGTTGAGGGTTGAGGGTTTAGCCGGCCTTGTTATCAAGGTTGATTAATTGTATATAGGTGAGTTATTCACTTAGTTTTTGTGTTAGTATTCAGTCTCCGTTATCAAAGAGAGGTGAATATGTGAACAACCAAATTATCATTTAGTGAGGTGTTGAGGTGAGATTGGTGTTGTAGGACAAAAAATTATTCTTACCCGAAATTGTCATCAAGAATTTGTAGATGCTATCATTGCAGTTCATTCCTTCCATATTGAATCACATTGTATGTCAACGAGACTTTCTTGAGGGTTGTATCCTTCTGGGAAAAAATCTATTGAGTAGTGAGCTCTAGATAGTGTGCCTAAATGCATGTGCATTATCCATTGTAATATTTTCACATACTACTGCAGAGTATCATCTTACTGTGGGTAGGTTCCCTCCATGTTTTTTCCCTTAACCGGGTTTTCCATGTCAAAATTTTTGGTATTGTGTGTTGTGTTGTTAATTTTCTTATCTGTTTATTGTTGCAGTTTATCAATTTATGTTTTGGAGTTTAAATTTTGCTATATCCAATGAATATTGGTTCACCCCCCCCCCCCCCCCTTTTAGTATTCCTTCTTGATTTCTATTAATAGTAACATTGGAGAATGACAAATTGTTAGTTATAGAAAAAGGATGTTTCAATATTATAACCAAAAAGGGGGAGACATTTTTTATTTTAGATATTTATTGTTTTCTTGGTTTATAACATAACTTAATGAGCATTCAAAAACTTATACAAAAGGAGCATAAAAATAGTTTTTCAAGAACAAAGATTTCTTAATTTTAGACAAATTTTCAAAAAAATTATATTATAGCTAAGGTCCAAATGAGTAGCAATAGAATTTTTCCCCTAAGGCTAAATCAATATTTGAAGGTAGAATTTTCTCAAGAACACCCTTCAACAAACTCATAAGAGAATTAAGAGAAAATTATAGTAGTCAATTAACTAATATTTAGAATAGAAATTAAACATTAAAATTGGTTATGGCATCCAAGAATTACATAGTTAAACTTTGGAAGATTAAACCTATTTCATGAGAAGAGAATGGTGAATAGATTGCCACTAATAGAAAAACCAGATAGAATATGTGAAGGTTGTATCTTTGGTAAATAACTTAGGGAATCATTTTCAATAGGAAAGTTAATATGGGTATCCAAACTATTGGAGTTTCTTCTTTCATATTTGTGTGGACCAGTGTAAACACCCTCAATTGGTGGAAGCTACCACCTCTTTATATTCATTTATTATTTCATGAGAAAGATATAGGTCTACTTTTTTCATAATATAAGCATGAAGTGTATGATTATTTTCATCAATTCAAAGATCTTGTTAAGAATCAAAGTGGGCATTAGATCAACGCACTAAGAACAAATAGAGGTGGTGAATACATTTCAAATGACTTCATCAAGTTTTACAAAAATTATGGAATCCACAAGTAATTTACCACTAGATACAACCCTCAACAAAATGTTTTAGCTGGAAGGAAAAATAGAACCATGATGTAAATGGCAAGAAGCATATTGAAGGAAAAATGCTTATCAAATGAATATTGGGCTGAAGCTAGAGCATGTGCAACATATATAATGAATACATGTCCAACTTAAAATATTATCAATATGATTTTAGAATAAGCATGGAGTGTTATGAAACATAATGGTTCTCATATGACAGCATTTAGATGTGTAGCATATGCACAGGTGTTGGATAAAATGAGAAGAAAATTTGACAACAAAGGACAAAAATACATTTTTGGCTGATATAGTGATGAGTCTGAGGCTTACAAGATATACAATCCATTCAAAAAAAGGTTGTGATTATTAGAAATGTGAAATTAATAGAAGATGAAGTATGAGATGGAACTTTAAATTAAAAAATCACCATTGTAGCCAACCTACCACGAGAAGAAAATGAATATTTTACACTAGTAGGTAATCATCCAAATGTGACTCCTACACATATTCAAGGTCAACAAAGAGGAGAACAAATAACATAATCAAACATAATGAAAACCCCACACACTAAAAGAACACCTCACTAAGTATGCAAAAAGCAACATCATCAATTGGTACCCTTGGTGTTGGACCATCAAGTCCGCACTCAAAAAGTTCTAGTGATAAGTCAGACCCAACACATGCAAGCTTGGAAAGAAAAAATATTATAAGTTTAAGAGAGATTTATAAACTAAAATAAGGTGAAAATAATGCAAGTTTGAGTTCTCTCTTTTCTTTATACTCACAATAAGATGGTCCAATTCACTTTGAAGATGCTATCAAAGAAGAAAAATAGGAAAATATAATGGATGAAGAAATAGATGCTATAGAAAAAAATTGAACATGGGAGTAAGTGAGTCTTCCATAAGGAAAAAAAGTGATAGTGGTAAAGTGGGTTGAAAAAATAGAATTGAATGCAAATTATGATGCACAAAAGCATAAAGAAGGATTGTAGCAAAATGGTAGCTACAATAACCTAAGATAGACTATAATGGGATATTTTTTTTAGTGTCCTATTTATCCTATTTTAACTATTGGTATCTATACTTTTCACCTTTTTCTAAGTTCAAGAATATGACTATTTTCGATGTAGCATCAAATGACCTGAATTTTATGAATGAAGATGTGAAAACAAAAAATGAAGCTCTAGTAAAAATGAAGCTAAATTTTATGAATAATACTATGTAAGAGATAACAATGAAAATAGTTGTCTGCTAGCACAAATGAGTGTTTTACCTAGGCTTATCAAGCTTATAGATATTATGTGTAGGTAATGTCAAATTAGAAAGGAAACAAGGAGCAAATTCATAAACAAAGAATATGCCACCTCATAACCTTTAAGGTGAATTCATACAAACCTATGTAGACCTACAAGGACAAGAGGAATAAGATGAGAAATATATTTTATGTTACTTATTGATTAATAATCTAGAATGACATGGATTACTTTCTTAATAGAAAAGTATGAATCATTAGATAGGTTTAAAGTATTGAAAGGAATGGTTTAAAATCAAATAGATGGTAGAATTATATTTTTATGGTCTAATAAAGGATGAGAGTTTACATAAATTGATTTCATCATTTTTTGTCAAGAACATGGCATTAGGAGATACATTTTGGCTCCAAGAACCCCTCAAAAGAATAGTGTAGTTGGAAGGAAAAGTATATCCATTAAATTAAAATATCCAAAACTATGTTAAAGGATTCCAAATGACTTTATTTATATTAGAGAGATGTTGTAGATAGTCTAGTTTATCTACTTAATAGGGTACAACTTAGAGTAAATCACACAAAGATACCCTAAAAAATTTGAAATGGTAGACCTCCTACAGTCACGTACTTAAAAATATTGTAATGTAAGTGTTAAATAAAAAGGGATGAAGATGATCTAGGAGAGTTTGAGACAAGAGAAGATGAAGGAATATTTTTGAGATACTGTTCAAACACCAAGGCATACAAGTTCTATGACATGAGGTTACAAATATTTTGGAAAGTACAAATGTAAATGTCTCCAAAGAGTGGAATCAAATTGAAGCAATATATAAAATTGAGATTGAGATGGAAATAATACCATCCATTGAAGAAAATAATGCTCATTTAGTAGTAGAAACTAATGCAGAAGAAGAACTTGAACAAGCTCCTAAGACATAGGCAAAGTATGTTTAGAAGAACCATTTAGAAGATCAGATCGTTGGAGACAATAGAAGGGGTGCTGAGATAACAAGAATACTTATGGAACCCAGTAATTAAAAAAACTATTACTTCATATCCAAAGTTCAGTCAAGGACCTATCTGGAATCAAGAAAAGATCAAATTTGGATAAAGGAAATCGAAAAAGAATTGAATTAAATAGAAAATAATCAGACATGGGAGCTAATACTCAAACTAGTGGACAAAAATATGATAGGAACAACGTGGATGCTTCAAAATAGGATAATGTAGAGGGAAAAGCCACCAAGAATAAGGCAAGATTAGTCTACAAAGGTTACTCAAAAGTTGAAGGCATAGATTTCCAGGAGACATTTTTTCTAGTACGAGGGATAGAAGCTATAAAAAAGTTATTGCATTTGTAGCTAATAAAAGTTTCAAAGAATATTAGATGGATGTTAAGTCAGCATTACTAAATGATGAACATGATGAAGAAGTATACATTAAATAACCAGATTGGTTGAAGTTAACAAATGAACCAAATATGTTTTAGAAATTGAAAAGGGAACTATGAAATCGAGCAAGCTCCTAGAGCTTGGTATGCAAGGTTGGAAAGTTATCTTTTACAATAGAACTTTGGCAAAGATACTATACTTAGAAATATTGACGCAAAGGGTAAGATGAAACAAGGGAACACGTTTACTACACTAGGGTGTCTCCTTATCAACCCCTAGACAAACATCAAATTGATCAGTCCAAAAACTATGGTTCTTACTCAAGGTGAATAACACACACTTATTGCTCAATATGGGGTTTGAACATCAACTTAAGGCCATAATTGTATGGGAACTTAGAGGTGTCATTTATCTTGTTTTGAGACTCAACCACACTCAAAACAACCATTACATAGCATTCATCAACTCTTGGAATGTCACTTGCTTCAGGAACCCCTCCTAGTCCTTGTAGCCCTACCTAATGGGTGAATGGGGCTTAACTTCAAAACATCCCAAACAAGGACATAAAAAAGATACTTTGATGCCACCCTCTTGGGACATCTAATACTATCCAAGACCAATCCTTATGACCCTCAATGCAAATATGTCAACAAATGCTGCACTCTAAGACCTAATAAGGATATTTAGGCCTATTTTCCAAAGCATCTAACAAAGAATTAATGCAGCTGACTGATCCAACACTTCGAAAAAAGTCTCCTGACCCAACATTATAAAATTTCCACCACCTCTAAGTTCCCAAACCTCTTAAATTTTCTCTCAATAAAAAAAATCAATCCTACTACAGACCAGTCACATGGAGATGCCATGTCAAAACATATGTCATTTTCACCAACCACCATGGCCACCTCTAAAACCAATTGAATCCTAAAATAAATTTTTGAATCTAACATTCCTCAAGAGATCAAGAAATTTGGCTCAAGGAATGTTAAATTTTGTCCATTTTTATCGAAAACCCTAGGTAAGATGAGGGTTTCAGACCCGGTCCTCTTCAAGATGCTCTAACTTGCACCAAACACAATAAAAATTCACCAAATCACCTGCAAATGAAAGACACTTCATAGTTTCATAAAAGAATGACCCTTTCAGACTATCACCAATCTGTACCAAGCCATACAAATAGACTGTTACACATAATTTTTTTTAAAAAAAGGTAGATTTATTAGGTTTCTTCAAAAATTCAACAACCAGCCTATTCCTTGACCTCTTGAGGTATAAATAGCCTTAAAACCATCTTCCCAACCATTCCCAACTATATTTTGAACCACCTAGCCATTGGGAGGGAATTTGTGATTAGTTTGACAATTTTGTTGTCGAGTTGCATAAGCAACTTTGATAACTTTTACATTTTTTTCCTCTAACACATGAGATAACATAATTTCCCACTAAAACTTACCTACATTCCAAAAATGTCTTATAATGAGATTAAAAATCATTTCCCTACCACTCCCACACCTTGGGTAATGGTTGACAACCTTTGACCAATTAGGTCTTACATGAAAACATAGCAACAAATTACCTACTTGGGTAATAGTACTTCAATCAACCAATCAATCTGCTGCATAATTGTAGTAATCATATCCTGTATTCTCCACATCCTTAGCATCCCCTTCTATTACATTAGGTCAACCTCAGTCAACCATTCATGTGGACTGCTCATATATCAACATACATAGATGAAGATAAAAATATTTCATTTGGTCAATCCCTGTTGTTGGAGGTATTTGGCCAAGACTCCTCAAAGTCACAGTGAAGTAGAACTCATATTGCTATAGCTCAAAGGACCAAAAATAATCAAAAAGAGTTTTAGCAAAACACAATGTCACAACAAAAAGAAAACATCATCAACAAGACACATCTAATGTTATGCATAAATAGTGGCATCATAATGACATAAAGGAGCTACATAGCCCAAAATATGTCTCATCAAAGTACAAAGTCACATCAAAAAGTAAACTATGTCAGCAACAAATTTCATTGGTCATAGTGAATAGGTTCATGTCTGTATAGGTCAATAGGGTCGACAAGAAGTAGTTTGGGTTTTGCCAAAAGGAAAAGTCACAATGAAAAGGAAAATTTATCAGATAGACACATTACATATTACAGTGAGAAACATCATGTTGGTATGGCACCAAAGGCCAACAAGGAGAAAAGTGAGTCTTGCTAGAAGGTGAGATCTCATCGAAAAAGGAAGCATGTCAATTAGACACATCAAGGGTCACATCAAACTCGGTAAGGCACATTGGACATACAACGAGTGAACTAGGTCTTATTTAAATGCAAGGTCACACCAAAAAAGAAACCACCTTGGCAAGGCAGGTCTAATGTCACATCATAAAAGGGGATATAGATATGATCTTGGGCATCTACTCAACCCAAAATAAGTCACATTGAAGAGCAAAGTCATAGTGAACTGCAGGGATGTCAAAGAGACAAGAAGGAGGTATCACTAAATTAAACCAGCATGAGTAGAATATCGGGGAGACACTATGGGTCGACCAAGCCTTAAAAATGGTCTTTCCAAGAGGTAGACTCACAAGGAAATGCTTCAATATAGAGGTGCAAAATGCATCTAATCTTCCTACAACACATTTTTTAAGGCTTTTATCAAAAATAATTGATTGCATCTCTTTTAGAAATCTCCTTTTATACCAAACTAGATTAACTCCCAAACCTGAACCAACTTATCTAAACATGTTGACATCAATGACAACTAATGCTAGCAATCTCTCATGTTGGCATTGATGTCAACTTCGTGCCTCTTCTCCCCCTTTCACAAAAATTGAAAAGGGACTATCAATCACATGCCTCTTCTTTGTTGGAAATACTCCCCCCGTATATATGGCTACAATCACAATGGGATGAAAACACATATGTTATGCCTATGCATCTACAACACAAATTAACAGTTTGTTGACCTTGTTTAGCAATGATTGTCTCCACTTGAGAACCAAAATTAATGTTGTATCAAGTTCTAGAAACACACATGGGTTCAAGGATGTATAATGTGAAGCAATAATCTCCCCTTGAACCACAAACCTATGAATCCACTTAAGTATTGAAAGAAGGAGGGACAAATCCCAACAACTGTCTCAGATATTCAAAATTTTCCTTGGGAAAAGATTTTATTAAAATATTATCTACTTGCTCAACAATGCTTACATATTCAAATTTGTCTTCTTTATCAACTACCTTCTCCCTCAATAAAATATATTTAATTGCTATCTTCTTTGTTTTTTAGTGCATAAGAGGGTTCGTTGAGATTTTGATAGGACTTGAATTGTCATATTTTATGTTGCTTGGTTCAACAAACTCTACTTGAAAGTCTTTGAGTGTCTATTTAATTCAACAACTTGTGAGCAACATGTAACAATAGCTATGTATTTAGTTTCAGTAGTAGATAAAGAAATTGACTCTTGTTTCTTGTTGTGCCATGAGACCAATCTGTCACCAAGGAAGAAAGCTCCATCACTAGTGCTCTTTCTATCATCCACACAACCTACCCAATCTGCATCTGTGTAGGCTTGCAAAGTTTAATCATCATTCTTTGGATACCATAATCTGTGTAGGTTTGCAATTTGATTCTTCTTACAACATTCACATGAGATTTATTTGGGGTAGCTTTAAATATAGCGACCATGAATTCTACTTGTACTATATCAGGCCTAGAGGCAGTTAGGTATAGCAAGCTTCCAATCATTAATCTATACGTAGTATAATCTAAATTAGGTGATTCATCATCTTTGCTTAGATTAAATCGAGTTACCATGGGGTGTTCATTGATTTGCAATCTTATATATGAAATTTATTCAACGTCTTTAACATAATTGATTTGTGAGATGAATATACCTTTACTTAATTGAGATATTTGCAAACCAAGAAAGTAGGTCATCTCTACTAATGAATACATTTCAGACTTTGATTTTATTTGTTCAGCAAACTCTTTATGTAAGATGTCCTTATTTCCAGCAAAGAAAATGTGTTCTACATGTAAAACAACTATGATCATGAGATTTTCATTTATTTTAATATACAAGTTTCTATCAACACATCTCTTTTCGAATCCTTGTTTATGTAGATATTTGTCTAGCTTGGAGTACCATTCTATAGGTGCCTTCTTCAAACCATACAAATCTTTCCTTAATCTACATACAAAGTCTTCATTCTCATGCAATTTAAATCCTTTAGGCTACTCTATGTACACCTCTTCTTCAAGATTTATATATAATAATAAAGATTTTACAATCCATTCATATACTTTATAGCCATGATAAAAAAGACAAAAACATTCTAATGGCTTCAAGTCTAGAAACATGGGAAAATATCTCTTCAAAATATATGCCTTCTACTTGTGAGTATCCTTGCATACAAGACTGGCCTTGTTCCTTATCACCTTTCCATATTAATTCACTTTTTTCCTATAGATCCACTTTGTGCTAATGACATTCTTATTAGATGACCTTGATATTAAATCCCAAGTTTTGTTCTTTTCAATCTATTGCAATTCTTCCACCATTTCCTTCACACATTTCTCACTCTTGCTAGCTTCATTGAAGTTCCTTGGTTCCATTTAAGTCATGAGATAGAAGTTGGCTTGTTCATTGTTCCTTGCATGTCTTCTTCTTGTTTGTAAACCTTCATTCATGTTGCTAATGATATAATCTTTAGGATGATTCTTTTGTACATATCTATTCGGGGGCTTGTTAGTAACTTCTTCTTGACTTTTAGATTTCTCTTCTTCCTCATCACAAGGTTCCTCAATTTGACTTACTATATTTTGTTTTCCTTTATGCAAGTCTTCACAAACTTTTATATTTATACTTTCAACAACTTTTTTAAGGTGTTTGTTGAAATACTTATATGCCTTGTTGTGAGTTGAATATCTTAGGAATATGCCTTCATCATACCTTGCATCAAAAATTCCTAATCCATCCTAATCTCTTCTAATTAAAATATTTACTTCCAAAAAATTTAAATTATTTGATAAAGGGTTTCTTGTCATACCATAGTTCATAATGGTGTCATTTTTTTTCTCACTCTCATTTATACCTTGTTAAGTGTGTAGTAAGCTATTTCTACTACCTCCTTCCAATAAACATTTGAAAGATTTTATTCATTCAAAATTGTTCTTGCCATTTATTTGACTATCCTATTCTTTCTTTCCACAATACCATTTTGCTGTGGTGTTCAAGGAGTAGAGTATTGTGTCTTGATTCCATGTAGCTCACACTAATCTTCAAATTCATTTGATGTAAACTCACCTCCTAAGTCTGATCTTAAACATTTCAACTTGTATCCACTTTCTTTCTTAGCCATTTTTCTAAACATTTTGAACCTTTAAAATTCCTATGATTATCCTATAGGAAGGTAACCCATTACATCCCTAAAAATCATCCATGGGAAACATGAAATGCATTTATTCATTTAGAGCTCTTGTCCTACTAGGACCATATAAATCAGTATGTACTATCTCCAATGGCCTTGTAGTTGAGTATTCTTTTTTATTGAAGCTTAACCTAGATTTTTTGCCTCTCTGACACTCATCACATTTGTTGTTTGGTGTCCTAATAGAATGAGGCAAGTTCCTTACATAATTTTTTGTGCTTACCTTGACAAGGTTTTCAAAGTTAATGTGATGTAATCTTCTATGCCACAACCAACTCTCATATACTTATCCCATCATGCATTGTGACTCATAGCATTCTTTCAAATTGTACATGTTTCCATCAGTCTGCTTGCCTTCTGCAACTAGTTTACCATTGCTTTCTTTTATGAATTCACATCCCTTGGAGTTATAAGTAAACTTGTAGCCTTTGTCACACATCTAACTCACGCTAAGCAAGTTGTGTTTTAGTCCTTCAACATAGTATACATTATATTCTTCCAAACTACCATCAATTCTCAATGTTTCTTTGCCTTTTATATTGATTGAGAAATTATCATAAAATATGACTAAACCTCCATTCTAGTCCTCAAATTTAATAAACTTTTTCTTGTCTCCAATCATGTGGCTGGAGCACCCACTCTCAACAACCCATAGGTTTCTCCTCTCTATATGCAATTTTGTTTTCACTATTAGACTTGATTTTGTTTTGTCACTTTCCTTTTCTACCCACACTTTATTGGTTTCTTTTCTCTGCTTTGCTACAACATTCTGATCAGATGTAGTTTTAAGTTCCATGACCGATGTCTTTTTATATTTAGTATCCCTTTACTTGCAGTGCTTCACTATATAACCATAGTTTTGACAATAGTAGCATTTTATATTTTTTATTAAATGATGTAATAGAAGGATTTCCATATGCTTAAATTGTTTTTCTTCTACATTCATATATTTTATGGTCAAACTCATTGCAGTGATAGCATATAACATCAACATCTCTTAGGAAAACAAAGGGAATCTTATTTTCATAATTTACTGCATACCTAAGCATGAGTCTAGAATTTGGGATTCTATGTCCAGATGCATTACATTTATAGCAATAACCATGAAATTGAGGAGCATACTAATTATTATTGAAGGAATAGTTTCATGTTGGCCTCCTTACAATAGTATATCTTGGTCTTCTAAAGCTCTTCCTTGTGTCCTCCACATTAGTGAAGCTATCATCATCTAGTTTAGTCTTTCCTTTGTGATCGACATGATGGTGTCTCGTAGAAGAAGCAACATTTTCCTTCTTTGAAGCAATAGCATTTAAGTTTATCTTCTTTCTTGGAGCATTGGTAATCATGAAAATTTTCTCATTTTCATTGCCACTTGAAGATACAAATTGTATGTCCCTCTTAGTTGAATTCATGCTAGTGGAACATTGACAAACCTCATAACCTATACCCATGCAGTCTTTTGAATGGATTTTCTTCTTCAACATATCATTTCATCAATAATTCTCGTACCTTCTTATAGTTGTGTTGCTAAGGCAGTAATATTTAGATTAGATTCTTCAAGTTTCCTGTTCAGTAGGATTTGCTCATTTATTGTAGATTTTTAATAATTTGCATGATCTTTCTTTAGTCTAGTTAGTTAATGAAGAGAACATATAATTTCTCCTTCAAGGTTGACTTTATCATCTACATCATCTTCCTCATAACTGTCAAATCGATTTGAATTTTTAGATTGAACCTCATTCTCACTCTTAGAAGTTTGCTTCTCATCTATCACTTATTCAACCATGAATAAATTGACTTCCTTTTTATTATCACAATCACTTTCAACATCAAAGACATCACTATCTAGGGTAAAGAGGCTTTTCTTCTTTTGTAAATTTCTTCTTCTTGGTCTAAAAGACTTCTTACATATGCTCTTCATATGTTTCTTCTCATTATCTTCATTCGCTTCATATAGGAACTTATCCACATAGTGTCTTATCTTGCCACAGTTAATACATTTAAATGGAAGCTTTTATCCTTTCTTTAGCTTCCTAACAAAGTTTTATTTAGTAGTGTCTGGATCATTTTCATCTACAATTGTTGCTACTTCTTTCCCTTTCTTATTGTATTGAAGGTAGCTTCTCTTATAGATGTTTCAAACTAGTAGTCCTCATTTCATAGGGAGATAGTGAACCGAATAGCTCATTCATAGAAAATATTTTAAAGTCCTTAGCTTCTTCAATGGCATAGACCATTATGTCATACTTTTTTGTCAATGACCTCAACACCTTCTTGACAATTACTCCATCTGAAACATCCTCTCCAAGTCCTCTTATAGCATTAACTATGTCATCTACTCTTTGAAGATAATCAACAACCTTCTCTTCTTCCTTCATCTTCAGTCCTTCAAACCAACCTTGAATATTTTGTAGTTTAGCCTCCTTTACCTTTACATATCATACATAGATTCTTTGTAGCTTCTTCCATGTCTCTTTAGTAGATGTGTAGTGTATAAGTTTGACAAACATTGTATCAGATAGGACACTTAGGATAAGATTCTTGGATTTAGCATTGTACTCATATTCTCTTTTTGCATCTAGATCTGTAGGGGGAACTTGAGGAACATATAGCCATTTTTAACTAACACTCAGGCATCATAGCCTAAATAGGATAAGTAGGTTTCCATTATTCTATTCCAAAGTCATAGTTTGTCACATCTGTTGGCAATTGACACTCATTGGATTCATATGTTGTCATTGACAGCAACATGGCAACAGGGAAACATGGAAACATGGTAACTTGGCAACAAGATTCATAAGGAAGCATACACCGACATACACCTATATTAGGAGGAATTCACTAGAAGACACCAGAATTGGAGTATCCAGGGTTACACGGGAACTAGCACTGGCACCGACATCTAGCACTTCCGTGAAATCGAAATTAGTCTTGGACCCAAAGGAAATTTTATTTATAAAATCATTTTATAATTATTGTATAAGGATGACATTGCATATCTTTTAAAATACATTGTAAGCTGACATAAGGCATATTGTTTGTGAAGGGTATATAGGTCAATTTGTTAAGGTCATTATGAAAAGTGATTTGATAGATTGTAATAAGGATATAGGAGACTGTGTAATACAAAGTATATGTCTGTAGATCATTTGTATGTGAATGTTATATCATGCAATGATATGTAGATAGTTTGGAAAGCATTGTTGAAGGAGAGGAGATACTGGTAGAAGTGTCAAAGGTTTATGAACCGGTACAAAGGAGAAGTATAACCAGAACTCTTTTTGGCATAGAAGATGCATTTTGTGAGTTCATTATTATTGTTTTATTTCAATAGAATCTTGTAGTCAGTGAGACTCTTTTGTGATGAGTAGTATGCTCTAGGTAGTGTTCCTTCCTACATGTACAGACCCCCATTTTATGTAATATCTTTCATATGGCCAGTGAACTGATATTGTGGGTCACAAATCCCACTGTGGTTTTTCCTCTTTGAGGATTTCCATGTATAAATTTTGTGTGTTATGGTGCTCATTTATGTGGATGGTTTATTTGCTTCAAGTTATATGTTTCTTCATTTATTGATTTATATGTGTATGTTATAAAAGGGTAAAATCATATCTTACCTGCAGAACATTGATTCACCCCCCCCTCCTCTCAGTGTTCTTGGATCCCCAAAACATCAAACATTGGTGCTTTAGCATATGAGGACTTATTTCTTGCCATTGTGTTCATAGACCAGAATCTACCCAAGATAGGGAAAGCTAATCAAATAGGGAACCTAGAGCTCTGATACCAATTGAAGGAACATAGTTTACCATTGAGATGGAGGGTGAATCAGTAAAACCTAAAAACTTGATATTTATCTATGAAAAAAATAATAAGACAAGTGAAAGGAGATCAAGAACACATTCACACATAGGACAAACACATAACACCAAATGAAAGAGGAAAACCCATGGTGGGAAAAAATCTTGGTGAGAAATGCTTCTAGAGTCTACTGCTCTATCCTAGCATCATAGTGAAAAGTATTTTTATTACAATGTTAATGGGTACCAACCCAAAGGAGTACCGACCCCTAATTTTAATGATCACCAACTCAAAGGAGAGCCTACCCCTAATTTGAGCACCCACTCAGATGACTTACACTGAATTGATGATCTATTTCAAATACAATGTGGCACCTTGTTATAAATTATGTTTGTAACTCATTGTGATTTCCACTTCTTTGAAAGATTTATCTCTTTTCTACTCAAGAATTTTTATTCTACTCTATATTCTCTACTCTAATCAAACCTCTAGTATCTTATAACTCTGTTCTTATATCTTTTACTTGTGTCCTCTCTCTTGATTAAACTCAATGTGGATTGTCACTATGTTTTCAATAGACTCTTTACACTTTTCTTTTCTGCTCACTCTTCTTCCTAGCACATAGTTTAGCCTCTTCTATGTTCTCTTGTCCAACAGTCCACACCCCTCACTACTTCACTCAACTAATCAATCTACTTCATAATTGCACTTTATAGTCATCTATGTACATCATAGACTTTCCCTCCAAAATGACATTAAAAAAAAAATTTCTCAACCCTCTAAGGAATTTGACCTACAGGTTGATTGGAATCTATCATTAAATGGATCTTCTTCTATATTTGGATTGACCTTTCAGATCTGATTACGATAGTTAGTAATCTTCACCTACTCTATGTCTTGATATCTTGTCGACTGGAGATTATCCGATATTCCCACTATTGTGAGATCCTATTGAGTAAATATTTTGAGATCATTTTGGAGCCACTCAACCATCTACTACTTGTTCTTCATTAAATGCATCTATCTCTCATTTCTAC
Source organism: Cryptomeria japonica (assembly GCF_030272615.1). Lineage (NCBI taxonomy): Eukaryota > Viridiplantae > Streptophyta > Pinopsida > Cupressales > Cupressaceae > Cryptomeria > Cryptomeria japonica. Next base: position 618,949,123 of record NC_081405.1, read on the forward strand.
CTGCAATCAACTCTGATTAGATTGCAAACTACCATATTTGGTGTGTTTATGTAACCCACCTTTTGATGATATGATGAATCAATAATGATCCAATCAATGACTGAGCTGGTGGGGGGGGGGTGAATCAATTGATAGAAAAAGAACTAAACTTTCAACAAACTCAAACTCAACTCATAAATCAATCATCGAACTAATCGGTTTAGACACTAAACAATAAACTATAACTATACTGTCAATTTTACCAATTAACTGAAATACCAATATAATTGTGTAACAAATCTGAGACTCATATAACATTTAACCAAAAGATCAAACTACTTTACTTAACATAATTAATAGCACATTTCAGATCTCTTACGATCATCTAATTATATCTAAGTGGCTTACCAGTTAAACATATTAACCATATCAAAACATACACAAAAACAATTCACCACTTTGACATAATGATTTTTGACATGGAAACCCAAATGGGAAAAACCATGGTGGGGATTAATACCCACAAGTATTCTGAACTCTTATGAAGTTCACCTTGTTAGGAGCCAAGCCTTGTTAGAAGCTTTATAAAAATGTCCTGTTAGGAACAAATCCGGTTAAGGACCACCTGGTTAAGGGATTGACTACAATACTCTATTAAAGTCAATAACCTATTAGGAGTAACCTTGATAGAGGATTTGAAATCCAAACTAATAGATCACCTGGTTAGACGATTTAGAAAGCACCAAGCCTGTTAAATCTTACCTAGTTAAGGGATTTAACTGTTACTACTTATCAAATTGCCATTAGTTTCATATCCAAAGTCATACTATATATTCTAGTTGGTTAGTATTACCGAATCATGCAGTTGGTACACACAAAGAAGTCGGTATGAATAGTCTAGATGGTTACAAAAGAAAGCAATCACAGAACGTAGTATTCATTGAGTTGTTTACTGAGTAAAGTTTCATGGCTACCGAGTGGTAAAGTTAACTCACCGAGTTGATATTCACTGAGTGAAACGTTTTACTAGATACATTGAACCTAGACATGCACATGAAAATGTGTTACAACATCGAGGCACATCTAACCGTTTTTGCATTGGAAATTACACTAGGAGATTGTGTATGATTACAAGGTCAATCTAACCAATGAGATATTTTGTTTAGTCATTCATTCAAAGAATCTTTTATAAGATCGAAGCAATGAATTAAATCACTGTTGTAAGAGATCTATTTATACAACATGATTCTAGGGTTAGAAAACAATAGTGTGTATGGATGAAGGAAGACTATTACAGAGACACAAAGAGGTCACTGAGAAGGTTATCAGTGAACAGTCAAAGAACAGAGTAAACAGAAGGGTTTACTGAGTTTCATTATGGGTTACTGAGGTATGCTACAAGCTAGGTAATCTTATTCAGAGCACATAGAATCTGCTTTAGCATTTTAGATGTAAAGCTGCAGATATTTGTAATGATTTTATTGTAATATTTTGAAGTTGTAAGAGAAACCTTTAAGACGGTAAAAGACTCTAACCAAGTCTATAAATTATAAATCCTTTAACTAGGTGGTACACTTGTATAGTGTTGAAAATACTTTAGTAAGGTAGATCTAACTGATCTTGATACTCCTAACAGGGTAAGCTATTAGAAATAGCTAAATGTAGCTCTAACCGAGCATTCTTTATTATTGTAGTAGTGAAGTTGTGGGTGCCATCCCCACCGTAGGTTTTCTCTCTAACAAAGAGTTTCTGCGTGACCAAAATATATGTGTTATGGAGTGAATCATGTATGATTGTTATCTGTTGATTTTAGTTTTATTTTATGTTACTGCACTATTATGTCTATGCATAACAGTAAGGTTATTATCAAAGAAAAGTTTTGGATTACTGATTCACCCCTCCCCTCTCAGTACATTAGCTTTCCATATTGGGCCTAACAATTGGTATCAAAGCTTGAATCTTGGAAAAGGGTTTAACTACCTAAGTAGAAAGATCTTAGCAATGGAAGGCTACAAACAATCTTGGAGGATTGTGCATCTTCAAGAAGAGCTAGATAATGCAAATCAAGTGATTGCAGACATGCAGAGGCAAATACAAAAATCTCTAAAAGTAAGGAGAAGATTATCTGATGACTTGCAGGATTCCTAAGAGCTAGTGGAACAAATCGAGACATCATCTGAGAACAATATATCTGAAGAGACTGAAGAAATGATTGGAACGTTGAAAGAAAAGAACAAAGCTTTGGCTGATCAACTAAAAGCAATGAAAAGAGAACATGAACATTTCAGTACACAAATGACTGAAAATCTAGATGCATTAAGGACAACTAAGGATAAAGCAAGAGATCTACAAAGAGAGAAACAACAACTTGAAGCTCTAGTATCTAATAAGGATGATGAAATCATAAGGTTAACTAGTATTCAAAAAAATATGATAGATCAACTAGGTTATGCACATCATGAAGAAATTATGAAGAATGATGAAAATCAATCATTGAAACTTGAAGTATCAAGGTTGACTGGTGAACTTGAAACTGAGAAGAAATCCAAAGAATCATTGGAGAAAAGTTATGAAGCATCAAAGATGTTGGATGAGCAACTGAATACAAGAAGACTCTACAAAGATGGAGGACTTAGTTACAAAGGAAAAGACTCTACCGAAAAAGGAATTCATACTACCGAGAGAGGAGAATCATCAAAACAAGCTGGAAAAAGGAACAACATCAAAAGGAAGAAGCCTATTTGCTACTACTATGGAAACCAAGGTCATACTGCCAACATATGCCAGATCAAAAAAGGTAAGCAATTGAATATCTCTAAGTCCAATGGATATTGTTACAATTGCAATAAATATGGTCACATACCTAATCAATGTAGGACAAAGTCTATTAACAACTATCAGAAGGCAAAATTCAAAGGGTTTTGTAAAAACTGCAATAGATATGGACATAGTACCGAGAAGTGCTGGTTTAAGCAAAAGAACTACATGAAGTATCCACACCGAGCAAACACTGGAGGTTACCGAACTCACATAGATCCTTACCAATAATATGCAATAGTAACATGGGATTACAATACAAGGATATGGTGTGAATGTTGTGGAAGATATGGACATATAAGTGGCAACTATTTTATAAGATTTGGAATGAACAACTGGAGATCATGGAGAAATCCTAGTATGGCATGTTTTCATTGTCACAAAGCTAGACATTTAGCTGGAGATTACAGAGATCAACCGAGAAGAGACACTGAAGAGATAAAAGAAAAATTCAAGATGATTTGGAAAAAGAAAGAAATTATGTCTGATGAAGAAAGCACCTTACCTACCAAGTTAGGTGCACCTATTTCAAATTAGTCAAGGAAAGGTATGAAGGGACTGCATTCTTTAAAAGTTAAATCATAACAGTTCCTATTCTATTATGTACAGAATTCAAAATCTGCATAGTTAAGATGCAATTAGTCAGTTTATATACTATACAGGAAACCTGTGAAGTCGATGTATACAGGAAAGCTGTCAAGTCGGTTAATAAAGCAAATTTGGGTACTCAGTGAAAATAGAAAAAGAGTAAATCGGTAAAAGGTGAACCGAGTGCATTTAATATCTTGACCTAACTTGCACAAAGCCCGATAAGGTATTTTTGAGTACTTAAAAGTGTTTTCGCGGTCATTTTCATTCACCCAAGTTTTTGAGAAGCAGAGCAGAGTGAATCAAAGAGATCAAACTTCATTCAGAGTGAATTTTGAGGTATTTACATCAATCTATCCACGCTGTTTAGCTAGTTTCCGATCTAGTCAAATTGCTATTGTCTACCGAGTATGAAGAGTCAATCACTTGTAAACCCTAAGGATAACTTGTCAAATCTTACCCAAAATCTACCATGGCACCCAAGATCCAAGACCTTGTAGTTGTCCAAAATGTGGAGAAGCCCTCGCTGAAATATTCCCTAACTCCTAAAGTTGACTCAGAACCGGATGATAAAACTGCATTTTCACTCATCCCGGATTGAGTCTTGTTAGTAGAAGATGTCAGATTCTTTACCAAATTTCATGTTGAGGAACTCGGTCATGTAGAGATTAGTGACACATATGATGAACTGTGCACTGATGGCAAACTGGATAGAAAATTTGAGCATATCAAAATCAAGGGATTAATTGAAGCCCTAGTCTATCCTCATGTGTTCAAACCCCAGTGGGTTAAGTTTGTATTGAGTGGAGTACATGATGATTTCTTGTGGCTACAGGAGCAACCATTCAAGATCATGAAGGAAGTCATTCACCTGATCACTAGATATCCCATCTATGATCATGCTCATGCACAGAAAATGATATCACAAAAGGAGCTAATCATTCTATCCGAGGTAGAATCTGATTACCGAGGACTGAAATTGAATAATGTCACTGATGCTGAACTAAAATTTGCAATCAAAGTTATTGGTTACTATTTCTTCCAATCTGCAAGGGAAAACAGTGTACCATGTGCTGCAGTGGACCTGGCCTACAAAATAGTGAAGAAGGGAATGAAAGTAGACTTATGTGAAGTACTACTAAAGAACTTGTTTGAGAACCTGAACATAATAAGGAATCTGAAGAAGAACAACTCGGCAAACACACTAAAGTTCGGTTCACTACTTGTATGTATGTTTTTCTATTTTGAGAAATTCTTTCCCTCAGTTGATAAAGTAGTATAAGAGCTACACCGACCTATCACCCATTAGATCAATGACTACATCAAGAAGTTAGGAGATAATTTTAATGATATCATGGATGATTACTTCAGTAAATTCCAAGAGAAAATGCACAACAGGTATAGGATCCCACCACAGCTGGTCAAAAAATACAAGGACAATATATGTTTTGAAGTCGACACAGATTATTTCTATGTAAATGTTGTTGAACCGAGGACTCAATCATTGCAACCAATGGGTTATGAGATTGATTATGATATTACACAGCAACAAATTGATGCCTATCTATCATTGCCAAGGCATGCAACTAAACTAAGGTATGGAACCTATGAAGAGGTGAAGGAGAAAGTAAAAATGAGCATTGTAGTACCTAAGGCTACAAGAAAATCTACAAAGATGATAAAGGCTTCATCTGAAAAATTCAGAGAAGAATCCTCCTCTACACCGGTCAAAGGCAATCTTGCCATTACCAAAGAGGAATTAGAAGCATAGGAGGCTACAATAACATTGAGCACAGAGTTTCCAAAGGGAAAAGTTCTGAAAAGAAAGAAATAGGACATCACAAAGGCCCTATAGACTCCACCAACAAAGAGACCCAACACCAGAGCATCAACTACATCATTGAGTAAGAAACAAGAGACTGTTGCCATTCCAAAGGTAACCAAGACTTACAAGAAATCTACTTGGAGACTCATTTTGGCAAAAGAGTCAAGTGATACAGAGTATGATGATGCAAACAAATTCCAGGTTGTGAAAAGCAAAAAGGTAAACATTCATAGTGTTGAAAATTTTTGTGCCAATCTTAAAGAATGTAGTGGATTTGCAGGATTTAGATATGTTAAGTATGAGACTAGGAATAATGATGAGAAATGACAGATTGAAGAAGCTATCATATGTACACTTCTAAAGTTTCAGTTAGCACCATTAGAACTAGCAAAGTCACTTCCGAGTGAACTCTACTCACACATTTATAACAGATGGAAATATGCAATGGATTCAGAGAGATAAATAAGAGAAAGAAGTCTAGTCCATCTATTTCCTAACATGTCCATAGCTGAAATCAAGGAGCATCTGACCACATACAATTCTAAATTTCTTGTGAAACAGAGAGCCTTAAAATTGATGAATGGGCTATATATTGATGTGGAGAATGAGACTAAAGCCAAGTGGCAGGAGATCTTCAAACAAAAGGATGTCAGTGAACAATCTCAAATTGAAATTGTTGATGTCACCAAGCAAGATCCAGATGTCACTGAGCAAGGTCCAGACCCGGTTGACACTATACAAATTGATGAAGATGTAATGGATGAAGTAGCACTGGAGCAAGAAATGATTGAAGGCACCACTTATGCAAAACTTATCTCTAGTGAATCTGTCTTAGAACAAGTTCAACCTTATCCACCGATGAAGCCACCAGTCTCAACCAGAGCTCCCAAGGACATCGAGCAAGCTACCAAAGGCAACAAATCTGAAGCTACAGGTGACACAACCAAAGATCAGATGTCTCAAGCACAGACAAGCACTACAAATATTACAACTGAGACCCCTAGCACTGAGCCACCCAAAGACACTGCAACTGCTATAGGAATAGACCAAAGTATTGCATCTACCAAGCAACCTACCGAGGGTTAGCAAGCCTCACATGCACTTATCTTAGTGCCATAGACCAAAGGAAAAGAAAAGAAGGTGAGAAAGCATGGTTTTAAATTTGACTTATCTAAACCGATCATGTTGCCCAATGTAGACATTTCCAAATTAAGAGGGCAAGCACTCACTAAATTTGGTGAAGTATGCAAAGCAAAGGCCAAACAAGAGAAGCAACTGGCCATACAAAAAAATAATAAAGTACTTCAGAAGGCTAGGACACTACTAATAGATATCCTACCATCAGCAACAGTGTCAACCAATGTAGCCATCCATATTCAGTTGGATGAACTCCTCAATCAGATTGAAACATTCGGAGTTGATGCATCTGAGTACTTAAGCAAGCTCAAGGATAAAGAGCTTATAGCAAAAATGATAGAGGAAGTACAAAAATCGATTGCTGTTGGCAAGGTAAAACTTGTCAAATTCATTTTTGAGTTGTCCCCTCAACTCAAGCACATTCTTTATTTATTCCAGAAATTGTGTACATTTTCTTTATTTATTAAAGATATCAAAAATACAACTGATGCAATTGAGAAAGAGATCACCGATATCTCATGTAAGTTGACCACTGAGCGTACTTTAGTTTAGAATTTTTACAAAAAACTACAACAACTCATGGGTCAACAGTTAGAACTGAGGAATGAAGAGCATAAAATTAGGATGGATATAATGACCCTTCAAACATTATTCCTTCCTCATCTCTCATCAGTATAGGAATAGCTCAAACGAGCTACACACTTATCAACTACGCAAGAGGGAAGCACTCTTGATGGCTTGATATCAGTCTTATCTGATATTCAAGCACAAAACTCATTAATGGAAAGTGTCAAGGACTCACTCTCAGTCACCCTCACCGATGTCCGGACCAAGTATAAGACTATTTTTGATCAGTTACCACCTCCGGATGGAAATTAAGTTTTTCATGTTTGTCAAAAAGGGGGAGTAATATTATGATACTACAAAGAGGAAAGCCCAACAAAGGGGGAGTAATTCTACATTTGGAGAGTAATACAGTTTTGTTAACACAATTTTGAGTATTGTATACAAGGGGAGTATACCGAGCAGAATATAATGACCCTTCAAACATTATTCCTTCCTCATCTCTCATCAGTATAGGAATAGCTCAACCGAGCTACACACTTATCAACTACGCAAGAGGGAAGCACTCTTGATGGCTTGATATCAGTCTTATCTGATATTCAAGCACAAAACTCATTAATGGAAAGTGTCAAGGACTCACTCTCAGTCACCCTCACCGATGTCCGGACCAAGTATAAGACTATTTTTGATCAGTTACCACCTCCGGATGGAAATTAAGTTTTTCATGTTTGTCAAAAAGGGGGAGTAATATTATGATACTACAAAGAGGAAAGCCCAGCAAAGGGGGAGTAATTCTACATTTGGAGAGTAATACAGTTTTGTTAACACAATTTTGAGTATTGTATACAAGGGGAGTATACTGAGAAGAATATACAGAGCATTCAGAGCACACAAGTACATAACAAAACTAAACATGCAAAATTCAAAGTTATGTATAGAATAATGATAAGGGGGGTATATCTGCATATACTATTTTATTGACTATTGTATATATTGTCAAGTATAGTCATTTTGTCAAGTATATAGTTTTTCAGTTATGACTTTGTAAGTAGTTTTTGTCAAACATCTCAACTATTGTCAAAAGGGGAGATTGTTACTACTTATCAAATTGCCATTAGTTTCATATCCAAATTCATACTATATATTCTAGTCAGTTAGTATTACCGAATCATGCAGTCGGTACACACAAAGAAGTCGGTATGAATAGTCTAGTCGGTTATAGAAGAAAGCAGTCATAGAACACAATATTCACCGAGCTGTTTATCGAGTAAAGTTTCATGGCTATCGAGTGGTAAAGTTAACTCACCAAGTTGATATTCACTGAGTGAAACGTTTTACTAGATACATTGAACCTAGACATGCACATGAAAATATGTTATAACATCGAGGCACATCTAACCATTTTTGCATTGGAAATTGCACTAGGAGATTGTGTATGATTACAAGGTCAATCTAGCCAATGAGATATTTTTTTTAGTCATTCATTCAAATAATCTTTTATAAGATTGAAGCAATGAATTAAATCACCGCTGTAAGAGATCTATTTATACAACATGATTCTAGGGTTAGAAAACAACAGTGTGTATGCATGAAGGAAGACTGTTACAGAGACATAGAGAGGTCACCGAGAAGGTTATCAGTGAACAATCGAAGAACAGAGTAAATAGAAGGTTTTATCGAGTTTCATTATGGGTTACCGAGGTATGCTACAAGCTAGGTAATCTTATTCAGAGCACATAGAATCTGCTTTAGCATTTCAGATGTAAAGTTGCAGATATTTGTAAAGATTTTATTGTAATATTTTGAAGTTGTAAGAGAAACCTTTAAGAGGGTAAAAGACTCTAACCAAGTCTATAAATTGTAAATCCTTTAACTAGGTGCTACACTTATATAGTGTTGTAAAATCCTTTAGTATAGATCTAACTGATCTTGATACTCCTAACAGGGTTAGCTATCAAAAATAGCTAAATGTAGCTCTAACCGAGCATTCTTTATTATTGCAGTAGTGAAGTTGTGGGTGCCATCCCCACCGTAGTTTTTCTTTCCAACCAAGAGTTTCTGTGTGACCAAAATATATGTGTTATGGAGTGAATCATGTATGATTGCTATCTGTTGATTTGAGTTTTATTTTATGTTACTGAACTATTTTGTCTATGCATAACACTAAGGTTATTATCAAAGAAAAGTTTTGGAGTACTGATTCACTCCTCCCCTCTCAGTAAATTAGCTTTCCATATTGGGCCTAACATTAACTATTGCAATTGATAGGGTCTTTTATGATCTGGTAATAGCACTACTCTACTTGGTCAGATCTTTTTCATGCTCCTATCTACCTTCAAACATTCTGCAAACACTCCTTCTAGTTCTACAACAATCACACTGACACACTTAACCAAAATTACCAACACCATTACAAAACAACTCATTGACCTTATAAGAAAAATAATAGGTCAGTAACACATCACAAAAACTAAGATCTCATAGAGATTACAAACAAAGTCGGTTCAAACATGACCATTGGATTACATAGTAATCATCTGAACATTGTTCTAGACAACCTTGACTGCTCCTATATCACCGCTCATCGAATCCTGTAACTCATCACACGGTTTCCCTTCATGCTATGCATTTGCTCATTTGCAAGATAAAACACTTATCTCTACATGCCAAAACCACTTTGAAACTCATCATGTGCATCAAGCAAACGTGGCATAAACATTTTTGATTATCATTTGATCATAGATCAACACAACTAATTACCAAGCTCCATCAGTTAGGGTTCAATATATCAATAGGTTAGGGTTACTAGTTGATCTCACTACTTCAAAGAGTAATATCGGTTTCCTTCACTACGTAACTATCAATTGCAATACAACTCTAATATCGATTACAATTGACGTCAATGACAGCACTTAAAATTTCATTAGTGCAATCTTCATGCAATGCCAACACCTTTGTAAGAAGAATCTCTCCTTTCATGTAAATGGACAATAATTCATCTTGTATGCTCCACATCCTCAACATCCCCTTATTTGACTTAAGTTAAACCTCAATCAACCTTCCATGTGCACTACTTATATATTGGCATACACAGATGAAGAGAAAAACATGTTTTTTGTTCAATGCCTGCTATAGGAGGTATTTCACCAATAATCCTCACAGTCACAGTGAAGTAAAACTCATATTGTTATATCTCAAAGGGCCGACAAGAATAAAAAAGAGTTTAAGCAAAACACAATGTTACAACAAAAAGGAAACATCATTAGCAAGACACATGCACTGTTATTTCAAAATAGGGGCATCGACATGACCCAAAGAAAATGCATAGCCCAAAATAGGTCTCACCAAAGTATAGAGTCATATCGAAAAGAGAACTATATCAGCAATACATCTCATTCAGTACAACAAATAGGTTCATGTCGATATAGTTAAAAAGGGCTGACAAGAAGAAGTTTGGGTTTTGTCGAAAGGTGAAGTCCCAATAAAAAGGAAACTTTATTGGCTAGACACATTATACATTATAATGAAAAAATCAATGTCGGTATGGCACCGAAGGCCAAAAAGGAGAAAAGTCTTGTCGAAGGCAAGGTCTCATTGAAAAAGGAAGCATGCTGATGAGAGATATCAAGGGTCTCATTGAACTTAGCAAGACACAAGAGATGTACAATGATTGAACTAGGTCTTACATAAATGAAAGTTCAAATCAAACAAGAAACCATATCAGAAAGATGAGCCTAATGTCACATCATAAAAAGGGATATTAGCATGATGTTGGGTGTCCCCTCAACCCAAAAGAAGTCATGCCGAAGATCAGAGTCACAACAAACTACAAGGGTGTCAAGGAGACATGAAATAACTCTCACTGAAATACATCCTTTGGACTGGAATATAAGGGAGACACCGTGGGTCGACCAAGACTTAAAAATGGTCTTACTGAGAGGCTAAATCACAATAGAATACCTTAATACAAAGGTGTAGAACTCATCTAGTCTTCCTATAACATGATTTTAGAGGATTTTATCAACAAGACTCCATTTCATCTCTTCTACAACTCTCCTTGCATGGTGAACCATATTAACTCTCAAACCTAAACAAACTCATCTGAACTTTTTCACATAAATTAAAACTAATGCCAACATAGATAAAGAAAGGTATAGATATATGATTGGATGATTGTTGTATCTAAGTACCTCAAAATTGGATATTATACAGGCTATCTATTTGGTAGTTCGATATGATGCTATAGTGTCCTGAAATTGCGACCCTAATAATTTATGATTGCATTAAGGTCCTCACGCATGTGAACTCAAAACCTCTATCCGAATCGGAGACCAGAGAGTGCTCTACTTGCAAAAATTGCTTCTTCCTTGACCTCTGCATCTCCCCAACTACATTCTGCTTTGGATAAAGGGGTAGGATAGGGGCGTGGCGCCCTTGTCCTCATAGGAAAGGGGTGTGGTTCCCCTGTCCCCACCCTATTTTAGGGTAGGACCATTCCCAGAGCATGTCTTGTGGGTTGTTCCTTGAGCGGGAAACCTCCCCGATGTGACCCATGATGAAATTCAAATCCACAAACATGTAGTTAAGGGGGAATTTGTCCTCTCATTTGCATAAGTTGGATGAGTGGGAAATTCACAAGTGATCAAGCATTCTAGAGCATTTAAGCATTCCTTTTCAGCATTGGGCATTCTCAATTCTCCCTTCAAAGCTAGGTATTGCATTCAAGTCAAGGATTCAACCATTGAAGAGGAGATTAATTCCAACATACAATTCCATACAAGAATTTCTTTCAACATTGCTAATACAACCTCCACTGAGGTGATTTACAATTCAGTCTTTGATTTACATCTACTTCAAAGTACTTTTTTTCATTATTTGGTTAATTCCAAAATTGGGGTTTGACCTAAAGGAAAACTCCCAATCCCAACCCCCTTTCCTCTCTTTTCTGTGTGTAGGTTGTAGGTGCACAACTGTACTTTTGTATTTGGGTTCCATTTACAGAGGCGGGAAAACCCTTTTCGTTTCACGAATTTTTTAGAGGACCGTGTACATTCCTGCCATGGTCCAGACAACTTTTCGTCAAATTCGTAGGGCGACTTCATCTCAACATTTTGCTACCAGATCTAGGTGCACAACCTCATCCCATATTCTGATCTCAATTTATAATCGATTATGTCAATTTTGGACTACATAAGTCAATCAATTCCTTTTCAAATCAAATAAGGAAGAAGGGATCATCCTAACATTCTTAATTCATTCAGAATTCAATTTATCATTGTGTGGACATTGAATCTAGTGAATAATCTCATCCCTCATCTTCCTAATGTAATGGTGAAAATTGTTTGAAGGATAATCAATAGTGAAACTCTCATTTCTCTTTGAGGGAAAGGGTAGTTTTCCACTTGATCTATCACTCATCATTTTCCCACCATTACATTTTGGTGAACCTGACGTCTTGAATGCTTTCCTCTGAACAACATTGCATATTTTTCATTTACAAGTTTCCAATTTCTGCAAAATTAGCGGTTAATTCATTAAAAACACTAGTTTTTAAAATTAAAATTGCACTTGTGATTAGTAAAAATTGCTTATGATAATCTTAGATCTGAAAATTTCTTTGTTTGTCAAATTCAATTTCACCATTTTTTTGTTCAATTTGCAATTAAAATTTACAAAATTAAGAGGTTACTTGTTAAAACCCTTATTTTCAAAAATCATCTTGAACTGGTGCAAAAAATTATTTTTTTTTTTTGCAAGGTGGCAATGCCACTTGATATATTTTATTACTAATATATAACTTTTACAATATATTTAAAAACTGGTTCAAACTGAGCTCCTAGAGAAAAGAACTAGCAAGAAAAACTTTGGTCATTGCTCATCAAGATTACTATAGAAGAGAAGTAGTGAACAATCCTCTAGCCGGAGCTAGTTACAAAATAGAGATCAGCAAAGGAGCATGTAGGCTCATTTACAAATAGGAGCATGAAAGCTCATTTTACAGAATAGGAGCATGCAAGCTTATTTACAAAATAAGTTCCTGGGATATCTTATGGTCCTGCAACAAAGAACTCCTGCAACCAAAATTGACATGCCCCTGCACCAAAAAATAACTGCAACCAAAATATATATATACTACAGAACGCAGAGAATTTACAAGAAACGTAAGGTTCCAAAACATGACTCACATCAACAACATGAGATCTACGGTCCGCCATTATAGAAAAATGCCAAAGGAGAAGAGGTGAATGTGGAAATGATAGAGAGAAATGAAGGCCAAAAATTTTATGCTGTAAGTGAAAAGAAGGAGGAGATATATCATAAAAAATCTGACAAACCAAAAGAAGCAGTGTACAGAGATAATCATGAAAACAATGCTACACCAAACTTTAAATGGAATATGAAGGACAAATTCCCAATGTGAAAATAAATATCTCTATATTTCACACCAGAAGAGAGTACCAAACACATGACAACATCAATAACAATCAACTCATCATCAATGAATGCCAAGTGATGATCAAGTAAAGCAAAGTACCTCAAATCAAAACCAAATGGAATTATGAAAAGAAATACCTCACCAAGAGAAGAGAATATCAACTCCTATAAATGAGAAATTATATAATAAGAAAGATTAAATACTCAACTCTCTACAGGCTATACTTAATAGGTTTGGGAAGCTCATCAAATCACCCCCCAATCGAGAGGAATCAATAACAGTTTTGTCACAACCCATATTAGTGAGGCAATCATCCAATCAATTACCTTCACGATAAACATGTGAGATGATGAGGTGCTCAAACATATCAAGAAGAGTTAATATTTGTTCAAGAATATATTGGAAATGCCAATTATCAGCTTTTCTTTCCTTGCAAGCTTTAATGACAATAGCCTTCAATATGAAGGTATTTGAAATTCAAATCCTTAGCCATAACAAGACCTTCTAAAAGAGCACAAGCCTCGGCCATATTATTTGTGCCAGGAGAAATTGGCATAGCTTTTAATGCTAATAAAGAACCCAAATGATCAAGAAAAACTATCCCTATTCCTGAATCACCATGATGTCCATGGGAGGATCCATCAAAATTCAATTTAGAAAAAGGGGTATTAGGAGGATGCCATTTTATGAAATTTCTATCTACAAGTGTTTTCTGAAACCTTGGAAAGGCAGGTGATACAGGAATAATGACACTTTTCCAAGAAGAGATCATAAAATTGTCCCAAGAAGAGAACTCTAAATTCATAATAAAATATTTCTAAACATGAGCATTAACTTGCTCAATAATACTTCTTTCCAAAATCCCAAGAACAACCGATAAATCTGATGAGTCACATCTAAAAGTGCACTTGCTTCTTTCCCACGAAATGGCCCATATGACTGAAAAGGGAATTATAAACCACAAACAAGCAAATAGAGAAGATGAATACAAAACTGGCCAAGACTGAAACATGTCCCATAAAGATAAAGGTAAAGGGAATGAAAGAGATAACTTTTGGAGGACAAAATGCCAACAACTACTTGCAAACTCACAATGAAGAAAAATATGATTGACATCTTCAAGAGATTTACGACATAAGACACAAGAAAAGGAGGCTACAATATTAAATTTGACTAAACGATCAGTAGTCAAAATTCTATTTTGCAGTGCAAGCCAAAAAAAAACACCATCTTTAGGTAATACTGAATTATTCCAACAGAACAAAAAGGCATGATGAGGAGCATTTTGATTGGCCATTTATTGAACAGCAAAGTATCCTTCTTTAAAAAAGTAGTTTCCTGGTTTAGAAGGGCACCAAATAAGTTGCTCTTTGATGTTAGAAAGGAAAGCCACTCGGTCTTGCAAAATAGATTTAAAATTTTGAATTTCCTACAAGGACAATGGCAGAGTAGAGGGATCCTTCCATGGGACCTTGTGAGAAAATAGATCAACACTATCTACATAATCAACCAATCTAACTCCCCATGATTGAGAAAGAACAACTGAAATAGAAGCAAGAGAATCATGCTGTGAAAGAGGGGGAAATCCATTCCAGGAGTCTTTCCAAAAAAGAATATCCTCCCCTGAATGGACCTGTCAGGAGAGAAAATTAGAGACCACTTCCCTACATGAGATCATAAAGTTCCAAATAGTAGACCCCTGTGGAGGATTAGAAATTGTGAAGATCCTAGTAGGATTCTGGGAATCCAAATACTTAGCCTGTATAATTTGGCTCCACAAAGATTGGGGCCTAGTATACAAAGACCAAACTAGTTTGCCTCAAAATGCCCTATTTAGTTTAGATAAGTTATGAATCCCAACACCACCAACTTGCTTGGAAAGAGACATCTTCGTCAAAGAAATCAATGGAATCTTTTTATCTTCTGTCATGTTATTTTTCCCAAGAAAAGATCGAATAATCTTTTCAATCTGGGAGATGACTGATCTGGGAGCTTGAAGAACTGAGATATAGTAATTGGGAATGGTAGATAGGACCGTTTTAATGAGAAGTATCCTACATGAAAGAGACAACCACCTAGCCTTCCAAGTAGAAATACGAGATTTAAGTCTCTCAATAACCGAATTCCAAAATGAAGACTTAGTAGATCCCATAAAGAAAGGAATCCCCAAATAGGTAGAAGGAAGAGAGTCTACTGGGAAACCTAAGATATTGACAAGTCTATTAACCACCAACTGAGGAGTATTAAAAATCAATTTCTTGGATTTATGGGGGCTAATCTATTGGCCAGATCCACCAGTATAAGTATCTAGAATAAATTTAATATGAGTAGCCTCTTAAATAGAAGAAGACCCAAATAAAAGTGTATCATCGACAAAAAGGTTATGAGTGCCTCAAATATTAGAGTTAGGAATTAATACCCCTTTCCAAAAGCCCAGATCCCTTTGCGTAGTAACCAATCTACTAAAAGCTTCTGCCATAATGATAAATAAGAAAGGAGATAAAGGATCTCCTTATCTAACACCTTGGGTTGAAGAAAAGTATCCAGAGGGAGCTCCATTAATGATGATAGAAAATGAAGCAATAGAAATACATCTCCTGATTCATTTACACTATCTTTCAGAGAAACCAAATTTTCTCAAAAATGTGAGCAAAAAAGCCCAACAAACTTTATCATAAGCCTTCATCATATCAAGTTTGATCACAAAAGCTAGGATATTGGATGAATTTATGGAATGTAAAGTTTCATGAGTAACAATTGATCCCTCATGAGTTTCTTGACCCAGAAAAAAACCTTCTTGTTGAGGAGAGATGATATGAGGAAGGAGAATTTTAAGTCTTAAATAAATAGTCTTGGTGAAGATTTTGTAAATAGAGTTGCAAAAAGAAATGGATCTAAATTTAGCAAAAGTTTGGGGATTCTTAGAATTCAAGATAAGGGAAATATAAGTGATGTTAAACTTTCAAGGATATACCCACCCCTCCTAGACTCTTCCAAATCCATTAATAAGTCAAAACCAATAAAATCCCAACATTTCTGGAAGAACAAGTTAGTAAACCCATCAAGACCCGGAGCTTTGTCAGGGGCCATGGAAAAAACAACAAAGTGAAGCTCATCTAAAGAAAAAGGCCTCATAAGAAAGTCATTATCATCATGAGAAATAAGGGAGGGGATAGAATCTAAAAGTAAAAGGATCTCCCAATAAGTTTACAATTTCTTTTGAGCATCATTAGTGGAGTAATTAGTGCCATGTCTAATAATCTCCTCATTAACAACCTTCAAATTATTGGCAACAACCTCTTTTTCATGAAAAATATTCTTAAAGACCAATTTATTCCAAGCGATAATTTGAGATTTCACAAATTTCAGTTTGGAATAAAATTGAAACATCTTAGTACCTTTGCAAAACAGAGCACTTATCTACCATTGTTTTAATAAAGAAAGAAAATGAGGATGAGTGAACCACATTTTCTCAAACTTAAAAGAAGGTCTAACAAGGGGAACATGATCCAATTTATCAAAATTGAGCAAAATTGGGAAATGGTCAGAATCTGAGGAGGTAAGAATCTTAGAAGAAAAGGAAAAGTTGCTCAAACATAGGTTTAGGGAAATAAGAAATCTGTCAAGGCGAGAGGCAATCTAGAAATTAGATCTCCTATTAGTCCAAGTGAAAGAACCATTAGAAGGGAAAACATCGAATAACGCAATGTTTTATACAAAGGAAGAAAAATCATCAATAACCTTCTGAGCTATAGGATTACCCCCTTTTTTTTCATTCGAGGAAAGGAGAGCATTAAAATCACCCCCAAGCACAATAAAAAAATCATCATAGCATAAAAAAAATTCAGATAAGGAATCCCATAAGTCAATTTTATCTGAACGAGAAGTCAGACCATAAATATTAAACAGAACAAAAGAGACTTCAAACCAGTCAACCTTTAACAACTGCCAATGAAAAGCAAAAGTTAACATCTCAACTTTGATTGATTTAGGATTCCATAAAGTTATAAGACCACCAGAAGCGCCCAAAGAAGGAACATGAACAACTTTCCAAAGGGACCTTTGGAAATTATGTTATCAAAAGAATCGTGAGAAATTTTAGACTCTTGCAATAAGATGATATCCACTTTTGAAGAATCCTGAGAAATTTTAGACTCCTATTTTGACTTCAGAAGAAAATTTCTTTACAATAGTGCATTGAATACCAGCCACAATCTCCTCCTTGATTTTAGCCTATTTTGGTTTTCGACCCCTCTTCTTAGGAGTTTTAACAATAGGGGGGGAAACAGAAGGAGATTTCTCTAAGTCTAACTTCTAAGAGAAATCAAATCCATACACATTAGGAACAGTTGAAGAAGGACTATAAATAAGATTCACATCGACACCTTCAACTGAATTTGGTTGAGAAGAGGAAACATGACAACCATCATGGACATGCCCCAAAGAGGTAGATGCAGAAGAAAAAGAAAATTTAGGAAATTCCTTTGCAACAATCTCATCAAATAGATCAGAAGAAACTGAAAATAAAATATCTGAAGCAATAAGCTGAATCATCTTTTCAGAAATGGAAAGAGAAGGAGACCTTGGAATGGGCAAAAAAGAATCAATTTCAAAAATCAAACTATGAACAATTTTGGTATCATCCACCAGACCCACAAAAGAAGAACGAGGAGAAGAATTAATAGAGCAATGATTTGTGCAACCATTCGAAGGTAACAACAATTTTGGAAACGAAACCGAAGGACAAGAAATTTGAAAAAAACTCACAGAGGAGAACAAAAAAGGTTCAAAATGAAATTCAGAAGACCAATAATCCTTGAAAGGACTAGGAAGAAACTTAACCGAGTTTGAAGAAACAAAATAGAACCAACGAATGGAAAACATAACAAAGAAGAACATGGCCAGAGAGCAGAGAAAAGTAAAATTCATCAGAGGCACATCACATACTGTATATCCAAAAAAAGGAATGAGAGATGTAATAGAAAGAGGTAAAGGAGCAGAATCCTTAACATTATGATCCTTTAAAGACTGATGATGCTTAGTTTTAAAAAGGGAACATTGGCGAAAATCAGATGAAAAATCTGAACAAACTTGTAAAGGTGAATCATAATCACCACAACATTGAGAGGTGAAATGGCCAAGTAATGGAGCACAAGAATGAATAGCGATCAAATCTTGAATCACTACAGGCTGAATCCACGCACCATATTTGGAGAAAATAGTAATCTCAGAGGGAATGGGTTTAGACAAATTTAATAATAAACAAACCCTAACTGGAAGATGAGGTTGTTCGAAAGGAACTAGATCATGCTTAATAAAGATGCCCAATTTGTTTGCTAGGATTTCAATTTAATTTGCATATTTCTGATTGTTCTCAAATTTATCTTCATTTCTACAATTTAAATTTTCAATTTCCCCCCATTTTCCCAAAATTCAAATTTCAAAATTGAGTGGTTAGTTTATCGAACCCTAATTTATAAAACTAATTGGATTTTGTGTGAATTTCAAATCAATTTCAGCTACAACATTTTCCAAGGTGTCCCCATCCATTAGGTTTTACCCTTTTCAAAATTGCACTTCAATTCCTTTTTTCTTCAAAATCCTAATAGGGTCCTATTTTCACCTTTGTGCCTTCATTTCTCCCATCTATAGACCATAAAATTCACCAATTTTTTGGGGTTATCTTTAAAATCATCGTAATATCCATCCCTTAAATTTTTGAAAAAAGTTGGTCAAACCATGTGCGTTCCCACCATGGTCCTTGGTTTTTTCCTTGAAATTTTGGGAGACTATTATGATTGTATTTAATAGCCTAAATCCGAAAGATAAACTGATTTTATCAATTTTTTAACCCTCTAGAATCGAAAATACCTTCAAAATTCAACATTTGAACTTTCAAGAAAAAATTTTAAATTAAGAGGTTAACTATAGTCTACCTTGATTTAAAAAATTCTATTTTAAATTAAGTGGTATTGCTTTGGCCCTAATTTTAAAATTCCAATTTCTTTTTATTTTTGGAAATTGTGTCATTGTCTTCCTGCAACAAAGTTCAAATTGTGTAATCATTATTTCCTTACATTTTGCATTACTCAATTTTGTAAGCTTTGTTCTACAATTAAAAATCCAAATTTTCCCTCTAGTGCATGAGTTTTACTACTATTAGTCCTACATATCCTATCCCCATTAGACAAAGCATTAGAATTAAGGCTTCCCAAGGTTTAATTACCAAGGAGATGGAGCCTAATTTGGGTGACTTCTTTAATGAGGATCATGCTAATTCTTTCCATCCTAATCATGTTCCTATTGATTGATATCATGATGAATAAGAATCTTAAATTAGGGTTTCTTTAGATCAACTCTTCACATTGGATAATCAATTTGATAGCTTTCAACAATGGATATCCCAAGAATTCCCTAATATTGAAGTTCTTCCATTAATTGAAGGTCTTAAACACATGATTGAAAGTGATAAGAATGGAATTGATATATTGTGTGGCATTGCACATATTGTTGATTCTAATGTCCTGCCTTTCAAGAGTTATGCTGAAACCATAGGTTACTCACAACCTTCAACACAAGTCAACTCCTCTATTCATTTGACTAATCCTATGACTAGTATTCCTACTTTCACATCAAACATCATGGCTACTTCAACTCAAAATGTTATTCCTACAACCATAGGTCATGGGGGAAATACCTCTTCTTCATTTAATCCTCCATCAATACCTATGTCTTCCATGAGTATTCCTACTATTCCTCAACCAATCAGTATGACACAAGGGGGAAATTCCTTCAACAACTTTATTCCTCCTTTAAGTATCCCTTTTCCTACCCAATCATCACCAATACATACCTAATATAATGTCCCACCACCTTATTCTCAGTCCATGCCTTCTTTCAACAATATCACACCTCCTAGAAACAATGGGAGAAGCGGGAGGAGAGGGAGGAGAGGGAGCTCAAATTTCAAATTTTCATCAAGGTGGGAACCTTGGTTCCAATGGTGAGAGCGGCCAGATCAATGGTGCTAGTCCTATGGATGATAAGGACAAGCCCCCAGACCTCCTAGTTCCGGTTGCTGACTCATAGTCCGGTGGTACTCTATTTGCCATGATAGCAGATTCTTCAGGGCATCTGTGGGTAGGGTCCAATGGGGGGCCTATGCCACTTGTAGACTCCATGGATAACGGGAGGGAGGGAAAAAAAATGGTCTTCCCTTTTTGGATCTAGACCAACTGGTAAATCCTCCCTTCCTCCTGTTAAGAACATTTCTGACCCTTCTGGTGGTAAGTTTTCTATCTCCATCCCTGACTAGGTTCTGGACCATAATATCAATAGTATGTCAAACTCCTTGGTAGGGAAGTTTATGGGTCCATGCCCAAACATTGAAGTTGTTAGGGCTTTTGTTAATCAAAAATGGGCACTTAAAGGAAATGTAGAGGTCTCGACTCTTCCCAAAGGTCTTCTGTCTTTCTCTTTTTTGTGTAAAGAAGATAAGGTTAAGATCTTATGCGGGAGTCCCTGGATGGTGGGAAAGATAACCCTGGTTCTAAGAAAATGGCATCCAAAATTAAATATGAATGATTCTATTCTAGCGTAGGTTCCAGTGTGGATAAAACTCCCAAGATTGCCTCTCAAGTATTGGGCAGAAAGCATCTTCTTTGGAATAGCAAGTTCTTTTGGTGAGTTTCTCTCTATTGACCCAGTCACTGCTTCAAAAAGAAGATTAACCCATGCAAGGTTTTGTGTTGGAGTAGCCCCTGAGGCAGATATGCCAGAACAGATTGATCTAGTTTCAAAACTGGGAACCTGGAAGCAACATATAGAGTATAAAACTATTCCTTTTGCTTGTTTCCATTGTAAGAAGGTAGGTCATTGGGCAAAATCTTGTCCGAAAAAGCAAAAGGCAGAGCCTAATCAGTTAAAACCTCAGATTGAAAGCTAGAATATGCCAAAGAAAAGGGTTTGGCAAGTTAAAAACATAGAAAACAAGGAAAAAAATCCAAATTGCTTTTCTCCTTTGAGGGAACAAAAGGAAGCCTCAAACTCTATCCTCAGTCCCACTGTTCAAGAGGCAGATAGGAATGAAACAACCAAAGCTAGTCCCATAAAAATTACGCAGAAAATGGATTTGAATGATCAGAATGATCCTCCAAAAGCAAAAGATGAAGTGGCGGATGACACATGAAAATCAGGCAGCAGAAGCTAGAGACTATCAACCGAAGGAAGGTGAGATCGCAGATCCACAAGTTGAAAGGACAGACTCTTCTGTAGCCATACCTAGTTTTGAAATACAAGAAGCCCAAAAGTGTGCAATATTGGGATTGAGTCTTTCGGATTCGGATCATTATTCAAGAACAGCAAACATTATTTCAACTGAGTCCATAACTCCTAAATGGGGAAATGAAGATGACATTTCCAAAATCCTAACGAATCCGGAAGTGGCTCCTATGTCAGAAATGGAATGGAAGCAGCCTAAACATAGGAGTAAGAAAGCAGCAACACCCTCGATATCTTTGATTAGGAAATCCAGCAAAATAGCTCAAGTTGATGTGGGATACGTCTCCTCTTCCCCAGGGCGACCATCTAATCATAAAGTTAGAGACATGGAGGCCAGCAAGAACATAGCAGATGGAACTCAGAAAACTCTCAAGGAGCTGGGAATTGGTAAGTAACTATGAAGATAATCTCTTAGAATTTAAGGGGTCTAAACAATCCCCATAAACATGATATTATTAGGAATATGATAAGAGATAGCAACCCTAACATTTTTCTCATTCAAGAAACCAAAATGAGTAGAGAAAAAGTTGAATCTTTGAAGTTTTTCAAAAATGGTAAAATTAGTGGGGGAAGTTCTGAGGGTGCTTCTAGAGGCATTGCTACCATCTGGACTCTTAACACTGTTAAAGGCCAGGTTATTATTCAGGAAGGTAATTTTTCTTGTATTAAATTTGAGCATCTTAAAGATGGTTTTTCATGGGTTCTCACAAACATTTATGCTCCTAATACCTTAAAGGCTAGAAACTCTTTTTGGAAAAGGATAAAACAGGCTAGGGAAAGTTTCAAAAATCTAAGTTGGATGGTTATGGGGGATTTCAATACGCCTTTAAAAGAGGAGGAAAAATTTGGAGGTAGCCCGCCTCAGTTGGAAAGTAGGATGGCTCTCATGGATTTTATTAATTCTCTAGCTCTTAATGATTTGGAGATATAGGGTTGTAATTTCAAATGGACAAATAGAAGAAATGGTAATGACCTTATTCAAGTGCCCCTTGACTGAACTCTTATTTCTGATGATTGGTATAGTCAGTTTTTTTGTTCTTTATTTGCTCATACTCGGGTTGGTTTTGATCACTTTCCAATTACTTTTAATGCTGATTTGATCAACGACAGAAAAAACTATCCCTTTAGATTTGAAAAAATGTGGACTCTTCACCCTGATATTAAAAAGTAT
The DNA here is from genome assembly GCF_030272615.1 of Cryptomeria japonica. NCBI lineage: Eukaryota > Viridiplantae > Streptophyta > Pinopsida > Cupressales > Cupressaceae > Cryptomeria > Cryptomeria japonica. Next base: position 618,971,920 of record NC_081405.1, read on the forward strand.
ATTCAAAAATGGTGGAGTATTCAAGTTGAGGGAACGACAATGTTCAAAGTGGCTAAGAAGCTCAAAAGTGTGAGGGACAACATCCGAATCTGGAATAAGAACAACTTTGGGAATATATTTGAGGCTAAGAGTAAAATTCAGGAAAACCTAAAAGAGATACAGTACCAGATCTAGAAGGATGGTTTTAGAACTGTTTCTGTTGTTGAGGAGGATGAGATTCTTAAGAAATACCATGATATTATTACTAAAGAGGAAACATTCTGGAAGCAGAGATCAAGATGCAAATGGCTCAAGGAAGGAGACAGGAATACAAGATTCTTCCACATGTCAACTATCAAACATAAAGCTACCAACAGGATGAACAAGTTAGTTGTGGACAATGGGGAGTTGGTCAAGGAAGATGAAATAAGGATTGAAGCTAAGAGGTATTTCTCGGACCTCCTTTCGAGGGATCAAAGTCTGGATGTTGAAGCTCAGCCCTCTTTTCTTTAGAACATTCCTCATCTCATTGATACCCAAAATAATGTTTTTCTCTCTTCCATTCCTTCCACCTTAGAAATTAAAAATGTTGTTTTCTCCTTTGATGGAAACAAAGCTCTTGGTCCTTACAGCTTCCCAATGCTCTTTTTTCAAGAGTTTTGGGACATTATCGGGACTGATGTTGCTAATGGGGTTAAGGAATTCTTTGGGGCTAGAAAACTCTTGAAGGAAATAAATGGTACTTTTATTTCTCTTATCCCCAAGATTCAAGGTGTTGATTCTCTCGACAAGTTCAGACCTATTAGCCTTTGCAATTCCTTTTACAAGATTATATCTAAGGTCCTGACCTCTAGACTCTTGTCTATTCTCCCGACTTTTATCAAACACAAGCAAAATGGGTTTGTTCCTAGAAGACAAATTCTCGATTCCATTACTACTATTCATGAGAATATTCACTCTCTTGTTAAAGAGAAGAATCAGGGTCTCATCCTTAAGCTAGATCTCTCCAAAGCCTATGATAGGGTGGACTAGTCTCTTCTTCAGAAAGTCCTCACTGCTTTTGGGTTTGCCCCAAGAGTTGTGGATCTTTTATCCCAACTTACCATTACTGTGTCCTTTGTTGTTCTTGTCAATGGTTCTCCTTCAACTTTTTTCCAAGCTTCGAGAGGTCTTAGGAAAGGAGACCCTATCTCCCCCATCCTATTCATTATTATGGCAGAATGCTTTGGATGGACCATGGATAATTTGGTGCAGATAGGATCCTTTAAGGGTCTCCAACCTTCTTCTGCTGACCTTATTTGTTCACACCAGTAGTTTGTTGATGATACAATAATTATGGGGGATTCAAGCATCTCAGAAGCTAAAGTTATGAAGAATACCTTGTGTAAATATGCTTCTACAATGGGGCAGCTTATTAACTAGGCCAAAAGTGATGTCTTTTTCATCAACACTCTAGAGAGAAGAGAACAAAGGATCAGCAGAATTCTAGAGTGTAAGATTGCTGACCTTCCTACTACCTACCTTGGTCTCCCCATGGGGATTGCCCCTCCTGACTCCTATTGGAGTTCACTGGTTGATAAATTTCACAAAAACTTGCAGGCTAGAAAGGGGCTCTCTTAAGTCAAGCTGGTAAGCTCCTTCTTCTTAAGGCTACTCTTCAAAGTATCCCCATTTATGCTCTTAGCTTATTCAGAATTCTAGTCAAGTATGCTGAAGCTATTGAGAAAATTCAAAGAAGATTCCTATGGTCTGGGGTGGAGGGAAAGCAAAGAATGTCTCTGGTGGCATGGGATCAGGTCTACAAGCCAAAAAGCAAAGGTGGTCTGGGGCTTAGGAGGATTCGCACTTTAAATGAAGCTCTCTTGTCAAAACAAGTTTGGAGATGGTTTAACTCTGATTCTGAATGGTGCAAAATTTGGAGAAGTAAGTATTCTCTTCTATCCTCTTCTCTATCTTCTTTTCTTAAATCGGACCTTAGTATAAATGGATCTAATATCTGGAACCATGTTTCTAAATGTAAAGAGGTGATTGCTAAAGGTGTGACATGGAAACTTGGAAATGGTAGAAAAGTGAGATTCTGGTAGGATCCTTGGCTTTTTGACAAACCCCTAATGGATTTCTATGAGTGGGCTACCCATGCCCCCTCCTGTATTGGTTCTTTTGGTACCTTAGTGGTAGATTACTAGGATGGGAACAACTGGCAGAACATTGATAGTATTCATCCCAGTCTCTCCAAGCTCAAAACCCAACTATATGCTATCTGGTTGAATAAGGAAGAGGATTCCCTGATCTGGAGATATAACCCCAAAGGTACCTTTACTGTATCTTTGATGTATTGTATCCTCTCCCCCTCCCCTCCTATGAATCCTTTCTGGTCCAAAGCTTGGTTAAAAGGGCTAACTCCTAAAATTAATATGTTCTTCTAGACTATCCTCCAGAATAAGATCCTTACTGTTGACAACCTTAAATGCAGAAGTTTTGTCCTTCCAAATAGGTGTGTGTTGTGCTTTCAAGAGGAAGAGTCAGTGGACCATCTTGCCCTCTACTGTTCTTTCTCAACCTCTGTTTGGGAAAGCTTCCTCAAAAGCTTTAGTCTTGCTTGGGTGTTTCCTAGTAACATCAGAGATTTGTTCTCTTCTTGGTAAATTCATTGGACCAACTCTTTTCTAAGGTGTATGTGGCAGCTCTCTCTGCCTCACATTCTATGGGGTCTCTGGAAGGAAAGAAACAACTGAATCTTCAGGGATGTCTCCTTAAATCAAGACATTGTTTTTCAAAAAATTCAAAGGGCTATTTAGGAAAATATGGGAACTATGGAGGTCTCTTGTTACTCAAACAACTCTTTGGAGTCAAATATCTTAAGATCCTGGAATATGAAGATCATTGATGGTCATAATTTCAGCCACAATAAAAGGCTTGAAGTTAAATGGCAAACCCCTCCCCATGGTTGGCTCAAAATCAATTTTGATGGAGCAACCAAAGGAAATCCAGGTCCTTCAGGCTGTGGACCTATTCTCAGATATGACAGAGGAATTTGCAAAGGTATGGTTGTTGTCCCTATTGGCATTCAAACCAATCATAAGGCGGAAGCTATGGTATCCCTTCAAGGCATTATTCTAGCCAAAAAATGGAACTGTACCCATCTCTGGATCGAAGGGGATTCCAATAATATCATTAAGTGTCTCAATGGGACCTCTCAGCCCTCTTGGTTGATCCACAATATAATTTTTTCTGCCATTGACATCATCATAACCTTCAAAAAATGCCACATATCCCATATATATCGGGAGGCCAACTGTTCTATTGATTGGGCTGCAAATGTGGCGATGAAAAATGATACAATTACCACGTGGACAGGTGAGAGCGGTCTTCCCGAAGATGTAAGACAAATCATAATAAATGAAAGATATCGAAGTACCCCAAAGAATCTTGATTGACAAGGCAATTATGATATGTACTGAAGTAAGCACTTCGAGTTACTTCGATAATGAGGGAATTACTCATTATAACATAAAAATTAGTAGAACGTGCATTATAACTTGTCAAATCATTAATGCTATGCATGCTTTCTAGGTCTTTGTTTTAGTTTTGAAAATCCTTTTGTTTCACCAGCTCTGTAACCTGAACTTGACTATGAGAAACAACACCATGGGCGGAAATAGCAGAAGATATGAGCCAGGAAGTTGCAAGGAGTGGAAATAGAAAGAAGAGGTGTGGGAAATTTTGCAGAAGGGTGGTCTTTCGAGCTTCCTTGAGAGACTCCATGGCCGTGATGGAAAGATAACCAGCTTCTTCTACAAAAATTGGAAGAAGGGCAAGCTTAAAATGGGTGACCAACTAGTGGAAATTGATGAAGAGTTAATAGCTAAAGCTACGGGACTCAAAAGGGAGGGCTGCAATTTCTACAGAGATAGGAAGGTCAGTAGGGAAGCTATTGAGAGGTACCTGGTCACAAAGAAAGAGAAGAAAAGACTGGTAAAGTTGAGCAAAACCTATTACCCACCTAGGGCTTTTGCAAAGCCCTGGTGGGCAATTCTCTTTGTTTTAATGAGGTATATAACTCTAGATGGCAGGTTTACGAAAGTATATGGATATCACTTTGTCCTCTTAAATCATTTTAGGCATAACGATAAGGTGAATTTCCCTTACTTCTTGCTCTGTTCTATGAATGCATCCCTAAAAGCATATAAAGAAAATCCTCGGGGTGATACTGCAATGCACCAAGGACTCATGGTCCTCATTTATGATCATCTTAAGGCCAGTAAAATCAATCGAATGCAGCTCTCTATGGATTTGGAAGAAGAAATGTCTGATTCTAATTTCTCAGAGGAGGAGGATTCAGATAATGACTCCTCGACTGAAAACGAGGAAAGCTCTAATGACTTAGAGTATGTGAGGAGCAAGAAGAGGAAATCAAGACCCTCTTCTTCTAAGAGAAAAAAACCCTTGATTAGTATTTCTTTAGAAGATGAGGACTCTGATTTCCCAGAGGAGAAGAAGAACCCTAAGGGAGTGCTAAAGGAAAAAAGTAAAATCCAAGCCCAACCCAGGAAGAAGCAAACGAAAACAGAGGAGATTGGCAAAGATCCAAAGGACACAGGCAAGGAACCGGAAGAGGAAAAGCAAACAAGAACCCTGGAAGCTGAACAAAGCCTGGAGATGGAGACTATGGAGGAGACCCTCAGGGCCGCTGACACTATTTCTGCCCTCAATATTGCTAAAGACGAACAGATAACCCCTTGTAAAGTTACTCCTTCTCCTGGACCTCACCCCGAGGCCTTGAAGGGTTTTATGAAAACCATTGAATGGCTTATTGATGGGAATAAGAAAACTATGGATGATACAAAAAACTCTACAATAGAGTCATGATCCTGGCGACCATTAACATTGGAGAGGGGAACACTATGGCCAATTATATCAAAGACTTGAAGAACACAATTGCTAAAGAGGAAGACATCAGAGATGCCTTTAACCCCTAGTTTGAGAAAATTGAAAAGGAGATTCAGGATAGAAAAACCCTGGAGGAAACTAGCGAAAAAAAGCTCTCGGATACAGTTGCCAAAGTGGACAAGATAGAGGAGTGCCTCAAGAACATTGTGGAGTAGAGTCTCAGCATTCTGAAAATCTCAGCCAACAACACCCATGCCCTCATCAGCAAGCTCGATGATGAAAAGGAAACCCAAGAAATTGACTTGGATGCAGAAGGAACCGAGAAGTCCAAGGTCCCAGAACTCACACCCGTGGAAAGAGGAAGGAAAAGAAAGTGAATAAGGACTTGGAGGAACTAAAGGCAGTTGGGGCAACCTATGATGAACTAGTGACTAAGGCAGAGGATCTGCTGAAGAAAATTACTATGTAGTGTCTCCTTGGGTTCTTTGTTGTTTTTTGTTGTTTAGCTATTTTTTCTGTTTGTTGGTTTTTTGGACCAGTCGCTTTGTATGAGGACTCTTTTCTCTCATCTTTTTATTTTAACTATGTTGTAATGGTTTTGGGTCCTTAAAACCTGTTTTTCAATCAATCAGAACAATATCACACCTCCTTCTCAATAACCTATTCCTAACATCAATTCTTTTACTGAGATGATAGTTAACAATATTTCTCAAACCATGTTTTCCTTACAAGAACAAATTGCTTCTATGAGTCAATCCAATTTTAGTGTGCCCCCCTTTGATGTTGCAAGCCCACTTTCTCTTGATATTGTTAAATCCGTGCCACCTAAATATGCGGAGATCCCTCAATTGGAACGCCATAATAGAAAAGGTGATCCTCTTATGCATGTCAAAATATTTCAAACCTTGTGTACTGATTTTGCTTATGATCAATGATTGCTTGCAAAATTGTTTACAAGAACACTAAGAGATAAGGCCTTACAATGGTATTTCTCTTTGCCTTCTTATTCTATCACTTCATTTCAACAACAAGCAAATACTTTCATCCAACAATTTCAAAACAATATTGGTCCTAAAATCACTTTGACTGATTTAATGCATTGTAAACAAGGTGTTAAAGAAAAAGTGACTGATTTCATTGGTAGATATAAGCATTTGTGTGCTCAAATTTATTTTCATGTGCCTGTTAATGATATTCAAAGAATTTTCATTTCTTATTTACAAAAAGATATCAGGGAAAAGCTTATTTTGTTTGAGTTTACTTCCTTTCTACAATTATGTGCAACACTCCACAATTATCGACTAGATGTGAGTCAAATGGATCAAGCCACTCCTATGGCTCTGAGTGATAAGGTGGAGAGTGTTCAACAACCATTTGCAAAGTTCAAACTAACAAAAAGCTTGAACAATTTCAATGATCCAATTAACAACAACCATGTGAATGCTACAACATGTGTGCCTTCTGTTTCTAATTCTTTCCAAAGAGAAAGATAGTTTACTCCTTTGAATGAATATCTACATAGTATTATGTCCCAGTTGTTGCATAGAAATGTTATCAAACTTCTTCCTATAAAATAAATTGATCCTTCCAAACTTTCATCTCCTTATTTTGATAACAATTCCTTTTGCCAATTTCATCGTCAACCCAGTCATCATACTGAGAAATGTTTTGAATTGAAAAATAAGGTTTAAGACTTGATTCATAATAATACTATATCTATAGCAAGTGTGAATTATAAAGGGAATAAATCAATTGCTTCTCCTAATCAAAATCTTAATATTTTCACTGATCCCTTGCCATCTCATACCTCTAACGTTATTGAGATTGTGCCTAATTCTTTTACTTCTGAAGCATTCATCTGTATGGCTTCAAACTTGGTTAATATGTTAGAAACACAAGATTCTCCTAAGGATCCTTTTATTACATTTGACCCTAGTGAGACTATTAGAACACCCGATGGCCCTTTATACATAGTTGCAAAAGGTTAAGGATATCCCTTACCATGGTACCTTGATTGATCCCTCTTGCATGGTTAATGTCATAACTGAAGAGTATCTTTTCACTTTACGATTGCATAAACCACTCTATGATTCCTCTAATGTGGTTTTGAAGTTATTTTATGGCTTCTTTTGTCCTACCATTGGATCTATTACCCTTCCTATTGAATTTCATACTAAGTCCATGGATGTTGACTTTGTTATCATACCTTCCTTTGAGCAATTCTCTATGAAGGTGGGTTATCCTTGGCTATCTTCTATGATGGCTATTGCTTCTTCAATCCACAAGTGTCTTAAATTTCCTCACAATGGAGAAATCATAACTATGAACCATAGTTTATTTTGCCCATCCAAAAGAAGCCCTGATGTTCCTATTGATCTCTTTAGGCCTAAACAATTTCAATCTCTTCCATCACGAAGTGATGCTCTTTTTCAATCTTATCACAAATGGAAGAATGCCATGATTTTATCCTTGAGTCAACCTAGATCCCCAACACTTGACATTCCTTTTATTCTTCAACATGAAGTTCTTCCCCTCTTGGATAGAACTAAACTCCCTCCTAAGGAAAATTATCCACCTACTCCTATGGATGTGACTTTACCTTCTCTTAAGGAGAACAACAATATTCCTCCTAAGGTTAGACCTATACCTCCTCCTCATGATGGACCTGGTCTCCTTCCTACACCTAATATTCCTCCTTTTTATGGCACAAGTACTCCACCTCCTTCCTCTTATCGAGAGAAGAGGCCTGCTTCTCCTAGTGTTTAACCAAAAAGACCTCAACCTAAACTTTCCACTATCAAGGAGAGAACCATTCCTAATTTTTCAAGTGTTCCTCCTTCTTCCCAGCCTTCCACTAAGACTCGACGAACTCATTGTGTGAGAGAATGCTGATGAGGACACTATGTTCGGGCTCGTGAAGCTATCCCTCAAAATACTCAATCTCCTAAGACTCCAACAGTTGACATGATTGCCTTTTCTCCTAAGCAAGATTTTCAACCAACATCTACAAATTAAAATTTGCATAAAACATGTGATGGTTTTACTCCCATTTGTGTTCTTGCTCCTCTTTCTCTAAACATCGATAAAGAAATGGGTGAAAATGTTATTCATAATGTAAATACAACTCCTAATGCTTCTGATAATGAGTATGAGTATGTTGATATGGACAAACATTTATTGGATGAGTTTTCACAAACCCTAATCCTAGCTCCTAGAATCAAACAAAGTGACTTACAACATGAGCATAGTCCATGTTTGGATCTTCTGATAGCTCCATCTGTTGTGCTCGATATCACTCCTCTAGAATGTTTCTCTTTCTCCCTCTCTTTCCTTTCTCCTTTGTGACCATTCTTCTATGTGTATCCCTATTCTTCTATTGTTCCCTTAATGTCTACTTGGGGATGATGCAAAACATTGAGATCTTTTCTTGCTCTCTTTCACGTTGACTCAAAAGACATCCTCTCTTCCCTTTCTTCTAAGGTAGTGTCCTTCTTTGGGGAATGAAAATTATTATATGCAAATACATACATGATATACATGATTTATCATAGAACATACTGACCCCGAGGAAAGCGACACTACCTCATGTTTTGTGTTCATTATCCTTGGGTTTATATCTCGATTAGGGGCTAAATTCTTGCGATAACGTGCTCCCTCCTTCTCTTTCTCTTGGGTGTATCCTAACTTAAATAAATCACTCCCGATAAGGCACATGTTATTGCTTTAACATGGGGGCATACACTTCGCTCATACTTTCCCTCTTGCGATACTCAGAATTACTTAGTGAACTTTGTTTTGCTTTGGAATCTTTTGTATCCTTGCTTTCATGACTCATAGTAAAGGGAACTTTTCTACTTGCAGTCATGGTTATCCCCTTCTCGATCTCCCCTTTTACTTTATCAATCAAATTCGTAAGATCCTAAGTCCATTGGGGGCTTGGTGCATCTTGCCTCCTTGACATGGTAAAATTCTTTCAACCTTGTTTCCTTGTACTTTACCGACAGTATTGGCATATGCTTATAATACTGCTAAAGTTCGGGCTAAATGTAGTGTCATAAAATTGTGACCCTACCAATTTTCAACTTTATTAGGGTCCTCACACATGAGAACTTGAATCCTCTAGCCTGATCAGAGACTGGAGACTTCTCGGCTTGCATAAAAAGTTTCTTCATTGGCCTCTGCATCACCCCGACTGCATTCTTCCCTAGAGAAAGGGGTAGGACAGGGACGTGGCACCATTTTTCCCCCTTGGATAGGGGTGTGGCACCCTTTTCCTCCCAAAATAGGGGGGTGGAGCCACTATTCCTACCCTATTTCAGGGTAAAACCCTTCGTAGAGCATGTATTGTGGGTTGTGCCTCGGGTGAGAAACCTCCCCAATGTTGGCCCATGACAAAATTTAAATCCACAAACATGTATTTAAGGGGGCATTTATCCCCTGATTTTCATAAGTTGGATGAGTGGGAAATTCACAAGTGATCAAGCATTCTTTTCCAGCATTGAGCATTCTCAAGTCTTCCTTCAATGCTAGGTGTTGCGTTCAAGTCAAGGATTCAATTATTGAAGAGGATATTGATTCCAACATACAATTCCATATAATGATTTCTATCAACATTTCTACTACAACCTCCCTTGAGGTGATTTAAAATTTAGCCTTTCATTTACATCTCTTTGCAAGTACTTTCTTTCATTACTTGGTTAATCCCAAAACTGGGGTTTGACCTAAAGGCAAATCCCCAATGCCAACCCCTTTTGCTCTCTTTTCTGTGTGTAGGTTGCACGTGTGCAACTATAATTTTGGATTCGGGCTCCATTTGCAGAGGTGGAAAAACCCTTTTCATTTTGTGGTTTTTTTGAAGGACCATGTACATTCCCGCCATGGTCAGGATAACTTTTTGTCAAATTCGTAGGGAGACTTCGTCTCTACATTTTACTACCAGATCCAAGTGCAAAACTTCATCCCATATTCCGATCTCAAGTTATAATCGATTCTTTGTCACTTTTGCAATACTTAAGTCAATCAATTCCTTTTCAAATCAAACAAGGAAGAAGGAACCATCCTAACATTCTCAATTCATTCAGAATTCAATTTATCATCTTTGTGTGGAGATTGAATCTAGTGAATTATCTCATCCCTTTTCTTCCTAATGTAATGGTGAAAAGTGTTTGAAGTATAATCAATAGTGAAACTCTCATCTCTCTTTGAGGGAAAGGGTAGTTTTCCGCTTGATCTATCACTGATCATTTTCCCACTTGATCTATCACTGATCATTTTCCCACCATTACAGATGCCAACCCCAAGAAATTGCATGAAGAAGTTGTAAAGAGGGTATTTAGGTATTTTAAAGTAACTACAAACTATGGCTTATGGTATGAGAAGGATGGCAATTTTACAATAAAATAATGTACATACAATTATATGCTACTTTTATAGTCTACTTCTACTTGGTGATCAATCGACATATAAATAGTACAAATATTGTAAACCTTTAACTATGATTGTAATAGATGGTATCTTAGATGGAGGTTTTAGTATACATTTTCGCAACTATGAAACCTTAAAAAAAGCACCCACATTCTATTCACAATAATATTCAAAAGGTAAAACATTATTATCATACTCACGTTGATTTAGTATATCTATAATTAATAGTTATAATTACATCTTCAATCCTTTTAATGTTGATTTTAGAACATGTTAGGCCTAAATCTCTTGAACAAAATACAATATTAATAATTTTACATAGGTGTATTTGTTAATAGTAGTTTCCTTGGGATTTTTAGAAATATGTACATTATCATTGATATTAACATGATGTCTAACAATATTTGATGTCCTTAATGATGTCTTCTTAATGATGGGAAGTTGTTGTGTGGCTGTATATGTCAATGAGGAGGTAGTTATTACTAATTGTAGTAGCTTTAGGTAATGGATGTCCACCTTCTTGTTGTCTGGTGTCTACATTGATTATGATGTGTTAACGATAATAAGATATGAATTTGTATAATATCGATGATGGTTAGGATGTATTTTCCTTGCTCCTCACACTCTTTTTCAAGATAATGTTGTTTCTTGAATGTTTTTATAATGAGGGGACGTGATATATAGGAAAATTTATTGAAAGTCTAGAAAGAAGGATACTCTAAATTTGATAATTTGGCCTTGCATATTTGGACATGATGTTTATGCTAGGAGTTGTGGACATTACACTGCTATCTTTACAAGTTCTTGGTATTGTAGTTGATGTGGTTTGTGATTGTTGTTTCGTAATAGTCATGCCATCTATTAGAAGTGCATTTGAATGTGTAATAGGTGAAAATTATGGATTCTACCATTGAATGTAGTAGAAACCACTAATTTTTCTTGAGAACAATTACATTAGGGAAATATATGAATTAGATAGATCTAGATTTTGATCTAATTCAAAGGCGTTTTGAATGTGCACTCTTCTTTCCCTCAAGTTGAATTGAATTATTGAATTTTCTGAAATTAGGGTAAATGTATTGGAATTACTGTAAAAATGCATGAATAGTAAGATACAATCATCTAATCGAGCCATGAACCTAGATATAAGGATTATAAGAGGACTCAGATCTGTTCCCTGATGTGACTCTTGATTTGTTGAGACTAGCACCAGGTGATAGTTGCTTTTGTGCACCACACTTTTTGTACTCCAATGGTGGATTGATTCATCTATATAAATAAATATTATTTTGAATATTGTAGCTTCATACTTACTTCTTACACACAGAAAGAAAGGAAAATAGGCTGGGAATAGGGGATTTCTTAAGTCAAACCCCAATTTAGGAATCAACCATGAATAAAATATATTAAGTACTGAAACAAATAATGGAAATATATATCTTAGTTCTACAATGATTGATAATGGTGCTTTTCTTCTTGAATGTAATCATATGTTGTATGAAATTACATGAACATGAAAAAACCCTAATCACACACACATGTTTCCATATTAATGTTGTAACTTGCTTTACAATGATTTAATAGAGAATATGTAGGCTTGAAGATCTTTGGAAATTCCTAATGATGAAGACTTCAATGGTTGAATGCTTTAGGTCAAACGCTTGGAGTCTTAGATTGTATAGGATGAAATTAAGTTGATCAAATGCCTTTATATATAAGGATTTAGGTAAATTTATTAATTAGGCCAACCATTAATAGTTATATTGAGCCAAAATTTTCATATCTCATTGGAGAGATGGGTCTCACCCACTCCTTGAAAGTTGGGCCCCAAAGAGGGGGAATAGGGCGCTATGTGCTTTGGTCCAAGACTAGGGCACTAGTGGTGCCCTAGTCTTCCTCAACCAAGAACCAAATGTAAGGCCGAAGGAAGAGGACATGCCTCCACAGAGTCATTTGGTATGTGTTTTAGATACAAAGTTAAAGTTAAGGAATTGAGTGAATGCAAATAGGAGATGAGGGAGAGATGTGCTAAATTAGGGGCACAAACATAAGGTGTAAATTATCTTAGTGACAATTTACGATGCTATAGAATGGTTCAAGAAATGCTCCACATTTATTCACATTAATTTCATAGGGCTGAAAGTTGGAGGATATGCTTTTAATTATTGTGCATTGTCTTAGTTTTATTCTTAGTTCTTGATGTTTTCTACAAGAAGATTTATTGATATTTTGTTAATGATGATATTTCTAGGCATTCTAGCAAAGAAGTATTATTTATCTACTTTTGTTGTGCTAGCATGTATACATGTGATGGTGAGAAAGAAGTATTTTGGAATATTGTTTGATGTTATAGGAATGTCCTTGTGTGTTGCGCATGTTGTTGAATGTTTAGGTTAGTGTTGTTGAATGTTTAGGTTAGTGTTGTTTTATGCCTATTGTCTTTATGGGTATTTGTTGTGGTTTGGTCAACAAAGTTTAGTTTGAAGCTTTTTTTATGATCTTAATTATATATGTGGACTTTAGAGAATTGATTAAGTTGTATTTGTGTACTACCTTTTACATGCGGGGATCTTCACTAAGTTAATTTAGTTGGATTCTATGTTTTTGGGCTAACTAGTTGTGTGCTACATTGTTTATCTACATGTTACCTAGTTGTTGTCCTTGGATGAAGTGGGTGAGTATGTGTTATTTGGAGCTACTTAGACACATTTAATTTGATGTTTTAGGTCTCCTCTATCTCCTCAATTGGACCATAGTCACCAAAATTGTGTTTGGTTGGTATCTTTATAAGACATATGCCTATCCTTTGTCTTAGTTGACCTAATTGATACTTGCAATGAAGAAGATGGTATATGTAGAGGATTAAAATGGATTTGTGATCTGTGTGTGGAAATCATAATATATGTGAGTGTGCTTTCATGATTATATCATTTGTAGATTTTTATGATGTGAAGACAATGGAAGCGTGATGGTGACTATTATTAAAGTTTTTTAGTTGTGACATTGGTACAAATAGAGCTTCATATTTGGAGAAGAATTTATCTTACTAATTCAAACTTTTTGATATTGTATCTTTCCCTTGAGAAGTGATATTTAGTCTACAGGTCTTTCTATGTTGCCTTTGAGTAGTAAGATTTAGACTACAAGTCCTCATGTTTCTTGCCTTGGAGCAACGAGCTCTGTTTTGCAATTCTTTGTGTATCTTATCTTGGGATACTACATCTTAGGCTACAAGTGTTTTAGGTCATAGTGCATTTCCATAATAGTGAGCCTAGTAATGATTTATAATCATTTCATATATTATGAATTGACTCTCTCTTTGGTTTTTAATTGTTTGGGTTTTCCACCTAATAAATTATTCTCTTATGCACTATATTTTATTGTTTTATTTTCATTGTTGTTGATAAGGTTGATGATACATTGACATTGTTTTTAAAAGACAAAGTTTAAGGTTAAATTTGTTATAGTTTGGATTGATTCACCCCCCTCTTAGTCCAAAGTTGTATTGAACATTGGCATCACAAATGAGTTCTTCTAGAAGAATCCTAACCACTTAACATAGATCTAGGATCACCTAATATGGATCTAAGAAGATTCCTAAGTTTAATAGTGAAAACTACTATTTTTGGAATATGAAATGGAATTATATGTAAACCCTATGTATTTTGGAATTTGGAACACTTTTGTAGATCATTATACTACTCCATTTACTCCACTTACTAGTTTGGTTGAGATTATGGCACATGTGAACAAAGGAAAAACAAGGAATGCAATTATAAGTGGGTTGTTTGATAATGAAATCTTGAAGGTGATGCATTAGAAATATACTAAGGATTTATAGGAGAAACATAGTGACATTTATAAATAAGACAAGAAAATAAAGAAATTGAAGCTGCAAAATCTCAAGAGAATATTTGATAGCTTAAAAATGTTAGAATTTGAGAGTATTGATTGTTTCATGCATTAGATAAAATAAGGTAGTTTTAGGAATTAGACGTGTTGGTGGAGAAATGAAAGAAGATGATTTTTTGAGGAAATTACTTAGGACTCTTCCTAAATTATTTATTCCTAAGGTGTATGACATTAAAGAAAGTACAAATTTTTAAGTTTATAAAATGTATCAACTCTATGGATCCTTCTCTTCCTTTGAGATGAGAAATATTGAAGATAAAACAAAGAGGCCAACTATAATCAAAGCAAGTGAAATGGAAGAAGAGGATGCTAACCTAGATAGAAACCCTAATGAAGTAGGAAAAAACTTTGTGAGAAGGCTAGATATAAAGGTAAACTACCTCTAAATTATTTCAATAATTGAATGATTTGTCATTTTATAGATAGATGTGTCTAAGATAAGAAATTAGTAGAAGAAGAGATGATAGAAAAAAGATGGTAGATGATAGAGACAAAAGAGATAAGCCTGATAAAAAAATTAATTCCAAAAATAGTATCCATTCATTTAAGTATTGAGGATTGTAATGATTCTAACGATGAAATCATGTCTATGAGGGTGAAAGTTGATGATGAGGAGGAAATTATTAATTGTGTAGTGTTTTGTACATGCAAATAAGGATCTTAATGCATGGGTTACTAAAAATAGTTGCTCAATAAATATGACACACATGATAAAAGAAAATTTATTAGTTTTGAAAATATAAATGGAGGATCATTCAAGTATGGTGATGTATAATCTGCTCAAGTTTGTGGCAAAGGGATAATATCCATTGATGGAAAGATGAAGATAAAGGAATTTTTTAATGTTAAGGGTTTGAGGCACAATATTCTTAGCATTAGTCAAATGTGCAATAAATAATATAAAATTATATTTAATGATAAGGGTCATGAGATCAGAAAAGGTAACTCTAGAAGAATTATTGTAGAAGGAACAAAAACAGATGAAAATATGTATTACTTGAAGGAAGCTATAGATGGCATCTATTTAATTTCTTAGAGTATTGAATGTTGTCTTTGGTACAAGATGATGGGACTAATAAAATTTCATAACTTGGTGAAGATTAATTTCTTATATGCTATTAGAGATCTATCAAAGATTGGCAAGCTTGCAAACCCATTATCCAAAGATGTCAGATGAGAAAATAGACAAAAACAAGATTTACAAACAAGGAGTTTTCTAATTTAAAATTTTTGGATCTGATACATACTGATCTATACACACCTACTAGGACAAGGACACTTAATGATGAAAGGTAATTTATGATACTTATTGATGATTATTTTAATATGACACATGTTACTTTTCTAAAATAATTAAGAAGCTTTAGATAGATTTAATATTTTCAATTCTATGGTTGGAAAACAAATCAATCCTAAGATAAAAAGCTTAATATCTGATAAAGTAGGTGAATTTACATTAAATGAATTTGAAATATTTGGTGAAGAGCTTGGTATTATATGACACATGTCTACTTATAGGACACCAAAATCTAATGTGATTGATAAAAGGAATAGGAGTGTTCAAGAGATGTTTATAAAAATCTTGAAAGATGTTAAACTACTAAATGTTTATTGGAAGGAAGCTATGCATATTGCATTATATATTCTTAACAAAGTGAAGTTGAGAGTTAATCAGTCTAAGACACCTTATTAGAATTATCATAAAAGATGTACTACTCTGAAATATTTCAGAATCTTTGGAAGAAAATGTTATCTCAAAAGAGATGAAGATGATCTTGGAAAGTTTGATTCAAGGGATGATGAAGGAATTTTTCCTCGTTACCCAACTATAAGAAATGCTTAAGGATGTTTTAATAAAAATATTTAAGAAGATAATGTAGAGTGAAAATGTTAGAGTACATGAATATTAGGATCATATTGCATCAATACTTAAGGATTGTAGACTCAATTTTGTTCCGTGCATTTAAGAGAAAGAAGAAGAAAATGAATTAGAAAAGAACCCCATGACTCTGAGAAGTTATGCTCAAAAGAATTACTCTAAAGATCATATTATTGGTGACAAAAATAAATGAGTGCAAAACAATTCAAGGTATATCATAAGGATGTCAAGACATATTTTTTTGAATTTCTAAATAGAACATGCTAATGGATTAAAATTTGGAAAAAGATTGGGACATGGTATAAAGATTGAAAAAGACAAGATTTATGGTCTCAAGCAAGCCCATAGGGCTAGTATGCTAGGTAGGGTAGCCATCTAGTGTAGAAAAAAATCATGAAATGTACAATTGATAGAAATATTTATTTAAAAATTGAGGATGGAATATTGTTGATTGTCGTCGAATATGTTGATTATATCATGTTTGGAGGAGAATATAATGCATGTAAAACATTTGTAGAGGAAATACAAAAGTAATTTGAAATGTCAATGATTGGTGAGTTCCTCCTTTATTGGCCTTCAAGTTTCTTAGTTAGATAATCGAGTATTTATTTCTCAAGTAAATTATGCTAAGGAGATGTTAAAAAAGTTTGGTATGGAGAGAGATAAAACAATGAATACCACTATGGCTAGTGGTTGTCACATGTGTAAAGATTATGGATCTCTAGAAGTTTATCAAACAATATAATAGATATACGATAAGTAGTTTGTTGTACCTAACTACTTGTAGATCAAATGTTATGCACGTTGTGTGTATAATTGTTTTATATCAATAAAATCCTAAGAAATATCATAATGTAGTGTTAAAAGGATTTTCAAATATTTGAAAAAGACTCTAGATTATGGAAAGTTGTACAAAAAGGATAGTTATTTCTCTTTGATATATTACATAAATGTTAATTGTGCTAGATAATTTGATGATGAAAGAATTACCAATAGTAGTTCATTTTTCTTATGAGGCAGGCTAACCTCCTATCTCAACAATAAGTAAGATTTAGTCTCCTTATCCATTACAAAAATAAAATATATTGTTGCAACATCTCACTGCACTTAGATGATGCAGATTAAGTAGAACTTGAAAGATGTTAATATGATTTATGATGACCCCATTCTTATTATATGTGATAATAATAGTACAATAATTATTTCAAACAATCCTAGGATGCATTCAAAAACTAAGAACATTTCTATCTAACACCACTTCTCAAGAGAGAAAGTTGTAGAGAAGGAAGTCAAATTGGAGTATGTGCCTACTAAGGATTAGATTATAGACATATTCACTAAGTCACTCCCAAAGGATACCTTTGAGTATTTTTGACAAAATATATGGTTTATTGCCCCTTCTTCTTGCATCTAAGATGCATTTGATGGTGCATCCATCTAGAGGGATAATTTAAAGATATATCTTTAGTCTTGGATTGATGTTTAGTGGTGCTCTCATGGGGAGGATGTAGCTGGTTTCATAATGTTGTAAAGGTAGAATTATTTGGATACAAAATTAGGGGGGAGATATCAATTGAGGGAAAAAATTATTTGTTGTTGGTTAGGCATTCCAATAATGATGGGTTGTATCTATGCACCATTTCTCCTTGATGTCAAAGGGGGGGAGATACTAGCTAGATAGAAGAGATTTTTCTAATAGGAGAAGCTTATGCAGATGTTTGTGATACTATATATGGTGTTTCCATTAATGAAAAAGAGGAAGATTATTAGCAATATGTTGTCATTGATTTCATCCTAATGTTTGACAATATGTGTTTTCCTTGATGATGTGTTATTGATGGCGGATAGTTATTGTGTGGTTATGTTTTTTTATGTTGTTGTTGATGTTAATAAGGAAACTATTGGTAGTGTTCTCATTTTTTATCAACTAGGTATAGTCCATATCGTTTGTTATATATATTTTGGTAAAACATGAGGGGATAATTATTATTGATTGTAATTGATTTGGGTTGTGGGTGATCACCTTTTCGAGGTCTAATATTTATATTCAGTACAATGTTAATGGTAATAAGTTGTGCATTTGTAGCATGGTGATGGTTAGGATATGTTTTCCTTGGCCCTAACACTCTTGTTAAGGCTAGCATTGTTTCCAAAATGTTTGCAATATGAGGAGATGTGATATACAGGAAAGAGTATTTAAATTTTATTGGAAAGAATGCTTGACATTTCTCTGCATTTGAGAATTTGGTTTTACAGATTTGAAAACAATGTTTATGGTCTTAGACATTGCACTGCTACCTTTTTAGGCTAATGGTGTTGTAGCTGATGTGGCTAGTGATTGATGCTTTCTAATAATATGTTGGCATTTTTTATGATTATGTTGTGATTGTGATTGATGGACACACACTTTCATTGAGATCACTTTTGTATGAATAATTTAAAGCTCAACCAGTATTTGTTCCAACCAGTATGATGCATTATAGTCCTTAGACTATTAGTGTTTTGCAAAAAGTGTTTACCGATCTGAAGCGGTATGTTGACCCCAGGTGGTTCGAGGATCTCAAGCGGTAGGAAGGATCAAAGCAGCAGAACACATATTTCTCAGTCTTCATTTTTGTCAAACCGGCAACCAGTATTTTGTATGAACCGGTAATACTCTGTGATGAGTTACCAACCAACATTTTGTGATGAGTTACCATCCACCGATTGTTTGACAGTGCCGACACTTGAATGGTGCTTTTTGTGTCGTGTCACAGAATATGTCTAGATGCATTGAACCTAGGAAATTGTATTGTAATCCTATTGGACCGACATGAAATCAGATTCCTTTAAAAGGACATCATGTCTAGGGTTTTAGGTTGTTGCTAGGGTTCAAGGTGGTTGATGAGTTAGAGAGAGTATGAATGTGTAGAAGACTGAAGTAATGCTGGAATGCATTAGGAATGAGATATCAAGGATCTAACCAAGAAATCTGTCCTATTAGCTAGATCACTCACTTGTTGATTACTCACATCTTCGACAAGTCTAAAGCCTTTAACTAGGTAGGCCCAAAAGCCTTTTGTAAATCCTCTAACAAGGTTGTTCACATCTATGGATCTAAAATCCTCTAGCAATGTAGTCTTTAATCAGACTTATCTCCTAATAGAGATTGAGATTCCTAACAAAATCTATTCTGGTAAAGAATATTGTATGACCTTAATTGGTCTGGTTCCTATTCTGCAGATAGTTACTTGTGAGTTCCATCTCACTGTGGTTTTTCCCATTTGGGTTTCCACGTCAAAATCTCTTGTGTTATGGTGTTTGTGCTTCTGTGGGTGAATGCATTATTTTCTATTTGGTTTTCCTGTGTGCTAACCGGTTTGTCTACGAAACTGTTTTACTAGTTTACTGTTAGTCTAGCAAAGTGTTTAAGTACAGTGATTTTTGGCATACTAATTCACCCCCCCCTCTTAGTATTCATCGGTGTTGTAGCTGATGTGGCTAGTGATTGATGCTCTCTAATAATATGGTAGTCTATTAGAAGTGAATTTAAATGGCTCAAAAAAAAGTTCCACATATTTTCACATCGATGTTTTAGATGTTGCAACTCAGAGAATATGTTTGTAATGCTTATGCATTGTCTTAGTTTAAATCTTAGATGTTGAGGTATTTTAGCAAGAAGATTTATTGGTTTTGTATTTAGTATTGTGTTTGATGCAATTCACAAAATGAAGCATTTTGTATCTATAAAGAAGTATATGTTAATATTGTTAAAAGTTCTAGGAATTTTTTCATGTACTTCAAATGGTGTTGAATCTTTTGGTTTGTGTTGCATTGTGTCTAATGTTGTCTTCCAAGGTAATTATTATGGTTTGGTCACTAGAGTTTTATTTCCCAACTTTTGTTGTGATCTTAATTATATATGTTGACTTTAGAAAGTGTCATAAGTTTTATTTGGTTCCTATCTTTGGCATGTGAGGATCCACATTGAGTTGATTCATTTGGATGTTTTGTTTTTGGGGCAATTGGTTATGTACTATATTGTTTATCTATATATTACATATTTGTAGTCCTTGGATGATGTGTGCGAGTGCGTGTATTATTTGGAGCTACATAGAGAAGTATAATATGATGTTTTAGGTGCACTCTATCTCCTAGATTGGATTGCATTGACGACAATTGTGTTTAGTTGTTGTCTTAATATGACCTATGCCTATCTTTTGTCTTGGTCAACCTAATTGATGTTTAGAATTAAGAAGATGGTATATATAGAAGATCAAAATGGATTTGTGAAGTCTGGTTGTTGTGATATGAGTGTGTAAATTAAAATATGTGGGACCTTTCTTTCATGATCGTATCATTTGCAAAGTTTGGTGATTCAAAGATAGTGAAACTATGGTGGTAATTTATGCTAGTGTTGCTTACTTGTGATAATGGTTCAAGTGTAGCTTCATATATGAGAAGAATTTATCTCACTAATTTAACTATTTTGATATCATATCCGCAAGTATTTGTATATTGTCATTGAGTAATGAGCTTTAGCATGCAAGTCCTTATGTATCTTTGCCTAGAGCAGTGACCTTCAACCTGCAAGTCCTTGTGTCTCTTGTTCTGAGATAGTGTATCTCAACCTACAAGTTTTTTAAGTGGTTGTGTGCTTCCTTGGTAAGGAGCATAACTTAGGTTTGTAATCATTTCATATATTCTATGTTGACTCTCACCTCATTTTTTCTCTATTTAGGTTTTCCATGTAAATCTAATGTTCTCCTATGCATTATGTTTCATTGTTAGATATTTTTCATTGATACTAACTAGGTTAAATGACAAAGTTTTGGAAAGATAATTTTTAAGGTCCAAATTGATTACCCCCCACTCCCCCCATCGCCCCCCCAACCCCTAGTCCTAAGATGTGTTCAAAAAGGCTACTAATTTCTCTCTAAGTTATTTGGATGTAATATATTCAAGATTTTGGATTTTTTTTCACATCTATCTCAATGTTGCAAATGAATTATAATATTATAAACCTAGGTGACATAGAGGCAAATGCAAATTGGAGTACTCCAACGTTTTAAGTGAAAGAGTCATTCTAACAACTAAATTTCATAAAAATCTTTTTGCAAGCTTGGATGGTAGATGGATGATAGATGAATGAATATTGAAATAAGAAAGGGATGATTTTGTTTTATACTTGAATTAGATAGACAATTTGATATTTTTTGTTGGGAATCAACAAATAAATGTCATGACTTTTTTGAACTTAGATAGGAAATTTGGTTTTTACAAAATAAGGATCAAAATCTCATGTTAGGTTGAACGCCAAAACAAAGATAGATAAATTGTAATTTGGTATACATGTAAAAATATGTTTTCTTTCACTTTTGATGATATATTAAAGGCTTATAGTTAATAAAGACAATACAAATAAATAGAAAATATATATTAAACATTTGTTTAAGATTATAATAAAATATATATATATATATATATAATATAAAGCACATACATTCCATCTTTGAAATAAAATTGAATTAAAGAATATTAAATATTTACGTATCAAAATAACGAAGAGGCACTATAAACCTAAAGTGTATCAAATAAGATTTCATAGATTTTTTTAAAAATTCAATGTTAAATAATATTCTCATATTAAGAAAAAACAAATGCTGGTTGTCGCGCAGCAATTAATCACTATTTAAAGGGTGTCTTTTTCAAGAATTTCTTACGTTGCAAGAAGAACTTATAAGAAACAATATTATAAACACAACTTGAATCGAACAGCATATGTGTAGGTGAGTAGACAACAAGAATACTTATTAGTTTACAATGCAGGCAAGAGACTATATGACATTTTGTATTATTTGTATGAGATGACATTTTGTATTATTTGTATGAGAATTTCTCTTTCTTGCTAAGAAATCTTCTGGACTAATTTATTAAGTAGCATGTGCGTTCCACATCTTAGCGACCACAATTATCTTCTTAATGCTTCACATACAGGGCAGTAGCAACGAAGTGGATGATATAGTGACGTCAATCTTATCGACAATTCTTTAAGTATTCGTCTTATACTGTGCATTATGTTTCATTCTTCTATTTTTCATTCCTACTAACAAGGTTAAAAATAACTGATTTACCCCTCCCCTATCCCTAATCCTAAGATGAGTTCAATAGGGGTACTAATTGTTCTCTTAAGTTTTTGATGTAAGTATTTGAGATTTTGTATATTTCTTTTACATCTATATCAATGTTACAAATGAGCTATAATATTCTAAACTTAAGTGATATAGAATTAATGGAATTGGAGTACTATAATGTTACCAACGAAAATCTTTTTGTAGGTTTTATGGTAGATGGATGATTGAAAAAAGAATATTGAAATAAGTAAGGGATGGTTTTGTTTTATGCTTGACTTAGATTGACAATTTAAGAATGTTTTGGTGGGAACAGACATATAAATATAATGAGTTCTTTTCACTTAGATAGGAAATTTGGCTTTTTACAAAATAAGGATCAGAATCTCACCTTAGGTTCAATTCCAAAACAGAGATATGTAAATTGTGATTTGGTAAACATGTAAATATATGTTTACTTTCACTTTTGACGTTATATTGTAAGCTTATAATTAATAGAGACATTTTAAATTAATTGAAGATATATATTAAAAATATATTTAAGATTATCATAGAAAAAAATATAAAAATATAATAAAAATATAGAGGCATACTTTCCATCCTTTGAAATAAAAAAATAAAAAAAATTGTATAAAACAATGTTAAATATTTACATATCAAAATAACGAAGAGGCACTATCAACCTAAAATGTATGAAATAAGATTTCATAGATTTTTTAAAAAAATCAATACTAAAAAATATTTTCATATGAAGAAAAAACAAATGCTGGCTGCCACGCAGCAATTAATCACTACTTACAGGAAGAACTTATAAGAAACAATATTATAAACACAACTTGAATCGAACAGCATATATGTACAGGTGAGTAGACAAGACGAATACATATTAGTTTACAATGCAGGGAAGAGACTATATGGAATTTTGTATTATTTGTAAGAGAATTTTTCTTTCTTGCTCACAAATATTCTGGACTAATTCATTAATTTTCTCGCCTCCATATTTTTTAAGTAGCATGTGGGTTCCACATCTTAGCGACCACAATTATATTGGTAATGCTTCACATACAGTGCAGCAGCAGGAAATAATCACTACTTAAAGCATGTCTTTCCCAAGACTTTCATACGTTACAAGAAGAACTTATAAGAAATAATATTATAAACACAACTTGAATCGAACAGCATATATGTAGGTGAGTAAACAATAAGAATACCTATTAGTTTTCGATGGAGGCAAGAGACTATATAGCATTTTATATTATTTGTAAGAGAATTTCTATTTCTTGCTCACAAATATTCTGGACATCATATTTATTAAGTAGCATGTGGTTTCCATATCTTGGCGACAACAATTATCTTGATAATGCTTCACATACAGTGCAGCAGCAGCAAATTTGATGATGCAGTGACGTCAATCTTATCGACAAGTCTTTAAATACCCGTCAGCACCAGCGAAATAGATAATGGAATGACATCAATGTAAATTTTTCTGTAATCTCTGACCATGATTTGAAATACTGGCTATTGGAATCTACTTTTATATTTTTGGAAACTGTTTCCACCTCAACATATTCTATATAGCTTCACATTGTCGGCAGTATTTTCTCCAAAAAGTGGTTGCTCGCCAGCAGCAAACAGGGAATCATGTATTGAAATATCATATGCAATTCTCGGAACATATAATATTTTCTGTTGGAAGTGAATAATTGAAGGGCGTGGTCTTATTGACAACTGGGTTTTTCGAGCGAGATTTAAAAACTACCATTTGTGCACATCTATAAATGTCCTGCCTTTCCTTAGCGCATTAGGATGTAGTTTTTTAACAAATATGCCAAGTTGAGACTTATCGACAATCAATTTTGTTTTCATGTTTGCAATTAGGGTCTTACGGGAGCAACATACAAGAATCTCAAATATTTTAGTAACGAAGTTGTACTTCTGGAGGTATCTAGGTAATTGGTAGTGGTGCAAAACGTCTGTTTTGAAAGAAAAGTGAAAGGGTTCAACCTTTTATTTCAATTGGCATAAATGAAGAATGAAAGGACTGGAGGCTTGACTCAAGTCAATCAATTGGATATAAACGTAGTTAGTTTTTGGAAGATATACAAGTGCATAGTACATGTGGGTTTCTATTTAAATGTAAATGGAATTTAAATAGACAATCAATTTAGGAGGAAGGAATTGTGGATATCACATGTGATCCTTCTTTTTACATTCTTTTTTACTATGTTGTGTATGTTTTGAATATTTGTGTTTAGAATTAGTTGAGTATGAATGCATTTCTATTGTCTTTTAGTGTGCTTTATTGTGTAAAGGAAATGTTGTGAGCATCTCTTCATGTTCTTGTGTGTTGTTAAGTTTATTGTTCACCTAGAATCAACATTTCCACTTCATGTGTGCATGTTACACTACTAGTGAAATTAGAAATTGAGAGAGTCAAGGCCTCCATTTGAAGGTTGCAATTCTCTATGGACTCTATATTTCATTATCTACTCCCCCGATATTAGAACTAAATAAGTTGGTTCATAGTGTAAATCTATATCCAAGAAATGAAATGTAATGCTAGGTCATTAATGGTAGAGTATGCATAGTTAAGATTAATTGAATTCTAGCTACCTAAACTATTAATTAAGACATATTATGATTATTACATTTTTATTTACATATTAAGTCATTGCTATACATTGTTATGTAAGTTAATTTGGGTGATATCTTATGAATAAGTATATACACAAGGCAGTGAGTCTCACTTGTTCATAATATTATGAATTGTGTTCTCCCTGAAAAATATTTAGATTTTTTCCTACTCAAAGTGGAGTGTTATTCAAATTTATTATAAATTACTCTTTAAATATTTCAAATTATATTTCTCTTTTGTGGAAGTTATATCATTACATGTGGTATAAGATTATTATCTTAGCACATACAGGAAAAGAAGATTTTTAAATTTAGAGGCAATTTCGAGGGCCACATAACTTAGAGATTTTGATGAAATATTTCCTAATATTCAGAGGTCACCTGAATAACTTATTAAATACCTTATTTAAAGGAATTAGAGAACAGTCAAGATTTTTATTACAAAAATTATAGTTTTTACCAAATTTATTTGAGAAGCATATATCTCTCATATTGTGGTGAACTCTTTTGTAATTTTTTAATATATTATCAATAATACAATTAGGTGGATACAATAACTTTTTAAAGGTAATTGGAGCTAAATTAAGTGTTTTATTGCAAATTTTTGTGTAAATTAACAATTTCGTGCAGTTTTTTAAGTATTTGAACTCTATTCTTTTGATTTATTACAAAAATAAAATCACATCACAATGATACCTATGACAAGAGACAAAATAATTTTATGACTGTGATGGGGGACAATAGGGTTTATAAGCTTGGGTGTACAAACTAGATCTATTTATCAAACATTACATTAGAGAGGACTAATATCAACAAATTCAACCTCAATTGTATGGAAAGGGATAAATCTTGATTAGATTCCACTCCATTATGCCTTGGGGTTGAGTCAAATACCAAAACTATAAAAATGAATGTGAGATCTAGGGCTAAAGATGGAATATCGACATAATAAACATAAATAAGCAGTTGTGGATTAGATATAAAGTTGTAAGTATATAATAAAGATGAGGAAGATGAACAGAACCTATGATCAAAATTCACGCTTGACAAGTCTACAAAAAATACCTCCAAGAAAATATGTCCCTTGAATGTCGGATTCAAAAACCTTATTAATTTGGAATTAGAACACTCCTTAGAATCTACCCCAAAATGTTTGAGCAAATTTGTAAGACACTATAGTGTGGGTCAAATTTGACCTCTACTTTTTGCACCTATAAAAGTTGGATCTAATTGTCTTTAATTACAATGCTAGATTCAAAATTTATAGGTTTTTAATCTATCACTAACACACAAAAAGAGGAGAGAGATGTTGTGGATAGGGGTTTTCCTAAGTCAAACTCTAGGATTCATATTAAACCTATAACATAAATCGAATTTGAAATATAATTGAAGTATAAAGTCTCTGTTGATCGCAAAGCCTAGA
This sequence comes from Cryptomeria japonica, assembly GCF_030272615.1. Classification (NCBI taxonomy): domain Eukaryota; kingdom Viridiplantae; phylum Streptophyta; class Pinopsida; order Cupressales; family Cupressaceae; genus Cryptomeria; species Cryptomeria japonica. The sequence continues at coordinate 618,998,171 of NC_081405.1, forward strand.
TTTGAATTGAAATAATGTAACTGAAATGTTATACCTTGATAAGTATTTCTCTAAAGTTTTCATACAAGGTTGTTGTTGTCATGTAAGATGTAGGATGTGGGATGTCCTTCATATAATCCCAATCTTATATGTCATCTTGAATGCTTGGCATCTCCATTAATGTCTTCAAGGTGCTTGATTGCTTTCTATAGAGGTGTAATTTAGAATTAGGGATTCACCAAGTAGAATAAGACCAGTTTTTAACAAAATTAGCCAATACATTGAAAGAGGGGAGAACCTAATAGATCTAGCATCAATCCAATTAAGGAAGCAGATAAGATTTCAGATTAGATTGTTTGGTTTAAGGATTGAATCTCTCTTTATAAGTTCAATAGGAGAAATTGTGAAATTAGGGGAACATAGGTTATTACAGAGGTATCTTGATAGAAACAATAAGCTATAGATGTCCCATGGAGCCACCAACTCAGATCTAAGAAAAATAATATATTTTGAATTTGTTCCAAAAAAATTGGGGCAACTTTTTGGCACCAGGTAGTATCAATTTGTCATGGTCCTAAAAAATTCCCTCTATTGAAAGCTTAACCTATTCCTCTCTATGAATTATGTTGATCCTACACATGAAGAACAGATGAAATATGTTTGGAATAAGGGTTTGCCTAAGTCAAACTGTGGTTCAGAATCAACCTTGAATGTAATAATACAAATACTAAAATAATTATTTAAGGAAATATACCTCAAATATAAAAATGTTGTTTGTGATGCAATTCTCTTTGAATGTAACCATAAATGTTCTATGAAATGACATGAACATGACAAAACCCTAATCACACACACATTCTTGATGCAGAAAAATTGACATGAGTTTTCTCCATAATGTTTGATGATGAATATGTAGCCTTGAAGACCTCTAAAAATTCTTGATAATGAATGCTTCATAGATGCATGAATAATAGGGATGGATTATTGATGCAAAATTAATTTATATGATGTCTTTATATAGGCATTTCTAGTTAAATTATTGATTACGCCAACCTCCAATGGTCATGAGAAGCCATGGGGATTAAATCGTATCGATGAGATATAGCTCCTACCCCATTTAAAATTGGTCCTAGATTGAGTGGGTCCTTGGCGTTTTGGAGTGCAATGGTCTAGGCCAAGGGCATTCCATGCCCCGATACCACCATAATTACAACCAAATCAATGCTTAAAGAGGGTGGGTATCCTGTGGTAGGACCCACATAATTTTGTTCAAGGCCTCAAAGATATAGAATAGGAATAGGAAAACCTAGGAAGGGGATTAGGATAGAACATTCTAAAGTAAGGACACAATCCTGAGGTGTAAATTGAACTAGTGATAATTTATGATGGTACATTTAGGCCCCACTTTAATGAGAGAATGAGCCTACATAAATACTCATGGTAAAGTAGATGAAAGAGAGGATCAATTAGGAGGAATATCGCAAGGAGATGATACATAACTAATTTCAAGGAACCAAGCTTCCAATCTTAGGCTTTTAACTCACACAATCAAATGCAAGGACACATAACACAAGAGGTTAGTACTAAAAATAAAATGCTCCAAGTCAAATAGTTGAAGAGACATTGATAATCAAAATTTCTGAACCACTAATATCATTCTTTAAATTCCATCACAAGAACATAAGCGATCACATAAAAAGAGCAAGAGCATGCATCAAACCATGAAATAAAAATAGAAAATCTATGAGCTTATGAGGAGAAGAAAAGATAGGCGTGGATGTCACGTTCCAGTTGTGCTTTACTGGGTGATCCATGAGAAGATGAGTGAGAGAGGACATGTATATCACATTCTCATTGTGTTTTACTAGGTCATTAATATTGAGGAGGAGAATCGGAAAAATCGAGCTATGTTTTGTTAGTTCCACTCATTCTATTGTGTGTGTTGGTGTTTTGTTGGTGTTTGTTTTCTCTAGTTTAAATCATGCAACAACCTATGTAAGACATGCAAATACAAATGTGTGTTTGGTTTCAGGAACATCGCATGTAAGAGTTTGCTTGTCCTGGTTTCAATAATGTGTAACCGAATGTAAGTCAAATATATTCTTGGTTTCAATGACATCACGTGTAAGAGTTTGTTTTCTCTAGTTTTGAGAATATGCACCTCATATTAAAAATATATAAATATTGTTTCTGGTTTCAGCCAAGAAGCATCTCATTTAAGACTCTATTTTGTCTTGTTATGTGTATAAACACCCCATTTAAGACAAAAAAAAATAATGTACAAATATAGTGCAAAGAGGGTGATATGCTCTACCCTCGTTAAGATGTCATAATAGGGCTATTTTGATGTCTTAAGGAAGCTATAAACAAAGATATGCACATTCAACACCAAGGAGACATCCTTTTAGGCAACAATGTCCATAGATCTAGGCTAAAGAGGAAATAATTTTACAAGCAAGGACAAGATAGTTGAAAAAGAGATACATTACAATAAATGTAAAGGGAATCCTTGAAGATGAAAAGATCTTTTTTCACAAGGAATTTACCTCCAAGATGAGTTCTTGAAGAAAACTAACATCATCGAGAGGGAGGAGAACAACAATGCACACTTTTCCCTTATTGCTAGGTTAAAGGGATTCTTGGTCAAGGACACCACACTTTTAACCCAATGCAAGGGATTTGTTTATAATATATATACATTTCCAAATGTAAAGAGGTTGTAGACAAGGATACACACCTCTTACATAGAAGAGAATCCTCGAGGAAACAAACAACTTCGCCCAAGGAATGGCATCAAATCATAAACAAACACCACTCAACAAAGGAAAAATTCACTCTTACAAAGGATAGAAAAAATAAATTCCCCCCAAGCAAAGGGACAAAGTGAAGAATTACACAAATTCCAAAGAGATTATTCATAAGAGACATATCGTTTCAAACAAATAATAAGTCTTAAGAAAACATCATGTTGGATCTGAAATCAACAGATTGGATAGGTTCTAAGGAAATGCCAACTCCAATGATCAAACTCTCCAATTGACTTTGCCAACTTATAGAGTGAACCTATTTGGTTACTAACTCTCTCACTTCAGGCTTTGTAAGACCTAGGCGGGTATACCTATTGACTAGTAGCTTTCGATGACTAGTGCCTTTTATAGCAGATTGAGTATCTTGATCTAACTTCCTTCTATCTCAAAATGGCATAAGTTTCTAGGATGGAGATATAGCAGATGAGTTCAAGATTGTTGTTATGCAAGCTATTCAATCTTTATGCTTGAAATTTTTATGTATACACTATTGCTAATTTATTCTATATTTCCTACTCAGCTACTCCTATTCCTTTAAAGTAAAATGTGAACTGATATGGTGATAAATTATATTTTATAGATGACCAGTGCCTTCTTCATTGTTTGGGCTACAGAGTCTTTATATTTCTTTAGGACTTATTGTGTAAACTTATGAGACAGTTTTTAAACACACCCATTTTGGAAAGTCTATCAGTTACTGTTTCTTATGAGCTCTACTTTGATGTTTATATTGTAAACTGCTTGAATGAATTTAACTCTAACTTTAAGAGACCATCCAAGGAAGAGTTGCAGGGAATGATTAAAATTCACAAGCAAATCCTTTTGATCCAAATCTGCAATATAGAATACAATATTTCACTAGAAGAACACAAATAACCTTATCTCCTTTAGATAATATCACAAGCAACTACCTACAGAAAATGCAATACTCCACAACACATACACAAAAGAAAACAACTGATTTTATTATATAGTCATCAAAATGGTACAATGGTGAGCCCGAGGCTATAATGTATCTCTATTTTCTTCTAATCAATTCCCCTTATCTTCGGTTTTGATTTCTCCTTTTATAATATTCAAGGAGTTTTTTCAAACCGTTACAATGCTTAATAACAAAGTCATGTTGCGCTAAAATATATTAATTACCACCTTTGTTAATTTATATTACAATTTTATGGTTATGACCCTTCACTTTGAGTGATGCAATCTTTCATTTGATTAACCATCTTCAATAGGTTAAAAATATTTTAATTTTAGTCCTTTTGTATTTCTTGAAGATAGTTATGATAACTCTCCTTCAGTGGCAACTTCTCATTATAATTTTCACTTGAAAAATAATCCTTCCTTGCACAAACTGTGGGTATTAAAAATGAGGAAATACCATAATGCATTTTGTATAGAAAAAAATATTTAAAAGTGTCCACTGTGAATTATCATACTCTTCTTTGTCATTGATAAAATATTTCCTTGATTGAACACTTTACCCACTTCTCATCAATCACGTAAAAATGTTTTACTTATTTTTCACCTCACAGTGAAATAATCTTTTCTGACTTGATTTTATGTGGATGCTAACAAAGTATCATAATACACTTTATAACATTCACCATGTAAAACTCTTTGAAATGATTTTATTTTTCTCACAATAATTCTTCCCTTTCATAAGCAATTGAAAATACTTCACCCGTCTTTTCACCAATTAAGTTATTATTCCCACTTTATTCATTCTTTCGTTAGGGTAATTTATTGTATCATTTCCCTTCAAGTCTTGTAAAATGTTGAAGTAAATACTTTGGGTAGAATAATTCTATCCTTCTCAAATATTTGAAAACTATTACCTCTTCCATCATTAATATTTTTGTCCAACTTCAATTGAGAGGTTTTATCAAATTATTATTTGATAATTTATTTTTGCTGAAAACAAAGAAAACCATTTTCGCAAACTCATCTTCATTAATGAGCAGATTTGATCACAATATGATGGGTTCCTATGTTATGGTTAAAAAGAAAATTAAAACCTTTCAAACCATTCCAACACATTTATTTTGTGCATACTATGGAATTGTAGCACACTATGAGGTTATATCCTATCATACCGTGTTGTTTTACCTTTTAATGACATAATTCATAAAAGATACATCTAACAACATTTTTGCCTTTGTAAAAATAATTACTCTATTGGTATGATAATACTTCAACTTAGCATATATCAATTCCTCTTCAATATGAAAATGGATAAACAATTACCTTTTAAATGTCAAAATGTTTTTTGAAAGGTTTGTATTACTTACCCTTGGTTGATTGTTCTCTCATATAATTTTATTTGTAACTTCACACCCACTTAATCTTCACACTCTTACCTTCTTGAAATGAAACACTTTTACTTGGCTGCTATGTTTTTTTTCGCTTATCAAAATCTCTTTATGAAAGTATATTCATCTTTCACTAATATATCTTCTTCATGAAATTTGGTCTTACACCTGCTAATTATATTCACTTGGAGGTTGTTGGAACCTTGGGGGCCCACCAATATTTTTTAATATATTAATCAAAATCTGCAACACTATTTCATTGTAACATACCATTTCGGAGAAGCTATTTTTTGTTATGCAGATTAGCCTTGTTTTGTTGATAATACAATTGAGCAAACTATTCTCTTTGTGGGGTCCAGCGCTTTGGCTCATATTAACCAACTTAATGGTTTTTGGTTTACCATCACATATATAGTTTATATATAAGATCATTTCTTATAATGCTCCATAATGATTAATTTAAATCATTTTTGATGGATTTAAATTTTGTAATCTCTTGAGTGTTATTCCTCTTCAAACATATAATCACATATATAGTTTATATATAAGATCATTTCTTATAATGCTCCATAATGATTAATTTAAATCATTTTTGATTGATTTAAATTTTGACATCTCTTGAGTGTTTGCACAAGTGAAAGTCGATCTCATTTTAAAACCATATGCTGGGCTCTACCCTTATGGGAGCCACATTTATCCCCACATATAGTAATCATTTGGTTTCAATAATATCAAATATATTGAATTATAAACTTTCATAAAGAATATATATTTCATTAATGAACTTGTAATAGTACTAACCTTATCTGATGATCAAATAAGCCATTCTTCTTGAATTAACACTCCATACCTTGGTCTGACTTATTTTTCCAAATAATTCATTTGAACAGGTGACAGGAACAATTCAGAGTAAATTTGTGGTCATGAACTCATTAAACGTTATCAAATTGTGCACTCTGATATTTTGTAAATAGTGTCTAATCATGATTTTTGCATCCAGAATCAATGTTGAAAACTATCCAAATTATACCATGAGGTCAAGAAATTTGGCAATCATGTAGACATTTAACCAGAGATTGCAATGCAAGTGACAACTCTGATAAATTCCTTCTGAGGTAAAAGTTATTAATTTCCAAAGTAGGCTCCACAATTGATTTTACCCTTATGCAAGTTCTAGATATGCATAGACTGTATTTGGTTTAAGCTCAAGAAAATTATCAAATGGATTGGTAGGGTTCCAGAACCTTGCCCTATGGTCTATTGTGATAAAAACAATTATGTGGATCAATTGGTTCAGTCTAATTGTAATCCAGGTGTGAAATAATAATTTCAACAGAAAGCCAGTTTGGTAGATTTTGCAATGTGTGGGTAATAAAATGAATAAATCACAAATGGAATTGACCTGGGAAAAATAGAAAATGAGTTCATAAGTCTCTAAAAATTGACACAGGAGTTCATTTTCATATAGAAAATTGAGTGGAACAATTGCATTAAAATGAGTACTTACAGGGACCAAGTTATTAACTCTCAAAAGTGGCTACTTCAATTAGTTTTGTGACTCGGACTAGTATGCACCTTAATTTCGCTATTTGACAGAGGTATCAAATTTTATTCTAGGAAGCTCAATATGGATGATCATACTTATTTATGGGTGGTAAAAATAATTCCAAGGTCAAATTGTGCATCGAAATCAAGATTCATGGGTGCATTTTTTGGGGTGTTTAGGGTTCCAACAATGGCTCTGTCTGGGGATGTATGCTCCCTATGGGCATAGCAAGAATCCATTTTTCTCTAGTAGAGTAGACCATTGCCAATCACCTCCCTTCTGTAGATTATGTTAAAACTGCATCTGGTGGCCCCTAGGTCCCAAAATCATGAACACTCATTTTTCCTAGATCAAATACCTGGTTCTCATTTTGCAACAACATTCCAATTTCATCATAAAGCTTATGAGTTGTCATTTTTCCATGTTGTCCATATATGTTGTAATATATTTTCTTTTTGTCTTGATGTTCTATAAAAGAATCACAACAATCTCCTTTTGTTTTCAGAGGAATCAAAAATTTATAAACCATTATACTATTTGGTTTATAAAGTTTTAACTTTTGAGATTTTCTAATATTTTCAAGTATCACATTATCTCTCATTTCTCTATAGACACATTCCAAATCATATGGGATATATTATTTTTTACCCCTCCCCGAGGTTTCCAAATCATATGGGATACTTTTTTTTTACCTCTAATGCTATCTTTATGTAAAACCCTCTTAGTAATGTCAAGATTAGAATATGAAAAAAAATTCTCCTTTATTATTCGCTTATGTGATTCATGTAAGCTAAAAGTTAAAAATTTATATCTCATTTTATTTTTAAGATGTACTTCATATTGACGAGTGAGTTTTCTTTGGAGAATGCAACTTTTCTGATCCACAACAATGCTTCCAATTATCCTCATTATTGTTTATGTCATTTCTCAATAAGATTTCCTGATCATCTAGAGGTGTTTTTTCTTCTTCATATATTGAATTTGGCAGTATATCATTTCATCATTTCTATCTGCATCATTATAAAGAGGATTTGTAAAAATATTAAAATAATCTCCATACTCATGTGACTCTTAAGTTTTTTGGTCACCATATGTGCCCTCACTATCATTAATGTATTTATCAGAGAAATAGCAAGACTCGTCACATGAAGTTTTTTGTATTGTATCCTTCACATTACAATCTTCCTCTATCACCTTGTCCCACAATGGGTTTGAAAAATTTTGGAAATCATTTTCAGGTGTGTGTGTGCATTTTTTCTATTGTTCATAATACACCCCTTTTGCCTTTTCTTCATTTCTCTGATACTCTTTATCGAGAAAGTCTAAAATTTTGTCAATATTGAAAAAATATTCTTCTTCCTCATGGTTTTCAGGGATCGATGAATCAACCATTTGTTCCTTGTTAGACAAGTATATTTCTTCACATGGAGCTAATTTTGTATCATCACCATCAACAATAATCTCCTCAAGTTCTAAATCATAGTAAAAAATATTATCCATTACTTCTTCATCAGATGGGCCTTCAAAAGTGACAACTAGTTCTTCTGTACAGTCATCTTCATGTTCATCTCTTGTTTTGATGTTACTCTTCTCATACATAACATGTAGTTTTTTATTCAATTCTTCAAAAATTGAACAAGTTGATTCCAAAATATCAGGCCCACATTCTCTCACGATCAATTCTTCAAGTATAGCTGAATTAAGTTGTATATTATCAGGCATTTGGAAATAGGTCACCATTATTCTGCCAATCAATTTTTCTATAGATTCACCTTCTTTTCTTCTTATGTTGTAGAGTGCATCGCCACAATCATAATCCAATTGAATCTAATTTTGGTATGGAGAACCAATTGAAGGGCTAGTGTTTGAAGTGTTGTCCTCGATTAAACCATAGAATTCTTCCATGAACCACCACTCAAGTTCTTCCCATGATGAGATACTTTGTGGGTGTAACAAGCTAATTGACTGCTCCGCAACATCCTCTAATGTTAGCATGAACCATTTCATGATCATTTCTTCTGAATAGATTTTTAAGGTCTCAATAAACCAATAAAATGATTTTAGATGCCCAATTAGTGATTCCTTTTCATCTCCATCGAACCTTTTGTAATGCCTCGCCAGGAAACCCCTAAGGGTTTAAGTGAAAAAAACTCAAATAGAGTGTAAATATATATTTTTTATAATAATAGTGAAGAGTCTTACTGATAAGTTACAACCTCAAGATAAACTAGAGTTAGAAAAACTTAGATAGCACAGTGGAAGGCTAAACGATCCTAAGGAGTTTCCCAACATGATTACCTAACCTTACACCTAACTCAACTTACGTCATTTGATCCATTAAACTGGATGACTTAATTACAAGATAATGCATACGACATGGTCATATGTATGTTCAATGAATTGATGTCTAAGCATCTTAGGAAGAATTCATTTACTTTGGGTGGTTAGGAGGCCATCGAGAGGATTATTTACTCAATGCACATTAAAACCTATTTAATTTAAGAGACCTCCCTTGAGGTTCAATGTGATAACTATAACAAAGTTCATTCATTTGGGTTTTAAGATAACCACCCGCATTTGATGTTTTTCTTAAATATTAAAAGTATGGTTAATAAGATGAGATACGTTCATTAAGGATTAAACTACAATTAATAGAGTGAGGTCCGTTCATTTGATTTCATGCATAGCCAACTAATGAGTTGTAGTTCTTTTATGAAAGATAAAATGTGAGCAGCCATAGAATTTAGTGAAGTTTTAATAATGCTAATAGATGGCTAAATTCATTAAGGTGGAAATGTATTAGGTACACATGAGTTCATTCCTTTAATTAAAATATAGTTAACGAGATGATGTTCATTATTACAGAATTAAAATACAAGTTCATAGTGACGTTCTCCCTTTAGGATTAGAATATAGCTATCTTATTGCATGTCACTCCTTTCAGTTAAATGAAGTTAATATGAATTATACATTTTCTTGGATTAAGATTTAAACAACTGTACAATTACTTCCCTTTTTAGTTCAATTTTAGCCATCATAAGAGATTCTTTTATTAAGGTTACAATTATGGATAAATAGTTGAGTTAACCCAATTTCCAAGTTAATTTTGGTAGGGATTATTTGTTAAGATTAAAACGTGAAATAACTAAACAAATTCATGCAATGTAGTGAAACATAATTAACATGACGTTACTCATTTAAGAAGATAAAGGTACATACCTATATGATATTCATCCTTTAGATTTCAACTTAGGAGTTTTAACATCAATTCTAACTTTGTTTCCCATACTCACTTGTTCAATTTACATGCTTAATAACAAGTTAATCCAATGATGTAACCTAGCAAGATTCTTCCCACTATTACTACTTTTAATTCACATTATCAAAATACTTTTCCATAATCTTAATTACAATCTTCCACGAACCTGATTACTACATTTGCCAAGATGAATAATTTTATGCACTTAGATTTAAATTCATTAATTTCCATCGAACACTTTACAAGATAACAACCATACATGATAACTTAAAGCATGAAACAAAGGAAGCTAAAACATTGCATAACACAAATATGATCTCGAAGTTCACCCCTAAAGGGCTACATCTCCGGGTCTGCTCAACTGCAAGACCCCTTTGGTATTATATCATTAGGAATACATGATTTATAAGTCGTTTACATCATTGCCTCTTAGGCGAACACAACCAATATACAATGGACACTTCGGATGGAATACATAAAATGATCCCTTCTAAAGCGGATCCAACTGAAACACTTCAAGCAAATACAGGTTCTAATGACTGACGATACTCTGACTAGGGGCGTAATCCAGCTATGACCAACACAAGTAACCAGATGACAGGGTCTAAAACAAATACATCAAGGTATGCCGCCACCCTAAACAAGGCAACTACGGAACTTAAACTTACAACATTTTCTTTTTAAATCGATACGATATCAAATTTACATGCAACCTACTAGCATATCGTTGAAGTAATAACAAAATATACGAAGATAAATTTAGATTTATATTCCATGAAAACTTCTCATTAACATGTATTACCAAACGTTAACCAGAGTATGATTATTTCAAAGATCTCCAAATAAGACCATATTTAATCTCTTTTCCAAAGAATACTCCCGATTTGAATTGGACCCCAAAAATTTAATGTTAACTAAAACAAATCTAATAATCCATGATTAATGAATAAGCCCTTTTCTTTTATCAACAAATTTAAATATACGCAAACTTTGTATTTACATGTGTCTATATATATATATATATTTGGACACTTAAAATCTAATTTTCAAATAAAATAGGTCTTCCCACAAATATATTACAACTGCTTTTAAACTTCCCCATGACATTTTTTCTTTCATTTTATAAATATCAATATTATCTATTATCTTTTTTTTTTTTTTTTTGCAACAAAAAAATATATAAAAAAAATAAAACAAACTCTATTTTTTTTTTCTTTTTCTTGAAAAACCTAACCTAAGACGCAGGTCCCTGCGTCCCACAGTGTGGACGTAGGCTCTGCGAGCCACACTGTGGACGCAGGTCCTATGGCCCACATTGTGGACGTAGCCTACGGCCCACACTGTGGATGCAGTCTATGGCCCACACTGTGGACATAGCTTGTGGCACTGTGGGGAAGGGGGTGGGTTGAGCTTCGGCTCCCCCCCCCCGAAACCCTAAATTTTATATATTTTTTTTTTTATTTATTTATTTTTTTGGATGCAAATTTTTTTTTAATACAGTCCAGCTCGTCTCAAGCAAGAATTTTTTTTTTTTTAAATCACAAAATGAAATAACTAAAATATCATAAATCCTCCATTAACCATTTATCACAAATCCATTCAATTTCCAGATTTTACCAAAAACTTCATTATGGGAAAAATATATTTCCTCATCAAGATTAAAACCACAAAATCTATTAAGAAACAAAAGTTTGATTCAAGAACAACCAAGCTTAAAAGAAAGCTGAAACTAAACCTCAAACACATTCATGGGAAATACCCTTTTTTTTTATTCAACAAATAAATAAAAGAGTAGATTTGAATCCTACCTCATAACGCATTCTGAGCAAGAATTTTGATGAAGAGATCCACCTGCAACTCAAAGCCAATCTCCCATTTTCCAAAATTTTCCCCCATCTCCCTTTTTTTTTCCAAAAAAAAGCTCTCAAGAAAGAACCCCCCCAAAAACATTTCAAAACTAGGTTAAATGAGAAACCCTATTTTTGCCCTAATTTTCAATTTCGAATTTAGGCATTTTTATTTTTAAAATAAAAGAGAATGAAAAATGGAAATCATTCCTTTCCATTATTCAATACTTCTTATTCGTTTTTCTTTTAAAATTAAAAAGCTTCCATTTATTATTTAACTCTAATTTTAAATTTCTTCATATTACTTTAGCCAACACTTTATATTTTGAACTGTTAACAAGGGTGAGGTATTTAAATTAATTTAAACTTCAAAAATCAATCCTTTATACTATATCAATTTTGCAAGTAAAAAGAATAATAATTTTCTTTTAAATAATAAAATTTATCCTTTCTATTCCAAAATGCGAAAATGATGAGTTTATTTCTATTTCCCAAATGACTTTAAATCTTTCCTTTCTAAAACGCATAACTCATTAAATTCGTTATTTTAAAATTAGCTATTAAATTAACTCGCTATAACATAATAAAGTGACCTTTTTAATAAAAGACTAATCTTATGAAAGAAATCTATTTATTTTAATTCCTCAACTTTTAATGCATAAATGAACACATTATTTCAATTAAAATGCTTTAAACTTGCTACAATTATAATTAAAGTGATCTCTTTTTAAATTAACGATTATTCATATAAAAGAAACTACCTATTTTAAATTTCCAAAATACTAGTGCGTAATTCTACTCATTAAATTGAATTAAATAATTAGGGTAAAAAACTCCACTTACCCCACACAAGGCATGCAAACTGAGGAAGTCAACCAAATCACATGACATGCAACCCAATGCAAGGAAAGCCCCATGAATCCACACACGATGCTCACCTGACCATGGCTAAGGCAAGACGAGAGTTTAATGACCCCCAAATCCGAATTCTAAGGATGGAGGAGGTTTACTCAAATCTGCGAACCCCGAAGGAGATGAACCTCGCCTTAGGCGGTGTCGTACCTGCAATCTTCTGCACCCATGAATCACGCAAGCATACATATACATATACATATTCAATGAAGGCGTTAGCTCAAGATTTATCACAAGAGTTAGGAAACAATTACATTTACACAAGAATCGATGCGAGAGCACAATAATACGTATGCACAATTATTTATATTATCTAAACTACACATTGCATCATGGTTAACCTACTATTCAAGAATGCCACATAGGAAGTCAATCAAGGTCAAACGGGTTTTATAAGTCCGACTAGGGTAGGGGCATTACACCTTTGCATGTAGATCTTCAACTCACAGGGAAATGCATATGGATACTCAGGGATGTTACTGAAATCTAACGGCTTAAACCTTCTTGGAATATTCCTGTCTCTTTGTGGATGTGGTTGCCACTATGCATATTTCTTTTCTAAAGATGCTTCTTCATAAAAATATGGATATTGAAAGATACTGAATGCTACTGATCTTTTTCATTTAATTTTCCTGTTTTATAGAGTCGCCACCTCTTTCATTGAGGACATAAGTTATTTATTTCTTTTGATTTCTCTTCAACAAGAGAGTCTTAATAATTCTTCCCCAGCAGAGTTGACAATCTATTGGGTCTCAAATCAATTGATTGGATAGGTTCTAAGGAAATGCAAAATCCTATTTTCAAACCCTCCAATTGACTTGGCCAACGTATAGAGTGAACCTATTTGTTACTAACTCTCTCACTTCAGTCTCTACAACACCTAGGCAGGTATACCTATTCACTAGTAGCTTTCGATGACTAGTGTGCTTTATAGCAAATTGAGTATCTTGATCTAACTTCCTCCTATCTCAGAATGGCATAAGTTCCTAGGATGGAGATATAGCAGATGAGTTCAAGATTATTGTTATGGAAGCTATTCGATCTTTGTGCTTGAAACTTATATGTATACACTATTGCTAATTTATTTTATATTTCCTACTCAACTACTCCTATTACTTTAATGTAAAATGTTAACTAATATGGTGATAAATTATATTTTATAGATGACCAATGCCTTCTTCACTATTTGCACTATAGAGTCTATATTTCTTTAGGACTTATTGTGTAAACTTATGAGATAGTTTTTAAACCCACCCCTTTTGGAAATTCTATCAATTATTGTTTCTTATGAGCTCTACTTTGATGTTTATATTGTAAACCACTTGAATGAATTTAACTCTAACTTTAAGAGACCATCCAAGGAACAATTACAATTCACAACCAAATCCTTTTGATCCAAATCTACAATATAGAACACAAAATTTCACTGGAAGAAGACAAATAATCTTATCATCTTTAGATAATATCACAAGCAACTACCTATAGAAAATGTAGTACTCCACAACACATACATAAAACAAAAAACTGATTGTATTATATATTCATCAAAATGGTACAATGGTGATCCCGAGGCTATAAGGTATCTGTATTTTCTTCTAATAAATTCCCCTTATCTTCGGTTTTGATTTCTCCTTTTATAATATTCAAGGAGTTTTTTCAAACTGTTACAATGCTTAATAACAAAGTCATGTTGCCCTAAAATATATTAATTACCACTTTTGTTAATTTACACTACAATTTTAGGGTTATGACCCTTCACTTTGAGTGATGCAATCTTTCATTTGATTAACCATCTTCAATAGGTTAAAAATATTTTAATTTTAGTCCATTTGTATTTCTTGAAGATAGTTATGATAACTATTTCTTGAAGATAGTTATGATAACTCTCCTTCACTGGCAATTTCTCATAATAATTTTCACTTGAAAAATAATCCTTCCTTGCACAAACTGTGGGTATTAAAAATGAGAAAATACCATAATGTATTTTGTATAGAAAAAAATATTTAAAAGTGTCCACTATGAATTATCATACTCTTCTTGGTCATTGATAAAATATTTCCTTGATTGAACACTTTACCCACTTCTCATCAATCAAGTAAAAAAGTTTTACTTATTTTTCACCTCACAGTGAAATAATCTTTTCCGACCTGATTTTGTGTGGATGCTAACAAAGTATCATAATACACTTTATAACATTCACCATATAAAACTCTTTGAATTAATTTTATATTTCTCAAAATAATTCTTCCCTTTCATAAGCAAGTGAAAATACTTCACCCATCTTTTCACCAATTAAGTTATTATTCCCACTCCATTCATTCTTTCGTTAGGGTAATTTATCGTATCATTTCCCTTCAAGTCTTGTAAAATGTTGAAGTAAATACTTTGCGTAGAATAATTCTATCCTTCTCAAATCTTTGAAAACTATTACCTCTTCCATCTTAAATATTTTTGTCAATTGAATTTTGTCCAACTTCAATTGAGAGGTTTTATAAAATTATTATTTGATAATTTGTTTTCGCTGAAAACTAGTTTTGATAGAATGTCCATAACTTTTTCATTTCTAAATGAAATTAAGAAATTAAAAATTTTATGGAAAGCTGGTGCCGAGGAGAAACTAATTATTAATGAGCAGATTTTATCACAATATGATGGGTTCCTATGTTATGTTTTGAAATAAAATTAAAACCTTTCAAACCATTCCAACATATTTATTTTGTGCATACTGTGGAGTTGTAGCATACTATGAGGTTATATCCTATCATACCATGTTGTTTTACCTTTTAATGAAATAATTCATAAAAGATACATCTAACTGCATATTTGCCTTTGTAAAAATAATTACTCTATTAGCATGATAATACTTCAACTTAGCATATATCAATTTCTCTTCAATTTGCAAATGGATAAACAATTACCTTTTAAATGTGAAAATGTTTTTTGAAAGGTTTTCATTAATTACCCTTGGTTGATTGTTCTCTCATATAATTTTATTTGTAACTTCACACCCACTTAATCTTCACACTTTTACCTTCTTTAAATGAAACACTTTTACTTGGCTTCTATGTTTTTTTTCACTTATCAAAATCTCTTTATGAACTATTTCGTTGTAATATACCATTTCAGAGAAGCTATTTTTTGTTATGCAGATCAACCTTGTTTTGCCGATAACACAATTCAGCAAACTCTTCTCTTTGTGGGGTCCACCACTTTGGCTCATATTAACCAACTTAATGGTTTTTGTTTTACCATCACATATATAGTTTATATATAAGATCATTTCTTATAATGCTCCATAATGATTAATTTAAATCATTTTTGATTGATTTAAATTTTGATTTCTCTTGAGTGTTATTCCTCTTCAAACATATAATGTGGCCATTTCAAATATTATTATTGGAGTTCGAATAACAAGCTATTATGGGTTTGCACAGATGAAAGTCGATCTCATTTTAAAACCATATGTTGAGCTCTACCCTTTTGGGAGCCGCATTTATCCCCACATATAGTAATCATTTGGTTTCAATAATATCAAATATATTGAATTATCAACTTTCATAAAGAATATGTCTTTCATTAATGAACTTGTAATAGTACTAACCTTATCTGATGATCAAATAAGCCATTCTTCTTATATTAACACTCCATACCTTGCTCTGACTTATTTTTCCAAATAATTCATTTGAACAAGTGACAGGAACAATTCAGATTAAATTTGTGGTCATGAACTCATTAAACATTATCAAATTGTGCACTCTGATATTTTGTAAAAAGTGTCCAACCATGATTTTTGCATCCAGGATCAATGTTGAAAACTATCCAAATTATACCATGAGGTCATAAAAGTTGGCAATCATGTAGATATTTAACCAGAGAGTGCAATGCAAGTGACAACTCTAATAAATTCCTTCTGAGGTGAAAGATATTAATTTCCAAAGTAGGCTTCACAATCGATTTTACCCTTATGCAAGTTCCAGATATGCATAAATTGTATTTGATTTAAGCTCAAGAAAATTATCAAATGGATTGGTAGGGTTCCAGAACCTTGCCGTGTGGTGTATTGTGATACAAACAATTATGTGGATCAATTGGTTCAGTCTAATTATAATCCAAGTGTGAAATAATAATTTCAACAAAAAGCCACTTTGGTAGATTTTGCAATGTGTGAGTAATAAAATGAATAAATCACAAATAGAATTGACTTGGGAAAAATAGCAAATGAAGTCATAGTTCTCTAAAAATTTACACGGGATTTCATTTTCAGATAGAAAATTGAGTGGAACAATTGGATTAGAATGATTAATTACAGGGACCAAGTTATTAACTGTAGCGTCCTAAAATTGTGACACTTGCAATTTCAACTGCATTTGGGTCTTCATGATGGTGATGCAACACGGAACCTGAATGGAGACCCCGAAACTTGTTCATGACATCAAAAGCTGCATTTTTCTGCACCCTGGCCTGATCCTCCTTGCACCCTAGTGTCCCGGGAGGTGGGACCAGGGCGCCCAGCACCCTGGTCCTTCAGGACTAGGGCACCCAGTGCCCTAGTCCCCCAGGATCATGGCGCCAAGCGCCCTGGTCCCTGGCCCTATTTTGGGCCCGGTCTCTTATAGGGCTTCGGGTCTTTAAGTTTGCAAATTGGGAAATACTGTTTCCTGGTCGGCCTAAGGTCGGGAAAATCAGTCTATCAGCCCTAATTGACAAGTATATAAACTACATTTCCTCTCCCATTTGAGGAGTTCGAAAAGAGGAAAGAAGCAAGAACAAAAGGCGAAAGTGATATTCAAACATTCAAGCATTCAAGCATTCCTTCAAGCAATTGAGCATTCTAAGTCTCCATTCAAGGTTAAGTGTTGCATTCAAGACAAGGATTCAACCATTGAAGAGGAGATCACATACAACATACAACATACTACATACATTGCACCTTCGCATGTAAGAATACAAACATTCTTACAACAAGGTATCAGTACTTGTTTACATTACAAACATTTACATTTATAGCATTCTCATTTCTTGGTTAATTCCAAAACTGGGGTTTGACCTAAAGGCAAACCCCTCATCCCTAACCCCCCAATCATCCTCTCTTTTCTGTGTGTAGGTTGCAGGTACATGGCTGTAATTGAAGATCTGGAATCCTTGTGCAGAGACGAACAGATCCCCCTTCGTTTCGCGGATTTTTCGGAGGACCGTGTGCACGTCGGGCGCCATCATCCCGTCAACTTTAGCTCAAATTTGTAGAACATTACCATCTCAACATTTTACTGCTAATTCCAGGTCTGTAGCTTCATCCCATATCCCTATTTCTGTTTATAAGTGAATCTTTCCTACTTTACATGCATTCTTAGTTCAATCTTTCTATCTACATTCTTTACAAAAGAGGGTATCCTTGATGTCTTAACCCTTAAAACTCATATAGAATCCAATCTTGCATTGCGTGGGATTGGATCTTGTGGGTTTCAACCCCTCTTTTGAATGTAAAGTCTCTCCTAAGTGAAAACCATCAACCCTAGTGACTCTCCCTTCTCTCTCCTTGGAGTTGGAGAGGGGAGAACGACTAGGGTTCGATTTTTCCGCTTTACATTTTGGTGAACCCAACGTGAACATCCTCATTCTGATTATTCATGGTTAGATCTGAAAATTTTGTTTCCTTAATTACATTTCCATGTTTGATCTTTTGCAAATTTTAGAGGTTGATTGCATAAAAACCCTAAAATTATCCTTTTAGTAGTTAAACTTGTGGAATGTTTAATTGTTAATGCTTGTTTCAGATCTACCCTTCTATTGAAAATTGTCAATTCATATTTGTGCTTTAATTCTGAAAATTAAGTGGTTAAATGTCAAAACCCTAATTTTTAAGACCTTCTTGATTCAACCTTTGACTGATAATTTCACTAATCAAAACACCTCCAAATCGGCTGTAACTTTGGATTCCGCAATAAAATCACAATATCTTTCATCCCTGAAAATTTGCAAAAAAGTTGCGAGGACCGTGTGCACCCCGAGCGCCATCGTCCCCGACATTTTTTCCGAAATTTCGGGAGCTAGATCTTATTGTATTTTTCTGCTAAAATCGAGAATTTTGGCTGATTTTATCAATTTTAACACCTTCAAAATTAAAGTCAAAGTTGGTCTAGCGATTGCTTGGATTAAGGCTTCTAATCATTCAAAAATTGTTGAAATTGAAATTCATATCAAAATTGTGTTTCTTACAGTCCTAAATCTGAAAAGTGTGTTGGCATTCATTCGAAATTTCAGTGTTTTATTCAAATTTTTGCAATTTGTGACTTTCGAAATTAAGTGTTTAATTGCAACAACCTTGATTTCCACTTTCAAATTTGAATTTTGCATGAAATTGAGTCAATTTTTAAATTTCAAAACTTGCATTGCTTTTAGTATTCCCTCTAAAATCATAAAATTCAAAATTTTAGTTTCCCCCTCTTTTTCAAAATTCAAATTTTGCATTTTTCAACAATCTTGATAGGGTTCAATTTTGAGATTGCAACTTCAATTTGGCCTATCTACAGATCGTAAAATCACTCAATTTTTTCAGATTGGCTTTAAAATCATCATAACTTTCATCCCTGAAAATTTTGAAAAAAGTTGCGAGGACCGTGTGCACTCCGTTCGCCACGGTCCCGGACATTTTTTCTGAAATTTCGGGAGATTGTCCTGATTGCATTTAACAGCTTAAATCTAGGAGATTGGCTGATTTCATTGAAATTTTCTACCTCTAAAATTCAAAATCTTCTCTCTCTCTTTAGTGCATGAGTTTTACAACAATAAGTCCTACTTACACTATTCCCGTTAGACGAAGCCTTAGAATTAAGTCTTTCCAAGGTGTAATTACTGAGGAGATGGAACCTAATTTGAATGGCCTTTTTAATGAGGACATGGGTAATTCCTCTAATCCTCTTAATGATGAAGAAGCTCTCCATGAGGTTTTTGTAGAACAACTTTCAAAATTGGATAACCAATTTGATGATTTTCGACAATGGATGTCTCAAGAATACCTCGATAGTCAAGCTCTTTCATTAATTGAGGGTCTAAAACGTATGGTTCAAAGTGAGAAGAATGGAATTGATATTTTGCATGGTATTGCACACATTGTGGATTCGAATGTGATGCCTATGAAAATTTGTGCCGAAACCTTAGGTTATACACAACCTCCTACTCAAGTTAATCATTCTATTCCTTTGACAACTCCTATTGCTAGTATACCTACTTTTACATCAAACATAATGACTACTTCAATACAAGACATTCCTCCTATGATCACTAGTCATGGGGGCAATCCTTCTTCTTCAATCAACCCTCTTCCTTCATTCAATCCAACTTCTTCATTCATTCCTTCAATGAGTGTCCCTATTATATCTCCACAAATGAACATGACGCAAGGGGGCAATTCATTTAACCATTCCATTCCTGCTTGTAGTGTTCCTCCTTTCCAATCATCTCCTATGACTAACTATCATAGTGTTCCACCACCTTACTCTTAATCAATACCTTCTTTCAATAACATAATACCTCCATCACAATCTAACACATCTAATATGAACTCTTCGACTGAAGCGACCATTAACAATCTTGCACAAACTGTCTCTTCTTTACAGCAACAAATTGCCTCTATGAATCAATCTAAGTTTAGTGTGCCCACATTTGATGTTGCGAGCCCACTTTCTCTTGACATTGTTCGAGCTATCCCCCCTAAACATGTTGAAATTCCGCATTTGGAGCTTTATAATGGTAAGGGTGATCCTCTAACACATGTTAAGACCTTTCAAACAATATGTACCGATTTTGCTTATGACCAAAGGTTGCTGGCAAAACTGTTTACTAGAACATTAAGAGATAAAGCCGTACAATGGTATTGCTCATTGCCTTCTTATTCTATTACTTCTTTCGAACAACTTGCAAATGCTTTTATTCAACAATTTCAAAACAATATAAGTCCTAAAGTTACTTTGATTGATTTAATGCACTGTAAACAAGGTGTTAAAGAAAAAGTGATTGATTTCATCGGTAGATATAAGCATTTGTATGCTCAGATTTCTTTTCCAGTACCTGACAATGATATTCAAAGAATCTTTATTTCTAATTTACAAAAAGATATTAGAGAAAAACTTCTGTTTTCTGAGTTTACTTCTTTCCAACAGTTGTAAGCAACTCTTCACAATTATCAACTGACTGTGAGTCAAATGGAACAAGCAAATCCTATGGCTCTGAGTGATAAGGGTGATAGTAGTCAACAACCATTTGGGAAGTTTAAACCGAACAGAGAGTCCATTAAATTCAATGAAAACATCATCAACAACAATGTGAATGCGGCATCAGGTGTGCCTCCTATTTCTAAGTTTTTCAAGAAAGAAAGAAAGTTCACTCCTTTGAATGAATCATTGCATAGTATTATGAATAAGTTATTGGAACAAAATGTGCTTACTCTTCCTCCTATAAGGCAAATAGATCCTGCAAAACTTAATTCACCCTATTTTGATAACAAATCTTTTTGTCAATTTCATCGTCATCCTGGGCATGATACTGAAAAATGTTTTGCTTTAAAGGGTAAAATTCAAGATTTGATTGATAATAATACTATCTCTGTTTCTGGTGTGAATGATAAAAGCAATACATCTGTAGCTCCTCCTAACCAAAATCTTCAGATTTTTACTGATCCATTACCTTCTCATACCTCTAATGCGATTGATACTACTGATTCCTCTGTCTCACCTGATGATCTTGTGTCCATGACTCCGAATGTGATTAACTTTGTGGAGCAGCAAAAAATTCCTAAAGAACTTTCCATCACATTTGATTCTAGTGAAACTATCAGGGCACCTGATGGTCCTTTATATATAGTTGCAAAATTCAAGAATACACCTTGCTGTGGAGTGCTTATTGATCCTTCTTGTATGGTTAATATCATTACTGAAGAATTTCTTTTTACTTTGCAATTGAATCAAGTGATCTATGATGAAACAAATGTGGTTGTGAAACTATTTGATGCATTTTCTTCTCGTACAATTGGTTCTATTACATTACCTATTGAGGTCCATAACAAATCCCTTGATGTGGACTTTGCTATTATTCCATCATCTGAACAATTTTGTGTGAAGCTAGGCTATCCTTGGCTATCTTCCATGAAAGTTATTGCTTCTCCTATTCACAAGTGTTTGAAATTTCCCCATAGTGGTGAAGTTGTTATTGTCAATCATAGTCTCTTTAAACCAGCTGAAAGAACTTCTAGCGTTCCTATTGATTACTTTTGGCCTAAACAATTCCAATCTCTTCCTCCGCGAAGTGATCATCTTTTCAAATCTTATCAAAAGTGGAAAAAAGATATGATCCTATCTCTAAGTGAACCTAGAACACCCAAAATTGACATTCCTATCGTTCTTGAGAAGGAAGTTCTTCCTTTGAAAGATAAAACTAATGTCTTTCCTCAAGAAGATTCCCAACCCATTCCTATGAATGTGACTATGCCTATATCTAATAAACTTCCTAAAAGTAGACCTATCCCTCCTCGTCATGATGGACTTGGTCTCCTTCCTAAACCAAATATTCCTCCCTTATATGGAGCAGTTCCTCCTCCTTCCTCTTATGGAGAGAAGAGACCTTCCTCTTCTCCTATTGTTCAACCTAAGAGACCACAACCTAAACACCCAAGTGATAAGGATGAGAACATTCCTCCTCCTCAATCTTCTCAACTTCCTACTAAGACTAGACGAAATCGTTCTGCACGTGAACGCCGACGAAAGCGTCGTCTTAGAGCTCAGGCAACTGCTTCTCAAACTTTGCAATCCCCAAAAACACCTTCAGCCAATATTATTCCATTTTGTCGTCAGCCGACGATTGAGCCGAAATCTCCTAAACATAAGATGCATGATGGTCTTGATCTTGTGTGAGTTAAAGATCCTATTTTTATAAATCTTGATGATGATATAGATGAAAATGTTACTCCTGTTCATTCTGATAGTGAATATGAATATGTTGATGTTGACAACCATCTATCTAACGAATTTTCTAAAGCACTTATCCTAGCTCCTAGACAAGAACAACGTGGCTTGGGACATGAACATAGCCCTTGTTTGGATCTTGTGATAGCTCCATTTGCTGTGTTGGATGTTCCTCCTCTAGCGTGTTTCCTGCCTTCCCGAGACATTGATCAGCAAGATCGAGGGGTAGATGACGTGCTAGACTAGTTCATTAGCATATCAGACTCTCTCCTCCTCTCTTTTGTTACTTCCTCTATGTGTTATTCTCATTCTTCTATTCGTTGTCCTTAGTGTTTTCTACTTGAGGACGATGCAAAGCATTGAGATCTCTTTTGGTCTCTCTCATGTTGACTCAAAAGACACATGTGTTCCCTTCTTCTAGGTGACCTTCCTTGATTGGGGAATGAAGAACAATTATGCATACATACACATGATATACATGAATTATCATACAGCATACTGACCCCGAGGAAAGCAAAGTCACCTTGTGCTTTGTGTTTTGTGTCTATTATCCTTGGGCTTATCTCACACTTGGGGGCTAAATCCTTGTGATAACGTGCTCCTTTCTCATTTCTTATATGTATCACTAGCTTAAAGAAATCACCCCCGGTGAGGCGTGTGCGATCACTTTAACGTAGGGGGGCATACATCCCGTTCATATCTTTTCAAGATACTTGAAAGTTTCTTGGCAAACTTAGCTTTGCCTTGAAAAATTTTTGATATCATTCTTGCATGACTCATAGTGAGGGAACCTTACTACTGACAGTCATAGTTCTCCCTCATGATCTTCCCTTTTACTTTGTCAATCGAAGTCATAAGATCCTTAGTCCACTGGGGGCTTGGTGTATCTTGCCTCCTTGATGTGGTGAAAGTTTTTCAATGTTGTTTCCTTGTACTTTACCGGAAGTATGAGCGTACGCTTATACTCCCGCTAAAGTGGGGGCTAAATGTAGCGTCCTAAAATTGTGACACTTGCAATTTCAACTGCATTTGGGTCTTCACGATGGTGATGCAACACGGAACCTGAATGGAGACCCCGAAACTTGTTCATGACATCAAAAACTGCATTTTTCTGCACCCTGGCCTGATCCTCCTTGCACCCTACTGTCCCGGGAGGTGGGACCAAGGCGCCCAGCGCCCTAGTCCTTCAGGACTAGGGTGCCCAGTGCCTTGGTCCCCCAGGATCATGGCGCCCAGCGCCCTGGTCCCTGGCCCTATTTTGGTCCTGGTCTCTTATGGGGCTTCGGGTCTTTAAGTTTGCAAATTGGGAAATAATGTTTCCTGGTCGGCCTAAGGTCAGGAAAATCAGTCTATCAGCCCTAATTGACAAGTATATAAACTACATTTCCTCTCCCATTTGAGGAGGTCGAAAAGAGGAAAGAAGTAAGAACAAAAGGCGAAAGCGATATTCAAACATTCAAGCATTCAAGCATTCAAGCATTCCTTCAAGCAATTGAGCATTCTAAGTCTCCATTCAAGGCTAAGTGTTGCATTCAAGACAAGGATTCAACCATTGAAGAGGAGATCACATACAACATACAACATACTACATACATTGCACCTTCGCATGTAAGAATACAAACATTCTTACAACAAGGTATCAGTACTTGTTTACATTACAAACATTTACATTTACAGCATTCTCATTTCTTGGTTAATTCCAAAACTGGGGTTTGACCTAAAGGCAAACCCCTCATCCCTAACCCCGCAATCATCCTCTCTTTTCTGTGTGTAGATTGCACGTACGCGGCTGTAATTGAAGATCTGGAATCCTTGTGCAGAGACGAACAGATCCCCCTTCGTTTCGCAGATTTTTCGGAGGACTGTGTGCACACCGGGCGCCATCGTCCTGTCAACTTTAGCTCAAATTTGCAGAACAGCACCATCTCGACATTTTACTGCTAATTCCAGGTTGACAGCTTCATCCCATATCCCTATTTCTATTTATAAGTGAATCTTTCCTACTTTACATGCATTCTTAGTTCAATCTTTCTATCTACATTCTTTACAAAAGAGGGTATCCTTGATGTCTTAACCCTTGAAACTCATATAGAATCCAATCTTTCATTGCGTGGGATTGGATCTTGTGGGTTTCAACCCCTCTTTTGAATGTAAAGTCTCTCCTAAGTAAAAACCATCAACCCTAGTGACTCTCCCTTCTCTCTCCTTAGAGTTGGAGAGGGGAGAATGACTAGGGTTCGATTTTTCTGCTTTACATTAACTCTCAAAAGTGGCTACTTGGAATCGTTTTGTGACTCAGACTAGTATGCACCTAAATTTTGCTATTTGACAGGGGTATCAAATTTGATTTTGAGAAGCTCAATATGGATGATCATACTTATTTATGGGTGGTAAAAATAATTGCAAGGTCAAATTTCCCATCGGGATCAGGATTCATGGGTGCATTTTTGGGGTGTTCACTAAATTATCTCATTTAGGAGACCCTAAATTATGCCAAAATTTAGGGTTCCAACACATCACACATGTCCTTTCATGAATGATAATTCTATGCAAGAAAGGATAATGCGTTATGAAAAATTCCACACACAAGTATAGGCAATCTTCAAATAGGAGGGAGAGAAGGAGAATTCCATATTTGCCTCCCAAGATAGAGGAAAAGGGAAAAAAATATGATGAAGGATCATACATTCCCTAAGGAGATATTGTTCATAAGATACATACCATTTCAAGCAAGGAATAGGTCCTAACTAAAGAGCACACATGTACTCACATGAAGGATAATTCCATGCAATAAAGGAAATCAAGTTATGAAAAATACAATCTATAAAGGAAATAGTAAAATATTAGAAAGAGCAAAGATAATAATATTTCCCCCTATTGATGCCTAAAAATGCTTCTAAGACAACAACCTTATGGGAAGTTCATTAAGAAGGAGACCTATTGCACCTTAATGATGAACATCCATAATTTTAGAAGATGACTCATCATTTACATGCAAAGGGAAAGGTAATAGTAATTACAAAAAAAAAACTAATCTAGGTGACGCACTAGAATTTAAAACTTAACTCTAGAAGCACAATAAACTATACATAAAATACATAATTCAAAGGTTAAACTATTATCCATTACTATAGCATTCACTCCACATCCAGTAACAACATAGTATATTCTAAAATGGAACTAAAATTGAATTGAAAGAGTTCACAACATGATCCAGTCAACAAGAGTTATGCTTAGTATTATAAAATCTTGAACAGATACATAAATATCACCCTTTCTTCAAAATGACATAAAGTATAAAGAGTTTCATGGAAAGGCCAAAAGTTGGCACAATCCAAAAATATCATAATGTAAAACTATAATGTTAAAGTATGAATTACATAGCCCAAAGTCTGTTCTAAGTGTGAATCCTCACAAATGGCAACAAAATGATAATTCATAGCTTCCTAGATACTAGCATAGATTCCCAAATAATCATTTTCTTTTCCTAATCACATGACTAGCACATTTCATATTCTTGATCTCCCACCATGATGTCATGTAATAATTGTTGTTCTTATCGTCTCAATAGAATGGCTCTATAGACAAAATCTATTTATTTGTCACCCCCTTTTTGTCACTTTAAACTTTTGGCACCCTCTTTTGAAAAGAACATTGTGGTGATGTGGACCTTCTTTGATTTATGGACATATGGAAATGAAATGGAGCTTCTTGGCCTCCTACTCCTTTTCTTTAAAAAACCAATGAGTGAGACATGTGGCACTCAAGCAAGTACTCTAGGTCTTGCTTCTTGTTTATAAAAGGAAAAAAAATGCCTGCTTGATATGCAATAGTATTGACTTGGGTTGTGGGGCCCTCCACAAAAGAACCAAAATGCGGACATGAAATAATTGGTGATATAGTGGAGCCTCATGCTAGGAAAAGGAAAATGCTCCTCCAAAATCCCGCTCAATTGATGTGTGGTGGCACTAGTGGAAGGCTATGAACAAAACAAGGGGTTTGATAAGAAAATAGAAGGGATTCATGAGGAACTAGGGAATTATTCTTAGTTAGTAACATACATCTACTACTTGTGTCTTACCCATTGAACTACATAAACCATTATTACAGTATAAGATATGCAAGTACTGTAAAATCTTCTACCTTATAACTAACCTCTGAAATGATTCATACCCCCAATCATAGAGGCAAAAATAAATATACTATTATATTTCTCACTAAGTATTATTGCACATAAAATTTTACCACCATGAATGACAATGAGCCCCCAATTGGTAAGCTACCACTATCACATAGTGAGGAAAAACACGATAGTAACTTGAATGTTATTTGAAATGATTATGAGAAATATGTCATTCATTGTTACATATCATTTTTATCATACCTAAGTCAATATATTAATATATTTTAATCTGTAATGATTGGCATTAATTAGTACAATGACTATGTATTTGATGGTACTTGCAAGGAGAACTTTCAAGATGTTTATGTTTCCTTCATTGTTTAGGACATAGGAGAGAAATTAAGTTGGAACAAAGAAGATCATAAAAAATATTATCTTGTTCTGATATCATATTGAAATGAGAAGACATGTACTTACTAGACAATGGAGGAGGGGATGTTGACAAAGGAATAGGTTGGAAATTTGTCTTTTCATTAAAAAAAGTGTGATTTTTGATGACTTTAATGACTTTATTTTGCATATCCTAAAACATTTCCATTATATCCATCTATAAGATTAGGAGAGGGTTTGCAATTAGGTTAACTTGGATTTAATTTTAAAGAGGTCGAATCAATAACTAGAAATGTATTAGGATAAAAGTTCTAATTATCAAATTTAGTCATCTTTGATTTTCTACAAAAAGAAGGCATGTGAAATCTAATAACCCCCAAACATCCACCAAGATTTATTCTTTACAAACATCTTTAATAGGAGATGGTGTATTTGTTTGGATTGGACAGAGCATTGTAGGAAATAAAAAAGTATATTGTGCATCAATTTTTATGTTCTTGACAACTTTCAAAGAAAAAATTTCATTATTATATATGTAAGAAACTACATAATAATCAGGTTGATGGTTCATTCTATTTGAAACAATAATTTTAATTTTTTTGGTGAGTTTGAGAGATTTATTGAAAAAGGTGAATAACCTTAGGCTCATTAGAAATATGCATGGTATTGACCTTATCTAGGTTAAGTTCTTCAACTTGAGGATAAAGAGCATTGGAAAGCGACAATCATATCCCATTGATACTTATCTTCATGACAAACCTTACGAAAGGGACAATCATATCCCATTAATACTTCATCTCTAGGGGAAAAGTTATTGAAATGAATAGACGATGATGTTTTATTAAGAGAATTGTCAATCATATAACCCTCTTTTACCATAATACCATCTTCTTTCAACAAGGTACTCTATTGCGAGAGGGACATATTAAGAAAATAATCAACATCATCCTCCAATGATTTAACCCAAAGATGGAGATCATTAAGACAAGTGTTAATAGTGTCTTCTTGCATCAATATGTCCTCTTTAGGGAGTGAAATCATTGAAATATTCATAAAGGGGATTTTCATGTATCTTAAATCCTTGTAACTTAAGAGGATCCCTTTTCTCCAAAGTATCCTTGATAGTACCGTCTTGTATTATCATGTCACCATGAGTAGCATAAAAATCAAATTCAAAAGTACTAAATGGCCCATGAGAGGTAGTAAAGTCTTGTAAAAAGAAATTTGGCATTTTTCTAATTTTATAAAAATGAAACTTTCAATGAAATAAAATGATGTAATGAAACAAAGCATAAATCGACTAATCTAAACACACATGCCAATACATGAGAGAATCATTTTTTTATTTTTTATTTTTATTTCTTTGAAACATGTAAATTAGTAGATACAATATAAGAATGAAATAGATCTGTAAACATAATGGAAAAATTATGCAACCCGCAAGTCAATTTTAGGAAAATAAGTTAGGGTTTTAATGATTTTCACCTCTAAATTTATGTTTTTAATTGGAAACATTATCTATGACTGTAAATGTTAAAATTAAAATACCTTCAAATTAGATCTGAGAAGACAAATAAGAAGTAAGCATGAAAGAAGTCAGGTTCACCAAAATGTAGAGTTGTAATTTGGAACTAGAGTTCCACAAAGTAGGATTAGACCACTAATTAACCAAATTGGCCAATAAATTGAAAGAGTGGACAACATAATAGATCTATCCTCAATCCAATTATAGAAATGGCTAATATTTTTTATTAGATTCATTAGTTTAGGGTTTGACTCCCTCTTCCTAAGTTGAATTGAAGAAATTGTGAAATTAGTGCAAAATAGGTGATTATGGATGTATTTGAATAGAAATAGTAAGCTACATATATCCCATGGAGCCAACAACTTGGATCTACAAAAAATTAATATATATTTCAGATTTCTTCCTATAAATTTGAGTTGATTTTTAATGACCAGGTAGTATCCATTTGCCATGGTCCTCTAAATTTTTCTCCATTGAAAGATGAAACAATTTTCTCTATGAATTATGCCAATCCTTTTGATTACGAATTTGTACCTATTCTTTCACATAGAGAAAAAGGGAAGTATGTTGAGAATAGGGATTTGCCTAAGTCAAACCCTAGTTTTGAATCTGCGTTGGATAAAATAATGCAAATACCGAAATAACTCTATAAGGAAATACACCTCAGATCTACAAATGTTGTTGATGATCCAATGCTCTTTGAATGTAATCACAAATATTGTATGAAATGGAATAAGTATGACAAAACCCTGATGACATAAACATGCTTGCATAAAAATTGACACAAATTTTCTCCATAGTGCTTGGTGATGAATATGTAGGGTTGGAGATCTTGGAAAATTATTGATAATGAATGCTTCATGAAAGCAAAAATAATAGGGATAGATTATTGATGTAAAATAAATTGATATGATGACTTTATATAGGAGTTTCTAGGTAAATTGTCGATTAGGCCAACCTCGAATAGTCATGTGGAGCCATGATGATAAAATCTTACTCATGAGATATAGCCCCTACCCCATTTCAAATTAGAATTGGATTGAGTGGGATCATGGTATTTTGCAGCACCATGGTCTATATGAGGGCATTCCATGCCATTCTCCCACCACAGACAAGATGAAAATGATATGGAAAGAGGATGGGTATCGCATGGTAAGACCCCAAAAATTTTTTTCATAGCATCAAAGATTGAGAATAAGCACAAACAAACCTATAAAGGGAATGGGGATATGACACGCTGAAGTAGGGGCACAATCTATTGGTATTGGAAATAAGCCACACTTGGACCAATGATGGACTAGTCCAAGAGGGGCCAGTAGCTCAGTGGTACAGCACTCCAACAACATATGGAAGGTCCTAGGTTCAAGTGCTAGTTGGTCCATGTCTCAACATGGTATCAGAGCCAAGTCCAGGCTAGGAGCCCCAAGCACATGAGAGGTGTGGCTTAAGGGGGGGTGTTGGTTTTGGAAATAAGCCACACCCAGACCATTGATGGACTGGTCCAAGAGGGGCCAGTAGGTTAGTGGTAGAGCACTCCAGTGGCATATGGAAGGTCCCAGGTTTGAGTCCTAGTTGGTCGATGTCTCAACACAATCATGAGGTGTAAATTGGAATGGTGATAATTTATGATGCTACACTTTCTCACTTGAATTGTAAACTTAAAGTTAGATTATTAAACTGAGGGGGTAAGACTTTCTTTTACGCCCCACTACATCAAGCATGTTTCAAATTTTGAGATAAGCGAACACAGGAAGGAAATTCCACCCACATTTCATGACCATTATTGGGACAAAAATTAACCCCTTTGTTGTCAAGGTAATGGCACCCAGGGCACCACCTTCATAAGACAATGACCATTGGAGCACCTTTCTCTAGCCAATCAGGGTTCAAATTATGGCCACAGATAAAGTGATAAGGGAAGATTGATAATGGAAGCCAGTGTGAGCAAAATCAAACAGGGTTAAAATCATGGAAGGATAGAATGCCAAAGTGAGGGGGAAGTGAGGATGAAAATTGTATAGGGATAAAATTATGATGTTAGATTTACCTCCCACTTTAGCGAGAGCATAATCCTACACTCATATTATTGGTAAAGTACAAAATAGTATTAAAAAACATTCATCAAGATATTAAAGAGGTAAGATATTCCAAGCCCCCATGAACATAATAACTTATCTATCTAATATCAAGATAAAAGCTTCAACACATGAAGAGAATAAATACCATTACTATCCTGACCTAGTAAGGCTTATGCTTACTATGAGTCATGTTGAGATAGATAAATATTTGAATTGAAAATTTGGTGCACAATATTACAAATAAAAAGGCTTAATTTGCAAAATAATTTTAATATTGAGTTGACATGTTGTGGGGTGTGATGAAAGTGTACAAGAGAAACTTTTTCGTGTGTGCATGTAAAGTGTAACAAAGAGAAGAATGTATTGCCTCATGTTAAAGTTATTGCCCATGCCTTAGTGAGAAAAAATGTTGTATGGTAGCATACATGCGTCCAAAAGACAAGCATATTGCCATAATGACATCCCCTCGACTAAGCACAAATCAAGGGAAATGATGCACATGAAAAAAGGAGATCACATAACAGATCTACTAAGTAGGGTTATCATGCACCTTTTGATTAATAATATGTATAAAGTATAATTATATTGAATTGACCTCATCCTCTAAATATAGTGGAACTACAAGAAAAATGGAAGAATATCACATAAGATGGACAACAAAAGTACTTTTGGATCAATATGGTAGACACCAAAAAGAGAGATCTTAATGCATTCTATCATCCTCAAGTAGATAAAACAAAGGCACATTTATGACAATAGCACATGTATGATATAGTTTATTAATACAACATGTAGAAGAATTGAGACACAAATAGTGGAATGTCATAACATTTTCAGCTTCTTTATTACCTTACACCAAAGGTGAAACAAGGGTCATCCAAAGAGAACCTAACATAAAACAAAGACAATATCAAGAAATATATCACAAGGGAAGGACATTTCATGCAAGAAAACACATAAAAGAGAATTCACTATACATGTGAGACTAGTCTAGCAAGTCATCCACCTCCCAATATATCTTAACATTATTTAGGGATGATGAAATCAATGTAAGAGGAGCCACAACAAGCATGGTATATGGAGCTACAGTATATTAAAAACAAGGACCATGTCTAATGATTACTTGAGATATATTTTTTTCACTAGGAGCTAGGATTTATTATTTCAAAAATCTAGAAGATAAGCCATGATTAATTTTAATAACCACATACATATCATCAGAATCATTATCATCAATATTGTAAGAATCAAGAATACTATTGATATTAATATCGTCATCATCATCATCCAAATTAATCAAAGTAGGACCTTTAATGTGCACATGAAATGGATCATCATTTTGTTAAGATAATTTTAAATTTTGACTTGCTTTATTAAGATGAAGTTCCTTCCTTGGGTTAGGCAAAGTTTGGATAAATAGGATCAAGTCAACATTTGGTGTCTTAGGGGAGGAAATGGTTTATGAATCAAAATAATGAGACTTGGCACATCTTTGTAAATATTCTCTTAGACTATGATTTCTCTTTATTCGACTCAAAAACTAGTATGGTTGGGGATCAATCAATATAGGCTTCTTTCATAACCTTGTAGGGGGGGAAACTGAAAAAATGTCATTGGGTTGAGAGAAGCAATTTTCTAGGAATTTTCCTCTATAGGATGTAGGAGGTGGGAATGCAACAGGGAGGAATAGGAGCAGAGATAATTCAATGTATAATAAAAGTAGGAGGAATATTAAAGGGTGAAGGATCCTTAAATTTACTCAAGGCCAATATCCTTTCATGTTTTAAATTTTGATAAAATAGGAAAAAGGGATCTTCTAGTGTTTTTAAATCTTTAGGTTTTGAGGCCAAAAGTAATATAAGGTAAATTTTCTACATATTTCTAAGGGCGTATAAATACTATAATTGGTCATGATAATATGCTCATGATGAGGGAATTTTAATTATTTGTGAGTGGTAAAAGGGATAAATTTCATGGAAGAGAGCCAATTATGTCCCAAATTCACAAGAAATTGGTCGAATGTAGGGAACATATTAAAGGTAACATCTAAGCACTTAGTACCACCCTTAATGGGAAGAGTGATAAAACCTATAGTTAGACAAAAAAAGTCATCATGTACCCTAATAATAACATTATATTTTTCATAAGTATCTTGCTGAAATTAGTGATTATAAATATGTTCTCTAGTAATAGCATTAACCATACACACTAGATCAATGAACACTCCTTGTGAGAGATTTCTTAATTTTTTTAGTAATGCATAATGGTCCATTAGGTGCATAAATAGTTTCTATTGACTCAAATGTAATGCAACGTTGAATTTTAGGATTTGATCACTTGATAAGGTTCACAACACTTCTAGCTTCTACTCACATCTCATCAGGAGCTATATTAGTTGAATGTTTATGCTCAACTAGATTGGTATAATAAGAAAGCAATTTATTGGTAAATATTTGCAAGTTTTGTTTAGGAAGTGTCATGGATTTATTTCCTTTATCATTCCCATGTTACATAATATTAATAATAGAATTACTAAGGTCTTAGATCACATTCTTCAACCTAAAATGCTTCTCTATATCATGATTAGGTTGACAATGGTATTGGAAAAATGATTTAGTATCAAATTAAGTTTGTATTTGAAAAAGGATTTATAATCAAGTCCCATATTGATTATGGAGTTTCCACTTCACAAGGTGGGCTAATATGTGCTAAGTTCATTTGTGTTCAATGAAGGCTAAAAAGACTATTCGTTGGTGTCCTTATAGGGAAACTTTTATTTATAAAAACACATAATTTTGAGATGATTGCGATGAAATGAATGTGAGTAATTTTAGAGAATATTAAATATTTGAAATGACTCCTAGGTGCTTCATATGATGATGAAAAGCTTGTATTATTGGCAAGAAAGATTAAAGAGAAACATATAACTTTCATAGTGAAAGTCCTACTAGTGATTTTAGAGGCTCCTTCAATATGAATTAGGTTTAAATGTTTGAATATGGCTAATCCCATATCTCTATTACAACAATAATTTTCTAATAAATCAACTAACTGGTTGGCTTCTCAATAGCCATGGATAATTTTAAGAGAGTCAAAGTGTTCTAAGAATTTTTAGACTCCTTAGAGTAGATAATTTAGAATCTACTTGTGAATAACTTTGTGTTTACATGCATTTATTATGACCATTGAGTCCCACTCATTGTCCATATTCTATAGTTTCAATTGTTTTTCTAATTTTAAGCCTAGGAGTAGGGCCTGCTCCATTTCCTACATCTTAATTATTTACTAGATCTTTGATCTTATTGTTTTGATTACATATCCTATATAATCTAAAATAGCACACACTACACTGGATTTATCATGATGAGAAATCAAACTTTTAATTAGAAGTGACCCTATGGGGGATCTATCTATTAGACCAATTATGTATTAGTCTTTTCTTTTGATGGGCAATGAAGGCTACCTAGGAAAGGAATTCATAGACATTTCCAAGTGGTGAGATACTAAGAATCATAAGATGTGAATGTAGAATGCGGAAATTTATTTCTTCTAATATATGTATTCTCTATGTGAGATATAGAAGATTTCACTTTATTTAAAATAATTACTTTGACCTAGATTTATTGATGAAAATTAATAAATTTGTCTCCCACCATAAATGACATTAATAAAGAAGCAAAAATAATCCAGATTGATGGAAATAGATAGTTTGATAATAGGTATGACTGGAAATATTAAAAGTGTTCTTTAATGTGCTTGATGATGGTATGTACTTGTATAATTTATATTGTAATCACTTCCAACACTCTTTATAAAATGAGGAATTGAGGATCAGATAATCCACATATCTATTAGCTTGGTCACATATGAGACATTTCAATAGATTATCTAGGATTAGTCTTTGAAGTCTTTCACTTGTTAACATTTTTTGTCAAGTGATTGCTATGAGAAGGAGCATGCTATTAGGATGGTTTCATCATGCCAATATAGTCTATAGGCTTTATTTTAGTGATTTTCTTCATCTTTCCCATTACTGATCTGTATCCTTGGTTAACTATGTAAATTCCTCCTTTTGATCCTATCCAAATAAGTTTATGTAATTTCTCTAAGGACATAATTATTTTTTGTTCTAGTATTCTTGATAAAGTTATGTTTTGCTGACAATGCGTAATTGTAATGTTGGATAAAGCTCTCCACATCACCAAGATAATATTCTCTCAAGGGAGAATAAGTACATCTCTAACCTTGTTCCCATACACCTATTTGAGGATGGCCTATTCCTATATTAGTTCTTCCATTATTTTGAAAGGAGGATGGCTTTCCGCACATACTCCGAAAAACTTTCTTTGTTCCCATTGTTTATAATCTAGAAAATATATAGCTAAATTTCACTTATTTACAATCAAAAATGAAATCCCACATTTCAGATACTATTAATGGATTTTCTATTTTGGAGATACATATAAGCTCATCATTATTTAATTTTTTATTCTTAAGTAATCTTATCCGCTCAAAGTTTGGTTCAACATACATATTCTAAAAACACTTTTCTCCAAAGGATAGATTGCATGCTTCAATATTATGAATTCCTGTACTACCTTCTACACTATTTATGCATATTTGATCCTACTAAATTAAAGGTAGCTTTTATCTTTTTATCCAAAATATTCTTAATGTTTTTTCAAAATTTAGTGAAACTCATTTTGGCATCTTGAGGACATACATTAGATAGGTGGGAATCATGTCAAGAACATATTTTATTAGCAATATTCTCCTAGAAAATAAACAAAAATTCTCAAAAAGGGTAAAGATTGAGCTCAGATACTAATCCTTAAATCTAAGAAACAAAAAAACCTTTGAGATTGCCACTTTGATTTTCCAATCATTGGTGACACACAATAGAAGAAAAAATAAACAATGGAGATATGCAATGTTTTTCTTATTTCATTAAAGTATGGAAATAAAACTATCAAATAAGCTACCAACTCACTAGTAAACTATTGACCTTAAAAATATTAAAAACTATTGATTACAAATTATATTTGTTGCATTCTATAACTAGTTACAAACAACTAAACAAACTAGAGCTTCTCTAAGCTCTCTTACATGATACTACTTCACTTGGAGGTTCACACACTTCACTAACTAAATCTACTAAATCTTATGGCAATCATTGCTCATTGGGAACAATAAAGTGCCTAGAGAAATCACTGCTCTCAACACAGACAAACACACACCTACTGCTGCACAATTTGAATAACTCAGTGAATAAAAAACATTCCTATGTAGTTGTTGCACAAAATGGACTTACTCCAAATGAATTTTACTTACTGACACTTGGAAACATTCTTCCTCTTCCTTGGGGTTGTTGAGACAAAAATCCCTTCTCAAATTGTAATTCAAAATCACCTACCAACATTAAATTCAACAAGTTGTTTTTGTTGCAATACTAGGATCAAGTTGGGGGAAGAAATCCCTAGGTCAATCATTTGGTGCAATCATCTATAGGCTATATTTACTCTCAGTTGCTTCTGACGAGGTAGGTATACATAGGGAGGTATAACAAGGCTTAGGAAAAAATAATTTTCCAATGCTCCCTGCAAAGGATAAATACCTACTCTTCCATGAGAAATTTTTTCCTTGAATATTTTGGGAAGCTTATTCCATGGAGAGTTTCTATTAGCTGTAAAGGATGAAGAAAACCTCAGGTGCTGACAAAATAGGGATTTTTCCTAAACCCCAAATAATTTTTGATGATATTTACCATAAATTTTAAGGTGAGTTTATGAAAAATATCGTTGACATTGATGCATTTAATTTTTTACCTAAAACTTAGTAGTGTCTATCTAAAGCTATTTTTATTTTCTTTATTATTTTGATACATTATTTTCTAAATAAAATGCTTAGGTCAACAAACAAGGAATGAGTTATATTGATTCTTATTTGAGAAATATTTATTCCTTTGTATCTTTAGGTTGTATGACATTTATGAACTATCCTATTGTAATCTTCTACAAGGATGATGAATAGGAATGGAGAGAGTGGGTATTCATATCTAACCACTTGCACAGACCTAAAAAGCCTTGAAGGATTACCATTAACTATGATAGAGAATTATACACTTGAAATGTATAATAAGATCAATTTAAACCTTATTTTTTGGAAACCAAATTTTTGGAGAACATGAATGAGAAAGTTCTAATATGAAGTCAAGTCTTATGATCATAGATTGTATGCGATATTGTTAAATTGAATGCAAGTCTTATGAAGTCAAGTCTTATGATCATAGAATTTTTGTTTGAGATAATTTTAGGGATAATTAGAGATTATCTTAAATAATTATCTTTTGTGAATATTTTGTAAACTGTATCGCACAATGAAATTGGATTTAAATATACAAAAGGGATAAGAGTATTTAGCTTTAGAGTGATAGATATATTGGTGGCATTGAACTATTTAAGCATTGCACCACTTTTCTTAATTCTTCTAGCACAAGAAGAAGATCAATTCCTATGAAATCCTAACACTTTTGAAAGAAAGGTATAGTAAAGCCATTTGATCATAGTTCTTTGTCTAGGGGTACTAATGTGACTACCTTTTTTAGTTATTCAAGGCTAAAAGGATTTAGAAAGTTATATAATTGTCATGTCTTGTGATAGAATTTGGTATATTTTGAAGAAATTCTTGAGTACTATCTACTATATGATCTGAATTATTAGTCCACCTTAAAAGTAAAAATCAAAATCATTTTTGACTTCTTCCTCTATATCTAATTTGGAGGTTAGAAGTTGTCATGTTGTACATAGAAAATCTAACTAATATTATTGTATTGGAATGCTTCAAGAAATAAGTGGATGCATAATAAAATATGGTGTTTTACTCTCCACACAGTTATATAGAGTTTTGTCTCTAGTACCTTTCTTATTTAGAGAGAATTGAGATTTTAGGTTTCCCTGTAATTATTTTTCTTGAGCAAAGTAAAGGCACTTAACCACTAGTTCTATAATGTTTTTGTTGAGATATGTTTTATTAAAACAAGCAACAAAATTTGGGTGCTAGCCCTATATACAAATAGCCCATAGGCAGAAAAAAAGAAAGGCAACAAAACAAGGGTGTTGACCCTTGATAGTCGTAGGTTGGAAAGTAATTTAATATCAACTCAAAAGACCACAGTTAAAAGCTTGTTGTTGTTGAGATTTTCTAGTTGTTGCATAATTTTTTTTTTCAAAGAAAAATTCATGAATTGATTTTATTCCATTTTTTAAGTTAAATTTTATAAACTAAAGTTTTTTTATAGATTTCGAGGATTTTGGATCTTGGATAAAAAGTTGAATTGGTCCATTAGTATTTTAGTAAGGGAATTAAGTGTGGTCACTTAACCACATTGATTAAAACTTGAAAAAGGGCCAACCTTTGGATTGTTTGGATGTCTCATGTATCAAGAGACTAATATAAAATGGTTATGACAATACATTGGTAGAATCTCTCATATGCAAAAACAAGAAGAAAGATGTATGCTCCAACAATTTTTTTTTAATAGGATGAAAAATATTTTATTAGGGGTTTTAATAACCCTAATGTTTCATTAGAAAGTCTTTATTTACTGTAAGGAGAGTGGCATGATCTCCTTAGTCTACAATTATAGCCTAAGGTTTCTAAAATTACTGCATCTATCCATAATTTTAATATAGCAATATTGTGTTTTCTTCCTCTTTTTGAGTGAGAAAGAATGTTTTTTGGTGTTAATAATTACAGTTCAGATAATTTAAAATTTTCTTTAAATGCGTCACTAAGTGGTGTGGCTAAGATCTGATCTACTATTTTCTCAATAAAATCAAATTCTAAATTTATGAACTAATTCCCTTGCTAAATCTTATATTTGCTCACAATAAGAAAAGAGAATGGTTTTTGGAAAATATCCCATTTACATCAGTAGATTGTGAATTGATTATTGTAATAAATATTTTCTTAGGTAATCTCTAAGGAGATGTGATAAAAAGAGGACCTATTTGGTCAATGGAGTTCATATGA
The DNA here is from genome assembly GCF_030272615.1 of Cryptomeria japonica. Classification (NCBI taxonomy): domain Eukaryota; kingdom Viridiplantae; phylum Streptophyta; class Pinopsida; order Cupressales; family Cupressaceae; genus Cryptomeria; species Cryptomeria japonica. The sequence continues at coordinate 619,036,936 of NC_081405.1, forward strand.
GGGGTTAGTGATCATAGAGAAAGGATGCTCTAAATAGACATGTCATAAAATTAGGTCCCTTTAGGTGAATATGCATAATTTACTAGTTCTATAGATAGAGGAATCAATGTTTTTATTACTAAATCACTCTAATACTAGCTACTTTGGGGTAGGGTTGACTTGAAGTTTTTGTTGGATATTAGAGTTGTTGGAATGTGGTGTTGTCATTGATGTCAACATATTCCTATGTTGGAGAGAATTGGTTGTTGCAAAGAGTTGGTTTGGGTGATCTGTTGGAGATCTGTTGGCGTGGTTTAATAGATTTTTAGATGATTATCTCTAATTCATTTAGTGTGAGTTTTAGTGTTCTGGAAGATGATTTTGTCAAGTTATGAGGTCCTATATGTGGACTAGTTTTTTAGTGTTCAGTGTTACAAAATTGTGGTATTTGATCCATATTGCTCTAGAATAATTATATCTTGTGTTACAAATTTTGGAGAGTGTTTGGGACATTCATGTGTGTCCTTAGATTGGATGGTTCATGATTTCAAACTTTGCAAGTGTATCTTTTAGTTTGTTAGTTGGTTTTCTTGAGCTCTGGTGATATGTTAAAGATGATTTTTATTATCTAAGTTGTTGTAGTGATTGCAGTGGATTTCATGTTGCTTCTTGATGTTCTTTGATTGTGTCCTATGTGTTTTGTTGGTTCATGTTGATCGTGGTGTGCGTCATTAAATATTTTATTGGTCTAGTGGTATTCTTCGTGTTATGTGACATATTCAGTGGTATATAGTGTGTTTTGGATGATTGTGGGGAATTACTTGATGGTGTTGCATGGTTGAATATTTTATTTAAGTCCATGTTCTATCCTTTACGACATCATATTGGTCCAATTATGGATTTATGTATAATGTGATATAATTTTATAATTAGGTCTTATGTGTTGAGTCGACCATGAGGTTAAGGTTGATGAATTGTATAAATAGGTGTTTTAATCATGTTAGTTGTGTATCTATGAGTGTTTTGAGGTTTTTGTATGTATGAATAAGTGAACCTATCATTCGAAAGTGGTGAAGTGCAGAGAAGTGTTGTTGTGCAGAGAGTGTTCCTAATCGAAATTGTAATCAAGCATTTGGAGATGCTATTCTTTTAGTTCATGTAATTTGGATTGATGTGCAAACTTTGTAAGGCAGTGAGCCCACCCAATGTTGTACCCCTTTGTTGTTTTGAGAAGTGAGCTATAGGAAATATTCCTGAATGCATGTGAATTCCCCATTGTAATATTACCACATATTACTGCAAAGTATCATCTTATTCTAGATAGGTTCCCACCATGGTTTTTCCCTTAATCAATTTTTCCACTTTAAAAATCTATGTTATGTGTATTGTTGATGTGGTGATTATTTTTGTTATTATTCTTCCTAATCAGGTCTTAAGTTAAAGTTAATTTGGTTGAGTTTGGTGAAAAATCATTCACCCCCCCTTTGTTTTTCTACCGCTCTGCTGCCAACGATCAGTATTAGAGCTAGATCCTTTAGAAGGAGCTTGACCACTTGAGTAGATCTAGGATGGAAACTATTATTTTCAAGAAGGAGAGTGTGAGACTTGATGGAACCAATTACTTTATATGGAAGAACTAGATAGATGCTTACTAGAATTGTGTTGGACAAAATTATTGGAAGATCATAAATAATACATAAATTATTCCTCTGAATGGTCTTGTTATTGCAACTGAGATGAAGGAAGTTGAATGCAATATAAGAGGTAATGAAGAATTATTCAGTGCCCTAACTGATGTAGAGATCCCAAATGTGATGGGATTGTAGAATGCATATGAGATTTAAGTGAAGCTTGAATCCCTGTATGAAGGAGATAAACATGTGAAATTTGCTAAATTGTTAAGCTTGAAAGGAGAAAATGATTTGCTATGAATGCGATAAGAAGAGAATATTTCATCCTTTATGGTTAAAGTAAATAATCTTGTGCTAAACATCAGATGTGTCAGTGGAGTCCATGAAGTAGATGAGATTGTGGCTAAAGTGTTGAGATATTTGCCTCCTACTTATAAACATAAAGTTGCTGCTATTGATGAGATCGACATTGTGAGAACTATGACAAGAGAAATGTTGGTTGGTAAGCTTGTTACTTTTGAATTAAGCAAACTTGGTGAATCACATGGAAAAACTAAGACTATATTTAAAGTTACTGTATCCAGGAAGTAGAAGTATGATCCCAAATAAAGTTCAACTAGGGTGCCCCGATATGAAAGAGAAATGAGAGAGATGGAAGAATAGGAAAGAGAACTGGAAGAGCTTGAAGCACTTATTGCAAGAAGATTTCCTAAGGGAGTCGATAAGTATGAAGATAATTTGCCTTTAAAATATTTTTCTTACAATAATATTGATCATTTTGCTTCTAGGTGTCCTAAAAGAGTACAAAAAGTGTCAAAGTATGATAAGCTTTACAATCCTAACAAAAAGTATAGATATCAAAAGAAATGTTATTATGTTAATGATGAAGGTCTAACAGATGAGGAGTCTGAGAAAGGGAATTTTGAAGATAAATTTATGTTCATTGCTATGAAGGAATATGATCCGATATGTGTTGATTCTACAAGCTGTACTATTAAAGATAAATATTTAGCTGCTAAGATTGATGAAAAAGATGAAGTATTTATTGATAATGGTTGTTCACATCATATAAAAGGTGATAAACATAAATTTTTTAATATGGAGAAGCATGATGGCGGTTTGGTGAGATTTCGAGAAAACAAAGCTTGTGTAATCTGCTGTAGAGGATCTATTTCTCTTGATGGTAGGCATAATATTGATAATTTTTATATGTTTGATGTAGGAACATCCCCAGTTCATAGCAATCTTGCATCAACCAAAAAAAATTTCCTTTTTGCTTGCAGTTTCAACTTTTCTTTCTGTGTCCAAGTTGTCGCTCACCAGATCCTGTAGCGTCGGATTCTCCTTGAAGACATGAACATATTTATTATTTCTAGATGACATCGCATTTGGATCATTTTTCCGTAAGATATCGCTATTGATTTCCTTGACACATTTCCTATTATTGATTGATAGTTCTTCTTACTAGTTGCTTAAACCTATTTTGGTGATCTACTGGAACCCCTTCCGAAGCTTTCAGAGCCTTGGGTGTTGATTCCGATGTTCCTTTGGTGCAGGAGTACCCTTCTAGACTCTTTCTCTTTTTGTTTCTTGTTGGTGTTATGCTTCTTTAGAAGCCATTGTACATAAAATAATGAGCCATGTGCTCATAGGTCCTAGGTAGGGTCCTAGAGGAGATCTTAGGGGTCATGAGTCAAGATTGTGATTTTCTTGTAAATGGAGGGTAGGTGTGTCTTGGAGGTGCTTAGGGGTCCTTTATATCATGGTGGTGTCTTTAGGTTGGCCCATTGTGGGTCTAGGAGTCAGGAAGAGCAACATTGGGAAAGTTTCTCAAAAGTTGCAAAAGTTGGATGACAACTTTTAAAAGTTGCATGACAACTTTTCCACCATGTTGTCAAAATCTTTAGGTTAGTGTGGATAACCCCAAATGTGGCACACCAACCGAGGTATGGGTAGTATAAGATTTTTAAAACCCTAAGTTAAAGGGTTGGATGTCATAGATTGTATGGGTCAAGCAAACTGAATTGACTGTGACTGTTTTTGGGTTACTAGATAATTTGAATGCAGTTACCAAGCAAACTAATGGATTGATTTGCAAGAAAAATTGTGTGGACTATCTTCTTTGGTGTATATATCTTCATTTTGAGTGATTAGATTAGCTTTTTTTTTACCAGTTGAGTGTGTTTGTAAATAATTTGTAAGTTGCAGTCTTACTATCCAGTTTTGGACCGGTTTGAGCAAATCATGTCTTAACTCCATTCCCCATTGTGGAATCACCATGAAACCATGGGGAATGGATGTGAAGACATTGTACTATAGTCCCAAGCAAGCATGGCCCTTGAAAATGCAAGGAGGCCAAGCAAAGACCCATTCCTAGGTGAGACTGGACAGTGCTCAGTTACAAATGGTTGTTGGTGCAGAGGTCTTAGAGAGCAAGGTTGATTAGTGGAGAGTGCATCCTTTGGAGAAAGTGTAGAGGAGTGAGTGAAGCATCATTGGTGTGAAGGAGGATCCTCCACCAATCCAAACAAGGTGTCTAAAACTCAAAACACTCACTGTTGCATAGGAAGACCCTAAAAACCCTCACAAAAACCCTTAAAACCCTTAATATCCACGTAGGATAGTGTACGGACACTTGGAGGCCTAAAACCTAGAAAATCCTTGAGTCCTTGCCAAATGAATGGTAGTCCTTTTTGGGAGTTTGGGTTGTTTGTGCATTATTTGTGAGAGGGAGCCCTAGAAGACTGGTTAGGAGGCCTAATTGGTCCTAATCCTTGTAGCCCTATTTGAAGGCAAAAACCCAAATTTGTTAAATCGGTAAGGGGTTAGAATCTTGAAACCTCTTGGGGGCTCATGAATGGGTGGAAAGACCATGAAATAAACCTAAAACAACCTTGGTAAGACCTTGAAAGGTGTGGAACAAAATTAGCCGTTATTAGCCATAGTAAGGGGGTTTGAGTCTCATGAGTAGGTGAGACCTTAGGAGTAGTTTTGCAACTCATTGGTGGGTGGAGTGGGCATGGTCAGGGGATTTCTCAAGCAAAGGGAAGTCCTAGAGACCCTAGGGTGTGTAGAAAACACCAGGTGATCCAAGGAATGGATCCAGAAGCATAGACTAGGCTAGTCTATCCCAAACCCCATCCCATCAAATTGGTATTAGATCCAGTGAAAGACTTATTGGACTATGTATGTCTCTATATATTGGTGAATCAGTAGGGGAGAGTAGAATGGTCACTAATGCAGAGCTCGCTAGAGAAGTGGAAGAACAGAAGGAGAAGAATAGACTCCCGTAAGTAGCTATGAGTGAGATAAGGGATAAACTGCTGGAAGTGGTGGATCAGAGGACACATGAACCTTGGGATGAAGACACCAAGGGTAATGGAAAGAAGACTATAGACATATATGACACTATCCCTGAACTAGATCCCTTGTTCAATGAAGAACCTTTTGTGAAGGCTATCATGTCCCTGAACACCAAAGCCTTTGAAGGATTGCCACATTTCAATGGAAGAATGGACATAGAAATTGTTATGGAATGGATTGAGGGCATGGAAAACCACTTTGAGTGTGAGGGAGTGATAGAGGCTTAGAAGGTTAAAGTTTCCAAATCAAGATTGAGGGGAGTAACTTTGACATGGTGGAAGTACCTGCAAGAAGAAAGAGTTATTATGGGAAAGCTACCTATTGCAAATTGGAAAGCTATGGTGGGTAAGATTAAGGAGAAATACTTACCAGAGGATTATGAAGTCCAACTTCATAAGAAGAGACAAGGATAGAAGCAGAAGGATCTTGATGTGGCCAGCTACATAGAGGAGTTTCAAAAGCTATGTCTTAGGTCCAAAGTCCAAGAAGATGAATCCATTAAGGTGGCTAGGTATCTAAGCGGCCTAAAGTGGAACATTCAAGAGGAGATAAGCCTATGGACTCCTACTACTGTCTAGAAGTGTCATCAGGTTGCTGCCAAGGTAGAAGAGAGGAATAAAAGGAAAGGAGACTCCAATGGTAGGGGTAGAGGTAGAGGTAGAGTTCAAGTGAATCACCGAGGTGGTTACCAAAGCAAGATAAATGAGCAAAGGAACCAAGGAGAAGCCAAGTTGATTGAGCATGGTAGTGAAACCAATCCTAGAGGAGGACATTCAAGAGGAAGAGGTGCACAAGGCGGTCCAAATAGGGATAGAGGTATCGGTAGAGGTAACTCCTACTTTGCAACAATGAAGTGTTACAATTGTGGATAATTGGGACACTTGACATATAGATGCCCTGACAAGCCTACATCATCAAATAGTGGAAAGAGGGTTGCTTATGCACATGAAGACTCTTCAAGCAGAAAGACACCTAATGTGGATCATATTGAATCAGAGAGTGGAGAAAATGTGATGTTTAATAGGGTCTTGATAAGACAACTAGTCAAGAGTGAACCTAAGCATAGGAGACCATTATTTAGGGTGAGATGCAAGATTCTTGGTAAAGTGTGCAAGTTGATAGTTGATTCAGGCTCAACTAACAATATCATATCAAAAGAGGTAGTTTGGAACCTGAAACTCACAAGGATACCCCACACTAACCCATACAAGGTGACAGGGTTGAATCATGAGCAGAGTGTGCTAGTCAATGAACAGACTTGGGTAAAGTTTTCTATTGGAGGATAGAAGGATAAGATTCTTTGTGATGTGTTTCCTATGAATGCATGTCACTTATTTCTTGGAAGACCCTAGCAATTTGATAGGAAGGTGATCTATGATGGAGAGGAGAACTCCATTTCCTTTAAGAAGGATAGCAAGACCTTCAAGATTCAGTCTTTGACAGAGAATGAAGAAGGAACTTCAAAGACACCTAGTGTCTTAATGGCTACTGATAAAGAGTTTATGAACTTGCTACATGAGGAGGAGATAGTGAAGTGTGCCATCTTTTTGAAACCAAAGGAGGAAGAAGACAAGTTGTAGACAGAAATACCCAAGGAGGTAAAGCAAATGTTGCAAGAGCATAAGGATATAGTGAGTGATGGAACACCTGCAACACTCCCACCTAGAAGGTCTATAAGTCATCAAATAGACTTTGTTCCCAATGCATCCTTACCTAAAAAGGCTGCATATAAGCTCACACCTAATCAGAACAATGAGGTAGCAAGGCAAGTGTAGGAGTTAATGGAACAAGGATTGATTAAGAAGAGCATCAGCCCATGTGCAGTCCCGATAGTGCTAGCATCAAAAAAAGGAGGTAAGTAGAGACTTTGCACTGACTCAAGAGTAATTAATATGATTACCATAAGGTATAGGTTTCCTATTCCTAGAATAGAGGATCTTACGGACTATTTAGGAGGGGCTATGTATTTCACCAAGCTAGACCTTAAAAGTGGTTATCACCAAATAAGAATTAAGGAGGGTGATGAGTGGAAGACTGCTTTTAAAACCATAGATGGATTGTATGAATGGCTTGTGATGCCATTTGGACTCACCAATGCTCCAAGAACATTCATGAGGTTGATGAATGAAGTGTTGAAGGATTTCACAGGAAGATTTGTGGTGGTGTACCTAGATGACATTCTCATCTATAGCAAAACCAAAGAAGAGCACCTTGAGCATTTGATTTTAGTCTAAGAGAGGTTGCATGAGGAGAAGCTATCCATCAACCCAGAGAAGTGTGACTTCTTGAAGTAGGAGCTGGTTTACTTAGGATTTGTGGTGTCTAAAGGAACCTTGAAGATGGATCCAAGCAAAGTGGAGGCAATCTTGAATTGGCCTGCACCTAGAACAGGGACTGAGGTAAGAAGTTTCCATGGATTAGCTCAATTCTATAAGAAGTTTGTGAGGAATTTCAATGGTATATGTGCACCAGTCCTTGACACCATTAAAGGAGGTCTTAAAACCAAGTTTAGATGGATTGAGTAGGCTAACAAAGCATTTCATTTGTTGAAACAAGCAGTAGTCACAAAACCTATCCTTCTCCTACCTATATTTGATAAGCTATTCACTTTGGAGTGTGATGCAAGTGAAATTGTAGTGGGTGGTGTATTGAGTCAAGAGGGAAGACCTGTGGCATTTTTCAGTGAGAAGCTTAATGAAGCAAAGAAGAAGTACTCTACCTATGACCTAGAGTTATATAAATTAGTGCAGTTACTAGAGAAATGCAGGCATTACCTACTTCCAAAGGAATTTGTAGTGATCATAGACAATCAGGCATTGAGTTACATCAACACTCAAGAGAAGCTAAGCAATAGACATCTAAAATGGATGGAATATCTCCAATCCTTCACCTTCACCATTAAGCATAAGAAGGGCCAACTTAATAAGGTGGCATATGCATTAAGTAGGAAGTCATTGACTATTCAAGAACTATAGTTGTAGAGAATAGGCATAGAAGGTTTCAAAGACCTCTATGAAGGAGATGAAGATAGCTTACAAGGTTTGCAAAGAATTTGAGAACCATTTTCATGGTGAGTATGCAGATTACACTTTCCAAAATGGTCTCTTGTTCAAAGGTAACCAGTTGTGTGTACCTAGAGGATCTATGAGGGAGAACCTCATCCAAGAGAAACATAATGGCAATTTGAGTTGACACTTTGGGATTAATAAGACCCTAGACTTAGTACAAAGGTATTACTATTGGCCAAAATTGGCAAGAGATCTGAAGAGGTATGTAGAGCAATGTGGAGTGTGTCAAAGAGCAAAAGGGGGATCAAGCAATGTCGGTTTATATCAACCATTACCAGTCCCTAACAGACCTTGGGAATGTATAAGCATGGACTTTGTAGTAGGACTTCCCAAGACTAAAACAGGTATGGACAACATCTATGTGGTAGTAGATAGATTTTCCAAGATGAGTCATTTCATACCATGTAAGACTATACATGATGCAAGCTATGTTGCACATCTTTTCTTCAAAGAGATTGTTAGAATTCATGGACTCCCTTTAAGCATTGTTTCAGATAGGGACAACAAGTTCATGGGTCATTTTTGGCAGACATTATGGAGGAGACTAGGAACTAACTTGTCATTTAGCTCAGCTTACCATCCACAAACAAATGGTCAAATGGAAGTCATCAATAGAGTGTTAGGCAATTTGTTAAGGTTTCTAACTAAGGAATATGGTCAGACATGGGACCTTATCATTCCTCAAGAAGAGTATGCATATAATGATAGTGTGAATAGAACCACTGGTAGAAGCCCTTTTGAGGTTGTGTATGGCAGACATCCAAGGGGAGTATGTGAGTTGAGAGATCTTGGTAGTTTGGAGATGAAGAGTGGACAAGAAGAGGACTTCACTCAAACCATCAAGTAAGTCCAAGAGAAAGTTAACAGGGCCATCCTTGAATCCACACAAAATTTGAAAGCCAAAGTGGATGAGAAAAGAAGAGAAGTTCAGTTCAAGGTGGGTGACTATGTGATGGTCCATTTGAGTAAAGCTAGGATGCAAAGTGGTAAGCCTACCAAACTGAAGATGAAGAGGGTAGGACCTTGTCAAATTCTAGAAAAATATAGTGAGAATGCCTATAAGGTGGATTTACCTTCAGACTTAGCCATTTCACCAGTCTTCAATGTTGCTAATCTGGTAATGTACAAGGGAGAGATAGCAGAGCAGACTGAGAACCAGGCCAAGGTGTTACAAGACTTAGATGTAAATACCTTACCTCAAGTGAAGAAGCCTAAAGTAGAGGAGATCTTGGAATCAAGGGTGAAGAAGTCTACTAGACACTAGGTCTACATGGAGCACCTAGTGAAATGGGTAGATCAACTAGTATCTGAAGCTACATGGGTGGAGGATAGCAGGTTCAAAACACTTCGAATAGACCTAGCTCTCATCTCTTCTTCTATTTCTTAGTTGTGTGCAGAGGGGGACTATGGTGTAGGAGCACCCTTCCAAACTCTTTCTCTTTCTGTGTCTTGTTGGTGTTATTCTTCTTTAGAAGCTATTTTACATAAAATAATGAGCCATGTGCTCATAGGTCCTAGGTACGGTCCTAGAGGAGATCTTAGGGATCATGAGTCAAGATTGTGATTTTCTTGTAAATGGAGGGTAGGTGTGTCCTAGAGGTGTTTAGGGGTCCTTTATATCATGGTGGTGTCTTTAGGTTGGCCCATTGTGGGTCTAGGAGTTAGCAAGAGCAACATTGGCAAAGTTGCTCAAAAGTTGCATGACAACTTTAAAAAGTTGTCAAGCAACTTTTCCACCATGTTGTCAAAATCCTTAGGTTGGCATGGATAACCATAAATGTGGCACATTGACCAAGGTATGGGTAGTATAATATGTTTCAAACCCTAAGTTAAATGGCTAGATGTCAGAGATTGTACGACTCAATAAAATTGAATTGACTGTGACTGTTTTTGGGTTACCAGACACTTTGAATGCAGTTACCGAGCAAACTAATGGATTGATTTGCAAGAAAACCTATGTGGAATGTCTTCTTTTCTGTATATATCTTCATTGTGAGTGATTATATTAGCTTTTTTTATACCGGTTGAGTGTGTTTGTAAATAATTTGTAAGTTGCAGTCTTACTGTCTAGTTTTGGACCGGTTTGAGCAAATGAAGTCTTAACTCCATTCCCCATTGTGGAACCACCATGAAACCATGGGGAATGGATGTAAAGACCTTGTACTATAGTCCCAAGCAAGCAAGGCCCTTGAAAATGCAAGGAGACCGAGCAAAGACCCATTCCCAGGCAAGTCTGGATAGTGCCTAGTTAGGAATGGCTATTGGTGTAGAGGTCTTAGAGAGAAAGGTTGATTAGTGGAGAGTGCATCCTTTGGAGGAAGTGTAGAGGAGTGAGTGAATCATTATTGGTGTAAAGGAGGAGCCTTCATCAATCCAAACAAGGTGGCTAAAACTCAAAACACTCACTGTGACCCAGGCAGACCCAAAACAACCTCACAAAAACCCTTAAAACCCTTAAAATCCACCTAGGATAGTGTACAGACACTTGGAGGCCTAAAACCTAGAAAATCGTTGAGTCCTTTCCAAATGAATGGCAGTCCTTTTTGGGAGTTTTGGTTGTTTGTGCATCATTTGTGAGAGGGAGCCCTAGAAGACCGGTTAGGAGGCCTAATTAGTCCTAATCCTTGTAGCCCTATTTGAAGGCAAAAATCCAAATTTGTGAAATTGGAAAGGGGTTAGAATCTTGAAACCTCTTGGGGGCTCATGAATGGGTGGAAAGACCATGAAATAGACCTGAAACAACCTTGCTAAGACCTTGGAAGGTGTGGAACAAACTTAGCCCTTATTAGCCATAGTAAGGGGTTTTGAGTCTCATGAGTAGGTGAGACCTTAGGAGTAGTTTTTCAACTCATTGGTGGGTGGATTGGGCATGGTTAGGGGATTCCTCAATAAAAGGTAAGTCCTAGAGACCCTAGGGTGTGTAGAGAACACCAGGTGATCCAAGGAAAGGATCCAGGAGCATAGACTAGGCTAGTCTATCCCAAACCCCATCCCATCATCCTTGGCATGTGGATGACCTTTTCTCGTGATCTAAATTTCATCCATTGGATTTATGAGAGGGATCTATTGGTCAAGGTTGACCTTGTTCATTTTACATGTTTGGTCTTGTTCTTCAAGTTTTGATCCCTTTTGGGCTGACTAGATCCTTTGGATCATATATATATAATTGTAATTGTGTATTAGAATGGAATCAATAGAAGAATCAAATAGAGAGACTATGCATAGAAGATAGATCTTAAGATTCAAGGTCCCAATTGTGACCTATTATGTATCTTCTACCAGCCTTGTGAGTCGTTTATGCTGTAACCTAGTTGTTACTAGTTGGTTGTAATCAATTTTCATGAAATAAGAAAATTTGTTATGCATTGCCTCCATCATATCTTTGTGTTTCCATTTTGTTACTCTTTATGACCGATCCAGATTGATCTCTTTGATGTCCCTCCTCACTAGTGACTACTTCAAGTGATATAAGAGCGAAGTTTAATTCCAGAGGTTGTGTGTCCTAAAATTTGGTTGTAGGGTGACATAATCTGGATGCGACCTGTAGCTGCAGAGGACAAACATGAATGATGACACAAAAGAGGAGATAGGAATAGTGGAGCATGTGGCAATGTAGACCCTATTTTGATGGAGATGGTGTGAGGTATAGAAGCTTTGTTGGAAGCCATGGAGACAGCAAACCCCAGTTGAACAAGCAAACCCACTGGCGGTTGATCCGGATGAGAAAAATATTTTGAGGGTTTTGAGTAGGGAGAATACTAAACCTCATTTTACCCCATTAGAATATGAGGGGAAGTTACATTCAAATGAATTAATGGTTGGATCTTGGAGATAGAGAAGTACTTTGATTTTGAAAACACTATAGAAGAGAGGAAGGTGAAATATGCCCGTACCCGGTTGAAAGGTCATGTATCTCTTTGGTGGGAGCATTTGCAAGTTGATAGACAAAGGAGAGGTAAAGAAAAGATTAAGACATGGGATCAAATGACTACTAAGTTGAAGTCAAAGTTTATGCCAGATGATTATCAAGTGAATCTATTTCAGAAGTTGTAGAATTTGAGACAAAAGGAATCTAGTGTGGAGGAGTACACCGAAGCATTTTCCAAGTTGAATATCAAATCCGGACATGTTGATGATGAAGTTGACCAAGTGGAAAGATATTTGAATGGATTGCGGATATCTATCCAAGATAAACCCAGTTTGATCAAACTGGAGAGTGTTGAATAGGCTTACCAGTATGCCCTAAAGGCAAAAAAGAAGTTAAACAAAATACATGAGTGATGATTTTGTCGAGTTATAAGGTCCCATATGTGGACTGGTTTTTTAGTGTTCAGTGTTACAAAATTATGGTATTTGATCCATATAGCTCCAGAATAATTATATCTTCTGTTATAGATTTTGGAGAGTTTTTTTGGAATGTTCATGTGTGTCCCTAGATCGGATGGTTCATGAATTGAAACTTTGTAAGCATATCTTTTAGTTTGTTAGTTGGTGTTCTTAAGCTCTGGTGATGTGTTAAAGATGACTCTTATTATCTAATTTATTGTAGTGATTGCGGTGGATTTCATGTTGCTTGTTGATGTTCTCTAATCATTTCCTATGTGTTTTGTTGATTCACATTGATCATGGTGCACGTAATTGAATATTTTATTGGTCCGATGGTATTCTTCGTGTTATGTGACATATTCGGTGGTGTAGCATGTTTGAAGATTTTATTTGGGTCCATGTTATATCCTTTTCGACATTGTATTGGTCCAGTTATGGATTTTTGTATCATGTGATGTAATTTTATAATTAGGTCTTATGTGTTCAGCCAACTATGAGGTTAAGGTTGATGAATTGTATAAATAGGTGTTATAATCATGTTAGTTTTGTGTTTAGGAGTTTTTTGAGGTTTTGGTATGTACGAACAAGTGAACCTATCATTTGGAAGTGTGGAAGTGCAGAGAATTGTTGTTGTGCAGATAGTGTGCCTAACCAGAACTATAATCAGGCATTTGGAGATGCTATTCTTTAAGTTCATGTAATTTGTATTGTTGTGCAAACTTTGTAAGGAAGTGAGCTTTCACAAGCTTGTATCCCTTTGTTGTTTTGAGTAGTGAACTCTAGGAAATGTTCATGAATGCATCTACATTCCCCATTGTAATATTTCCACATACTACTATAGAGTATCATCTTATTGTGGATAGGTTCCCACCATTGTTTTTCCCTTAATCATTTTTTCCACTTTAAAAATCTATGTTATGTGTGTTGTTGATGTGGTGATTATTTTTGTTATTATTCTTCCTAATTAGGTCTGAAGTTAAGGTAAATTTGGTTGACTTTGGTGAAAACTAATTCACCCCCGACATTAGTTTTTTTGCTGCTTTGCTGCCAACAATCAGTATTAGAGCTAGATCCTCTGGAAGGAGCTTGACCGGTTGAGCAGATCTAGGATGGTAACTATTGTTTTGAAGAAGGAGAGTCTGAGACTTGATGGAACCAAGTACTTTATATGGAAGAACTAGATGGATGTTTACTTGAATTGTCTTGGACAAGCTTACTGGAAGATCATAAACAATACATACATTGTTCCTCTGAATGATCTTGTTATTGTAGCTGAGATCAAGGATATTGAATGTAATATAACAGGTAAATAAGTATTACTGAGTGCCCTAAACGATGTAGAGATGAGAAATGTGATGGGATTGTAGAATGAAAATGAGATTTATGTGAAGGTTGAATCCATGTATGAAGGAGGTAAACATGTGAAATTTGCTAAATTGCTAAGCTTGAAAGGAAAAAATGAGTTGCTAAGAATATGATAAGATTAGAATATTTCATCCTTTATGGTTAAACTAAATAATCTTGTGCTAAACATCATATGTTCTAATGGAGTCCTTGAAGAAGATGAGATTGTGACTAGAGTATTGAGATCTTTGCCTCCTACTTATAAACATAAGGTTGTTGCTATTGATGAGATCAAGACTATGACAACTGTTACAAGAGATATGTTGGTTGGTAAGCTTGTTGCTTTTGAATTAAGAGAACTTGGTGAATCACATGGAAAAACTAGGACTATATTTAAAGCTATTGTATTCAGGAAGCAGAAGTATAATCCAAGAGAAAGTTTTACTAGGGTGTCCAGATATGAAAGAGATATGAGAGAGAGAGAAGAATATGAAAAATAATTGGAAGAGCTTGAAGCACTTATTGCAAGAATATTTCCTAAGGGAGTCAATAAGTATGAAGAGAATTTGCCTTTGAAATGTTTTCCTTGCAATAAGATTGGTCATTTTTCTTGTAGGTGTCCTAAAAGAGTAGAAAAAGCATCAAAGTATGGTAAGCTTTACAAGCCTAACCAAAAGTATAGATATCAGAAGAAATGCTATTATGCTAATGTTGAAGGTATAACAGATGAGGAGTCTTAGAAAGGTAATTCTGAAGATGAATTTATGTTCATTTCGATCAAGGAATATGATTTGATACGTACTAATTCTACAAGTTATACTATTGAAGATACATCTTTGGCTGTTAAGATTGATAAAAAAGATGAATGATTAATTGATAATGGTTGTTCACATCACATAATAGATGATAAACGTAAATTTGTGAATATGGAGAAGTATGATGGCAGTTTGGTGAGATTTAGAGACAACAAAGCTTGTGTAATCTATGGTAGAGGTTCTATTTCTCTTGATGGTAAGCTTAATATTGATAATGTTTTATATGGTTGATGTAGGAGCATCCTCGATTCATAGAAATCTTACATCAACCAAATAAAAATTTCCTTTCTGTTTGTTTTCTATTTGTAGTTTCAGCTTTTCTTTCTATGTGTCCAGTTTTCACTCACCAGATCCTATAGAGTTGCACTCTACTTGAATAGTTTATCATATTTCTTATTTCTAGACCATATCACATTTGGATTATTTTCTTGTAAGATATCACTATTGGTTTCCTAGACAGTTTCCTATTATTGGTTGACAGTTCTTGTTACCGGTTGCTTGGACCTATTTTGGTGATCTACCAAAGCCCCTTCCAAAGCTTGCAGAGACTTTCGCATTGATTTCGATGTTCCTTGGCATGTGGCTAGCCTTTTCCCATGATCTACATTTCATCCTTTGGATTTTCCAGAGGGATCTATTGGTCAAGGCTGACCTTGTTAATTTTACACGTTAGGTCTTGTTCTTTGGGTTTTGATCCCTTTTGGGCCGACTGGATCCTTTGCATCCTATATATAATTGTAATCGCACATTAGAATGGTATTAATAGAAGAATCAAATAGTGAGATTATGCATAGAAGATAGATCTTAAGATTCAAGGTCTTGGTTGTCACCTATTATGTATGCTCTACAACGACTGTGAGTCGGTTATGTTGTAACCCAGTTGTTATCGATTGTTTGTAATTGATTTTAATGAAATAAAATAATCTGTTCTACATTGCCTCCATCATGACTTTGTGTTTCCATTTTGTTACTCTTACTGACTGGTCTAGATCGATCTCTCTGATGTCCCTCCTCATTGATGACTGCTTCAAGTGGTATCAAAGTGAAGATTCATTCTGAAGGTTTCATGTCTTGAAATTTTGTTGCAGGGTGGTGGATTGTGGATTGGACCTATAGTTGTAGAGGATCAATATGAACAATGGCACAAAGAGGAGATAGGAATGGTGGAGCGCATGGGAATGTAGACCCTATTGTGATGGAGAAGTTGTGAGGTATAGAAGCCCCATTGGAAGCCATGAGGAAATCCCAACAAAGCGGCCAACATATTGAAGATGTAAGTAAAGATGAAGGAGAAGAAGCCCTGGTAGAACAAGAAAACCCACCGGCGGTTGATCCGGATGAGAAAAGGTTTTTTAGGGTTTTGAGTAGGGCGAATGCTAAACCTCGTTTAACCCCAGTAGAATATGATGGGATGTTAGATTCCGATGAATTGATGGATTGGATCTTGGAGATGGAGAAGTACTTTGATTTTGAAAACACTGCAAAAGAGAGGAAGGTGAAATATGCCTGTACCTAGTTGAAAGGTCATGCATCTCTTTGGTGGGAGTATTTGCAAGTTGATAGATAAAAAAGAGGTAAATAGAAGATTAAGACATGGGATTAGATGATTGGTAAGTTGAAGTCAAAGTTTATGCCAGTTTATTATGAAGTGAATCTGTTCTGGAAGTTGCAGAATTTGAGACAGAAGGAATCTAGTTTGAAGGAGTACACTGAAGCATTTTACGAGTCGAACATCAAATCTAGACATGTTAATGATGAATTTGAACAAGTTGCAAGATATTTGAATGGATTGTAGATATCTATACAAGATGAACTCAATTTGATCAAACTAGAGAGTGTTGAAGAGGCTTACTAGTATGTCATAAAGGCATAAGAGAAGTTAAACAAAAGACATGAGCAGAGGCAGAGAGGTAGAGGTGGAAGGTTTACCAGAGGAATATTTCAAGGAGGAAGAGGATATACCAGAGGAAGAGGAACAAGTATAGATTAGAAAAAGGACAAGGAAGTGAACAAAAAAAGGTAATTCATACTGAAAAAATGATAGAAATTTCTACAGGAGGGGAGAACCAGATGGCTACCGAAATGAGAATTTTGGAAGACAAGATAAGAGGACATTTAGAGGAACTTTCTATAAGTGTAGTATAGAAGGAAATCGTGCATTCGATTGTAAGAAGATAGAGAATATCGAAAGAGCAAGAGTGGTGGAAGAAAACCCCATTGGATCAGACAATAAACTAGAAGATGGAGAATTGTTTGTGATGAAGAGATCTTTATGTCATATGAGAGGATATTAGGAGCCCTTACAGAGGAAGAATTTGTTCAAGACCAAATATAAAGTATCCGATAAGTGTTGTAAAATTTTTATTGATAGTGCTAGTTCAAATAATATTATTTCTGAAGAGATGGTGATTAAGTTGAATTTGGTAAGATTGAAACACCCTAAGCCTTATCAGATAGCACAGATTCAAAATGAACATAATTTGTTATTGATGTCATGGAAATGGGGACAAGGCAACAACAAAGTTCAATGTTAATAAGTTAGTTTCAACCATAAAAACAAAACAAAGAACTAAAAACCATTCCAAACATATCAAGAGAGATTTCAAAAAGCATGAAAGAAGTTTAACAAAATAAAAGAAAGGAGAAGAGCCTCCCTAAGATGCTTCCATGATGCCTTTGATGCTTCTCCCTTGTTTCTCTCCTCTCCAAGTCCCAAATGAGTGTAGCTCTCAGCTTTTAGCACTAGCCATGGATGCCATATGGAGATTCAAGATGGTTGAATATGATAAGCAAATACTATGCAAGAGTAGATAGTGATGCTATGAAAAAGCTCTATGCTAATGCCAGTATAACAACAATACTCTAAAATGCTTCCTTTTGCTTGAGGAGAAGGGTTCTATTTATAGAAGAAATGGGGAAATGAAGGGTTAAGATTGAATGGTTTAATCAAGGGCCAAGTTTGAAAGTTGGGGATCCATGTGCACAATTGGCACCAATAAAATGGTGACAAGTGTCAACATAGGATTGGGTTGAGAGAAGAGGTTGGAGGCATTAAAGGCCTGAGAAGACCTCATGGTTATCTAGAAGGTAAGGGTCAAGTCTAAATTAAGATTACCCATTGGATTAAGAGTTAATCCAAGGATAAACCTTTGTGCAAATGATTAAGAGATAATCATGGTCAAAGCATTAAAGGCTTGATGAGACCTTTGGGTTGGGTAGAGGTTGAGTCTAAACAAATGTTTTAACCATGTGGGAGGGTTTGAGGTAACCATTAATGGTTATTGGAGACTTTGGGGATTAAGTGGTTGAAGGTTGAAAGCCTTCAATGGTTATCAAAGACTTTGAGGGTTAATTTGTTGAACACACAAAGCATTAATTGCTTTTCAAAGACTTTGGAGTCTTTGAGAAGTGACTCCAATTTGCTTAGGAATGTGACAATATTTAGGGGATGGATTAGGCTAATTAGGAAGGGTTTAGAAGAATCTAGAAGGGGTTTAGGCATACAAGTGGATTTTGTAGGAAAATGCAAGTGGGAGAAATTTTGGTATTTTCAATTAAAATAAAATCATTTATTTCAATTAAATGGTGTAATTTGCATTTGGATAAATATTCAAATAAATATTAATTTATTTAAATGAGAAAAATGAAGATAAAGCATTAAAATGCTTGAAGACTTTGAGGGAAACCATTAAAGGCTTGAAGACTTTAAGGAAAACCATTAAAGTCTTAAGAAGATTATAGAAGGAAGCCATCAAGTTTGAAGACTTTAAAGCCATCAAGTTTGAATACTTTAAGGGAAACCATTAAAGGTTTCAAGTGGGTGAGGATAAATAGGATTTTAAATAAATAATTTATTTAAAATAGTTGTGCAACTTGCTTTTGTAGGAAAATACAAGTGGGTGGAGGATAAAGGTGATTTAAATAAATTATTTATTTAAAATAATTGTGCAACTTGTATTTGTAGGAAAATGCAAGTGGGTGGAGGATAAAGGTGATTTTAAATAAATGATTTATTTATTTAAATGTGAGAGGTGGGATTTTGGGGGTTTTAAATAAATATTAATTTATTTAAATGTGAGAGAAGATTTAATTAAATAAATATGATTTATTTATTTAATTAATGGTCTGAATTTGGTTAAGTGAATTAAATCAAATAAATTGAATAATTTATTTAATTAATAGGAGAATAGGGTTAAGATGAATTAATTAAATATTAATTTAATTAATTATTAATTGATGGTTAAATAATCAAATAAATACTAAGTATTCATTTAATTAAGTGGACAGATTTATGTGACTACATTTGCCCCTCTTTGAGACGGTGCAGTTTATCGCGTCGTTTCAAAGAAAGAAAAATAGGTGTGAAGAAATGCCCCATAAAATGTAAATTTAATGGGTGGTATGCCCCCTCGAGGGATGGGCCGAATTTTTTTGAAAAATCAGGCGATCTCTCAAAAAAGAATGAAAAGCGGAGGGGAGGTAGAATAGAAGAAATTAGAACTAATGATGAAAGAATGGGAGAAAATGGAGTGAATATGAAGAAACAACAAGCCAACGAGTACCCTGAGGTCATGCAAGAGATACATAGCAGATGTAGTGTGGGGTTTGGATTGATGCTATACAATTGATCAAAATTGTTTGGACAATCTGGTGCAATCAGTTTAATTGCCCCGGTCAAGTCAAAGCATGACAGTTGATGTCAGTTGGTCACTTGGACATGATAAAGTCTGAGTAAGTGAATCAAAGTGACCTGATGTGACTTAGACAATTGATGTAATTGCCCGATGAAGTCAAGGTATATGAAGCAAAATACTCGTTGAGACGTAGACAATTGATGTAATTGTCTGTTGGATTGTGTTTGATTGGTTGATCAATTGAGAGTGTGTGCGTGTGATGGATGATTGTGGGGAATCATGGTAGCCCCGTTGAGACTAGGTCATTATGATAAATGCCTGATGTAGTCTAGGATTACCATGATGGATCACCTGTTGAGACCCGAAGATACTTAATCAGAGTATCTGTTGATAGTCTAGGTGTGTGGGAGTCGATGTATCTGTGTAGATAGAGTAAATTTCTTGACTTATTGGATGACTTAGGATAGGAAACACAATCCCTCCTATTTAGAGATGGATGGTGATGAACGTGGCTTGATTAGGATGATTGGGACACGATGTAGGGTATGTGATGCTGATTATTGAGATGGGGAGGGTTGGGGGGGTTCGATGTTAGAAGAAATGGAGGACCTATGACTCATTCCTATGGAAGAAGAGGAAAATAGAGTATGCATTATTATGACTATGTATGCATGATATGCAGCTATTATGAATGTATGGATGGTTGGAATGCAATGGAATGCAGTATATATAGATGAGATGGAATGATGATCCATAGTGCTCTATTTTCATCATTGAGCTTTAAAATGTTGGAAGAGAATACAAGCATCTTGACATAATGATTCAAGATGACTAGAGTATTTCTTACATGGATTTGATATAGCAAGTTAATACAAGCAACTTGATATAATGGATCAAGTTGACCTGAGTATTGCTTGCGGAACAGACAAGGATTATCTCCTTTCATGCATGACTTGGAACGTCCTCCTTGATCTTAGGCTGATCATATCCTGAGATAAGTGCATACCGTAATAAGAGATAAAACCTTTATCCAGTTTGGATGAGGTAGGAGGAACCAAAGAAAGAGAATTGTACCTGCAAACAAACAATATATACATAAAGAATAAAGAATATGGATCCTTGGTAATGGTTCATGCTCATATGGTCGAGGTATACGCTGTAGTCAGCAAGCCGTAATGATCTATGACTGCATTTTGCATAAGATCATGTAGCTTGGTGAACTTCCCACGTAGACACCATTAGTACATGCCCCAGTACTTCATCGGAAGTAATGCGCAAACGATACAAAACAATGCTGAAAGATCCCGATACAGATAAACAAATGATTGTACTCATAAATCAACCAAGTATTTGATAGCTTAACATAATTTTCTTGTCAAAGAAAATGTCATCTTGTCTTTGTTTTGATAAGGAAGGATGCATCCTTGTTTAAGACAGTTTGGATTGTTGATGTTGATTGTGTTGGTCGAGTGATAAGTGGTCATTTGTGTGAGTATTTTGTATCTGATCAGATGAATATGTACAAGGTGTTGTCATGTTTTTTGGGTGATTTTCGATGGTTTTTCGATGTTTTTGGATTTTGTGTAATAGTTTTTGAATGTTTGTGGATTTTGTGAGTCATTTTTGAATTTTTTTGATATTTTGCGAGACATTTTTGAATGTTTTTGTATTTTGCGAGACATTTTTGAATGTTTTTGCCAATGAATCACCAGTAATGTAGAATCCACTTCCATCATCTAGATTGTAAGGGCATTGCCCCCAAGTTGGACATGATTTATGAAAAAGCGGGATGCTAGACGCATGAAGTACTTTCTTGGATGACAGATCAAATAACAAGCCATGGTTAGATGGATGGATGTGTGTATGTATGAATGTGATCGGAATGAGCCTGAAAGATACTGGAGCCATTGCCTTTACGAGTGGCGCCTGTTTGCCAGGTTTTCACCATCGTACTTACCCAAGGTGCCACTGGAGTGGTTGTTCACCGTTTGGATGCATGATTTTTCTTTACTTTTTTGAATGTTTTTGTATTTTCTTTAGGACATTTTTCTGAATGTTTTTGGTATTTTCTTTAGGACATTTTTCTGAATGTTTTTGGTATTTTCTGATATGTAGGGGAGCCTGATACCTTGTACACCTTAGGTATAAAACCGTTTGAGGTGCATGCTATTGATTGGATCTGCGAGCGGTTCTCCGTCTGATGTAGCCAACTGATATGCCCCGGACCCGAATATAGCAGTGACAACATATGGGCCGAGCCAATTTGATTCAAACTTGCCTTGATGTTCTCTGTTTGGTTGGTTGCGAGGATTCTCTCGTAGAACAAGATCACCTACCTCAAATGTACGAGGTCTAACTCGATGATTGTAGCTTCTGCTCATGCGCTGCTGATAGGCTTTGAGATGGTTGTATGCAGCTTGTCGCTTCTCATCAAGTAACTCTAAGTCCTGAAGATGTGAGACTCTGTAAGCTTCATCATCAATGAGATTGTGCAAGGAAACCCGTAGTGACGGTATCTCGACCTCAATAGGCAAGATAGCTTCTACACCATAGACCAATGAATAAGGAGTTGTACCTGTAGGGGTTCGAATGCTAGTTCGATATGCCCATAATGCTGGATTCAATTGAACATGCCAATCACGACCGGCATCATTGACTGTCTTCTTTAGGATTCTCAATATGTTTTTATTGGATGCTTCGGCCTGACCATTGCCTTGTGGGTAATAGGGAGTGGAAAAGCGGTGTTGGATATGAAATTTCTCACAAAGCTCACGAACATCCTGATTTTTGAAAGGAAGACCGTTATCTGTGACAATGGACATGGGCACACCATACCGGCAGATGATGTAATTGAGGATGAATGAGGCGATCTGCTTGCCGGTGACTTGGGTAAGTGGAACAGCTTCGATCCACTTGGTGAAATATTCGGTGGCGGTAATAATGAATTTATGGCCATTGGATGAAGATGGATGGATTTTACCCACAAGATCAAGACCCCATTGACAAAAAGGCCATGGTGTTGTGATTGGTTGTAGTTCTTGAGCTGGTGCATGTATTAGGTCGCCATGAACTTGACATTTTTTGCACTTCCTGACAAAGTAGTAGGAATCCTTTTCCATAGATGGCCAATAGTATCCAGCTCGCATGATCTTCTTGGCTAGTGATGGACCACTTGAGTGAGTCTCGCAAATTCCTTCATGTACCTCTTCCAAAGGCTTTGTTATCTCACCTTGTTCTAGACATCGAAGGAGAGTACCATCAAGACCGCGTCGGTATAGGGTTTCGGCAATAATGGTATATCGAGCAGTTTGGCGAATGAAGGTTTTACGTTGGTTATTTGATTGGTTGGGAGGAAGGGTGTGATCGCGGAGATAGGTGTAGAACTCACCGTACCATGGGGATTCAGAACCGACAAGGTGATATATCATTTTGGATTCGGGGATATCATAAGCGGGGATCCAAAGCTGTTCTACCAAGAACTCGTAGCGTGTTGAATTTTGTGGAAGATCTAGTAGAGATGTGATGGTAGCCATGGCGTCAGTAGCTCGATTCTGATCTCTTGGTATCTGCTCAAAAGTGATAGTAGTAAATGATGTCTTTAGAGTGTCCACCATTTGCTTATATGGCATGAGTTTATCATCTTTGGTCTGATATTCATCTGTTGCTTGCCGAATGACTAGTTGGGAGTCGCCATATACTTGTAGTTCTTGTAATTTCCACTGTACAGCTAACCTGAGTCCTGTGATCAAGGCCTCATACTCTGCTATGTTGTTTGTGCATGGAAATGTGAGCCTATAAGACTTCGGGATGCTATCACCTTGAGGTGTGATAAACAGAATGCCTGCCCCCGAGCCGTGCCTAGTGTATGAGCCATCAAAATATAGTTTCCATGGTTGTGCTGTTGTAATCATGAATATCTCTTCATCTGGAAAATTGGAAATAAGAGGATGATCACCTGTGAGTGGCGCATTGGCCAACTGATCTGCAATAACTTGACCTTTGATAGCTTTATGCTCCACGTACTCAATGTCAAATTCACTTAGAATCATCACCCATTTGGCCAAGCGGCCTGTCAATGCTGCTTTGTTA
The DNA here is from genome assembly GCF_030272615.1 of Cryptomeria japonica. Lineage (NCBI taxonomy): Eukaryota > Viridiplantae > Streptophyta > Pinopsida > Cupressales > Cupressaceae > Cryptomeria > Cryptomeria japonica. Next base: position 619,060,185 of record NC_081405.1, read on the forward strand.
AGTAAATACTTGAGTGGATCAATCTTTGCAATGAGTTGTACCTTGTGTGTTAATAGATAGTGCCTCAGTTTAGTGGCTGCTAAGATTACTGCTAGGCAAGCTCGCTCAATAGGTGTGTAATTGAGTTCATAGCCAACCAGTGTGCGAGAGATGTAGTATATAGCACATTCTTTGCCTTCTGCATTATGTTGTGCCAGTAGTACACCCAATGCCGTACTTGTTGCTGAGATATAGAGTAACAATGGTCTACTTGGATCTGGTGGCATCAACAATGGTGGATTCATGAGATAGTCTTTAAGTGTCTGAAATGCTTGCTGGCATCGAGCATCCCACTGAAAGCGGATGTTCTTGTGTATCAGATGTGTAAATGGGTGACACTTATCAGCCAATTGTGCAATGAATCTTCAGATGGATTGAAGCCATCCTTGTAATGTCCTTAGCTGACTGATATTCTTTGGAGGTGGCATGTCCATGATTGCTTTTACCTTTGCTGGGTCGACCTCAATACCTTTGCTTGAGACAATGTATCCTAGAAGCTTCCCGGAGGTTACTCCAAAGACACATTTCTTTGGGTTGAGTCGAACATGGTATTGTTCCAGTCTATCAAATATTTTATCTAAGATGTGGAGATGCCCTTCTCTAGTGAGTGATTTTGCTAGTAAGTCATCAACATAATCTTCCATCATGGTATGCATCATGTCATGGAAGATGGTGGTCATTGCTCTTTGATAGGTTGCTCCTGCATTCTTTATACCAAAAGGCATTACATTCCAGCAATATGTGCCCCATGGACATGTGAAGGTTGTCTTTTGTTGATCTTCCGGTGCGATCTTTATTTGATTGTATCCTGAAAAGTCATCCATGAGTGAAAGCATGGCATGTCTTGCTGTCAAATCCACTATGATGTCGATATTTGGTAGGGGAAAGTCATCCTTAGGACATGCCTTATTCAGATCTCTAAAGTCAGTACAAATGTGGATGCCCCCTTTTGGTTTGCCGACAGGCACAATGTTGGAGATCCATTCTGCATAATCAATTGGCCTAATGAAACCAACATCTAGGAGTTTCTTGAGTTCTGTTTTGACTAGCACTGCAATCTGGGGATGCATCTACGAAGCTTCTGCTTGACAGGTTTGGCTCCTTCTGCTATGGTGAGGTGATGCATGACTAAATCAGGATCAAGCCCAGGCATGTCTGCATATGACCATGCAAAGTTGATCTGACGCTTCTGGAAGAACTCTATAAATTTAGGTTGTTCCTCTGGAGTGAGAACAGATGCCAGATGTATGATATGAGGATTTTCAGGAGTCCCCACATTGTATTCTTTGGTTTCCTCGATGAGAATTGTTGATCATTCCTATTGTGCATTAGCAGGGAGAATGTCAAACCCTTCATCCTCAGGTGCCTCAAAGAGGTTTTCACCGTTGGATATGCTCTTTCTTTTTACTTTTGTGGGATCAAACAGTGCCACAGTGTGGTTTTCACTAGAAGATCCATGTTTCATTGTTATATTTTTGCAGCTGAAAGGTTTGGCATCCGCCCCGAAGTATGCTGCGCTATTAAGTTCAATGGCGAATCCAGCTTTGTGATCCCCGCTTGGTAGATTATCCCGTAATTCCAAAAAGTCAATGATAGCCTCATCGTTTTGGAAGAGGTCAAGACATGGGGGATTTGGTTGGTTCCATTCGATGAGTTCAGGGTGGACAATGGGCATTACTTCATCGACTAGATTAAGTTCGTTAGAGGTATCAGTGAGGGTCAAGACAGTGTGGTGAAGGTCGTTGATGGTACTTTCCCTGTCAGAATCAGGCGTAGGATGAGACGTAGGGTCTGTGGAAGATGTTTCCAGCTCAGGAACCCAAGTGGTCTTTATCTGTGCTTCTCCATAAACAGGGATGTCTTTGCATGGTGGAGGTGGTGATGTGTCTTCCTCATTTGAAGTATTAAGCTGTACAGAATCAAATTCCCACTCATGTGAGTCGGTCTCTGAATCACTTTCCAGCATCCGATTGCTATACCATACTGGGATGTCTTTAGAATTAAACACGGCAGGTGTGATTAGTTGATGTACCTTTGTAGTGATCGGTGCTATAGGAAGTTTGATGGGGATAAAAGAATCTGGCACAGGAAGTATCGGCAGTGTTGACTCAGTGGCTTCTGCAGGAACTGCTGGTACCATAGATGCTGCTGCGGATTCTGATACAGTTGCTGCTGCTAATGGTACTATGGATGTAATGGCTGTTGCAAATGGGATTACTGGTTTGATTGGTTGGATGATTGGTATTGTATATGGTGGAGTTGTGAGCCTCGATGGGGCAGTGGGGATAGTGCTTGATGGTGCTTTGATTATGAAAGGTGTCCTCTTTGCAGTAGGTGGGCAAAATGGTTTGCTGGGTTTTCCTTTGAATCTGAGTTTAGGAAGGATCTCTTTTTCAAAGCCAAGGCCTGTATTACCTTTGGGCTTGAATTCTGGTAGCAGAGGTTCATGTCGTCCTTGTTTGTAGTATCCCAAAGCACTCTAACCATCATATCCCATTCTTTGCATAATGAGGAGGCCTTTGCCATACTGATCCGTAGGAAGTGTAACTCGCGGTATGTCAGTGGTGATGGGATCTTTATAGATCCATTCTGCCAGGTCCTCATCTTGTGTTTCTTCCTCTTGACTCTTTCCAAGAACGAAAGGTGTCAAAGCACATGCTGGTATGTTTAGTGGTTGCTGGAGTAACTGCTGTGGTTTACCATGAGTTCTAGGAGAAGTGGGCATTTGTCCCACACAAAAGAGCTGACTCAAGTTGTATTCTCCAGGACCTTCCTCTGCTACTTTCATCTTAAGCTTTTCTTGCTTGGGTATAGGGGTGTTCGAACTGGCAAGAGAGGCGGGACTTACATATGATGTGGAGGAAATGGCTTCCCTATTATTAGGAACAGTAATTTCTGGTTGATGGCTGATATTATGGCAAAATGCAAAGGGATTTGCATCACCCAGGATTGTGATCTCTGTACCGTTATGTGGGAACTTGATACATTGATGGTAGGTAGATGGAACAGCTTGCATGGCATGTATCCAAGGTCTCCCTAATAATAGATTATATGGTAGAGGAAGGTCCAAAACCTGACAGATGATGTGCTTTACCACAGGGCCCACTCGGATTGGTAGTACCACAGCTCCTTTGGATGAACGCTCTGCATCATCATAGGCCTTGATGGTGATCTTCTTGCGAGGATCCACTGATTCTATTGCATATCCCAATGCTGTGACCAACTGTAGTGTACAAATGTTTAGGCCTGCTCCATTATCTATCAAGACTCGCTTGATCCTGTGTTGGTTGATAAAGCCTTCAATGTGTAGCGAAGCATTATGAGGTTGCTGGAAGGAAGAGTTGTCACTTTCAGAAAAAGTGAGACAAGGTGATGACTTTAGATTTCCAACCATGGCTTGAAACTGGTTTGTATTCATATTTGTGGGGACTGACACCTCTTGTAGTGCTTGATCCAAGATTGTTTTATGAGAGGGTGACAGACGCAAAAGCTCCAAAATGGATATAAGTGCAGGGGTTTTGTCTAATTGTTCCACAAGATTGTACTGCTTTGGGACGGAGGTGGTGCCTTGTGGAGCTGCCTTGATGGTGACCTTGCCACGATGTGTAACAACATTGAAATTTGAGGTGGGATTTTTGAAGGTGATAGTTGCAATTTGTTCACTGGCATCATACAGGTGATTTACAGTGTAGTTATACGCAGCCTGTGTATAATCAGTGGTATCAGTGCCTCACCAGGAAGTGGAAGGACCCCTTTGATCTTGTGATGGAAGTGGATTCTTGAACATCAGATGATCATTATTTGTTGTTTTTGGGTCATGTCCTTCAATTTCAATTTCTCCTCGATCAATAAGATCCTGAATGAGATCTTTCAATCGGTGACAATTACTTGTCTTGTGTCCTCTTCCTTGATGGAATTCACAGTGTTCAGTATCTCTCCACCATGCTGGTTTGACTTGAGGCTCATAGTTTGATAGCTTAGGTAGAGTGACCAAATTTTGAGAGAGGAGTTGTCGCAACACTGTTTCAATGGGTTCCCCTAAGGGATTGTATGTTCGTTTTTGTTTTTGCTGACGAGGTCTTGGTTCATCATGAGATGTGATGTGACCTTGATTGGAAGGAACATTTGTGTTATTCTGAGGTGAAGGATTTTGTCCTACAAACTGAACCACAGGTTGTGCATTTTGGACAGTCCGAGCATCCACAACTCCATCGTTGACGATATTTTTGTTCTTGTTCTAGAAGTTCGGTTTATCGCTATTGAAGCGCGGGCGAGGACCATCTTTTGGTTCATTAAAGATTTTGATGAGTCCTTTCTTGATGAGTGCCCTTTCACACTTTAAACCCTTGGTGATCATATCATTAAAAGAGTCTGTGTCTTTGACATCCAGGTGAAATTCCATTTCTTCGTTTAAGTTGGAAATGAATATTTCCACTAGTTCTCATTTAGGTAACTGAAGAGAACATCTGCTAGACATTTGGCGCCATCATTGCAGGAATACTAAGAATAGTTCACCTAGTTTTTGTTTGGTGTTGCACAGATCAGCCATGGTGATGTTGCGTTCAATATTATAAGAGTAATGAGATAGGAACTTCTGGATGAGTTCCTCAAATGTTCTAATGCCACCTGGTAGTCAGGAAAACCATGATGTGGTTGTTCCTCCCAAGCTTTGGGGAAAAAGGCGCATTAGGTAGGTGTCTTCATATGCCACTTCAAGACAAGCGGAATGAAATTCTCGGACATGATCGCGGGGATCTCCCTTTCCTCTATATTTTTTGAATTTTGGTGTTTCGAACCCGCGTGGAAAGGGTGGCATATAAAGATTCCTATCAAAAGGATAGGGACAGATGTCGTTAAGTGAGAATTGATTGGTCTTAACACCACTATGAAGTTGTTGGGCGAGATTCTCGACTTGTTGCCGCAACATCTCTATTTCATTTGGAGGAGGAGGTGGTGGGTTACCTCGAGGAATGTTATATCTGATGTGATTTCTACCCCTTTCCTCCTCATGGCGACTTTGTCTTTCTGATGCTTGTCTTAATTGGGCAAGATCAAAGTCTGAGGGGAGTTTGGCTCCTTCTTGAGCGAGTTTTAAGAAGTGAGCATCTGCATTGCTCTTTAATATTTCATCAAATAATCTGTTGAAGTGAGGGTTATGCTGAGCCCTTTCGATTGTTGAAGGAGTGGGAGTACTTGGGTTTTCATCAGTTATAGTTCCTCCAAGTGCTTCTTGAAATTTATTGAGGTTGTCTTCTTCTTCCTCAATTTCTATTTCTCGTTGCCTTGATCGCGATCGGGTTTCAGCCATTTTGTTTGTAAGTTTGTGTTGAAGTTGATTGAAGATGATGATGAGTTATTGATGAAAGATTGATGATTGGTGATTTGTATTGTATGGGGATCTCTAGCACTTTAAGGTAGATGTAACCGAAATTCCTTCTTTGAATTGCTTGTTTGTTTTGAGGAGTTTGGATGTGATAAGGTGTAGAGAAATCTGAGATGTGTTATAGATTTTGACTACCTAGCAATGAGAGGATTCACTCATGAACTAGTTTTAACCTGCGTAGATGTGTCTCTTAGGATGAGCTTATCCTAGATGTAGAAACAATCTAAAAGTGATGTGATGTGTTTGATTTCAAGCAATATCTAAAAGAGAACTTGGGACAAGAACCTCTTAATGTTTTGAGAGTTTTGGGATGAATTGATGATGGAAAAATGATGTATGAATGAGATGATGGATGTTTTGTTTTCAACTTCAATAAAAACTTTGTGTTACAAATGGAACAAACTCTACTTCTTCCCTTTCAGGCGTTGGTGGCACTTCTCGAGCTGTGTTGTAGGTGATACAGATGTTTGGGAAGAAGTTGGGATTAATCTTTCCTCCTTGATTCTTATGATAACTCAGAGCTCTATATTGCATAAAAGCTCTGCGGTTCAATGATTCGGAATCAAATTCGTTTGTTTTACCTTGAAGATAGAGACGCATGCGATGTAGAAAGACTCTATGTGAGACAAATATTTGTCTATTGAGATAGAAGAATTTCCTCCTTTTGATCAAAGCCTTTGAGCTTAATGGTCTCCTTCTTAAGTTGATATTCTGATGACACTTCTTCTTTCGCAAGATGTGAAGAATGGTCATAAAATTTGACTCTTTGTTGTTTGTACTTTGTTTTTGATGTGTTTGGTTGTTTTTGAGAAATGTTGGATGAGTACTTTGTTTTTGAAAGTGATTTGCTGATTTTTCTTTGACAAGAAAACAAAGCAAGCACACAAACACAAGAATGTTGCCCCCAAAGGCACAAATGAGTAGGGGTCTAGATCAACCCAATCTTTGGACTTGTATATGACCCTTCCTTTAGATTTATTTTAAAGTGTATTTCCAAAGCCTGAAGTCGGCTCAATTTGCACTAGGTCTATAAAACGAACACACTTCAAACACTTTTTATCCCTAAGGTCAAATGGCCAGTTGTGATAAATTTAGCCCACATCTTGATATTTCTTCGACTTTGGTACTACATACCTTATGAATCCCGCCATGGCAGGTAAGGATGTGATATACTAAGTCTTGCACGAGCATAACAAATAGATGATCCCTATGATGGGGGAGTCACCACTTTTATCAAGCCACAAGTGACTTTTCAAAAAGCTATGTTTCTACTCAAGGAAATATGTATGGTGAGTATCTTGGGAGCAAAACCATCTATGCTCTTGCACTAAATTATATCTCAAATATCCTCAATCAATAGAACGGGTGGGCTACTACTTAAAGGTGTTTAGTCATGTTCGATATTTTTGGACATAAGTTCATTCTGCAGTGACTCACTTAAGAGCCTTGTAACTAGTGGTGGGGCCCATTTGTCCTTTCGGCCAGTTACACTGTAGGAACAGCTATACCCAAGGCTACAGCTTTCGCTCACACCTGATTTCTATAGCGGCTCGAAGGATTTACCGCTCGAGGTCGTTCCCAAGAGTATCGATCCCTTGGCAGGCCTCTCTTAAAAAGATAAAATTTGAGCATTACTAACACTTTTCTCTTGCACCTAGGACCACGAGAGCCAAGGGAGAGGATAGTGTGTGTTAGAGGTAGGACCACTCGACCAACTCTTTTGCACAAGTGTGCCAAACACAAAATTCACTTGTTCCTTTTAATTTGTCATCGCAATGATTTTCTATCTATTTGGAGATGTTGCTCCAACAATCATGGTGTTCTTTTTAATTTTCAAAGGCAATTGTTGGAGTAAACTAGAATTTGAAAATCCTAGTCAACTTAATGAAAAACACGTTTGCATGAAGTAAAATTGCTTTAAAAATGAGACAAGTTGATTGTGAATTTTATTTGCACCAAAATGGAAGTGTGGATTGTAAGTTTTATCTTGATGCAAGAAATAAAATTTGCCTTGTTGATTTTAAGCACCAAAAGAATTTGTTCCTAACTTTGCAACAAAAAAATTTGCGTGTTTGTTTTTGTGATTCCTTTTAACTTTGAACAAGTGTGATTCTTTTTTAGAGCTCCAAACGAAAGATATGGTTCTTTTTAAAACTCCAAATGAAAGTGTAGTTGATTTTAACCCAAAAGGAAAATGAATTTATTTTATCCTAACTTGAAAGACAAAGTTAGCAATATGAACAAATTTAATTCCTAAGCTAAAATTGCTAAAAATAATGCTATTGTAGGGGTTAGTTAAAACCTGCACAAAAGATAATTAGTTAGAAAAATCTGCATGTTTTGGTGGGCTTCTACAAGCCTAAAATTTTTGGTTTTTGGTTACAAGGAATTTTCTTACAACTCTTTGTTACAATAGCTCTACTCTATGTGAAAACAAAAGTGCTATTTAACGTGAAAGAGCAACATTATAGACAATAGCGTTAAAGTATCAATTTGCAAAGGTGCTAAATTGAGAAGAAAAATGCAAGAGAATGACCTGTGTGTCAATTAAAACATTCAAAAGTTAGTAGTCTTCAAAATGATTGTTCTTTGATTCACGTCGGCTTCACCAAATGATGTCATGGAAATGGGGACAAGGCAACAACAAAGTTCAATGTTAATAAGTTAGTTTCAACCATAAAAACAAAACAAAGAACTAAAAACCATTCCAAACATATCAAGAGAGATTTCAAAAAGCATGAAAGAAGTTTAACAAAATAAAAGAAAGGAGAATAGCCTCCCTAAGATGCTTCCATGATGCCTTTTGATGCTTCTCCCTTGTTTCTCTCCTCTCCAAGTCCCAAATGAGTGTAGCTCTCAGCTTTTAGCACTAGCCATGGATGCCATATGGAGATTCAAGATGGTTGAATATGATAAGCAAATACTATGCAAGAGTAGATAGTGATGCTATGCTCTATGCTAATGCCAGTATAACAACAATACTCTAAAATGCTTCCTTTTGCTTGAGGAGAAGGGTTCTATTTATAGAAGAAATGGGGAAATGAAGGGTTAAGATTGAATGGTTTAATCAAGGGCCAAGTTTGAAAGTTGGGGATCCATGTGCACAATTGGCACCAATAAAATGGTGGCAAGTGTCAACATAGGATTGGGTTGAGAGAAGAGGTTGGAGGCATTAAAGGCCTGAGAAGACCTCATGGTTATCTAGAAGGTAAGGGTCAAGTCTAAATTAAGATTACCCATTCGACTAAGAGTTAATCCAAGGATAAACCTTTGTGCAAATGATTAAGAGATAATCATGGTCAAAGCATTAAAGGCTAGATGAGACCTTTGGGTTGGGTAGAGGTTGAGTCAAAACAAATGTTTTAACCATGTGGGAGGGTTTGAGGTAACCATTAATGGTTATTGGAGACTTTGGGGATTAAGTGGTTGAAGGTTGAAAGCCTTCAATGGTTATCAAAGACTTTGAGGGTTAATTTGTTGAACACACAAAGCATTAATTGCTTTTCAAAGACTTTGGAGTCTTTGAGAAGTGACTCCAATTTGCTTAGGAATGTGACAATATTTAGGGGATGGATTAGGCTAATTAGGAAGGGTTTAGAAGAATCTAGAAGGGGTTTAGGCATACAAGTGGATTTTGTAGGAAAATGCAAGTGGGAGAAATTTTGGTATTTTCAATTAAAATAAAATCATTTATTTCAATTAAATGGTGTAATTTGCATTTGGATAAATATTCAAATAAATATTAATTTATTTAAATGAGAAAAATGAAGATAAAGCATTAAAATGCTTGAAGACTTTGAGGGAAACCATTAAAGGCTTGAAGACTTTAAGGAAAACCATTAAAGTCTTAAGAAGATTATAGAAGGAAGCCATCAAGTTTGAAGACTTTAAAGCCATCAAGTTTGAATACTTTAAGGGAAACCATTAAAGGTTTCAAGTGGGTGAGGATAAATAGGATTTTAAATAAATAATTTATTTAAAATAGTTGTGCAACTTGCTTTTGTAGGAAAATACAAGTGGGTGGAGGATAAAGGTGATTTAAATAAATTATTTATTTAAAATAATTGTGCAACTTGTATTTGTAGGAAAATTCAAGTGGGTGGAGGATAAAGGTGATTTTAAATAAATGATTTATTTATTTAAATGTGAGAGGTGGGATTTTGGGGGTTTTAAATAAATATTAATTTATTTAAATGTGAGAGAAGATTTAATTAAATAAATATGATTTATTTATTTAATTAATGGTCTGAATTTGGTTAAGTGAATTAAATCAAATAAATTGAATAATTTATTTAATTAATAGGAGAATAGGGTTAAGATGAATTAATTAAATATTAATTTAATTAATTATTAATTGATGGTTAAATAATCAAATAAATACTAAGTATTCATTTAATTAAGTGGACAGATTTATGTGACTACAGTTATTACTTGTGAACAATGTTTGGTGAAATTAAAAATTGGGAATTACCATGATGAAGTCTGGTCTGATATTATGCCTATGGATATTTTTCATCTTTTCTTGGGTAGACCTTGGCAGTTTGATAGATAAGCAGTACATGAGGGGAGAAAGAATAAATACACTATTGTGGCCAATGGGATGAAGCAAACCCTATTGCCTTTGGTGGAACCTATCAAGAATGAAGTTTGTATGAATGCTAGAATTTGTTTGGTAGACGAAAGGAAATTCCTTGATGGATTAAGACATGAGAATGTGTGTTTTTCCTTAATTCCTAAGAAGACTAAGAAACCCAAACCAGAAGGAGAACAAACAAAAGAGATAAAATATTTGCTGACAAAATATGAAGACATCATTTTAGATAATGTACCTAATGGATTTCCACTTGTAACAAGTATTAGTCATTGCATGAACTTGGTTCCCGGAGCTAGTTTTCCTAACAAAGTTGCACACCGATTAACACCAACAGAGAATAAAGAACTGAATAGACAAGTGCAGGAGTTATTGAAGAAAGGTTTGATCAAGGAAAGTTTGAGCCCTTGTGCAGTACCAATAGTATTAGCACCTAAGAAGAATAGAGAGTGGAGAATGTGTATTGATTCCAGAGCAATAAAGAAGATCATAGTGAAATATCAGTTTCCTCTGCCTAGGATGGATGGCATAATTGACTATTTGAGAGGAGCAAAATACTTTACATAGATAGATTTGAAGAGTGGATAAAATTATATAAGGATCAAAGAAGGAGATGAGTGCAAGACAATGTTTAAGACAAATGAAACACTTCATGAATGGTTGGTGATACCTTTTGGATTAACTAATACACTGAGTACTTTCATGAGACTGATGAAAATGTGGTATTGAAGAAATTCTGGGGTAAGTTTGTTATTGTGTATTTGGACGACATTCTAAATTTTGGTAAGACAAAGGAGGAGCATTTGTTGCAATTGAGACAAGTTTTGCAGAGGTTGAGAGAAGAAAAGTTGTTGATAAATATCAAGAACTGTACTTTCATGAAGGATGAGTTAGTCTATTTGGTATTTCTGATATCTAAGGATGGTTTGAAGATGGACCCTGAGAAAGTGAAAGCCATTATTGAGTGGCCTACACTAGAAAGCATTGGAGAGGTATGATCATTTAATGGATTGGCTAGTTTTAACTTTAAGTTTATTATAAATTTTAGTTCAGTTTGTAATCCTATGACTAAGACCATGAGAGGAGATTGCAAGGAATTCAAGTGGACCACCAGAGAAAACAAAAGTTTTGAACTATTGAAGTAGAAAGTGACTAAGCAGCCTCTGTTAGCTTTATCAGATTTTAACAAAGTATTCCAAGTGGATTGTGAGGTGAGTGGAACAGTAATAGGAGCAGTCTTGAGTCAGGAGGGAGAGAAGTAGCTTATCTTAGTGAGAAATTGAATGATGCTCGGAGGTGAAATTAAGTGAATGATCAAGAGTTTTATGCCATAGTTTGAGGAAATTTGTTTTCAAGACTAGATGTAAAGTATCTGATAAGTGTTGTGAAGTTGTTATTGATAGTGGTAGCTCAAATAATCTTGCTTCAGAAGAGATGGTCAATAAGTTGAACCTAGAGAGATTGAAACACCCTAAGCCTTATCAGATAGCATGGATTCAAGATGAAGATAAGTTGTTAGTAAGTGAACAATGTTTTAGTGAAATCAAAAATTGGGAATTATCATGATGAAGCCTTGTGTGATATTATGCCTATGGATATTTGTCGTCTTTTGTTGGCTAGACCTTGGCAGTTTGATAGACAGGTAGTACATGATGGGAGAAAGAATACATAAACTATTTTGGCAACCTTTGAAGAAAACCTTGTTGCCTTTTGAGCAACCTTTGAAGAATGAAGTCTGTATGAATGCTAGAATCAATTTTGTAGATAGAAGGGAATTCTTGGATGGTTTGAGACATGAGAATGTATGTTTTTCCTTAATTCTTAAAAAGAATGCGTAACCGGAACCGGAAGGAGAACAAGAAAAAGAGATAAAAGATTTTTTAACAGAATATGAAGACATCATTTCATATAATGTACTTGATGGATTCCCACTTGTGAGAAGTATTAGTCATTGCATGGACTTGGTTCCCGAAGATAATTTGCCTAACAAAGTTGCACACCGGTTGACACCAACAGAGAATGAAGAACTAAATAGACAAGTATGGGACCTATTGAAGAAATGTTTGATTGGGGAAAGTATGAGCCCTTCTATAGTACCCATAGTATTAACACCTAAGAAGAATGGAGAGTGGAGAATGTGTATTGATTCTAGATCAATAAACAAGATCCCAGTGAAATACCAATTTCCTTTGCCTAGGATGGATGACATAATGGATTGTTTGAATGGAGAAAAATACTTTACAAATATAGATCTGAAGAGTGGATATTATTACACTAGGATCAGACAAGGAGATGAGTTGAAGACATCATTTACGACAAATGAAGGACTACATGAATGGTTGGTGATGCCTTTTGGATTAACCAATACACTGAGTACTTTCATGAGGTTGATGAAAATAAGGTATTGAAGAAATTATTGGGTAAGTTTGTTATTGTGTATTTGGATGAAATTTTGATTTTTAGTAAGACAAAAGAGGAGCATTTATTGCAGTTGAGACAAGTTCTGCAGAGGTTGAGAGAAGAAAACTTGTTGATAACTATCAAAAAGATTACTTTCATGAATGTTGACTTAGTTTATTTGGTACTTTTGATATCTAAGGAATGTTTGAAGACAGACCCTAAGAAAGTGAAAGCCATTGTTGAGTGGACTAGAATGGAAAGCATTAGATAGGTAAGATCATTTGATGGATTGACTAGTTTTTATAGGAAGTTTATCAGAAATTTCAGTTCAGTTTGTAACCCTATGACTGAGACAATGAGAGGAGCCTATGCTAGCTTTACCAGATTTCAAAAAAGTATTTCAAATGGATTATGATGCGAGTGGAACAACAATAGGAGTAGTCTTGAGTCAGGAAGGGAGAGTAGTATCTTATTTCTGTGAGAAAATTAATGATGCCCAGATGAGATATTTAGTGTATGATCAAGATTTTTATGCCATAGTTCAAACCTTGAAGAAGTGGAGACATTAATTCTTGCTTAAGGAATTTGTGTTGTATACAGACCATCAAGCCTTGTAGTATTTGAATAATCAGAGTAAGTTGAATTAGAGACATATGTGATGGGTAGAATTCTTGTAGAGTTATACCTTTTTGTTGAAGCATTGAAGTGGGAAATCTAGCAAAGTTGCTAATGCATTGAGTAGGAGAGGAATTTGCTTACAAAGATGAGAGTGACAATATCAGGATTTGAAGATTTGAAGACCTTGTATGATGATGACCCAAATTTTGCAGAACCTTGGAAAGAATATAGAGAGCTAATTATGATAGATAGAAGCAAGTTGTTGAATTACATCATTTTGGACGCGATATTATTCAGAGGAGTTCATTTGTGCATACCTAAGATTTTTATGAGGGAGAATCTGATAAAGGAGAAACACATTGGAGGTTTGGCTGGACATTTTGGTATTGACAAAATAGTAGCATTGGTGAGTGAGCAGTACTTTTGGCCCCAGATTCATAAGGATGTTAAGAGATATGTGTAGAGTTGTAGAGTTTGTCAAGTTCCAAAGGGTAGTAGTCAGAATGTGGAAGTGTATAAACCTTTGACAGTACTAGTAAGACCTTGAGAGGATATAACCATGTATTTTGTACTTGGGTTGCCTAAAAAACCAAGAGGGAATAATTCTATATTTGTGGTAGTGGATAGATTCTCAAAGATGAGTCATTTCATACCTTGTAAGAAGAACTTAGATGCATTACATGTAGCAAATCGATTTTTCAAGGAAGTGGTGAGATTGCATGGATTACCTAAGAGCATAGTTTCAGACAGATTTGAAGTTCAATTCTACGTTTCATTCATAGTCTAATGGATAGATAGAAGTAGTTAACTAGAGGTTGGGAAATTTGTCGAGACAATTAGTTGGAGATAAAACCAAAAGTTGGGATTCGATCCTTGCACAAGCAGAGTTTGCCTACAACAATTCAGTGAATAGCAGTACCAGAAAAACACCTTTTGAGATTGTTACCAGAGTGCATCCTAGAGGTATATCAAAATTGAGAGACATTAGCAGTGAAGACCAAAGAAGTTCAGAAAAAGAAGACTTTGTAGATCACATGGCAGCATTGCATATTCAGGTTAAGCAACATTTGGAAGACATGAACAAAAAATATAAGGAGAAGGAAGATGAGAAGAGGAGATATGAGGAATTTGAAGTTGGTGATGAAGTGATGGTATATCTTAAGAGAGATTCCCAGTTGGAACTTATAACAAGTTGCAGGTGAAGAAGTTTGGACCTTGAAGGATTTTGAGGAAGTTTAGTTCTAGAAATGCCTATGAATTAGAGCTACTGGATAGTCTGAGTATTTCACCTGTGTTTAACGTTGTAGATATTCATGAGTATTATGAACTAGAATTCAGTGAGGATAGTATTGTAGACTTGGGGGAATAGTTTCCTAGGAAGGAATCAGATCAGATTGAAGAAATTTTGGATAGTAGGAATGGGCGTAGTACCCAGAGCAATCAGTATGAAGTGGAAGGACAAACCAGTTGACGATTCATCTCAGATTTCTCAGGCAGAGGCAAACTGACTTGGTTTTCCTCTGACCCCATCAAAGTGAGAGGCTAACTTTTCCAATAACCTTGGATGTCTAATGCAAGAGCATCCCCAGTTCATACCAATCTTGCATCAACCAAAAACATTTTCCTTTCTATTTGTTTTTTGTTTGCAATTTTCACTTTTATTTCTATGTGTCCAGGTTTTGGCTCACCAGATCCCATATAGTTAGATTCTACTTGAAGACATGATCATCTTTCTTATTTCCAGACCGCGTCGGGGTTTGATCAATTTTTGGTTAGATATCGATATCGGTTTCCTTGACAGTTTCCTATTACCTATTGATAGTTCTTGTTACCGGTTGCCTGGACCTATTCTAGTGATCTATCAAAACCCCTTCTGAAGCTTGCAAAGCCTTGGGAATTTATTCCAATGTTCCTTTCCATGTGGTCTATTTTTTCCTGTGATATACGTTTCATCCTTTGGATTTTTTGGAGGGATCTCTTGGCAGAGGCTGACCTTGTTAATTTTACACGTTAGGTCTTGTTCTTCGGGTTTTCATCCTTTTTGGACTGACTAGCTCCTTTGGATCTTATATATAATTGTAATTTTGCATTAAATGGAATCAATAGAAGAATCAAGTAGCAAGGCTATGCATAGAAGATAGATCTTAAGATTCAAGGTCCTGATTGTGACCTTTTTGTATGTTCTACTAGGCATGTGAGCTGGTTATGGTTTAACCCGGTTATTACCAATTGGTTGTAATAGATTTTCATAAAATAAAACATGTTCTACATTATCTCCATCATATCTTTGTGTTTTCGTTGTGTTACTCTTGCTGACTAGTTCATATTGATCTCTTTGAGGTCCCTCCTCATCGGTGACTGCTTCAAGGTTGAAGGTTTGAAGGATAATCTTTCGAGTGTTGGACAAATGATAGATAAGGGATATGAATTACAATTTAAGAATGGTAAATGCAAGATCTTGAATAGCTCTAGTACAAAGATTGAATCAGGTACTAAAACTAAAGGGAATATCTTTCATTTGAATGCTGGTGAGCAAAGTTGTTTGATTGCTCATATTGATGAGAGTTGGTTGTGGCATAGGAGAATGTGTCATGTTAACTTTGATTTCATGATTAAGATTAGTTCTACTCATTTTGTCAGACATCTACCTATGATTGTGAAGCCTACTAATCCACTATGTAAATAATATCAATTGGAAAAGAAAACAAAAATTTCATTCAAGAGAAAACTGTATACATTTAATGGATTATTAGATCTTGTGCATACTGATTTATGTGGACCATCTAGAGTGAGAAGTTTACAAGGAGATAGATACTTTATGTTGTTGATTGATGACTATTCTAGGATGTTGTGAGTCATTTTTTCTAAGGGAGAAATTTGAAGCATTGGAGATATTCAAAATACTCAAAGCTAAAGTGGAGACAGAAACAGGATTGAATCTGAAATGTTTAAGGTTTGACAAAGGAGGAGAACTCATTTCTGGTGAGTTTAATTCTTTTTGTGAAGAGGATGGAATCTGAAGATAGTTGTTGAAAGGAAGAACATAACTATTTTAGATGCTACTAGGACTATGATGATTGAAGGAAATGTTCTACATATCTATTGGAGAGAAGTTATTAGCATTGTTGTATACACATTCAACTGGGTGCAGATAAAACGTGATTCCGGTAAGACCCCTTATGAGGTATGGTTTGGTCAGGTTCCTATAGTTGGATATTTCAGAATCTTTGGAAGCAAATGTTATCTCAAAAGAGATGAGGATATGGGAAAATTTGATGTAAGATGTAGTGATGAAGGAATCCTTTTGGGGTACTCTACTAGGAGAAAAGACTACCGGTGTTACAATAAGAGACAGAGAAAGATAGTGGAAAGAGAAAATGTGAAAGTTGATGAGAATCATGAAAAACAAATCAAAACATGAAGATATGAGTTTAATGATCAAGATATTACAACAAAGAAAGTTCATAGTTTTAGCTTGAAGCAAAGTAATTTGGTACAGATAGTGAATATAGATGTTGATGTCAGTCAAGAAGTTCAAGAGCCTGAAAATCAGAATAATCAAAAGAACCCAAGCTATGTAAGACTAAATCATTAAGAGAATTAGATTACTGGTGAAAAGTTATAGAAGAAGAGCTAGATCAGATTGAAAAGAACAAAACATGGGAACTTGTTCCAAGACCTAAGGACAAGAATGTAATTGGTACTAAATGTGTGTTCTAGAATAATCTAAATGAATCTTAATAATTTATTAGAAACAAAGAAAGAGTGGTATGTAAGGGATATTTATAAATGGAAGGTATTTATTTTGAGGAGACTTTTGCTCTGGTAGCTAGAATTGAAGTTGTTAGACTATTTCTTGCATATGTTGCTCATAAGAAATTCAAGGTATATCAAATGGATGTGAAGTTAGCCTTTTTGAATGGTGAATTAGAAGAGGAAGTATATATTGAGAAATCAAATGGAATTTCATTGACAGATGGAGAAGAAATGGTATGCAAATTGAAGAAAACATTGTATTGTCTTAAACAAGCCCCTAGAGCTTGGTATGCCTGATTGGACAAGCATTTGATCAAGTTGGGATTTTTTAAAGGTACTTTTGATAGTAATTTGTACTTGAAGATTAATAATGATAATATTTTGATTGTTGAAGTCTTTGTTGATGAGATTATTTCTGGAGAAGATGACAATTTGAGTAAGAAGTTTGTTGATGATATACAAAAAGAGTTTGAGATGTCTATGATAGGTGAGATGAAATTATTTCTAGGATTGGACATTACACAAACTGGTAAAGATATTTTCATGTCTCAATCTAAGTATGTGAAATAATTGCTAAAAAAAATTTGGTTAGATGATTCCAAACCTTTTGGAACTCCCATGGTGACTAGATGCAAGATGACAAAAAATGATGAATCTCTGAATGCTAACTAGACCCTGCATAGATCTATGATTCATGGACTACTATATTTGACTCAGAATAGGCCTAACATTATGAATATTGTATGCCTTTTTGAAAGATTCCAGGTTGATCCTAAGGAAAGTCATCTTATTGCTATCAAGAGGATATTCAAATACTTAAAGGGAACAATTGATTATGGCCCGTGGTATCCAAAGGATGATGATTTCACATTAAATGCTTATACTGGTGTTGGTTGAGCAAGTTATGTTAATGATCAAAAGAGCACTATAGATGGAGCATTCATTTTGGGAAAGAAGTTGGTTGCCTGGACAAGTAAGAAGCAAGATTCTATTTCTTTATGAGCTAAAGAAGTTGAATATATTACTATTGCTAGCAACTGTACTCAGGTTATTTTGATGAAGCAGATGTTGAATCATAATAGAGTTGTTTATTATGAGCCTACTATTATATATTGTGACAATTCTAGTGCAATCAATATATCTAAGAATCTAGTGTTGCATTCTATGAAAAAGAATATATCAATCAAGTTTTATTTCTAGAGAGAAGGTGAATGAGAATGAAGTCAGATTGGAGTATGTATCTACAAAGGAATAGATTGCAGATATATTTACAAATACTTTGCCTATATATACATTTGCATATCTGAGAGACAAGTTAGGTGTGATTTCCGCTCCTACTATGAACTAGATACATTGAGCTGCATCGATCTGCTGGACTTCATTGTCTTATCTTGTTATCTGGATTGATGAGTGGGTGTTGCTGCTCCAGGGGAGTAGTTAGTGTGTGATTTAGTTGATCAGATTTGTGTTTATGAAGGGTGGGAGATTATCAAAGGGGAGACATTATAAACGTGTGAGAATAAAATTTTGTATTTGTCTTGGGTATTGATTTCAAAGGGGGAGAGATGCATGTGAAAAACCTTGATGTATTTTTGAGTTATCTGTCAAAGGGGGAGTTGATCCTTGTGATTTTGAAGGAGATAGTTGGTTGTTGTTTTCTTTATTTGCATTGATTGGTTTTAAAATTCATATGTTGCCATCAATGGGAAAGGGGAAGATTGCTGGATATTAGAGTTATTGGAATGTGTTGTTGTCATTCATGTCAACATATTCTTCTATTGCAGAGAATTGGTTGTTGCAGAGAGTTGGTTTTGGTGATCTATTGTAGATGTTATGGTGCGGTTTAATGGGTTTTGAGATGCTTATCTCTAATAGATTCAATGTGAGTTACAATATTCTGGAAGATGATTTGGTCAAGTTATGAGGTTTGATATGTGGGCTGGTTTTTTAGTGTCCAGTGTTGTAGAATTGTAGTATTTAATCCATATTGCTCTAGAATGATCATATCTTGTGTTGCAGATATTGGAGAGTGTTTGAGATGTTCATGTGTGTCCTTAGATCAGATGGTTCATGATTTAGAACTTCAGAAGTGTATCTTTTAGTTTGTTAGTTGGTATTCTTGAGCTCCAATGATGTGTTAATGATGATTATTATTATCCAGTTTATTGTAGTGATTGTGGTGGATTTTGCATTGCTTGTCATTGTTTTATGATCATTTCCTATGCATTTTGGTGGTCCACATTGATTTTGGTGCGCGTTATTGAATATTTTATTGGTTCGGTGGTATTCTTTGTGTTATGTGAAATATTTGATGGTGTAGTGTGTTGCGAATGATCTTGGAAAATTACTTGATGGTGTTATGTATTTGAGGATTTGATTTGGATCAATATTATGTCCTTGTGGACATTGTATTAGTCTAGTTATGAACTTATGTATCAAGTGATATAATTTTTTAATTAGGTCTTATGTGTTGAGCTGACCTTGAGGTTAAAGTTGATGAATTGTATAAATAGATGTTGAAATCATGTTAGTTGCATGTCTGTGAGTGTTTTGAGGCTATTTCATGTATGAATAATTGAATATATCATTCAAAAGTGTGGAAGTGTAGAGAAGTGTTGTTGTACAGACAGTGTGCCTAACCAAAATTGTAATAAGGAATTTGGTGATTCTATTCTTTCAGTTCATGTAATCTAGATTGTTCTCCAAACTTTGTAAGGTAGTGAGCCTTCCCAAGGTTGTAGCCCTTTGTTGTTTTGAGTGGCAAGCTATAGACAGTGTGCTTGAATGCATATGCATCCCTATTTTAATATTTTCATACACTACTACAAAGTATCATCTTATTGTTGGTAGGTTCCCATCATGGTTTTTCCATTAATTGGATTTTCCATGTCAAAAATTTGTTATGTGTATTGTTGATGTGGTGATTATTCTTTTTATTGATATTCATAGTTAGATCTAAGTTAATGTTAATTTGGTTGAGTTTGGTGAAAACTGATTGAGCCACCCCTCAATTTTCTCCTATCTTATCAAATTTATATACAAAAAACAATGTAAAATATTTGAATGGATTTTCTTGACAAGTTTTGGTGAATAATTTTTGAAATCTTATGAGAGATCCCCATCACACTAGGGATAACTATGTCTCTTGAGCAATTAATGTTAGGTCCAAAAGACAACTAAGAGGGGGGGTGAATCAATTTTCCAATAAATTCAACCAAAATTAACTCAACCAAAAATTAATGCTTAATACCGGTAAACCAAACTTTATGCCGGTAGACAGTCTTAATAGTTAATTGCAGTATCGGTAAAGATTAATGCATGAAATAGAAAGACAATAAAATCCACAACACATAACACAAATATTTGTACGTGAAAACCCTATAAGGGGAAAAACCATGGTGGTAAGCCTTACCCACAATCAAATGATATTACTATAGATAGTATATGTGTACAATATGGATTCTGCACATGCAGAAAGGCCAGCTGCCTAGAGCTCACTACTCAATCACAAAATGAGAGTCACACTGACTACAATTGGATGGTTAAATCCAATGATAATGTACTGCTCAAAATAACATCTTCATATGTTGGATTTAGTATTGGTTTAGTTCTAAATGCCTTCAAAAAATCCTTCTTTCAACCTTCAAATGATGTTTGTGTATATAGCTCTGCTTATTTTCGCATATACCTTATTACAATCCTTTTTGCATTCACATTCTAATCTCACAAATGTAATCTTACATTTATACCATAACCTAAGACCAATTTAAATAGGTCAGCTCACTAAAAGATATTACAATAAAATCAATTGCAAATAAATCAATATCCAATGCATGATGTTGGCTCAATGCATTTACAATAATAATAAATCACCTCCATAATGTGCCATGCTAATCTGGAATAGATATACCTGTCAGTGCTTATCCTGGACCTATTTGCGGGTAATAGCAAATATTCAAACCTGAATAAACAATTAACCAAATTGCCAAAACCAAGTGATCGAATAATGTCTTTGACATAACCAAGTAGTCTCCAAGTCATTCCAAGTGCTAGTGAACAATATAATCTATCGGTGAACCAAATATCAGTGACTATGCATAAGTCTCTGACTTGTCAGTGAACATAACCAAAGATCTCCAAGTGTCGATAAGTGTTAACAAGTGATGACAGGTGTTGACAACAATGACAAAACCATATCAACATATCCAAAATTCCAAGAATTAACTCTCTTTACAAAATGTAAAAGGAAGCATAAGGTGGTAAAGGGTTCCAAAAATAAATTCATCTATCTAGGTTATGGGTCACCTCATGTAATACCTGCCAAAATACCCTAGAGAAATACAACTATCTAATATGCAAAGAGGGATTTTTTATTTATTTTTTTAAACATATACTTGTGCAACATAAACAACTAACTACTCAAGTGCATTTAACATTCATTAGTAAGATAAATATTTAATCATCATGAAAATAATCATAAGATCCCATAACATAAGCTGAAATAATCAATAACATTCCCTAGGGTAGATTTTTGAAGATAGGAGGGAGATGAGGACCAGCGGGTGTTACCCAAATTTGGAATTGCGTAATGCGTAGGAA
Organism: Cryptomeria japonica; assembly: GCF_030272615.1. Classification (NCBI taxonomy): domain Eukaryota; kingdom Viridiplantae; phylum Streptophyta; class Pinopsida; order Cupressales; family Cupressaceae; genus Cryptomeria; species Cryptomeria japonica. The sequence continues at coordinate 619,081,571 of NC_081405.1, forward strand.
AACTCTCTGGGTCATAGTTGAGGTGCAGGAAGGACAGGTCTGCAATAGGGTTTCAAAGGTAAACATTGGCAAAGTCAGAAGAACAGAAATAATCATCAAGTATATGATTTGATGGGTAAGAAAAGACATCACAGACTCGGTCCTAGGGTTGTGTTTGAAATATGCAATGGATCTCCTCGATCGATAAATAGGGTTCATTTTAAATGTCTTGATGAAAGATTATGGTAGAATCGGGGTTATAGTGAGCATGGTACGATTAGGTATGAATCCAAAAAAGAGTGCAGACACTTTTTGGCGTTTCCCATCTTTTGTTTCATGGCTAAATAAAATTTATGTCAATAAACCTAAATTTATTTCTGTGTGCGAGAAAAGTGGTACAATGAAATGAATATTTCAGTTTCTGGACAAGTCCAAACACCAATGGGGCTCTCAGTGCAATTTATGGAGTTATATTGAATAACTCAACTTCCCAAGGGACGTTCCATTTTTCTCTATCTCATAGGACCCCTCAAGCCAATGCCTTTTCTCTTAGATAACTGAGCAAAGTGAGTTAGGGATGACAACCATGAGAATGAGGGATATTTATCAATCTAGTATGAATGCATTCCTAATTATGCATGATACTAAATCTAACATGATTTAAACTAGCAAGGATATGATGATAAGATAAAATGATTACTAAAAACTATCCTAACATGCTATACTTGTCTAATATGATAATGCTATGATAATTAGAAATGCTTCTAAAAATGCTTATTTTGATGATTTATATTCAAAGAGAGGCCAAATGCTTGATTAAAATGATTTAGATTAGGTGCTTAGTAAAATGTCTATAAGTTTGATACTAAAGACTTGGATATGAGAATGGAGGAATGAGGGCTCTATTTATAGGAAAAATAGGGCAATGGATGGTCAAGATTGGATGATCTTATCAAGGCCCAAGATTCAAATTTATCAATCCATGTTTACAATTCTCACCAATGAAATGGTGACAATTGTCAATATAAGACTTCTTGAGAGGAGATGTAAGAAGCATTAAATGCTTGAGAAGACCTCATGGCTACCCTAAGAGGTAAGGGTTAAGGTTAGGTTGGGGTAATCCATTGGATAAAGCTTTTACCCAAAGGATAAACTCTTGTGCAAGGGTTAAAGGGATAACCAAGGGTAAAGGCCATGAGTACTTGATGAGACACTTGGGTTAGATGAAGGTTGAGTTAGAGAGAAAGTCTCTAATCATGCAAGAGGGTTGAGTTAACCATTAATGGTCTGGAAGACTTTCAAGGTTAACTTGTTGAAGACATAAAGCCTTTAATGGTTTTCAAATACTTTGAGGGTTTGAGAAGTGACTTCCCTTTTCTTAGGGATGTGACAATATTTAGGAGATGGGTTAGGCTAATTTAGAAGTGATTAGAAGAATCTAGAACGGGGTGTAAAAAGGCAAGTGGGATATGTAGGAGAATGCAAGTGGATGGAGGGTAATTTTAATTAAAATAAATTACATTATTTCGACTAAATAGATGCAACTTGCATAAATACAAGTGGGGGGATTTAAATTAATAAATTAGATTATTTATTTGCAATGAACAATTTAATTAAATGTGAATTTAATTAAAAGGGGAGAAAGAGGAATTAATTAAATAAAGTGATTTATTTAATTAAAGGCTATGAAAAGGCTTAGGTAAACTTAATTAAATAAATTGAGTAATTTATTTAATAAAATAGATGAATGTGAATGAAATTAATTAAACAAAATTTAATTAAATAGGGGAGAAAGGTTAAAATGAATATTAAATATTCACTTAGGAAAGTGGTCATTTTTATACGTCTACATTTTGCCACTCTTTGAAGTGACGTGTGTGCACATGTTGATTCAAACAAAATTATTGGATATGATTTTTGTGTTGAGATATCGATATGATGATGTCGTGCCCCAGATTGAATGATATTGATGATGCCCCCTTGGGAGATGAATTAAGTATTTTGAAAAATTTGTTGATTTGATAAGTGTTTTTGAATTAATGTCATTTTGAAAATTTGACTATGTTGAATGCAGTATATTTGATTCATCTCATGAAAATGGTGTTCAAAAAGGTTAAAAGTGAGAAAATGAGAAAAATACATGCCCCTCCTACTAACCCTTTTTGACTTTTACCCTATAAAAAGGTAAAAAGTGATTTTATTCTTGTCCTTTTCACATTTTTCTTCTTGTGATTGCGACACCTTAGCTTTGATGAAAATGCCGCGTATGGTCCACCTATAAGTCATCTCAATTTTTCCCTGTGTGTTTTTTCATTTTGTCGATTTTAGTCACGTTTTCATTTTTTATTTCCAATTTTGCCAGTTTAGTGCATAGGGTATCTAGCATAGTGCATACGATAAGCATTATAGTGCATAGGATTTCTTAACTAGGGTAGCATTTGAGGTCTGTTTTGTAGTGTGTCTTAAGTGCAAGATAGCATATAGGGTTTTTTAGCGCATAGGTGAAACAGGGTCGCGCGTGTGGAAGTTAGAATAGTGCATTGAATAGGTTAGCACTTAGAGGAAAGATTTGAGAGCAATGGCGATGTAGGATAGCATATAGAAGAAATTTTTTAGTGCATAGATGGAGTAGGTTAGTGTATGTCTAGCAACCTAGTGCATGGAAGGACTATTTTAACATGTGGGATAAAAAGTTGGTAGAAAATGATTTTGGGGAATGCGTCATGGGGGGGAGGAAATAGATGAGGTAGATGTTGTAGGGATGGATAAGTTCCTACTGAGTTTTTGGGGATGGGTTTTAAGCCAATGTTTTGCCAGTTGTGATAATGTCCAAGTCTTGATTGAGAGTCTACCAAAATTTTTGTCATGATAAAGTGTCAAGCTGATTGATTGTTTGCATGAGGATCCTGATTTTTTGTTGATGTGGATCTTTGATTTTTTGTTCCTTGTGATTGAATTTGATGTCCGATATGAATTTCAATTCATGATTTTTGATATGGTTCCTGATATGATTCTTGCGATATGGATTTTTGAGTTGCTTGTGTTATGGGTCTTTGATATGATTTCTCAATATGGATCTTTGATATGGTTTCGATGTGGATATTTGATATGAGTCTTTGAAGTGATTTCTCGATATGATCCTTGCGTTATGAGTCATTGATTTTCGATATGGATCTTTGATTGATTTTGTTATGGGATTTGCTTTTTTATATGGATCTTTGATTGTCGATATGGAACTTTGATATGATTTCGATATGGGATTTGTTTTTTGATATGGAATTTGATTGTCAATATGGAACTTGATTTGATGCATCATTGTTTCGAGTTGATTTTGTGTTAATTGGATATATCGAATAGATGTGGGAACTGATGATGGACATTTGTTGTTTTGTAGGCATAGATTAGTGTACTTTAGTCATGGGAGCGATTTCCACAACCATGGTCATTGATTCTGTGATTGACACAGGCCGATAGGGATGTGATTAAGAGATGTGGATTGACTTCTGATAACTCAATAATGAGAAAATAGTACCAAACCGGTACTAAGAGTCGGGCGTGAATCAGTACAGGCAAAATACAGTCCTAAACCAGTTCAACAACAATTACTCCAAATGACTGGAAAACAGTGACACTGGTTTGAAACAGAGTGCGACCAGTAAAACCCAGAACAACTAAAACAATCATAAACTGGTTACTCACTTAGCTTTCCACTCAACTCAAAACTTCACTGCCATTTCACCCTTATGTATGAATAGGTAATCTATCATCATATCTTCACAATAGCTAGTTCAACATGTTTCATTGATAGGCATAAAACATATAACCATCATATGCTTAATAGGCAATAAAAAAGCATCACAAGATAAAAGCATCACACATGACACACATATTTTTCACGTGGAAACCCAATTGGGAAAAACCATGGTGGGGATGAATACCCAAAATCTTGTTGTTGAATTCTTTGGAAGTCCGCTTTCTTAGGAGCCATGTCCTATTAAAGATAGATACAATAGGTTTTGTTAGGAACCAATCCTATTAGGGATCACCCGATTAAGGGATGGCTACAATACTTGGTTAAGGGTTAAACCTTATTACAGGTTACCTTGTTAGAGGATTTCAAGAACTCAATAGCTAAAGGATTTCCAGAGCTCTCTAGCTTTCCAGATCTCAATAACTTTGAGTTACCCAATTAAGGGATTTACAGCAAGCCGGTTAAGGCTACCCTATTAGGGGATTTTCCAACTGTTGAGGTGGTTAGAGATCAACAGGTATTTCAATGATCTAGTAACAACACTCAATGCCAATTTAGATCCACTTAAGCTCCTCTTCACCTTCTGCACTTACACTCTACAAGTATCACTTCTCTCCTCTCATTAGGAAAGAATCACGTATCCCTTCTCTTGGATACTCACACACAAATTTTGCCAACAACCTCTAAAAGAATAAAAAAATTGACCTTATAGGACAACAGACAGGTCAGTAGCATAAACCCTAAACCCTAGACCTGTTAGGTTAAGGAATTCAAATGGTTCAATCCTGACCGTTGACCATACTGTATTGAATGCAACAGTCTTGATCTAATATCAAGACATTGTCCATCATTTGTTTTCCACCAATTTTATGGTGACTGATAACCCATCACACATTATCACCATTTATAGACTTCACACATTCCTGAGGTAGATAGGAACAATCTCCTTTATGCAAGATCCTTCACGTGCACAAGGTTGACATGGCAACATGATCTGTTCTTCAATAAAATGCTAACTCATCACACAATGTCACTGGTTGAGCCATACAGGCTTGAAGCACTTCAACCGAAAACCCTGAAGTTGAGACTACCAACTGGTAGTCATACAACGCTTCCATGTGTTGGTTCCCATTACAATATGTTGGTTCACCTTGAAAAAGCACACCGCTTCACCTTGGCACAGATGCCGATTCATACCTCTTCAACATATTGACATCAATGACAACATACAATGTCATTATGTCCACATACCAGTTCACATAATGCCAACAATCTCCCCCTTTGGCATTGATAGCAATATACAAAGGTATCTCATTGCTAACTCATCTTCTCCCCAATTTCTGCAGATATCTTCTCCACTACACTTCTTCTCCCCCTTTGACAACAATGCCAAAGTGGAGGCACAAACATCCCTATTCCATTATGCTGCTCCCCTTGAGGAGTAGCATCCTTCAACACATCAATAAAAAAAAATTGACTATGCAATACCTGACTGATGTGGAACAAATACTTTTAATTTACCTCTTGAAGGGGCAATACCCCCAATTCACTTCTTAAATACACAAATTTAGTCTTTGGGAGAGGCTTGGTGAATATGTCTGCTAACTATTCCTTATTGGACACATGCTCCAGTGCAATCTCTTTGTTCTGAACCTTTTCCCTTAAGAAATGATACTTAAGCTCAAAGTGCTTGGTTCTAGAATGTAAAATCGGATTCTTGGAGATATTAATTGCACTAGTATTGTCACAAAATATACTTACCAGTTCCAATACTAGAACTTTAAAGCCTTTCAATACATGCTTCATCCAAATTGTCTGAGTGCAGTTCATGAAAGATGCAACATACTCTGCTTCCACTGTAGACTGAGAGATACAACTCTACTTTTTACTCATCCATGAGACCAATCTACCACCAAGGAAGAATGCACCACCGATTGTTCTCTTCCAGTCATCTACATTACTAGTCCAATCAGCATCTGTGAACACTTTCAAGTTGAAGTCCTTACTATATGGATACCACAATCCATAGTCAATAGTTCCCTTCAGATACCTAAGAATCCGCTTGACTGCAACCAAGTGGGATTCTCTTGGACTTTTTTGGAAACTTGTAGTAATGCCAACTACATGTGCAATATCCAGTCTATTGTGCACTATATAATGCAATTTACCAATCATTGATCGGTATTCCTTCTCATCAACCAATGCTAAGTCATCCTCTTTGGATAGTTTACAACCAGTTTTCTATCTTCCATGCCAAGGTCTTCAACACCTCTTTGATATACTTGGACTAAGTGGTAAAGATTCCATCCTTCATTTGTTGGATCTATAGTCCAATGAAGAACTTAATCTCCCCTATGAGTGACATCTCAAACTCTTCCTTCATCTCATCAGCAAACTCATGACTCATCTTGTCATCTCCACAAAAGATAATGTCATCAACAAATACCTCACAGATCAGGATCTGATCTCCTTTAGACTTCAAGTAGATATTACTATCTTCACTTGTTCTCTTAAATCCAATCTTCACAATATGGGAATGAAGGTGCTCATACCATGCCCTAGGTGCTTTCTTTAGACCATATAAGACTTTATGTAGCCTACATACCATGTCACTGTCTTCAAATAGGGCAAACCCATCTGGTTGCTCAATATAGACCTCCTCTTCAAGTACACCATTTAGGAATGCAAACTTTACATCCATTTGATATACTTTGAAGCCTTTAAAAGTTGCATATGCAAGAAGCAAACAAACTCCTTCCAATCTGGCTACAGGAGCAAAGGTTTCTCCATAGTCTTCTCCTTCTTCTTGAGCATATCCTTTGCATACCAATCTAGCTTTGTTCCTAATCACTATGCCATCCTCATTCAGCTTGTTTCTGAACACCCATTTGGTGCCAATGACATTTTTATGCTCCAGTCTAGGTACCAAGGACCATGTACCATTTTTCTCTATCTGGTCAAGTTCCTCTTCCATTGCCTTGATCCAGTCTTCATCTTTATGAGCCTCTTTGAATGATTTGGGCTCAAATTCAGAGATCATACATGAGTTTTCTCTGATCTTTCTTCTTGTAAGGATTCCTACATCCTTATCTCCTATGATCTGCTTAGGATCATGATTTAGCTTGACATACTGAGGAATAGTCTTGACTGATTCTTCTTGCTTTTCCTCTTCATCCTCATCTTCATCAGCATCAACATTCACTAGTTCAGGAACATTGTTACTGGTACTTGTTTGAATGACAACCGGTTCCCAGAAGGTTGCAACCATCTCATTTACAACTTGCTCACTATCGGTTTCCTCTAGTTTCTCAAAGGTTTCATCAACTCTCACATTGATACTTTCCATAATTCTCTGAGTCCTATTGTTGAGACACTTGAGAGCTTTACTCTTGGTGGAATATCTTAGGAATATTCCCTCATCACATTTAGCTTCAAATTTGCCCTGATGTTCACTTCTCTTGATGTAACATTTGCTACCAAATACCCTAAAGTAGCCAACCACGGGTGTGTTACCGGTCCAATACTCATTAGGAGTTTTGTCCTTACCTTTCTTAATGAGTACCCAGTTCATTGTGTAGACTGCAGTGCTTACTGCTTCTCTCCAAAAGGTGTGAGCTACCTTTCCTTGAATCAACATGGTTCTAGCTGCTTCAACCACAAACCGATTATTCCTCTTTGCTAGGCCATTCTGCTATGGAGTCCGAGGGGCAAACAATTGCCTCTTGATGCCAAATTATTCACAATACTTGTTGAATTCACTGGAAGTGAATTCCCCTCCTTGATCAGTTCTCAGACACTTGATCCTTTTACCGTTTTCCTTCTCCACTAATGCTCTGAAAGCTTTAAATTTTACAAAGGCTTCAGACTTGTCTTTCAAAAATGTGACCCACATGATTCTTGAGTGGTCATCAGTGAGAATCATGAAGTATCTATCACCTTCCACACTCCTATTTTTCATAGGACCACACAAATCAGTATGCACAAGGTCAAGCAAGTTGTCAGTAGTGAAAGATTTACCTTTAAAGGTTGAGGAAGACATTTTCCAAAATTGACATTCTCTGCACAAGGTATTATCTGGTTTGCTTAGCACTAGCAACCCTCTAACTACCTTGATCTTACTAGCCTTTACAATGTTATCAAAGTTTACATGGCAGAGTCTCCTATGCCATATCCAGCTATCATCAAATTTAGCCATAAGACATGTACTTATATTTGCATTCAGATGAAATAGGTTACCTTTGTTCTGCATGCCGATGGCCACAAATTCACCATCTTTTCCTTTGATTCTGCAAACTCCATTCTTGAATTCTAGAGTGAGGCCACTGTCATTCAGCTGGGCAACACTTAGAAGGTTGTGTCTGAGACCATCAACCTAGTACACATTGTCAGCACTACTCTTTCCATTAAGAGAGATGGACCCTCTACCTTTGACCATGCATGGTGCATCATTGCCAAAGCGAACCACACCTCCATCATACTCCTCCAAGGATAGAAACTTGCTCCGGTCACCAGTCATATGGTGAGAATAGCCACTATCAATGATCCACTCATTGGAATTATCAAATTGTGAGATAAGAGCCTTCTTGTCTGACACATCTTCTTTGACAACAACAAACACAATATCTACATTTTCTTCATCCTCTGATTCTTCATCTGTGACACCTTCATCAACTGCCACAAAATAGTTTCTTCGGTTTCCTCCTTTGAATTTCCTGAACCTTTCTGGTTTGTCCTTGTTATCACCATTAGGACAGTTTATAGCAATATGTCCTATCTAGTTACAAGAAAAGCATTTCAAAGGTAGCTTACCTTTGTATTTACCAGTTCCTTTAGGAAGCTTCCTAGCAAGGAGAGCTTCAAATGCCATCAAAATCTCGTCATCATCCATTTCTCTACTCTGTCTAGGTTCACCACTAGTGCTAGCTTCGTTTTCTTTTCTGGATGGTATAGCAGAGGCTTTAAAAGCTGATTCAGTCTTTTGAACACTACCATAAAAACTATTTAGCTCATAGGCTATCAACTTGGCTATGATGGAGTCCAAGCATACCTTAGTCTTGTCTATCGATCTCAGCTCCTGAATAGCAACAACCCTTATTGCATAGACTGGCAATAGGGATCTCAGGACTTTGCTTACCATAGTGGAATCTTCTATTTTACCATCTGCACTCTTGATTTCTCCAACAACTATTTTGATTCTTATTCCATACTGCTGAATGGTCTCACCTTTAACAATCCACATATCTTTAAACTTCCCTCTTAGGCTTTCTTCCTTAGCCTATTTTACATGTTCATCACCACCATAGATATTTTCAAGAGCATCCCATACCTCTTTGGGATTGACCTTGTCCTAAACATCAATAAACTCAATGTCAGATAGACTACTAATAAGGGCTTCCATGACTTGCCCATTTTCTTATATCTCTCTCTTTTGGTCATCGGTGAGAGTACAGGTAGGGACAACATAGACATTCTCAACATAACTCTAGTGTTGAGCACCCATGCTTTTGATGATTATCTTCATCCTATCTTTCCATATACCAAAATTTTCCCTGTTAAACTTTGGACCTTCCCTCTTCATCATTTCCTTGAGATCTTTACCTCAAGTGGTTAAGCTTACACCACAGAGGACCTAGAGGATGTTCTGATACCAATTGATAGCTCAATGATGAGCAAATAGTACCAAACTAGTACTGAGAGGGGGGGGGGTGAATCAGTATAGGCAAAATATAGTCCTAAACCAGTTCAACAACAATTACTCCAAATGACTGGCAAACAATGACACTGGTTTGAAACAAAGTGCGACCAGTAAAACCTAGAATAACTAAAACAATCATAAACTAGTTACTCACTTAGCTTTCCACTCAGCTCAAAACCTCACTACCATTTTACTCTTATGTATGAACAGGTAATCTATTATCATATCTTCATAATAGCTAGTTCAACATGTTTTATTGACAGGCATAAAACACAAAACCATCATATGCTTAACAGGCAATAACAAAGCATCACACATGACACACATATTTTTCATGTGGAAACCGAATTGGGAAAAACCATGGCGGGGATGAATACCCATAAACTTGTTGTTGAACTCTTTGGAAGTCCGCATTGTTAGGAGCCTTGTCCTGTTAAACATAGATATAATAGGTTTTGTTAGGAACTGATCATGTTAAGGATCACCCAGTTAAGGGATGGCTACAATACCTAGTTAAGGGTTAAACCTTGTTAGAAGTTACCTTGTTAGAGGATTTCAAGAACTCAATAGCTAAAGGATTTCTAGAGCTCTCTAGCTTTCCAGATCTCAATAACTTTGAGTTACCCTATTAAGGGATTTACAGCAAGTCAGTTAAGGCTACCCTGTTAGGGGATTTTCCAGCTATTGAGGTGGTTAGAGATCAACAAGTATTTGAATGATCTGGTAACATCACTCAATGCTAATGTAGATCCACTTAAGCTCCTCTTCACCTTCTGTACTTACACTCTACAAGTATCACTTCTCTCCTCTGGTCTAGTAAGAATCACTTATACCTTCTCTTGGATACTCACACATAACTTTTTCCAACAACCTCTAAAAGAATCACAACATCGACCTTATAGGACAACAGACAGGTCAGTAGCATAAACCCTAAACCCTAGACCTGTTAGGTTAAGGAATTCAAATGGTTTAATCCTAACTGTTGATCATACTATATTGAATGCAATAGTCTTGATCCAATCTCAAGATATTCTGCATCGTTTGTTTTCCATCGATTTCATGGCGACTGATAACCCATCACTTGTTATCACCATTTATAGACTTCACACATTCCTGAGGTAGATAGGAAAAATCTCCTTTATGTAAGATCCTTCACGCACACAAGGCTGACATGGCAACATGATCTATTCTTCAATATAATGCTAACTCATCACACAATGTCACCGGTTGAGCCATACAAGCTTGAAGCACTTCAACCGGAAACCCTGAAGTTGATACTACCAACCAGTAGTCATACAATGCTTCCATGTGCCAGTTCCCATAACCATATGCCGGTTCACCTTGAACAAGTACACTGCTTCACTTTTTCACAAATGTTAGTTCACAGTGTGATACCGATTCTCACATATGCCAGTTCATACCTCTTCAACATATTGACATCAATGACAACATACAATGTCATTATGTCCACATACCAGTTCACATAATGCCAACAACTTCATTATTAGACATGCTTTGGTATATCATTAACCGGGTTTTGTTGACAACTTTGGCAGAGAGGTGGCACAGTGATACAAACACCTTCCATTTGGCTAATAATGAGATAATAGTCATACCTGAGGACTATTATCGCATTTTGTGGATTTCGATTATGGGGGCCTTGTTGTCATATAAGTTTTTAGGTCCCAAAGATAACTGAGAGGGGGGGTGAATCAGTTTTCAAATAAATTCAAACCAAAAACAACTTAACCAACCTTAATGCTTAATACCATTAAACCAAACTTTATGCTGGTAGATAGTTTATTAGTTAATTATAATACTGGTAAAGATTAATGCATGAAACTGAAAGACAATAACATCCAAAACACATAACACCAATGTTTATACGTGGAAACCTTGTAAGGTGAAAAACCACAATGGGAAACCTTACCCACAATCAAATGATACTACTGCAGATAGCATGTGTATACAAATGGGGTTTGCACATGTAGAAAGGCCAAGTGCCTAGAGCTCACTACTCAAACACAAATAGGAGTTAGACTGACTACAATTGGATGGTTAAATTCAATAATGTGTACTACTCAAAATAGCATCTTCCTATGCTGGATTCAGTACCGGTGTAGTTCTGATTGTCTTCACAAAAACCTTCCTTCACCTTCACATGATGTCTACATGTATATCTCTTCTTATTCTCACATATATCTTCTTAAAAAATCCTTTTCCCAATTGCTTATCGATCTTATAAATAAGATCTTACATATATACCATAACCTAAGACCAATTTTAGTAGGTTGGCTCTAAAAGATATTACAATAAAATAATTACAAGTAAATCAACAACGGATGCAATACCTGATTCAACATGTCATCTTAGTGCATTTACAATAACAACAAAATCAACTCCAAAGAATGTCGTGCTGATCTGGAATAGATAAGTCTGTCGGTGCTTATTCTGGACCTATTTGCTGGTAACACCAAATATGAAAATACGAATATGTCAATGAACAAGTCTCCAAGACAAAGTGTCCAAATGATATCTTCAACATAACCAAGTGTTTTCCATGTCATTCCAAGTGTCGGTGAACAATATATCTTGCTGGTGAACCAGATATCGGTGACTGTGCATAAGTCACTTGCCAGTGAACATTGCCAATTCTCCAAAGTGCCCAAGTTGATAAGTGCTAAAGCTGTTGACATCAATGACAAAACAATATCAACATAACCAAAATACCAACATAAGTAGACTGAGGAGGGTGGGATAGAGGATTTATGTCGCATCTTCTAGGATGATTAGATTTGTGGATCTTGGTTTTGCGCCTCTACCCTTTGTTCTAGTAGGTTTTATTGGTGGATTCTTGTGTCCCGACTATAGGTTGAAGGGACTAGCTATTGGATGGGGTTTAGTGCTGGAGGACATGGTTACACAGGGATGTAGGTTTTCACAGGGGTCTTGCATGTTATCCCACCTTTACAGGGAGCTTCACCAAGTGGTGTATCTAGGATACAACAGTTTGTTAGTGTTAGGATTGATGATAGTCCCAAAGATAGTGAGAGGGGGGGGGGGGTGAATCAATATCTAACCAGTTAACAAAATATTTGACCATATTAAGTATTTTGCATTCCAAAATAGTGTACTGGTAAACAAGAATTAATGTAGTAAATATGAATAGTAAAGACAACATAGAAAGCACACAATAACATAATATGTTTAACGAGGAAACCTAGTGTGGGAAAAACTTCAATGGGATTTGTGACCCACAATATTCACTCACTACAGAATGAATGGATATTACTTACAAGAGGGGCCTGCACATGCAGGAAGGCCAACTGCCTAAAGCTCACTGCTCAATTACAAAAGGAAGTCTCACTGAATTACAAAATGGATTATGAAAATCCAATAGTGTACTGCTACAAAATAGTATCTACTATGCCAAGTTCAGTATCAGTTTAAGCTCATACAATAACCATAAACCCATATAATAAATTTACCTTAATATTTGCTCTACATATCCATCATATCTATCCTCTATCATGTATCTCAAAATGATCTACAAGATCTCATACTTATATATAAGTCTTATTACAATAGGCCATGTCGGCTTACAAAAAGATATTACAATTAAATACAATAAACAAAACTTTATTCCCATCGGCTGGGATGTCGGTGAACATTGTTGTCACTGCCGGTAAAGTGTCTTTCGGTGTCGGTGTAGATAGATATCCAGAAGGTTGCCGGTAAGTTGCCATCAATGATAACACCTTCAATCTCCTTCAATTCTCATTGGAGTGAGCAATGCCAACAATCTTCCCCTTCGGTAGTGATGACAACACTCATGAGAAAAATCCAAAAATTGTTCCCAAAATTGAAGTCCAAAAATCTTACCAAAATTGTGTGCTCCCCCTAAGTAGATGATCTCTTCTAAAAGTTATTTTTCTTTGTACTACTACTCCTCGTTTGACATGAATGATAAAGTTTGTCAAAATTGTCAAATGAGTATAGTTTTCAGCTAGAACCTTGTAACTAGTTGGTTACAATCTGGAATAAGTCTACTAAGAGAAAGTTCAAACTCTGAGTAAACCTATTGCTATCCTTCAAAGTTGCCTCTGTTCTCTAAATAGTACTAGTGAGATGATGTATTTTCTCTTCTATTGTCTTCTACCCTTGAATAAGTGCCTCAAAGATATCTTTCCTTAGAGAGATGAGGTTATCCAACTTTGGAATGAGTCTGCATTTAAGCTCTTTTGCTTTGCCCTTTATTCTTTCCTTCTCTTTCTCTAACTTCTCCAGTTTTTCCTCAAATCCAACAATTTCCTATTCAATAACTGATATAGGTGCAGATGAACCAATGATATTATCAGCTATGTCATTAATCTCCTTTTGAACTTTGTTGATTTCCTTGTCAATATCCACTATCAAAAGATTTGTCTTACAAGTGTCTTTGTACAGTTCCTTGAACTCCATAATTGTCTTAATCAATGTCGATAAAAGAGTGTCAATATGTTCCATGCACTTCTTTATTGTTTCACCAAAGAATTTCTCTTTTTCCCTATCCATTTTCTCCTTAAATGTTTCTTCATTTATTTGATCTACAATCAGTATATTGCTGGTGATGTATTTAGACAATGTGTCTAACTGACTCAAAGAATCCTTATTAACTACATTACACTTGGGTGTAATCAATTTAAGAATACGAATTGTACCATCTATTTCCTTATAGGCCAATGCATTACAATCTGTAATTTTCTTTATAGAATCCAATAGTACTTCAGTCACATTGGTTGGTCTGAATTTTGTCATAGAAGTACTGGATGACTGGACAATTACCTTCACAATCTTAGTGCTTCTGATGGGAGCAATCACTTTGCTTGTCTCAACCTCTGGAGGGTCAGTCTATGTTTGCATTTATACTAGCAAAGGTTTAGGATTTTTAGTAGTTGCCAGTGGCACTGTCTCTATGTGTACCTATGAATCAACTTGTTTCTTTGCTTGTGTCTCTACCTGTTTCACAGTGTTGTCAGCCTATATTTCTGATTGTTTTTTAGTGTTATCCACTGTCAGTTTCTCTGTCTATTTATCTACATTGTCCACTATTGGTGACTCAATTGGTTTCTCTTTATTCTCTATTGCCGGTATCTCTGACTCTATTGGTTTCTCAATGCTTGCATCAATAGTATTGTCAATAACCATGCCACTAACCAAGGGATCAATTGTATGCTCAATTTATTAGGCCTGAATCCCAATCTCAATTTGTTCTCCCTATGATTCAATCTCAATATTATCAGCCGGTTGCTCAATAGCAAGATCATTTTTCTTTTCCTTTGTGCTTTCTTTGTCAACTATAATATTAACCTCCCGAGTGTCTATGTTCATAGTATACAAATTTTTAGACTCAGGGTTTGTGTCCTCATGTGGTGTTTCCACATTCTCAGTAGCTGGTGTACTGTCAAACTATACTGGTGGAGTAATAGAAGGTGGTGGTAGATTATCTGTTACTTTTATATTTGGTAGTCCACCTACCTTGCCTTTTCTTTTATCTTGATCCTTTCAGTAAACCTTGAATGTTTTTGGTCTTTTAAGTTCTTCTTGTTTCTCTTTCTCAACAAAGAAAATGTCCCATTTGTCAGCTATCTCTTTTGAGATTTCATTAACTTTGCCAACTGTTAGGCTCACATGTTAGTGTCCACTTGAAAAGACTATTCTATTAGCTTCACTAATCAACTCATCAATTTCCTCAACTGATTTTATAGGATCTACAGCAAGTAGTTTCTCAATTTTGATTTTCTTGTCAAGTTCAATAATAGCTAGCCTCTTAGCATTTAGCCGCCTATATAAATCACTGGGCAAATCATCTACAACCTCTATTAAATTTTTTTTATAAATATCAAGGTGTAAGATGATGCTATTTTCTATACTTTCTTTTTCCTCATTAGTAAATGTATCATACAATTTGTTTACATTAGATAAGTTTCCATCATCTGTTATCTCATTCAATAGGTTGTCTAGTGGTGGTATGGCCTATTTTTGCTTTTTCATTTTAGGTGTCAGCTTCTTAGCTGATGGTCTCAATGCCTATTGCTTCTGCCTTGGTGTTCTAGTTTTCTTGGGAGGAGGAGAGGGTACCGGTGAGGGTTTTCTCTTCTTATCTACTCATTTGAATTTTGCAGGGATTTCACTTTCTGAGGATGTACCAACTGGTGAGAGATGAGCCTTCGGTTGTAGTCCTTCTAAGTCACTTTCCTTGAAACCAGTGATATTCATTATGTTTTCCTTTATTTATTTGACCTTCTTGGTTGCACTTCTTATATATTTTTCTCTTCTCTTCCTCTTTTGAAGTGTCTATATATCACTTTCTATTGATTGTGCATTCCCTAAAACCTTTTCTTCCAGTTCTCTTGGGGCTGCTAATAGGGCTTTGGCGTATGTTTCAATTATGTTCACATCAACCTCATATCCCATTTATGTCACCCAAACAATTCTAGGAAGAACTGCCTCCATGCAGATTTCATCCTTTTTAATTACAAAACATATGTCCTCATATTTATCTACAATGCTTTGTGGTAACCTTTGCCTTGTTTTCATTTCTACTTTAAATGCTTGGAAATACTCAGAAATGTTTGTTATCATTATCTATCCCCATATCGGTGAAGATATCAAACAGTTTTTTCCCTACCAGTATGTCATAACCAAATTCTTTCTTGCCTATACCGGGAACCTCTTTTGTAAGATATAGCATTAAGCATACAAGAAGATTGCCAAAATGGAAAGTACCTTTCTTATCTCTTTTAATTTTCTTCAGATTGTCAATCAACTCATCCTTCAACCACTCACATACATATATCTTAGTATCACTAGTGACCATATTATATGTACTTTTAATACATAAACTTGAAACTGAGTTCAGTCGGTTTGCATGTGTGGTTTTGTATCCTAAGATCATGCTTATGAATCTAACATTTATGTCTTTTACATCCTCAACTCTCAGGGATCTATTGTCATAGGTTGCTCTTGTTAATCTCATCACTATGTCATTAGGAACCTTTTAGTTTTATCAGGCTTGCTACCGGTGGAGGGTAAGCCAGTCACTATCCTAACTACTTCCTTAGTGATTTTATGAATAGAGTCTAGCCAAAATAATTCACCATGAACTCTACTAAGCACAATCCTTACTACTTCCTTAGGAAATTTTGGGATGTTAAGGATTTCCACAAAACCTAAACTTTCAATAACCTTATGTTCGGGTTTCACAACTCCACTTTCATCACAAATAACAATTTTATACATTTTCATGATTTCCTCTGAACCTAATTCCTCAAAATGTGGCAATGTATGTAAATTCTAGGGTCTTCTGCATAAGCAACTCCTTTAGAGATTTTTGAAAAAGCACCTAGGCTGTCATCCTATTTAGCTACCTCAGGGATGATTTTGAAAACAGACCTAGGGTGTTTAACTAGCTCTATAATAGTAGGGTTTGCAATGAATTTTGAGCAGAGGAGGAAGCCATTGATAAATACAATAATCTACCTGATAGGTTTGGATGCTTAAAAGAACTTGCTTCACTTATCACTAAGGATGCCTTCACTTGGGTTTTTCATGCTCTTTGAAAGTTTGAATGCTTGGTGAATGAAAAAGAGGGAAAATCACTTATTTATAATGTCTTTTCCTCCAACAACCACAATAAATGCTCGTCAGTTAAGTGAAACTTAACACATCTACTAGTAGAGAAGAAATTCATCTTCTCACCATAAACCGAGGGTAAACTTGCATGATTTTCAATTTGTTGCAATACCCCCAAGAATTACTTTTCAGTTGGATGAAGAGTCTCCTGTCGGTGGAGTAATACTCTATTTTATTGGTGAAGGAATAGTCTCATCAACATTCTAATCTATCTTTCTAATCCATTGTCTTAACAATTCTTTCTTTACCTCATCAACCTTCTCTTCGCCTTTCAAATTGGATCCTTTATTATTTGCCAGTGAAGTCTTGCTTCTATAAAATTTTGCAATATGTCCAATCTTGTTACAAGCATAACAAGTCACATTGTTTTTCTGAATAGCCTTTCCATATCATATGCTGGTTTGTGTTCTGCATTGATTAGATAAGTGCCCAAATCTACCACAAACATAACATCTTACATTCATTATGTAGTTTTCTGAATTATGACCAATTTTGTTGCATTTGGAATATTGACCAGTGGGTGCATTAATGTTCTGATTGATTCTAGATCTACATTGATTTTCTCTATGACCATACTTGTTATAGTTAAAGCATTTCCCATTAAATTTGTAGGCCTTGGGTTGTCTTACCAATTTACTATGATCATGATTGTTTACAGTACCAAAACTTTCACCAACTTCAAATCCAAGTCCACTAGTGTCTCCATTAGGTTTTTGACTTTTCAACATACCATCAAGTTCTTCTGAACTTTTGTTGAATTTCTCTTTATGTTGATTTGCAGTAGCTAACTCATTTTCCAAAAATTCCTTCTATCTCATAAGTTCAGTTTTATCATGTTCCATGTGAATCAGATATGTCCTTAACATATCATTTTCATGACTGAGTCTTATATTTTCATTTCCAGCATCATTGAGTCTTCTAGTCAAGGCATCTTCATTCTTCTTTTTGTCTTCAACATCTTTACAAAATCTCATAGTCATGTCTTGCATTTCATTCCTCAAGGTCATGTTTTCTTGCCTCATCTTTCTTACAAGCTCATTAAGAGTTTCCTTTTCATCATCATCATTCTACTTTTTCTCATTAAGTTCTCTTCTTTTGTTTCTATCAATAGTGATATTCTCTTGAAGTCCTTGAATGAATTCCTATGCAGTCCTCAGATCATCTTCAAGTTTGATATTTTTCAACTTCTCTACATCATAGTTTGTAAGAGTTGTTTCCAATTGCTTTCTCAAGTTTTCCATTTGTACTGGTGTCAGAATCTTCCTCAAGTTGTTAGACTTTTGAAAATAGAGGACCAGGCTCTGATACTAATTGTTAGGATTGATGATAGTCCCAAAGATATTGAGAGGGGGGGTGAATCAGTATCTAACTAGTTAACATAATATTTGATGTTATTAAGTATTTTGAATTCAAAAATAGTATATCGGTAAACAAGAATTAATGTAGTAAATATGAATAGTAAAGACAACATAGAAAGCACACCATAACACAATATGTTTAACGAGGAAACCTAGTGTGGGAAAAGCCTCGGTGGGATTTGTGACCCACAATATTCACTCACTAGCCAATGAATGGATATTACTTACAATAGGGGCATACACATACAAGATGGCCAACTACCTAGAGCTAACTGCTCAATTACAAAAGGAAGTCTCGCTAACTTACAAAATGGATTTTGAAAATCCAATAGTGTACTACTACAAAATAGCATCTGCTATGCCAGGTTCAGTACCGGTTTAAGCTCATACAATAACCATAAACTCTTCTACAAAAATTGCCTTCATATTCGCTCTACATATCCATCATATCTATCCTCTATCATGTATCTCAAAATGATCTACAAGATCTCATACTTATATATGAGTCTTATTACAATATGCCATGTCGGCTTACAAAAAGATATTACAATTAAATACAATAAACAAAACTTCATTCATGTCGGCTAGGATGTCGGTGAACATTGTTGTTGCTACTGATAAAGTGTCTATCAGTGCTCATGCCGGTAGATATCCATAAGGTTGCCGATAAGTTGCCATCAATGACAATGCCTTCAATCACCTTCAATTCTCATTGGAGTGTGCAATGCTAATAGTCAATAGGAGTGACATTATTATAGCTATGGGCTTGGAAGCGCATTCCCATGGTGAGATCACTTGCAGATAGGGATAGGCAAGTTGGACAGGCCTATGCATATGGGTATAAGGGGATACTTGTCTAGTGTAAGATGGGCAAACTAGAGCACTAGCGGAGAGCATTAGATGATATTGATACAGTTATCTTTAGACCGTATATGGACTGTGAGGTATGGGTGGAGGATAGGGTAGAGATGCCCTATGTTTAAATGTCTAGATATTTGATTGGGTGGATGCCCTTTATTATCGAGCGATTCTTACATAGCCATGTGCAGTGGCAGTATGGGAGACAACAGGGGATATCATAGGGAGCTTTCTTATATGCTTGATGGAGATAGGATGTGCTCAAGTTGGGGCCCACAATGGATAGTGTAGCTAAAGTAGGGGAGTATATGACATTAGAAGGCCAAATCTAGGATTACAAAGCTGGGGTTGTGGATGCGGGGATGACAGAGGAGTTCTTGACCTACTTTGTGGCACATGCAATGGCACGAATATCAGATCCAATAGAGATGATACCTTCTTTTGATGATGAGGAGGATGAGCAGCCAGAGAGGCAAGGGGGAGTGAGATAGAGAGATTAGGAGGGAGAGGAGGTTGGAGAGGGAGGTGGGGATGATGGAGGAGGTGATGGAGGAGGTTGACGAGGAGGTGGTGGAGGAGGTTTGGGGAGAGAGAGAGACAAGGTGCCAACAAAGAGAGGGATAGAGGATGATATAGAGGATGAGGTGGTGATGGAGGGAGAGGAGGAGGACTACTCGTTGGTGTTGGTGGTGTTGGTAGGGTAGGTGTAGTTTTAGCAGCCATTGGAGGTATAGAGGATGAGAGAGGAACCACCAAGAGGAGGAGATCAGACATTCACCTCCACCAACACCTCAAACAAGGAGAGGTATAGGTGGGAGTAATACAAAGGTACCCATTCAGATTAGGGTTCCTACCCATCAGTAGGAATCTCATATTAGAGCCTTACAAGTCATAGTGTAGAAGCTGTAGGTACAGGTGCTAGCACAATAGTGCCAGATTACAATAGAGCGAGATACAGGGAGAGAGTGTCGGGGCTAGGTAGAGGAGATTGCATAGAGATTGCAGAGAGTGATAGGTGGTGGTGTGATGTTAGACACACTAAGGGAGATATGGTACACAGCCAAGGAGGTTGAGTACTATAGGAGGTTATATGAGGATCTAGTCCCTAGAGAGCAAAGAGCTCCTAGCTATGCAGCTAGTCGGTCTAGTCAAAGTTAGATGGGGACAAAGAGAAAAGGTGTTACGGGGCCTTATTGACGTGATCCACCTAAGGGAGATCTAGGAACTGGGACATCTGCTATTAGCCTCATGAGATAGTCATACTTGAGAGACTTGTCTCTATTGTATTGTGATCATTTTGTTGTATTTTGATAGACATGACATCCCTTGTACATTTCTACCATTTTTGAGAGATATATATAGATGGCACTAATTTATCTGATTTACATGTGATGCATTATGGATGATGATATGCATTGATATGATGTTGTGGTGATGATGATGTAATTCTTAGATGGAAATGCTTTTGATTTTGATTATGATGTATGAGCGATAAAGATGAAAATATGATTATGATTTGCGTATCTTGATTTTGTTGATGGATGATGTGAGATGTATCTTGAAAATGAGATGCATGATAATGATATAATGTGAGATGTATCTTTAAAATGAGATGCATGATAATGATATGATGTGAGATGTATCTTGAAAATGAGAGGCATGATAATGATATGATGTGAGATGTATCTTTAAAATGAGAGGCATGATAATGATATGATGTGAGATGTATCTTGAAAATGAGAGACATAATAATGATATGATGTGAGATGTATCTTGAAAATGAGATGTATGATAATGATATGATTTTAGATGTAATATTAAGATGATAATGATGTGCATCTAAATGCAAGATAAAAATTATGTGCAACCTAATGCAAGATTAAGATGATAATGATGTGCATCTAAATGCAAGATAATGATATGCAACTAATTGATCATCCTCTTTTTCTCATTGTCATTCATGTGTAGTCATATGTTTTTGCTTTGT
The DNA here is from genome assembly GCF_030272615.1 of Cryptomeria japonica. Lineage (NCBI taxonomy): Eukaryota > Viridiplantae > Streptophyta > Pinopsida > Cupressales > Cupressaceae > Cryptomeria > Cryptomeria japonica. Next base: position 619,102,873 of record NC_081405.1, read on the forward strand.
TTTTGTTTGTCATCATTGAGGTTTTGATATGTTGGGAGTTTATACAATCATAATGGTATAATTGAGCCATACTAACCTGAGTAAAACATACATGGATTTTGATATTGCAAGATGGCACAAATGTTGAGGTATAATTAAACCAAGATGACCTAAGTGTTGCTTACATAAAACATAGAAGATTTAACTCTTTGTATGCACAAAGTGGAACAATGTCTTCAATGATATGTTTCTAATCATGTCTCAAGACAAAATTTGCACAGGAAAAGTGATCGCCTCATAGACAGAAAACCAAGAAAGTATTAGACTCTGCAATTTTCTCTTTCTCGATGCATCGTTAAGAAATTTGAGAGATACAATGATTCAAAAATTTGAAGTGAAAAATAGTCACAAATTCATGCGAGATGTAAAAAAATTATAATTCAAAAATCATCCATCATGTGTGTGTTGAAGTTGTTAATTGGATCAGTGCTTTGTTTTCCATGTGTAAAGAATTGTTGTTGACATGATTTTCTTAGTGTGTTGTGATTCTTGTTTCCCTGGTGTTGGAATATTTGAAGTTAGAGGAACGCTTCCCCTAGCTATAGATATTGATTGAAGTGGATATTTATAGTGATTATCAAGCCATGGTGGGATATAATGAACTGATCTTCAAATAACAAGGACAGTGACTATGCTAAGTATGTCCAGGATAATACTGCCTATAAAGTGTTGGGTGATGGCCATTAGCTTTGACTTCAGATGCAAAAAGATATGAGTAAGGATAGATAGAGGATTTGTTCCCTCACAAATAGAACCTATTGCCAGGTTTTCACCATTTTTATTGCACCTTTTTTTTGTTTTTCTAATTTTTTTGTATTTTCCTGATTTTTCAATTTTTTTGTATTTTTCACTTTTTTCGTGCATTAGACCACTCAAGTATAGAATTTATTCAGATGAATTTTGTTGGTTGGTTCATCTAGAACATTACCTTCTGAAGTTGTTAGTTGATAGGCGCTTGATCCATAGGCTGATATGATAACATAGGGACCCAACCAGTTAGGTTTAAACTTCCCCTTCTTTTCTCGATCCTGTTGATTTCTAGGATTTTCTTTGAGTACAAGATCTCTGACTTTAAAAATCCTAGGGATGACTTTGTGGTTGTAGCTTTTGCACATGCACTATAGGTATGCTTTGAGATGATCATAGGCATGTTGTCTTTTTTCATCCAGAAGTTCTAGTTCTTGCAATCTGTTGACCCGATACTCCTCATTTGGTATGAGGCCTTTTAAAGATACTCTAAGTGATGGAATTTCTACCTCTAGAGGTTAAATTGCTTCTGATCCATACACCAATGAATATGGTGCAACTCGTGTAGGTGTCTTGATGCTAGTACTATATGCCCAAAGTGTCGGATTGAGTTGTATATGCCAATCCTTACCTGCATCATTTACTATTTTCTTTAAGATTTTCAATATTGTTTTATTTGATGCCTCGGCCTGACCATTACCCTGTGGGTAGTATGGTGTAGAAAAATGATGCTAGATTTTGAATCATTCACCTAATTATCGCACATCCTAATTTTTGAAGGGACTCTCGTTGTCTGTGATAATAAAACTAGGAATGCCATATCTGCAAATTAGATCATTGAGAATAAAAGAGGCAATTTTTTTTTCCAATTACTATGGTCAGTGGGACCGCTTCAATCCATTTTGTGAAATAATTTGTTGCAGTGATAATGAACTTGTCTCCATTTGAAAAGGATAGATTTTCCCTACTAAATCAAGTCCCCACTGAAAGAAAGGACAATATGTTGTAAATGGTTGCAACTCCTGTGTTGGTGCATGAATAAGGTTGCCATGGATTTGGCACTTAGGATATTTCTTTGCAAATTGATAAGAGTCTTTTTCCATTGTCATCTAGTAATATCCCATTCTCAAAAGTTTTTTGGTGAGTGTAGGACCAGTTGAATGCATGCCATATATACCCTCATGAAGTTCATGTAAAGAAGCGTCAGATTCATTCTAATCAAGGAAATGAAGAAGAGTAACATCTAGACCTCGAAGATAAAGGGTATCAGTGATTAAAGTATAACGGGTGGCTTGCCAGATAAAATTTCATTTTTTATTACGAGATAAGTCAATGGGTAGGGTATTGGTTTTAAGACATTCATAGATTGTCATGTATAAAGGAGAGTCTAAGCTAGGTAAGGCATAGATAACATGGGATGCAGAATTGTCATAAGCTGGGGAAAATAGTTGCTCTACTAGGAACTCATAATGACTCTATTGCTCTGGAATTTATAGCAGTGAAGTGATAGTAGCCATTGCATCGACCACTCTATTGTCCAACCTTGGTATTTTCTCAAAGGTGATGTGTACAAAGTATTGTTAAAAGTCATCCACCATTCTTTTGTTTGGCAGCAACTTGTCGTTTTTTGTTTGATATTCATTATTGATCTGATTTATAACTAGTTGTGAATCTCCATAGACTTTCAATTTCATAATTCTCCATTCCACGACCATTTTAAATCCTGTGACCAGGGCTTCATACTCATTGATGTTATTGGTGCATGGAAACATGAGTCTATATGATCTTGGAATGGTGTGCCCTTCTGGAGTGATGAACAAGATGCCGACACCTTAGCCATGTTGAGTATAGGAACTATCAAAGTATAGAGTCAATTGTTTTGGGTGTAACAGTAAGGACATCTCTATCTAGAAATTCTACATTCATTGCCTGCTTATCTGGTAGTGGTGCTTTAGCTAATTGATTTGCAATTACTTGTCCCTTGATAGATCGATGCTCTCTATACTAGATATCAAACTCACTGAGAATCATGACCCATTTAGCTAGTCGGTCGGTGAGAGCTTCTTTGCTAAGTAAATATTTGAGAGGATCAATTTTTGCTACTAGCTTGATTGTGTGAGCTAGCATGTAATGTTGGAACTTTTGAGAGGCTAATACCATAGCTAAACAAGCATTCTCAATGAATGTGTAATTTAGCTCATATCCATTTAATTTTCTTATAAAGTAATATATAGCTCATTCCTTTCTTTTTGATCTTCTTGTGCTAACAATGCCCCCATTGATATGTTTGTTGTTGATATGTAGAGAATGAGCACCTTTTCTACTATTGGTGCTACTAGAACTAGTGGGTTCATTAGATATTACTTGATTTGATAGAATGATTTCACACACTTGGCTTCCCATCCAAATGGTATGTTCTTATGTAGCAAATGATTGAATAGTAAAATTTTATCTGCTAGTTGGGCTATGAATCTCCTGATTGAGTACAATCATCCCTATAGAGATCTGAGTTGACTAATGTTCCTAGGAGGTGGCATCTCCATGATGACCTATACCTTCATTGGATCTACTTCAATGCCCTTTGTTGATAAAATGTAGCCTAATAATTTGCCTGATGTCACCCCAAAGACATACTTCTTAGGGTTTAGTCTGACTTGGAATTTCTCCAATATTTGAAAGATTTAATGTAATATGCCCAAATGTTCTGCTTGGGTGAATGACTTAGCCAGTCATCCACATAGTCCTCCATGAAGTTATGCATCATATCATGAAATATTATCATCATTTCTCTTTGATAAGTTGCCCCAACATTCTTCAAGCCAAAAGGCATGACATTCCAACATTACGTTCCTCAAGGATAGGTGAACGCCATTTTATCTTGATCCTCTAGAGCTATCTTGATTTTATTATAGGCAGAGTAACTATCTATTAGTGATATCATTGCATTGCCTGATATGAGGTATACAATTATGTCGATGTTGGGCAAAGAAAAGTCATCCTTTGGATAGGCTTTGCTAACATCTCTAAAATCTATGCATATTCTGATGCTTCCATCTGGGTTTGAAATTGGTACAATGTTTGAAATCCATTTAGCATAGTCTATAGGTCGAATGAATCCAATGTCTAATAACTTCTTTAGTTTAGCTTTGACCATTAATTCTACATGTGGATTCATCTTTCTTAACTTCTATTTGAATGGCTTAGCTTCTGGAGCAATAGATAAATGATGCATGATTAAGTTGGGATCTATTCCAGGCATATTAGCATAGTACCAAGCAAAACTGATTTTCTTTTCTTTGAATAATCTGATAAACTCTAGTTTTTCTTCTTCTATCAGAGATTCTGCTAGGTGTATGTTTTTAGCTACTTCTTCTATACCAATATTGATTTATTAAGTGGGCTCAATCAATATGGGTGATCACTCCTGATAGTGTTTAGGAAGTGTGTCAAGTCTCCCATCCTTAGGCACCTTAAAAAGATTTTCACCATTAGATGCGTCCTTTATTTTGACTTTTTTGTGATCTTGTGCTACCATTGACTGGTTTTCAGCATTAGATCCTTTGTTTCTTTCATTTTTGTGACTGAGAGACTTGGGACCCTCCTGATTGCAGATGTCACTATTTTGTTCACTAGTAGAGTCCATTTTTAGGTTGACAGTATATAGGTAATGGACAATGGCCACGTCATCTAGGAAAATAGGTATGTCATTGTGTTCAAGTTCATCCCAGTCTATTAAATTAGGAAATACGAGTGGTAAAGAGTCATTTGGTGGGTTGAGGTCAACTATGGTAAGTGTCATGAAAGAGGTATCATAAGGTTGTCTATGACATTGGTTAACTTAATGATATTTGCAAGATCTTTTATGGTATCATCTTCCATGTAGACTTGCTCGTAGTGTTTCCTAGTCATTTTCCTTAGCTTCGTATATATTTTGTGGACCAAATTCAAGTAATATAGACTATGTGCCTTGTCCTTCTTGAGAAAGGGGTGTATGTATAGCATCTCCAGGGACATATTCAGTAACATTTGAACAAGTACCCCATTCATAGTCTTTAGAATCAGTTTCAAAAGTACTTTCCCAAAGCCTTTCAATGATGTGGACAAGTATGTTGTAAGGTGAAAAGAGATCCCTGATAATTGATACCAGTCTTGTAGTCTTTTCAGATTCTAAATTAGATCCTACTTGTACTCTTTCCATTTGTTGATACACTATTTCTCCTTGGGGAGTATTGATTTCTTCAAGAGGTGATTCTGCCTTGTTTTGAATAGGTTCCTGAACATGGTGCACTTCCTCATAAGAGACTTCTTCTCTTAGAATGATTAGCTCCTCTTGCCATTTCTCTTTTTCTTGGTGTTATTGCTCTTTTCTTATTGTTTCTGCTAATTGGTGTAGTGCCTCTTGCCATGAGTCCTCATTGTATTTCTTCTTTACTTTCCATTGAGGTTTTTGATATTTATTTTGTTTCTTCCCTGGGGGTATGTTGTGTCCATATCCCAGTCCTATTTTATCCTAAGAAAACTATGAAGGAGGGTCCAGTGGTTTTGTATTGCCTTCTTGTCGCTTGGCTATAGGTCTTTTGTTGTTGTATCCCATCCGTTGCATGATTAGGAATCCTTTTCCATACTATTGTGTTGGTATACCTACCTCCATAGTAGTAGCTATGTCTTCTCCCTCATCTTTGTACAGCCAACTAAGGATGTCTTTCTCTTCTGGTTCATGTGCTAGTGTGCACAATTCACTAAATTTTCCATCAAACTTGGTGATGGGTTGTGTTGCTTGATTTGTCAATGCAAAAGGTTGTCCATGAGATTTTGGTGATGCTGGCATTTTGGATAAATAAATGGGTTCGAAAGAGTATTCTCCCATGCCTTGCTCTTTGATTTTCATCTTCCATGGATAAAGATTTGAGCTTTTCTGGATGATGATCGGCTGCTAAGGAAGTTTGAGCTTCCCCTTTATGTGGAACCAATCTATCTTGATCTACCCCCATAGCATTGCAATGTTGAAAGGGGTTATTGTTAGCCGAGATGGAAATATCTTGTCCATTATATGGGAATTTGACACACTGATGGTAGGTTGACAACACTACTTGCATTTCATGTATCCACGGATGACCCAATAAAATATTATATGTTAAGTCTATGTCTAAGACTTGGCACAAAGTGTCCCTTTGTATCAGTCCTACCTAAATAGGTAGTATCACTGTTCCCTTGGATGATCTTTCTTCATCATCATATGCCTTGATGGTGATCTTTTTGTGTGGATCAATAGACTATTCAGAGAAGCCAAATGCATGGATAGGTTTTAAGGTACATATATTGAGACCCACTTCTCCATCTATTAATACTTTTTTAACTCGATGTTTGTATACTAAGACTTCAATATGAAGGGGATTATTGTGTGGATGACTCAAAGAGATATTATCATGTTCAAAAATGGTGAGATTATGAGGCCTTGCCATATGAGCTACCATGGCTTGAAATTTGTCAATATCAAGATCTTGAGGTACATTTGTTTCAACTAGTGCTTGTTCCAAGATGTCCATATGTTTTTGTGAGAGTTTGATTAGCTTGAGTATGGATATCTGAGTAGGAGTTTCCCACAGTTGATTTACCAAATCATATTGAGTCTTGGGGATAGTGGTTGATGTTTATGTATGCCCTTTCAAGACATATTTTCGAGCTCTGGTTGTCACATTGATTGATGTATGGCCTTGTTTGTCCTTGATATTTATGACATTTATTTGGTTATCATCCATTGATATGTGATTGATAGTGTTGTTGTATAGATGATTTATGTGAGCTCCTCATGTATCATTTGATGATGAAGCTCCTTCCTTATTGTAATTTGGAAGAGGATTTTTAAAGGAATCATGATCACCATTTATTTTGAGACCATCAACCATTAAATCACCTCTATTGATCATGTCTTTAGAAATGTTTTTAAGCCTCATGCAATCATTTGTGTGATGTCCTTTGTTGAGATGAAAATCATAGAAATGCGAGTCATTCCACCAAGGTGGTTTGATCTAGGGTTTGAAATTGTTATGGCTGGAAATGTGATAATCTTGTTTGCTAGGAGTTCGCAAAATACTGATTCTAAGGATTTTCCCAATGGTGTGTAGATGCATCTATTTGGGAAATTGTTGGTGTTACCCCTTTGATTTGGATTAGTTCCTCGATTGGTGTTGTTGCCTTGAGTATGTTGTTGGTTTGGGTATTGTTGTTGATGTTTTCATTTGAAGGTCCCTGATTGGTACTTTGCGGATAAGTCTTAGTGCTTTGTTTAACACCCTTTTTATTCTTGTTAGCTTGCAGATTACCTAATAAAGCAAATACTAGTTATTTGGACTTCATATTATTAGCATTAGTTCCTCCCTCATTAATAATGTTTTTATTTCTAGTCTAGAACCTGGATTGTCTAAAGTGTTGTTGTATTGGTTGTTAAATTGGGTGTTGGACGAATTAGTTCCTTCCTTAAAGAACTTCAATGTCCCTTTTTTGATGCATGCTTCCTCTACTTGGATTTTGTTTTCGATCAACTTGGGAAAATATAGTATGCATTGGAGCTTGAGTAGATAACTCATCTCACTATTTAGATTGTCAATAAAGATCTCCATCTTTTCTTTTTCAGGCACATCTCAAGGATACCTTGAAACCATATGTCTCCAATGTTGAAGAAACACCATGAATGTTTCATTATTTTTCTATTTGGTATTACATACATCGAACATGGTGATTGCATGTTGAATATTATAGGACTATTTTGTGATAAATTTATTTACCAACTCATCAAAGGAGCTGATGGGAGGTGTAAGTTTAGACAACCACTCCATTGATTCCCCTCCCAAATATCTTGGGAATAGCCTCATTAAATAAGTATCATCATGAGCAAATTAAAGGCTTATGGTACAAAATTCCCGAACATGATCACGGGGATCACTCTTACCATCATATTTATCATATTTGGATATATTTGAATTTGGGGGAAAAGGTATCATGTTTAATCTCCTATTAAAAGGGTAAGGATAAATTTCATCTAAGGAGTATCACATGGTGGTTCCATGTTGCATGTCCTACATTTTTCTTTGTAGCATTTGAATTTGTTGTGTAAGAGAGACCATAGGTACACTTGTTCATTGAGGGAAAGGTTCCTCCCTATCATTATCCCTAGTTCGGACATGGTTTTGTTTAGGTATGTTATGTTGTTCACGTATGTTTTCAGGATCACGTGTTTCTTCTTCTCTCTATTTTTCTTGATAGGTGTAATTTCGAGACCTTGTCCTAAAGATTTCAGTATCAAAGTCTTCAAGAAGTCTAACTCCTTTTCTTGTTAACATGAGCATATATTTTTCTTTGCCAGCTCCTATGAGTCTCTCCATAAGCTCTTGAAAGGAGGGGTTTTCTTGACACTCTTGGAGAAGTTCCTTAGTGATCTTTGTTTCTCCTAGATTAGTATAATCAAAAGGGTTTGATAATCTTTGACCTATACTTGATTCTAGTTGCGATTTGTTTTGCTTATTGCATTAAGAGAGAGTGACAATGGGCATCTAGTAGAAGCTTTCTATGACAGAAGGAACAAACTCCTCTTCTACTTGTTTAGGGGTTGGTGGTTTGGGTCAAGCTACATTATAAGTGATGCAAACTTGTGGGAAGAAAGAGGGGTTGATTCTTCCTCCTCGATTTAGATGTTGACTAAATGCCACTTTCTGAATGTAAGCTCTCCTTCTTAAGGGTTCTTTGTCAAACTTGTTTGATTTGCCTTGAAGATATAATCAAATATGGCATGAGAATGCATGATGTGATTTAAAAAGTTGGTGATTTATATAGAGAACTTTATTTCATTTGGCAAGTTTTATAGAACTAGGTTGCCTCTTCTTCAACTTAGTTTTGTGATGAAGACTTGTTCTTCTCAAAATATGAGTAGTGGTCATACATGAATGATTAATGGTTTCCTTCAATGTTTGGATTGAGATACTTTGTTTGAAAAACCTAAGCTTACATTATCAAGTGGAGGTTTAGATTCACCCCCATGACGAAGTGTGTCAAATGATATGGATAAGAGTCTCCCAATATGGAAACTCAATTTGACAAACTTAAGATTTAAACTCAGTATGTTGTTTGTTTGATAGAATCCATTTAGATGGTAGACCTTTTGATCAATGTGATGGTACTACTTGATTTTGATTGGATGAAGTTTTTATCTCTACCTAGCTTTAGATTCGACAATTTTCCTCTAAGGATGCTTGCTTGATTTTTGGAACATTTGCTTTGATGATTTGGTTCAAATTCTGATTGGTGAGTTCGACAAAAGGGCCAAAAGGGTATTTAGGACTGATGATAAAATTTTCTAAAATTGCTCTGTTTACTCTCTGTATTTATTTGTTTTAACCATGCGCTAAAACAGAGACCGGATATGCTAAGGTATGATCTAGATGCGCTACCCAAATTTCCCCATGCGCTAAGCTTCCTATGTTACGTGATAACTCAAATTTTTGAAATTTGTTTTGACTAGGATGATTACGCCTTGATATGTCCTAAATAAGCACTAAGGTTTAGACTAGAAGCGCTAAATTTTGCCTCCAATGTGCTAGGCTGATGCTCTAAAGCGCTAGTGAAATGTTTACCAGGAAGACAACTATTATGTGCTAGCTTGATCGATAAAAGAGATAATATTTGGTTGATAAGCCATAAAGAATGTTTCAGATGTACTAAGAAGTTTCTCTTATGTGCTAAGCTACCTTGATTTATCTGTTTCTGATTTTCTTGGAATTTTCAACACTTGTTTGATTTTGATAGATGATTTTCTGAAAATATAAATTGAAAACACAACATGAAAGAGACAACCAATTTTGCCTATGCTAAACATATAGTGTATGTTCTGTGAGGATGTGTTGAAATCCCCAAAGTTTTCATAGGTTTGGATACAAAGAAGACAAATCAGACAGAATCTTTATTCAAGTGTCATCAACAATACCATATGTTAGGAATTCTATAGATATTGAGAGGGGGGGGTGAATCAATATCTAACCGGTAACATGTATTTCTTAACTTAAAACATGCAGAACATATTATAACAATGTACCGGTATGCAAGAAATAATGTAATAAATAGAATTAAGAACATCCACATGAAAAGCACACCATAACACAAGGATTTAATGAGGAAACCCGATGTGGGAAAAACCTCGGTGAGATTTGTGACCCACAATATTCACTTACTAGCCAATAAGAGAATATTACTTACAATAGGGGCCTACACATGCAGGAAGGCCAACTGCCTAGAGCTCACTGCTCAAATGGGAAGTCTCACTGACTTACAATGTGGATTATACAAATCCAATATCTTGTACTTCCTTACAATAGCATCTATAATGCCTGATCCAGTACTGGTTGCTGCTCTACTTCTTACATAAACCCTTCAACCTATATTTTGCATTATAGGTCTACCTTAATATTTCACATACATCACTTACTTTTCTTACTTCCCTACTTACAAAATGTCTACAATGATCTCTTTTATATATAAGAGTCATTTTACAACATGCCAAGTTGGCTTACAAAGTTTTGACAATAATAAACAAAATATAATATAACAAAATCTTGTCAGCCTATGTGCTGGTATACTTCCTTTCTTTATGCCGGTGTCGATGCCTTGAGTGCCTGTGTAGAGTGTGATCTATTGATGCCGGTGCACTTACTTGCTGATGTAATGCCTTATCAGTATAATGCCTTGCCAATGCCATAGGATTGCAAGGTTGCCATCAATGACAAAACCTTCAATCACCTACAATGTCTCATTGGACTGTGCATATGCCAATAATCTCCCCCTTTGGCATTGATGGCAACACTCATGAGAAATTTCAAAAGTGTGTCCAAAAATTATCCAAAAATGTGAAGTCCAAAAATGTTACCAAAAATGTGTGTGCTCTCCCTGATCATATGGTTCTGTGATGTTTGAATTTCTCATCCCACTACTTCCCCTTTGGCATGAATGACAAAGGTTGTCAAGATGGCAATAGAGTTTGTAGTTTCAACCTTGTAACTGGGTAGAGACAATTTGAAATAGATCCACCAAAATCAAGTTTATACTCTCCATAAACTTTTTGCTATCTCTTATTGCTGTCTCTGTTCTCTTAACTGTACCAGTGAGATACTACAAATGCTCTGTGGGTGTTTTCTATCCCTATATTAATGCCTAAAATACTTCCTTCCATAGTGATATTAGATAGTCCAATCTTGGACTCAGTTTTAATCTCAGATGCTTTGCCTTATTCACTATTCTCTCTTTTTCTCTTTCCAATTTAAGTAAATCTTCCTGAAAATTTGTTATCTTCTATTCAAAAACTGATAGTGTATCAGGTGAGTTGACAAAATTATTTGTAAGTTTATTGATTTCATCCTGTACCTTGCTCATCTTCTTTTCTATATCTACAGTCAAAAGGTTTGTCTTACAGGTGTCTTTGTATAGAGTCTTGTACTCTTTCAATAAATTACACAATTCCAGTAGAAGTGTGTCAAAATCTCTATTACACTTCTTTATTTGCTCATCAAAGAATTTATGCTTTTCAATTTCCACTTTATCCTTCAATGTCTCTTCCTTTATTTTCTCGATGTTTTATGTGATATATTTACACAAGGTATCAAGTTGTCCAAAAGAATCTTTATTGTCTATATTACAGTTAGGAGCAATTACCTTCAAAATTGGTATGGTATCATCTATTGCCTTATAGGATTGTGAGCTACAGTCTGTTATCTTTTTAATTGAATCTAATAGTACCTCAGTCACATTAGTTGATTTGTAGCCTAATGATGAATCTATATTCTGAGTACCGCTAGTGGAAGTAACCAATCTTGCATTGACCTCTTGTAGGTCTACTTATGTCTACATTTCCTTAAGCAATGGTTTTTCTACTTCTCCAGTTGTCGGTGGCACTATTTCCTTATGAGCTTGTTCCTATTTTTGTTGTTGTTCCCGTTCAGGAGCCTTTTGCTCTGTTTGTTTCTTCGTTTGTTGCATTGTCTCAGTTTGAGTCTCTACCTTTTTTTCTTTGTCATCTGCCAGTTTCTCCTATGTGTTATCAATTTTCTCAACTACCAAAGGCTCACTAGCCATGTCAATCTTATCAGTTGTATCTTTGTCTACCACAATGCCATAGCATAGAAGACTTCAGTATTAGGATTACCATCTTCTACATCCATACTTTCAGTTGTCGGTTGATCTTTTGTAGCTATTGTTTTTGCCGGTGGAGTAATCAAAGGAGGTGGGGGTAAGTTGTCTTCAACCTTGATACTAGGTGGTCCACCAACTTTACCTTTACCCTTGTCTCTTTCTTTTTGATATACCTTTATAGGTTTGTGACTCATGTATTCTTCTTGTTTTTCTTTTTCCACTAGGAAAATGTCCCATGCATTTTCTGTCTCCTCAGTCACCTCATTAATTCTTCCAACCATTAAAGCAATGTGCTGGTGTGCAGTAGAAAATATTAACCAGTTGTCTTGAGCAATTAAGTCATCTATTTCTTTGGGTGAATTCATTGGATATACAACAAGTAGCTTTTCATTCTTTATTTTCTTGTCTAGCTCTATTACTACTTGTCTCCTTGTTTCCAGTCTCTAAAATAGTTCATCTGGAATTTCATTTACTACCATAAAAAATTTCTTATACATATCCATATGCAATATAACACTATTTTCTACTTGTTCTTTTTCATCAGTTAATAGAGTGTCATATAGTTTCTCTATATTCTTCAATTTGCCTTCCTCTATATTTTCATTCAACAGTATGTCAAAAGGAGCCAAGCCCTTGTTTTTCCTCTTCTTATTCTTCTTGGGTGCTAGTTTCTTCTTCTTTGGTGTAGCCTTTCTTATTGGAGGTCTCACTACTTGTTGTTTTTGTCTTTTCCTCCTAGGTGAGGGTGTGGTTGTCGGTGAGGGATCTCTTTTCCTTATAACTCTTTTGAAAGTTGTAGGCATGTCACTCTCCAAAGAAGTACCTACTAGTGATAGGTGAGTTTCAGGTTGTGGAGCTGGTAACTCATCCTCTGTTATACCGGTTTGCTTTAACACATCTTCTTTAATAGCCTTTGCCTATCTAGAACCTTTTCTTACAATTGCCTCAACCTTTTTCACTCTTTTCTTAGATTATATTTGGCTTTCAATAGTTTTTGCACTACCAAATACATCTTCCTTAGGTTCTTTAGGGGCTTCCAGAAGTGCTTTAGCATATGTTTCAATTATATGATCATCTATTTCATAGCCCATCTCTATTACCCAAACTATCCTAGGGATGACTGTTTCCATCTAGATCTCATCCCTCTTGATTACAAAGCATATTTCATCCTTATATTTGTCAACAATCTTTTGTGATAGTCGGATTCTTTTCTTCATTTTGACCTTTAGTGCTTGAAAGAAATCATGGATATTATTTTCCTTGTCTTCTCCCATATTATTGAATAGTTATGTTAATTGTTTGCCTACCGATACATCATATCCAAGTTCTTTGTAGCCTATACTGGGAACCTGTTTGGTTATATGTAGCATCAGACATACTAGTAGATTTCCAAACCTGAAAGTTCCTTTCTTATCCATCTTAATCTTGCCTAAGTTGTCAATTAATTCATCCTTTAACCACTCACATACATGAATCTTTGCATTATCTATGACCATATCATAAGCACTCTTAATGCATAAACTTGAAACTGAATTAAGTCTATTTGTATGAGTAGCTTTATACCCTAATGTCATGCTGATAAATCTCACATTAATGTCTGTTACATCATTTACTCTTAAGGACCTTTTATCAGATGTGGCACCAGTTAACTAAGTAACTAGGTCATTAGATACCTTCTTAGTTTTGTCTAGCCTTTTATCGGTGGTCGGTAACCCTGTGACAGCTTTCACAGCTTCCTTGGTGATTTTGTGAATTGCATCTAGCCAGAAAAATTCACCATGTACCCTACTTAAGACTATCCTAATCACATCCTTGGGGAATTAAGGAATGCTAAGGATCTCTATAAATCCTAGGGTTTCAATGTTCTTATGTTCATCTTTTACATTTCCGGATTCATGATAGTTTTAAACATGGTTTTAAACTCTTCATCTCCTGGTACCTCAATGTTACAGTGAATGTAAATTCTGGGGTCTTCAGCATAAACAAATCCCTTAGGAATTTGAGAAAAAGCACCTAAGGTATCATCTTTCTTTGCTACCTTGGGAACTAATTGAAATATGGGCCTAGGTCTTTTTATAACTTTGACAATAGTAGGGTTTGCTATATATTCAATTGAAGACGTGGATGCCATGATAAAATACCTTTTACTGCCTTTAGGATGGATGATTGCTTGAAGTGTTCTTGCCTCTTGCTCGAAATGCCTTAGCTCAAAATCTTTGTGCTCTTCATAGGTTTGAAATTTTGATGAAATGAAATGGAGCCAAAACCTCGAATTTAAAGTATTTTTTGCCATCTATCACATTAAATGTATGCCGGTTAAGTATTCACTTAAGATTGTCTGCTAGTAACAAGTAATTTCCAACTTCTTATCTCTAACCGAGGGAATAATAACATGTGTCATTACATTGCCAAACCCTCAAGGAAAATTTCTTCAATTAGATGAAGAACTTTCTGTCGATGGAGCACTGCTCTATCCTGCCAGTGAAGCATTGACTTGTTGTACCGGTGGAGGAGTATTCCCAATATTTAGATCAGCTTTTCTAATCCATTGTTTTGAGAATTCTTTCTTAACCTCTTCAACTTTTTCTTTACCTTTCAAGCTAAACCTTTTATTGTGTTCTGGTGATCCTATGCTTCTATAGAATTTTACAATATGCCCAATCTTGTTACATGCATAACAAGTTACATTATTCTTCTGAATAGCTTTCCCATAACCTATGTTGGTTTGTGTTCTACACTGATTAGATAAATGTCCAAATCTTCCAAAAACATAACATCTCACATTCATTCTGCAATTTTCAGAGTTGTGACCAACTTTGTTGCATTTTGAACATTGACTGGTGGGTGTGCTGATATTTTGATAATTTCTAGATCTACATTCATTTGCTCTATGACCATATTTATTACAGTTAAAGCATTTTCCATTGAATTTATAAGCATTAGGTTGTCTTACCAGTTTTCTATGATCCTAAGTATTTGTAATATTGGAGCTTTCACCAATTTCAAAGCCAATTCCAGAAGTGTCACCTTTAGGTTTTTGATTCTTCATCAAGGTGCCAAGTTTCTTTGAGCTTTTCTTGAATTTTTCTTTATTCTGATTTGTAGTTTCTAGTTCTCTTTCTAAGACCTCTTTTTGTCTCATTAGTTCATTGGAGTCATTCTAAGTGTGCATCAAATTTGTCTTCAACATGTCATTTTCATAGCTAAGTCTTGTGTTTTCATTTGCTGCATCACTTAGTCTTTTGGTCAATTCTTCTTCATTCTTCTTCCTATCCTCAATCTCTTTACAAAATCTCATAGTCATATCCTGCATCTCATTCTTTGTTGTCATGTTCTCTTGTTTCAGCTTCCTTATCTGATCATTAAGTGCTTCCTTTTCATCATTCTCATTTTGTAAATTTTCACAAAGTTCTCTTCTCTTATTTCTTGCAATAGTAAGATTCTCTTGAAGTGCCTGAATGATATCCTGAGCTGCCCTTAAATCATCTTCTAGTTTGATATTTTTCAATTTCTCTGCATCATAGTCTAAGAGAGCTCCTTCAAGTTGCTTCATCAGATTTTCCATCTTTACTAGTGTCAAGATCTTCCTCAAGTTGTTAGGCTTCTAAAAATAGAGGACCAAGCTCTGATACCAATTGTTAGGAATCCCATAGATATTGAGAGGGGGGGTGAATCAGTATCTAACCGATAACAAGTATTTCTTAACTTAAAACATGTAGAACATATTATAATAGTGTACCGGTATGTAAGAAATAATGTACTAAATAGAATTAAGAACATCCACATGAAAAGCGCACCATAACACAAGGATTTAATGAGGAAACCCAGTGTGGAAAAAACCTCAGTGGGATTTGTGACCCACAATATTCACTTACTAGCCAATAAGAGAATATTACTTACAATAGGGGCATGTACATGCAGGAAGGCCAACTACTTAGAGCTCACTGCTCAAATGGGAAGTCTCACTGACTTACAATGTGGATTATACAAAT
Organism: Cryptomeria japonica; assembly: GCF_030272615.1. NCBI lineage: Eukaryota > Viridiplantae > Streptophyta > Pinopsida > Cupressales > Cupressaceae > Cryptomeria > Cryptomeria japonica. The sequence goes on from NC_081405.1 coordinate 619,118,823, forward strand.
CCAATATCTTGTACTGCTTTACAATAGCATTTGTATTGCCTGATCCAATACCGATTGCTGCTCTGCTTCTTAAACCCTTCAACCTATATTTTGCATAATAGGTCTACCTTAATATTTGACATACATCACTTACTTTTCTTACTTCCTTACTTACAAAATGTCTACAATGATCTCTTTTATATATAAGAGTCATTTTAAAACATGCCGAGTTAGCTTACAAAGTTTTTACAATAATAAACAAAATATAATATAACAAAATCCTGTCGACCTCTGTGCTGGTATACTTCATTTCTTTGAGCCAATGTCGATGTCCTGAGTGTTGGTGTAGAGTGTGATTTACTGATGCTAGTGCACTAACTTGCCAGTGTAAAGCCTTATCGGTATAATGCCTTGCCAGTGCCATAGGATTGCAAGGTTGCCATCAATGACAAAATCTTCAATCACCTACAATGTCTCATTTGAGTGTGCATATGCCAACACCATAGCCCACTAGTCTCGATACTCTATAAGCTCAAACAACTATGTCACTTCCTAGGGGGTGCCCATTTTTTTGCCTTTTGCTATAAATTAACCCAAAGTGAATTTCTTCACAATTGGGTAGTTATCTTGGGAGATATATGGTGAGTAATCTTGGGGGCGGATTCCACCGACCCTTGCACTATTGCTAAGGTTCATATTCAGGCTTCCTGTTTGGTCTTCAGTGATAAACTCCCCTGAGAGGCTTCCCAACCTTTAGAACAAAGGCTTTATGTATCGTAAAGACACTGGGGCAAGGCTAATCTTTGATAAAAACCATTGAAGGGACTTTTCTCAACCTCCACTTTTGATTATAGTGGGTTGGAACACATGGTGATAAAGTTGTTTTCCACTTAGGTCATTTCCCTCTCACCGACCATTTAAATGGTGCTCTAAGAGAAACTCGGGAGGGCAGGCCTGCTAAAGGAATTAAGTACTTGAAATGAATAAAGCATAAGAGTGATTTGGCTTTTTGATTACCCAGTTGAGGGGAGAGCATATACCTTCCACTTTCAAGGCAAAGCGAACAAGATTCTTTTTATCCCTCAAGGCAATGATTTTCTAATTTCTACTTGGAGATTTTGCTCCAAAAAGCATGGTGTTCTTTTTAAATCCTCATAACAAAGTGTATATTTCTAAAATAAATTCTTTGAATCAAACCTGGTCAACAAAGAAAATTGTGATTTGGTCAAAAAAATGTAAATTCGATAGGGGAATATTTTCCCTCTTTACTTTGCCCAAAATTTAAAAATGAGGTTGTTTTAATTTTGTAAAGTAAAGTGGATCCTTTTAAACACCAATGGATGGTGAGGTTCATTTTAAACTCTTGCAAGAAAGTAAATTTTGCCTTGTTCTTTTTATAGCCCAAAAGTGAAGTGTGTTCTTCCTAAGAAAGCAAAAAATGACTTTTGTTGTTCTTTTTAAGTAACACCAAATGAAAATGATTTTGTTCTTTTTACTAACAAGAAAATGAAATATTTTTAATAACGAACTTATAAAAAGTTAGAAACAAAATAATCAAATGCTTAAAAAAAAATGAACTACTCCAACCTACAAAAATATAGATTAGTAACGTGAAGCCAAATATCAGTTAGTGAAAGATTTAGATCTTAACGTGAGCTTATACAAGCCTAACTTTTTGCCACGATTACAAACTATGTTTTTCTATCTGTTACAGCTATGCTCTAGACTGCAAAACCTATGCGCTAATAAGTGGGCCTGATGTGCTAAACCTTTTGCTTCGATGTGCTGAACTGATATTTCAATGCATTGAGGTTTATTAGTTAACATAGGAAGTGTTTTGCGCTAGTTTGACTACTGGATGCACTAAGGTTTTGGTCTGATGCACCAAACAGTAAGCAAGATGCACTGACAAATGACCCAGATCTGCTAAAAGAAGGTACCAACATGATAATTCAGCTTTACTGCATACCTACAATATTTGTCCTTTATAAAAAATGATGTTATTAATGGGTTATTGCCCCACGGTGGGTACTAGAAATGAGTGCGGGAAAAGTGGTGCAATAAAATAGATATTTTAGTTTCTAGACAAGTCCACACAACAATGGGACTCTCAGTGCAATTTATGGAGTTATATTGAATAACTCAACTTACCAAGGGATGTTCCATTGTTCTCTATCTCACAGGACCCCTCAAGCCAATGCCTTTGCTCTCAGATCACTGAGAAAAGTGACTTAGGGATGACAACCATGAGAACGAGGGATGTTGATCAATCTAGTATGAATGCATTCCTAATTATGCATGATACTAAATCTAACATGTTTTAAACTAGCATGGATATGATTATAAGATAAAATGATTAGTAAAAACTATCCTAACATGCTATCCTAGTCTAATATGATAATTCTATGATAATTAGAAATGCTTCTAAAAATGCTTATTTAGATGATTTCTATTCAAAGAGAGGCTAAATGCTTGATTAAAATGATTTATATTAGATACTTAGTAAAATGTTTATAAGTTTGATACTAAAGACTTGAATATGAGAATGGAGGAATGAGGGCTCTATTTATAGGAAAAACAAGGCAATGGATGGTCAAGATTGGATGATCTTATCAAGGGTTGGGATTGAAAGTTATCAATCCATGTTTACAATTCTCACCAATGAAATTGTGACAATTGTCAACAAACGACTGCTTGAGAGGAGATGTAACAAGCATTAAATTCTTGAGAAGACCTCATGGTTACCCTAGGACATAAGGGTTAAGGTTAGGTTAGGGTTATCCATTGGATAAATATTTTACCCAAAGGATAAACTCTTGTGCAAGGGTTATAGGGATAACCAAGGGTAAAGACCATGACTGTGTGATGAGACCCTTGGGTTAGATGAAAGTTGAGTTAGAGAGAAAGTCTCTAATCATGCAAGAGGGTTGAGTTAAGCATTAATGGTTTGGAAGACTTTCAAGGTTAACTTGTTGAAGACATAAAGCCTTTAATGATTTTCAAAGACTTTGAAGGTTTGATAACTAACTTCTCTTTGCTTATAGATGTGACAATATTTAGGAGATGGGTTAGGCTAATTTAGAAGTGATTAGAAGAATCTAGAAGGGGATTTAAAAATGCAAGTGGGATATGTAGGAGAATGCAAGTGGATGGAGGGTAATTTTAATTAAAATAAATTACTTTATTTCAACTAAATAAATGCAACTTGCATAAATACAAGTGGGGGGATTTAAATAAATAAATTACATTTATTTATTGCAATGAACAATTTAATTAAATATGAATTTAATTAAAAGGGGAGAAAGAGTAATTAATTAAATAAAGTGATTTATTTAATTAAAGGCTTTGGAAAGGCTTAGGTGAATTTACTTAAATAAATTGAGTAATTTATTTAATTAAATAGATGAATGTGAATGAATTTAATTAAACAAAATAAATAATTAAATAGGGGAGAAAGTTTAAAATGCATATTAAATATTCACTTAGGAAAGTGGTCATTTTTATACATCTACACTTTCCAATCTTAACAATATTCTGCTCCAAAAGGGGTCTTCAGTGGGAGGAAATCACCAGGCGATACGAAATAATAGTCCTCCCTTCATACCAAAGAGATCTAGCAAAGTATGGAGAAGGAAGGTGCCACAAACTGGAAATGACAGGCCCATAGTTCATCCCATAGAGAGAGATGTTGTCAATAGATCCATTAACTACCAATATAAGATTGCCTTGCTAGACATTTTACTCTCTTCTCAGGTCAAATTTTTAAGGGAGATGACACTCATAGGTAAATTTTGGGACCAAACACTTCCACTTTCAGATATTGCAGAATGGGCAAAGAAAATGTGGATAGGAGTTTACACTATTTCTTCCATAGATTCAAAATCAATTTTTTTTATTGTTTTGTTTGATTCCAAAGATAATAAAGATGCAGTCCATAAACATAAGGGTTTGTATTGTAAGGGATCGGGGGTTTTTACTTTGTCTTGGGTTCCAAATTTAAAGCCTGATTCAAATTTATGTCAATTCATGTCATTTTGGATATCATTCGCAGCCTTACCTTTAGAATACAAAGATCTTGAAATTATTGAAATTTTGGCAAATAAGCGTGGTATTTTTATAAATCATGATTTGATTCCATTTGAGTATATCTATTTACTAGTTAGAGTGTGCCTTCTACTTAATCTCTCAAAGCCATTCCCTTCCTCAATTTCCATTCAATCCCATTGGGGCATTTGGGATCAGAAAATAGAAATTCAAGATGCTACCTATGTAGATGAACATAAAAATAATTTGGACCACTATAATACTCAATGCCAGGGTGTTGATCAGAAAATGATTTCTATGTTTAAAGATCACACTTTGTATCCCTTTCAGTGCTCTTTTCATTTGAAAGATTATAGAGATCAGTATGAGGTTGAGGAATTGGGCAGTGAACCTTCATCCCCACCATTTAAGTTACAAGATTAGTTAATTTATAATGTCTTTTTCAGTCACTTTTTAAGGCTTTCCATCCAGATTGTTCATTTGTGTCTCCTGCTCATAAGGGCCTAGATGAATTAATTTTTAAGCTGGTTGATGAATAATGATGAACAGTAAATAACCAACAGATACTGAGAGGGGGGGGTGAATCAGTATAGACAAAAACTTATTAAGCAACTTAAACAGCAAAGATTGCACTAACTGGTAAATTGCATCACTGATCTGAATCAAGGCAATACCGGTAAGACACAGTGACTATGAAAGTCATAAACCGGTAACACTTAGATCTTCACAAAACCTAATATCTCATTTCCACTTCACCCATGTGCTTAAACAAGTAATACATCAGAAATATAATGACCACTGGATCAACATGCTTTACCGCTTAACAGAAAACACTAATCATCACATGAAAAAGCATCACACATGACATTTTCCATGTGGAAACCCAACTAGGAAAAACCATGGTGGGGATGAATACCCACAAGTTGTTCTTAAACTCTTCTGAAGTCTTCTCTGTTAGGAGCTTAGTCTAGTTAAGGACTTTACAACAAGTTCTGCTAGGAACTGATCCTGCTAGGTATCACCCAATCAAGGGATGGCTAAATACCTGGTTAAAGGTTAAAACCCCATTAAAGGTTACCTCGCAAGAGGATTTGAAGAACTCAATGATTTTGAGTCACCCTATTAATTGATTTACAAAAATCCTGTTAAAGCTACCCGGTAAAAGGATTTTCCAACTGTTGAAATGGTTAGAAGTCAACAAGTATTTCACTGATCTAATAACATCACTTAATGCCAAGGCAGATCCACTTTAGTTCCTTTACATCTGCAATCACATTTTGTAGATCTCTACTCACTACATCAGTCTAGCAAGAATCAATTATCTCTTCACTTGGATAAACACATAACATTTACCAACAACTTCAAATGAAAACCATCATTGACCTTATAGACAACAATTAGGTCGGTAGCCAAAACCTAAAACCCTAAGCATCTAGGTTAACAATACAATTGGTTCAATTCCAACTGTTTAATCACATTACATAGGGTAAAATGATCTTGAATAAATCTCAAGACATTCTGCATCGTTCGTTCTTTTCCGCTTCTGGAAGCTGATAACCCATCACGCACTCTCCACCATTTACTAGGATTTTGCACATTCCCGAGGTAGATAGAATCAATCTTCTTCATGCAAGATCCTCAAGAAGATTCTTTACGTGCACAAGGCTGATGAGGCAACATGATCTAATCTTCATTTCAATGCTAACTCATCATAGGATGTCATCGATCGAATCACATAGACTTAGAATGCATCAACCAGAAACCTTTGAGCTGAGACTACCAACCAATAGTCATATCAAATAAAACCCTAATACAAACTTTGCATATATTGGTTCACATTCTAACCGGTTCACCTTTTCATATATACTGGTTCATATCATCATACCAGTTCACTTCATACCATCATATTGATTCACTTGCCAGTTTGCTTACTTCAATATACCGGTTCATACTTCAGCATATTGACATCAATGACAACATACAATATCATCATGTCATCCAACTCTACACATATGCCAACATTGGTTTGTACTACTCTTTTTGATGCACTTATTAAGGTTTATCATCCATTTATTCAAAGGAATCATAAGTTATTAGGTTTTGATAAGAGCTAGAATTTTGGTAAATCTTTCAACTCTAGTTTTTCTCTGGATGGACCTTTCTGGCTATATAAATTATTGGGTCCCAGTCAAACTATGTTCACTATTTCACAATATGGACTCTGATCTCTTTTTAACTTGGAAAACACTATCCAAAACTTCATTTTCCAAAGTGACCCAATTGATGTTGTTCACAAAGAGTTAATTTGTCCCTCCTTGCACCTTTCTAAATATAAGAAGAAATCAGAAGAAGAGATTCAAAGAATGTTGGATGAGATGATTTTGAATGTGGCTTCCCAACATTTTGATGAAATTGCTCAAGAGGAAATGTTTGGGGATTATGCTAATTATGTGGACCCACTAGGTTATGCAGATAAGGTTGTGTCTACTATGAGAGGTAAAGTTGACATTGTGTCCCATTTAACTAAGTTTGATGGACCTGAGATATCTTCACAGTTTCAATTTGAAAACTGGATTGTCAAAAAACAAAAGACAATGGTTCAAATTCATGATATTACAATTGATCAAGACTTTCCTATGGATTATGCCACTTTGGAAAATTTTCATTATGTTGATCCATTTGACTCTAGTCTGGATGACATTGAGATCATTCACCAATTATCACCTATTGGGTTTCCAAGAAATAGATCAAAAACAAATCGAGAAGAGTTTCTATTAGAGGAAGAAAAGGTAGATTTTGCCCCTTGCAATTTTCCCTTAAGGGAAGCTTTGATTTTTCTCAAACCTTATCCATCTTCCAAACTCCTTCTTTAAACAAATCAGATTTGAGAACTCCTAAAAGAAGAGGGAGAAAGTCAAAATCTGTCAAAGACAAAGAGGAAATTGAGGCTGGTGTCCAATCTACCATTGACAATAAATTATCAACTACAAAGAGAGTTACGAGGAGGACTAAGTGTAGTTCTCCTCAATACAAATGAAAGTTTTGTCTTGGAATGTTAGGGGCATAAATGCATCTGACAAAAGGAAGAGAATCAAGCAACAACTTGATTCTTCTCTGGCAGATGTAGTTTTGCTCCAAGAAACCAAAATGTTAGATGAGGTTTTTTAGTTTTCAGTAGCTAAATGGCCAAATTGGAAATTGGCTCATAGTTAGACT